>NC_056685.1:118646295-119271295 GCF_018350215.1 Panthera leo | reverse complement strand
CTTATATTAACATGCTTGGCTCTAGATTACACTAAGGCAGTTGGAAGAACTAACTGCTTAACCTTTCAGAAGGTAAATAATTTATTTGAAATAAAATGTGTTGGAGAAACCATGGCAGTCAATCTCAGTGGTGTGTCAATATATATGTAAGGCTGTGGCTGAAAATAGCATCATGGGAGTGACTTCTTGGCAGTGTTACACATCCTTGACTGGAATCTCCATCTAGAAAGTGTCCTCTACTGAACATTTGGTTCCTTTTCGGTAGTGAAGGAAACATGAGTGTCACAATCTGAAAGAGTAAAACATTGATCTCAGATCCATCGTGTACTAACTGTGTGAACTTGCTAAATGGTTTCACAGCTCTGGGGGGCACCTGAGTGGCTCAATCCGTTAAGTGTCTGACTTCAGCTCAGGTCATGATATGGTTTGTGAGTTCGAGCCCCACATTGGGCTCTCTGTTGTCAGCCCAGAAGCTCTTTCAGGTTTCACAGCTGTGGGACTCAGTTTCTTTGTCTGAAGTATGAAGATATTGCCTCCTGTGTTATAACTTAGAACTTAGAACTTATATTGCTTCTCGGCCTTTTGGCTAAAATCAAGTGTAGAACTTAGAACTTACTAAGGTTCTAAATAAGGTGGACAAAGTACCTGGTACTCACTGAATGCTCAATGGCTGCTAGTTAACATTAATCATTTTAGGCACTTTTTTCCTGCTTCATACTGTGTGGCTGTGTTGGTTATACTCAGGACCAAATTCTTGTTGTTCCACCAGAGAGAAGCCTTCCTTTTAGGGCTCTGTATCACCAGTGAGAGATCACTTGAAGAGGACCCTGTTGCAAATATGAAGGTGCCATGTTCCTCTTCTGTTAAGAGCAGGGTGTCCAAGCTAACCTAATTGCTGCTGCTCATTTTTCTCTTGTGAGGCACTGGGGAATGTTCAGCATATTAGATGGAAGAACAAAACTCAGATACCTGCCAAGATTATGTACAGCCTACCCAAGGAAAAAAATTTTTTTAAACTTCACAGCTTATGATTGGAAAAGGACACAGGACAGCTGCTAACTGTTTTCATCTCTACTTTTGGCATGTTCTTCTAATAGCTCTCCTGTCACACTCAGTCTGCAACGCAGTGGGAACTAAAAGAGTAGGACTGAGGTGGCCCTCCAGCCCCATCCCACCCCCCTGCTCAGACTCAGCTATTGGGAAAGACCATTTAAAAACATTTAATATCCTCCCTACCCCTTTGGGAATGGTGTAACCCAGCTAGGCACCACGCTTCAAAAGAGAGAGGGAAGTTAAAGCTTTGCAGTTAGTGAGGGAACGTTTAGACAAGAAAACCCCCCAGGTCCCTGCCAACCCTGATTCCATGATTCAGTGAACAGAAAGGACTGGAGCAGAGGAGGGAAGAATAGGTCAGACAGCTTCCCAAATCCTGTTCTATAAAGAAAAAGTCATTGTTACTCAAACGTTGTGAAATCAAACGTAAATTATGTTGGAACACTTGCGTTCAAATGTGAATTTCATATGGCTCTAAAGCAAAATGCAAATGGTTTTGGTCTAGCTACATTTTTGTACTGAACCTTTTCTCTCCTAAACTAACTGCACTGGAGGTGGTACCAGATAATAGTTATAAGAAAGGCTCCCATTAGCTATGGAAGCAAGTTAACTGCCTACCTCAGAGAGCTATGGTGAGAATTAAATACAGTGATATGTCTAAGGCATAAGAACAGTGCCTGGCACAGAATAAGAACTCAGTAAGTGTGTAATTTACTCTATGCTTACACGAACTGCTATTAGTGTGAAAATCGAAAGAAGACAGTGGGTGTTCATAAGCTTTATATTTTCATATGAATGTATCTGGAAGAAAGTAAGAGCATACAAATACATTTTGTTCACATCAGCATTTCTTCTTGTAGGACTTGTGGATTAACATCCTTAAAATTGAATAGGCTTTCTCTTGCATCTGTGAAACTTTTGACCAAGACAGTACAAGTTACTGTATAAATGACTTTGAGGTATTTTATATATATGCATAATTCTAAAATCTACATGAAGACATGTCTCAAAGGAATTAGAATTGTAACTTATGATATCATCAAACCTTGCGCAATACTTTGAAAATAAATACCTGATTACTTAACTTCCTCCCCACTCTGTCTTTCCATAGCGTCATAACAGATGTTTCAAAGGGGATATAGGCCTGAAAGATAAAGAGGGGGAAACTGGTAGCATAAAACGCATTGTAATCACGTTCGCTGCTAAATAGTGATCCTAAAAACTAATTCTAAGATATAAGTTATTTATTAAAATATATACCTTACATATATAAGATGCTCTCTAACTTATTGCTCAGTGATGTGACATTTACTTGAATCAATAATCCATGTGGTCTTAAGAACTTAAAAAACTCTCTTCCTAAGCTAAGAATGTGAAGATTTAGTTAAGTTTTGAGCAAGAAATTCCCTTGCAGTAGACAGAATATTTTCAAATGGAGGGCTAAGGTAGAGAGGTAAAAAATATACACTATTTTCCTCCACTGTCATTTCATTCATGTAAGAGAGGGAATTAAAATTGGAAGAAGCACACACACACACACACACACACACACACACACACACTTTTTAAATTTTTAAAAATAAAATTGGAAGAAGCACATCATCCATTATCTGATCACTTATGGTACCCATATTTCTGTCTGATAAACAAAATAAAGCTTTGTTCCAACACTGATAGGGGAATTATAAATCTGGGACTTATCCCAATAGTTACCATCCTAATCATGCAGAAAAGGCATGTATTGGGTTTACTTGTAAGTTGATATCAAATTGACTCAAAGCCTTTATAGAGGCTAAGAGGCAGCATTATTCCAAGAATATTATATGTGTGTCTCCATGTGTGAGTTTGCAAGACCTTACTATCATTCTATTATACAAATATTCTCTTTTGAATATTTCAGGCCATACAAATTGTGGAGAAGAATCTAGTTTAGTTAATTATAGAGCAAAAGAAATTTTCTCCAATTGACAGCATCCTCTTGATTTTTTCAGTCTTTGACTAAAGAGAGAGAATAAATAACATCCAACTTAAGCCTATATTAAAAAGAAACAAGTTCCCTATAGTCCTTAAATATGTTTCCCTAGCATTTGTAGGCACTTATTATATATAATATGCAATGTGAAGGAAAGTTTGCTAAATCAGTATGATATGATACTGAGGTTATGAAAATAAGAGGAGCTCTGAGAGAAACAAATGATTAATTTAGATATATTTGAGATGATTTCAATAAATAGCTGTTCTATTTCTTATGTAGAATTAAGAACAAAACACTGCTTTTTATTCTGTTTGGTCATCTTCTTTGCTTATCACTGCTGGAAAAAATCTAATACATAAAGTATGCTCCCCAGAGTCAGAGAAATTTCAGTTTTCAGTGCATAAAATACATTATTTTTCCTCATTCCATGACTTAAGAAAACAATAAAGACCCCCTGGATTAGATATTTCTTGTCAGTAAAAGAACAGCTATTCTAAAAACACTGCCTTGGGCCTTTGATCCTTCTATTAGGTCATTAACTAAGCAACTTTATCTACTCATTATTATTCCCTAAGCGCCTTGTGCAATGTGCCTGGTAGCATGCTAACAAAATAATAAATTACTCCTCAATTGGGCTTGTCATTTTGATAGCGTATATTTCTAGCCCTGTAATAAAGAAACACTAATGGAAATAGAATGGCTACTATTTTTTCTTAATGACTGAAAAATCAGAAGAAAATTTGCTAAACGTCCTTAAATTTTAAGTTCATGAACTTTGACTAAGAAGCACATCAATTATATCCTAAGGATGACTCATGAGTATTTCTGACTCCCTGTTCTGATTCCCTTGTGATCCCCATTTTTGCCCCATCTGTGTGATTCAACTATAGTTTAAATGCCTTTAATTGTGGAGAAGTACTGTCTAGTAGAATTTTCTAAGATAACAGAAAAATTCTCTGTTTGTGTTGTCCAGTATTGTAGCCACCAGCCATGTGTGGCCAATGCATTTTTTTGAAATCAGGTTTGAAAAGAATCAATTGGATATGGCAATTTAGAAGTCTTTCTTACCATTTGGCAGAGACATTCTATGGAGTTAGTGAGGGTAAAGGCTTATTGTAGTGGGTTGAGAAGTAAATGGGAGATGCAGAAGTAGACACAGCATGCGTACTGGGGATGAGGAGGTAGAGAGTGCAGTATAGTAGATGGTTAAGCAGAAGACACACATAATGAAGCTCTACTCCAAAAACCATTGATCTAGCAGTCATGTGAAAAATGAATGGAGGAGGGAGAAAGCTAGAGTTTACGTTCAGCTATTATTGAGGAAAAAAAAAAGCTGGGATTTTTCTAACATTTAGTGAAGGCAGGTGATAACATGAGAATAAATTCCAGCTCCCCAGGAAGAATGGAAATGTTTATTGTCCTTGATGGCACATCTGTTACCCAAGTGCAAATGAAATGGTTAGTTGCAAGACGTGAAATATTTTATTTTTCTCCAAAAAGCTGTAAGAATCCATGATATTACAAAACCAAGGTATTCTATCATTTATTTTAATAAGAAATGTTATAAATTCCTACCTAGTCCTGAGATTAATTTGTCAAGAAAAAAAGTGCATTCTTGCACTTCTCTGTAATTACTGTTGACCCTTGAACAATGCAGGGGTTCAGGGTGCTGACCTCACCCCCCACACCTGTACCGTGCAGCCAAAACTCTGCATATAATTTTTGATTCCCCCAAAGCTTAACTACTAATACCTTCTGTTGACAGGAAGCCTTAGTAATAGCATTAACAGTCAATTTACATAGATTTTGCATGTTATGTGTATCATATACTGTATTTTTATAATAAACCAGAGAAAAGAAAATTTTATTACGAAAGTCATAAAGAAAAGCCAATATATCTGCAGTACTGTACTGTATTTGTTTTAAAAATCAAGGTTTAAATGGACCCTTGCAGTTCAAACCCATGTTGTTCAAGAGTCAACTGTACTTCTTAAAGCTATCTTTAGGTTGCAAGTTCTGAAACACTAAAATGTAATTGCAATGTAAATGTAACTTCAAATTATACAATCTATATTTATATGTAAGGATACTAATCAAAAGTTGGACATGACTGAAATCATACCGCTTTAGAACTGAATGAGTATTCATTGAACTACATTTTACGGGTGAGGACCATGAGGCCTAGAAATAATGCATGACTTAACCAAGTTTACCCAAACAAGATTTAGATCCAGATCTTCAGACTCCAAGCCTACTGGTGTTTCAAAAAAAAAAAAAAAAAAAAAAAAAGACTGGCTAGATGATGCACAGGATATTTCTGGTATCTCTATATATTACAATAAGAGAGAAAATAGAAAATTTCTAACAGCATGCCTCATTGGGGACAGTGAATCCTTTTCTTTATGTTTCCAAAATTAGTACCATTTCCCCTCGGGCACATTCTCACCATTTGCACTGTGCTTCCCAAATTTTCACTCATTTTTCAAAAGTGTTTGGTAATTATTCCATATGCTAGGAAATTTGCCCCAAAGAGATGTCTAACTTCCCTACAATTTTTCAAAAAGGTTCTTCCTACTGAAGATAGAGAAGACAGTATATTGGTAGTTTAGAAGAACAGTGGTTTTAAGGATTTAATTTTTCAAATAATTTCAGTATTCAAACACTAAAAACAAATTCTCAGGATTACCTATAGATATTAGGTATCTATATTTACTGAAACAGAAGACACAGAAGACAAACACAAGACACATCAGAATTCTGGTCTGTCTTGTGTATGCACAAAGAAACCAGTACATTTTGTATGAGCTGAAGTTGTAGGCTGGTAATTTAGCCCATGGAAAACCTGGTAGTGATCTAACACATAGATGGACAATGTTTTTTGTTTCTTATTTTTTGTCTTCTGTTTTTGTTTTTTAAGATCCTTTTAACTCCTTTTGGAAAACCTTTAGAGACTAAAAGTCAAATATAGAGTGGTATCATATATCCTACTCATGACATGCTAGTCCATTTCTGAAAATAAAAACACTTTCTCAAAATGAAGCCATTTATATTCTTAGCCATGCTCTATTGTGTGCACAGAGTAATTTCTTGAGAGCAATGTTTCCTGTGGCATTTTGCCAAGACTGGCTTTATTTGTTTTTCATTAGGCTTTTCATTATCATGCTGCTATATACCTGGCTCGTTCTGCTTCCTCTGAGAAGGCCAGGGTAGCTTAAGCATAGGAATGATACCATGAGTAGGTGGAATGTTTGTGTCCAGTGAATGCCCACTTTAAATCTCTAACTATGGTACCATTCTTACAGCTTTAATCTTTCTAAGAACAATCAATTATCCATTATAATGTAGTATGATATTAAATTGTTTATATCCATCTGTTCTGTCCCTGTACAGAGAAAGATATTAGTCTCACTTTGTACCACACTAGACTGGCCCATCCTCCTTTATTATCTCAGGAAAAGGCATCATGATCCACCCCCACTGCCCAAGACTAGAACTAATGTGTGTCCTGCGTTTCTCCATCATTCAACATATTCAGTCACTGAATCAAGCTTCTTGATAGTTTTCAAACCACCCATTTCTTTCTATCTCCCATGGTCACCACCTTGGTCTAAGCCCACATCGTCTCTAGAACAACTGCAGTAGCCTCCCAAGAGTCTCCATGCTCTGAGGATTGCCCTTTCCAATTCACTCTCTTTTGCTTTAACTGTCTATCAGCACCACCGCTCTCCATAAATATGTGTTCTGTAATTTCTACTCATAAGTGTTTTTGTGTTACACATTAGTAGGACAGTTTGATTTGTTCAGAAGATGAGTGATCCAATTCTGAGCTTCTCTACAGACCTCTCAATTTAAAGGAAAACTCTAGCTTACAAACTACAAAAGACTAAAATCTTCAGGTACAAAATAAGCAATTTATAAATTTTTGTATTAGAATATTAATCAAAGGCCTAAAAAATCATTGAAATCAGAGAATTTCAGGATTAGGTTGGTCCTTGGAGACCCTGTAACTCAACTTTGTCATTTTATAGGTAAGGAAACAGAGGCCCAGCCACAGAATCTAAAATTGATCTTTCCAAATTTGAAATATCATCATGTAACTCCTTTTCTTAAAATTTGTCCGTGGCTTCCTGTTACGGTCAGGATGAAGTCTGAATTCCTCAGCCTGGTGTACAATGTCTGAACAGTCTGCTTTCGCTTACCTTGCCAGCCTTACCTTTTGTTCCTCTCTCCAACTCAGCCAAGAAGCCAGTGCTTCCAAATGTGCTGTGTTCTTTCTCACCCATAGGACATTGCACATAATTCCACTTTTGTCCTTCCTCTTTTGAGTGCTAGGTCCTAACCAGGCTTCAGTCATGATCTGCACTGAAAACAGTCATGAACTGAAAACACATCCTGGATTCCCTCAGGGCCCCCAAGCACGTGCTACCACCATAGCATATTCACAGCATCTTAACTGAGTTTGAAAATCTGTTTCCGTACCTGGAATGGAAAGAATAAAGACAGGGGCCTGCAAATTATTCATTGTTGTATCGCCATATCTTGATCAGAGATGTCTGGCATTCAGTGTTTTAAGATTAATTATTAATTCTCACTTTTAACGTGCCTAGTATGCTATAATTTTTAATCAGTTTTCTTCTCAAAATCTATTTTAAAAATTGTTTTTATTATTTATATATTTTTTGAGACACAGAGAGCACATGCACAAGTGGGGAAGGGGCAGAGAAAGGGGGATAGAGGATCTGAAGCAGGCTCTGCGCCCACAGCGGACAACCCAATGTGGGGCTCAAACTCACGAATTGCAAGATCATGACCGGGGCCAAAGTCGGACACTTAATCAACTGAGCCACCCAGGCGCCCCTCAAAATCTATTTTTAGGGGAATACAAAACTGATTCATTCATATCAACATATAGGCAGATCACTGATGATCCTAAACAGCAGCTCTTCCTAGAAGCACTTACATTCTTCCAGGAACAGAGTTTGAAGCCACAGGAATGAATCCCCAATGCAGATAACCCAACCATAAATAGTAAGTCATGAGAGCATTTCTGGGGGGAAGGAAGCTTTCCCAGAACCTTCAACTCAGTCACATAGGTGACCTCTTACTTGCCCTCACCCTCACTGAAGAATGACTGTTTTGTATGTAGAAATCAGATCACTTGTTGGTTATTTTTCTCTGCATTAAATAAATCATTATTTACCCATAGTAAAAATGCCTGAATTAACTTGTAACATTTCTGGCTTTGTTTCAGGGAAGTAATGTTATGGAAGATCAGGATTTATTGGAAATTGGAATCCTTAATTCTGGGCACAGACAAAGAATTCTACAGGCAATCCAGCTCCTTCCAAAGGTAAGCAATGCTTTCTTACCCTGGCCCTATGTACAGCAGTTTTGAGTCCAGATGTGCAAGGGTTATTAGTACTTAGGACAACATTTCTACATTTTGATGCAACTCCCAAAAGCAGTTCTTATTAGGTCCAGCCAAACATTCAGACTCACAAAACTACTATGGGCCATGATTGGCTTTAGGTTTACCAGAAGGATGTCACAGAGGAAACTCCACTGACCATCAGGGCACCTTCAGAGTTTCTCTTCAGTGAGAGTCCTTTATATTGGTACAAACATCAGCACAGGCCCCTCAGGTGACAGCTCAGGTACAAGAAGACAAGATCAATATTGGATGAGTGTGAGAATGGTCCTGGATTTGAAGTGTCATGTCCCATAAGAGGCAACATCTCTTGTACAATTCTGTAAACTTAGCCTCCAGGGGCAAGGAATCTACCTAATTATAAGCGTCATCACTCAAGAAAGACCAAAGTATCACATCCCCATCAGGTATTTGTAGTTCATGTATAAATCCTCCCAGTCAAGATGCAATTTGCCAACCAAGGTGGCATTTTAACTGTAAGCACTGTTACCTAGCAACAGAGTTGACCTTCTGTTTCCAGATAAGGTTTCATAGGAGCCTAAAGCAAGAGGTAGGATCCTAGCACTGGTCTGCAAGATATGTAGGACTTTAACTGATAAGGAAAGGGAAAACGTTTCAGGGGTCAGCAGAGATCATATAAATATAAATATAAATTGCAAGGAGTATTAGGAGAATAGCGATACTGTGTGATTTAAAATGCAATGGGATTTGCACAACAATGTGAATGTCCTCAATCATTGCCACTAAATTGTACACTTAAAAATGGTTAAGGGGGTAAATTTTATGTTTTATTATTTCACCACAGTTTAATAATTTTTAAAAAAAGAAAAAAATCCAATGTAATTAAAACAATTAGACAGTAGAGAGTATAGTCAGAGATAAAGCAGTAAAAGTAGGTTGGGTTAGTTTGTGTCAGGCTAAGGAATTTGAAATTTGTTCTGTAGACACTAGGGAACAGACATGACTGGACTGCTTTAGGCCAGTCAATTTGGGAGGCAGTATACAACAGGAATTAGAAGGAGGAAAAGTTGAAGTTGGGTCAACCAGCTGGGAAAAGATTCAGGGGGCAAGACTGAAAGCAGATGAGCAGTAATACACCTAGATATAAGAACTTATATACTTTGTATTCTCCTCTGCTCTTTTCCTTCCTAATGAGGCTATAATTTCTCAGAATGAGAAAGATAAATATTAACCACTGTTTCTAAGGAAGTGATCTGATGAAATTTGCCAACTGACAGTGAACTGAGTTTCTACTGATAGAAAGTTAACACTTCTGCAAATTCAAGGAGAGTTAAGCATACAAAGGAGTTGCATCATACAATATTCTACAGTAAAAGGAAAACAATAAAGCGACCTTAGAACTAATTCCAGAAGTAATTCTTACAAGCATATTGTTCACCTCACTACTTTTGTATCTTACAATATTACTTCCTCAGCAAGTTGCTCCTCATTCTCAACAAGGACTTCGGCACTACTGTATCCCCAACACCCAGTCCAGTGTGCAGTGCATCATAGGCACTCAATAAACTAAGTGACCATCCCCTTGTCACAATGCTACCCATCATTTAAAGTTCAGTTCAAGTAGCTCCATATCACTTCCTTTGTGAAACTTCCCCTAAAAGGGAACCACTCCTCTCACACTGGTAATTATCACCCTAGTCCAAACCAACCACCTCTAACTGGACTAGCATGATGGGTTCTAATCTATCATCTCTAAGTTAGACTACTGGAGTCAATTTCTCATTGGTTCTCTCTAGCTTGGATAATTAATTCATAGACACCTAATCTCTGTACTAGTTACCTTTCTTATGACTCTACATCTGAATTTCCACACAGCATCCAGAATGATCCTTCTCCTTCTCAAATGTAAATCAGATCATGCCACACCCTGTTTAAAGTATCCAATGGATTCCCTTCTCACTTAGAATAAAATCCTTATCATAGCCTACAGAAGTCAATAGGATCTGGCCCTATGACCTCATCTCTCACTCTCCTATTTCCCTAAACTCTAGTTATGTGGCTTCTTCTTGTTCCAGAATATACCAAGCTCATTTTTGCCTCAAGCCCTTTCCATACTGGTCTCTGTCTGGAAAGCCTTTTAGTCAGATTTTCACACTTGCTCCTATACATCTTCAAACCTCTATTCGGCTACGATCTCCTCACGGAGGCTTTCAGACCTCAAAGTCACACTCCTCACATACTATCTATCACTGTCCTTCCCATTGCCCTGCATTAGTTTCTCCATGGCACCTATGGCTATCCAAAGTTACATTATTTATTTGTTTGGTTTTTCCTTATTTTTCATCTCTCTCCCAAAATTCAGGACCCATGAGCTTAGGGACCTTGACTATCTTGTTCCCTTCTATATACCCAGCCCTAGAACAGTGCCAATAACATCTAGGTGGTCAAAAAAAAAAAATGTTTGTAGAAGGCAGGAATACACTGCTGTCTCTTTCCTTGGATATTCGATAGCTCTATGCCTGTCCTGAAGGTACTAATAACACTCTACCACTTCTGACGTTAGAAACATCCTGAAGGCAGAGACAGTGTCGCATCCATCCGTGAATTTCCCAATGTTCTTAGGCCAATACATGTGCATTAGCAGAGTGAAAGAATGAGTGACTGAATGAATGAATATATTCCTCATGGTATTCAAATATACATTTTTTCAAATCAGTGTGCTCAATAAGATATATCTGTAATAGTGTACAGGCCATTTGATAATGAGAAACAGAAGAACCTGAACTCAGAATTATTTGGAGAATAAATGGAGTGTTTATTTTTAAGACAGAATATCATTCCCATTAGAGAAAACAATGTAACCGAAACAATACAAAATTAAGCTTTTATCAAGAGGCTGATGCGAAAGTGCTTACCATGCACCCAAATGAGTAGAGAATATATAAAAACATCCACACACGTGTTCAGCAGCACAAACAGAATGTTATAATGCTACAAATTGATGCTTTGCCTTCTTAGGTAATGAGCCCAATCTTCAGATGGTTAATAGTGTAATTTTACTGCCAGCACATTCATTTGCATTCACTCTAACTTTGCGCTGCTGCAAAAGGGACACAATGTCTCTTTGTTGTGTTTATGCAATTTTAGTGTTCAGAGTATCTGTTCTTCATCTGTCACGAAAAATATTCCATGATTGCTACCTGAAATCCTTTAATTAACATATTGTGTTTTGGAATCCGTGAGATTGTTCCTAAACAGAGAAAAGGTGGTTTGCTAAATGCAATCTTGATCTGTTAGCACACTTCAAAGCATGTTTTTTCGTGCTTTATTTGTATTTATTGTTTCAAGTTTCAAAGACAAAAGTTTATTCCTTTGGTAATAGTGATTTTTCTTTACTGTATCCTTTTTAATATTGAAATATTGGCCAGTGCAAAGGTCTGCATGTTCTCGAGTACATTTGATACATCAAACACATGGAAAGTATTCCAGTGTTCTAAGCGCAGACATAGTAAGAGCAGTAAGCACATGAATTCGTCTCTTCCACTCATTATTTCCCTCTGTCTTTTATAATGCTTGACCTTAAGTAGCAAAGCTTAATTATCCAGTTTCACCCAATATCCACTTTCCTCACCAACCCCAGTTCAGTCTTTTCTTAGGTCTAAAAGTTTCCCAGGACTTCTGAAGATCAAATTTCACCCTTTTTCTCTTTTTAAGAAAGGAACCATAACATGAGAATGTGACTTATTTTTCACTCTCCTAGAAACTGTAAGCATAGTGGACTTTTTCTGTCCCCTAGACTTGGGGAAGTTATCTGATTACTTATTTTGCAACACATAATTTACCTTTTCTTAGGTAAGAATTCCATGTGACCAAGTATTTGGATAATCCTCTAAAAACCTTTTAAAAAGGCATAATGCCTTTTGTCCTTTGACAATATAACACTTGGAAGTCAGGAATTCAAAAACACTTTCATTTTAAAGGTTTACAAGACTGTGTCAAAGCCCATATTACGTCAGCTGCCTTAATCTCTGTCATCCTGAATCAAATGTATTCTTGGCACACTAGCAACTTTTAGGTCACCTGCCCACTTCTTTTTCAATATTTCCTTTCCTGATATTTTTATGTTTTTTATCTTTTGGATGTTTTGAGTAGTTGTTTGTACTCACTATCCACCCCTCCCCCTTTTTTTTTTGCTCCCATTAATTCTTCAACCTTCTTGGGTCTAACTAGTTCCTCTGCTACCACTGCACACAAGCAGTGCTAAGGTTACCAGTAGGGAAGAAAGTCCATATACCCCCTTCCACCTTCACTTGCTTTAGCTGTAGTAGATTCTCATACTCATGTTAACTGTCTTATTGTTGTCTTTTGGCTTCTCCAATATCTGGTTATCTTCATGCATCTCTGACGCTCCCTCTCCTCCCCTGTGCATTTTCCTCAGTTAAATGTTGGAGTTCCTCAAAACTCCCAACTCAACAATATTTAGTGACTACTAAACGTTGTTATCACAGGACTCTTGATCATAGTACATTTTCTGATATTCACTGTTTGGTTCGTCATTGCCATAGCCTACTTCTACTTTACAGCATAACAAATATTTAACATTTCAGCTGCTCATTATCTCTCAGTTCAGTTCAATTTAACCAGTATTTGTAGGGCTACATATTTTCAATTATTTTTTCAAGAATGACCCTGAACACTTCTGGTTGGACTAAAAAACACCTTTCCTATCCTCATTTTAAGATTTTGGTTAAAAAAAAACAACAACAGAGTTATCTGTTATTTCAATAGAAAAACAAGATTCTGTGCTTGTTATCTATTGCTATATAACAAATTACCCAAACCTTAGTGGCGTATAAAAACAACATTTATTATTTCAGAGTTTCTGTGGGCCAAGAATCCAGGAGCTGCATAACTGGGTCCTTGGTTCTGGGTCTCTCACAGAGCTATAGTCATCTCAAGACCCAAGTGGGAGGGTCCCACTGCCTAGCTCACTCTTGTGGTTGTAGGCAAGTTTCTGTTCCTCAAGGGTTTTTGGACAGAAGTCTTAACACTTCACAAGCTGTTGGCCTCTGTCAATTCCTGTTATATAGGCCTCACCATAAAGTATCTCACAATAGGCATCTGGTTCCAACAGTACAGCAAGTGAAAGGACAAGAGAGGGCTAGGGAGATGGAAGTCACGGTCTTTGGAACATGCCATCCTTTTGCCATATTCTATTCATGAGAACCAAGTCACTAGATTAAGCCCACATACAAGAGGAAGTGTTTACAGATGCTGTAAATACCTGGAGGTGAGATCACTGGGGGACCACATCAGAAGACTGCTCACTGCAAATATACTTTATACTGATCCACTTTACAGTCTAGTTCCCATGTCTACATTTGTGGTTAAAGTGGAATAACCCATCAGTAATAACAACAAAAAAAGATTCTTTTATTTCCATGGGCCATCTTTTTTTTTATATTTGTTTCTTTGTTTACTAAATGCTTATTTTTTATTATTTTTTATTTTTTAATATAATTTATCTTCATGGGGCTGTGATATTCACAGTTAGATGATTTAGAAGCCACATTTGCAATTGCCTCTCAAAAAAGAGACACATGTCTCTGGTCTGTAGAGTCAAGTGTGAAATAGCATCATACAATCATACATAAATCAGAGACCTTGGAGATGAGATGAATACACATAAAGACTTCACAATCTAAACAACACTAATCTAAGTGATAACACACAAATCAGAAATCCCACAAAACATTATAAATTCTTAAAACATGTTTAGTCTTTATTGGTGCCTCACCACTGAAAGGAGCATATTTCCATCTATATTAGGAAAGCGAATTGGTCAAAGTCTATTGGACAAGACGTTAAGGATGTTAGCAAACACATTTTTTAAATTTATTTTGAAACAGAGAGAAACAGAGAGAGAGAGCAGAGTAGGGGCAGAGAGAGAATCCCAAGCAGACTCTGTGCTGTCAGTGCAGAGCCCAAGGCAGGGCTCAGTTTCACAACCTGTGAGATCATGCATGACCTGAGCTGAAATCAAAAGTTGGATGCCACCCAGGTGCCCCACATTTTTAAGAACAACCAAAGCTAGAAGTAAAAGGGACCATGTAACCTTAAGCCTGATTAGAACAAATAGAAGAAGGCAACAGTTGACCAAAGAAACCAACCAACCAAACAAACAAACAAACAAAAAAACCAGCTGGTGAGCAGGACTGTAGAGATAAACTGGCAGGGACTGAGAACTCAAACACTTTTAAGGACAGGACATAGGGAGTGGTAGAAACTGTGGCGAAATAGAGAACACAAGCCCTGCCCCCCCCCAAAAAAATACTAGGTTTTTCCCCCGACTTTATAAATAAAACAAAGCACTGGGGACCAAAGTTGGTTATAGCTGTTACAATGGAGTCACAGGTTATTTCAGATATCAAGAGAAGTATTATGGGTGTGACATTATCTCAGTTTGGCTTCCTGTCCAAAACTGTTCTCTTAAAGACTCTAGTTCTTTCAAGTTCCTTAAAATTCATATGTGTGTTAATTCTAGTCTTGATGGTTGATGAAGATGTGTATAAGCTTTAGGGAAAAAGTGTTTAACCAGTATAATTTCTTTAGAAGTCTAAAATGGAAGGTTCAGTCTTATTTCCCTGACACTTAGAAAAATGACAGACACTTATTCCTGTTTCTTCTGGTATTTTTCAGAAGGGCAATGACAAAATGTAGGCTGCAGGCACAGAAGCTCTCAAGGTACATTTGACAGGGTAACTTTTCATTCTCCCATGCCATCACTCACTTTCTATCTACCCTCATTCTTTTTACTTGCATTTCTTTGTTTTTGCCAGCTGGCATCTTAAACTTTGTGCCACCCAATGTTGACCTACCAGCCTATGAACATCTGGCTGAAAATATACTCTTCAACAAAATCCCACACACGTATATGCACCTTTAGCATTAGGGGTCTTAACTTACAGTTAATACACAATTGGACCCAGAGTTTAGAGTATTCTACTTCCTTTAGGTCTGGTGAGACAAACTGTGGTGGTCTGAGAGTCTTTTCAAGTTCTATTTAGTTCTGCAAATGTCTTATGATTCTGGGACAAACAGATATGCTCACTTAGGTCAGTGTAAAAGCTTACTTACTTCTCAGGGGAAGTGTTGGTGCCATTGGAGAATAGGGAAGGCAGAAAGACTAATTGACCTTAAAGTGAAAACCTTAGGTAATTTGTAGTCTGTAAATCTTAAAGTGAGAGCAAATCATTCAGATCTTTTCTATTATCTCTTAGCCCAGCAACTCTGATGGCCTCTGAAGCATTTTCCTCATGCTTCATGCCTTCTGCTCATACATGGAACCTGTAACTACTCTGTTCTTCAGGGGTACCTTGGGAGAAGGCATGACTGATGTTCCTCAAGTTCTCTGGGCCCTTTCAAATGACAAAGCCCAGTACATACAGTGTATAAAATAACCATAGCTGTTTGGCCTGGACAGATATCCAAAGAGAAGCTGAATGTGAGAGAAGCACGATTCTAACATGTTTACCGATGTACCAACATCCTTCTGCAGTTTCAGAAGGCAAAATGACAGCTGCAGTCTTCCTAAGCTAAAGTGGGGAGGTCTTTTAACATTCTCTTTTAAATGAATTTATCTTGGAATCGTTCATTATGTAGACCACAGAGCTAAAATATCATTTTTACTCATAATCCCCCCCAATATTTATAGAGAAAAAGTGGAAGAATTCTGTAAGTAAATAGGTTTTGATCTATTGCCATCCCCAGCAACTGTCATCCTTCAATTTTGAGAAATTCACCCCCATTTAATAAAGAACAATGGCTCCCTTGGAATGATGCCAAAATCAGTAGTAATAGAAGAGAAACTCTAATATCTGGGAACTTTCTCTTCCTTACATAATTCTTCCAAGAAGATCACAATTTAGAGCTGCAAAAGACCTTAAAACATCTAGCTCAATATCTCTCCTGAGTCTTTCACAGGTGAGGAAACCAAGTCTGGGTCATATTAAATGACTTGCCCCAAGGCAGATTGTTTCTAAGTGACAAAAGTGGCACTGAATCCCAAGTGTCTGTATTCATGACAATTGCCTCCTGGGTGAATACTGTGCTCTATCAGAGACCCAAGGCTCTGAGAATGCTTGTGTATCTGGGACAGAAACTGTAAAAGGACAAGAAAGGACCAAATGACTAAACGTAAGAAAAGGAATTATTTATAATATTGGGCTTTTTTTTAAGTTTCGTGTTTAAAAGGTAGTTTTTACAACCTCCATACATCACTAAACTCCCTTTTCAAGGGTGGAAGGGAAGGATTGTTCCAGGGACCCAAAAACTCTAGAAAAGCAGGAAGAAAACAGACATGAAAAAGAAGAAAGGCAGACATAGACCATGTCCACTGTCCAGTGGCCCGTGGGAGTCAAACCACTTGTTTACCCCTGAAGGTGGCCTTAGAAAAGCTTTATTAACAGTAGGCATTGCCGTTTCAAAGAAGGAAAAGCATAATAGAATAAAATAAAATAACTGAAATCATTTATTTTCTTCTTTAATCTGGGTAGAAAGGAAGGAAAGATGGGCAAGATAGAAGGGCACTCTCTAGGGTAATGAAGACACATCTTTAGAGCATTAAGCTCCACGGAGATGACATTTTTATAATAATTGACAGGGAAGCTGCATGGTGTCATAGTTGGGAATATAGCCAGAATCCCCAAGTTTGGTTTTACCTACTTCACCAGGGAGTTGTGAGACTTACGTGAGTCAACATTTATAAAGTACTTAAAATAGACCCTGGTGTATCATATGTGCTATATTTATGTTTACTAAATAAATTTTTTTTTTAATTTTTTTAATGTTTATTTATTTCTGAGACAGAGAGAGACAGAGCACGAGTGGGGGAGGGGCAGAGAGAGAGAAAGGGAGACACAGAATCGGAAGCAGGCTCCAGGCTCTGAGCTGTCAGCACAGAGCCCGACGCGGGGCTTGAACTCACAAACCGTGAGATCATGACCTGAGCCGAAGTCGGTCGCTCAACTGACTGAACCACCCAGGCGCCCCTAAAATTTTTTAAAAGACTGAAGGTAAACCATGAAAAAGGTGAGGTTCCTTCATCCCATTAATTATGCCCAAAAATTACTAGTCCGGGCATACACAACAAGCAGAGTGAGTCTCCTTTTATTCATTCAATAGATATATTATGAAATACCTACCATATAGGTACTGTTCGAGATGTTGAGGATTTGATGTTAGGAAACAAAACGTACATGGTCACTGTCCCCTTGCAGCTTACATTCTAGAGGGGAGTGCAGACAAAAAGAAGTAAACACACATAATTTCAAGTAATGATAAATGCTATAGAAAAATATTAAAATGCTATAGAGAGTGAAGAGGATGTTCAAAATTTTGATTGTAGATGGACAAAGTAGGATTCACACCCAGGCAGTTTACCTGAGGTTCTTTACCACCTCACCATGTTGTCTAAATGCTGTATTTCAAAGCACAATACAGGTACTAAGGAGATATTGAAATAACCAAGCTAAACAGTCCAAGTCCAGGGCACCTTCAAGGAACTTGGAATTTGGCAAAAATGTACTCTTAGAAGCTTTTGATTTAACCTAATTTAATCTTAGTTTAGCCACCTTCTACTTGTGTCACTTGGGCAAATTATTAAATTCTCCAGTCCACAGTTTCCTCATCAGTAAAATGGGGATGATAGCAGAACCTACCATGTTAGGTTATTGTGCATTGTAAATTTAAAACTCCTTATGAAGTGCCTGGCATTTAGAGGCACTAAATTAATACTAGTTATAGCTACTGTGTTTGTTCAGTAATGCTCATTAAATTAACAAAATTCAAGGAATTATTGCCATTGATCTTGCCTGGGTCCACATAGAAACAAAATGGACTCACTTCTTGATATAAGCCTATGCCTAAAAATGCCTATGACTGCATTGCATAGTGGGCTTCCCATTCTTATGGATTTCTCATAAAGGCAGATTATTCATTTTCTAGATAAGAAGAAGGCAAAACTTTCAAATATGATCATCATCCACTAAATTAATTTTTTTACTATATTTGGGATTATTGTTTAACCCACTAGTAACTAGAAGAAAAGGTGTTTAAAGTCATACCTAGGACCTTCCTATTTAAGAAATTAAGTGAATAAACATAGGGCTGAGAGGGCATCCTGACTGCATCTCTTAGAGGTAACGTAATCAGTTCCCAGCACCACATGGAAAGTGGCAGAGGAGTACATATATATGGAGAGTACCTTGAACAGCAAGAGATCAATAAAGATACGTGGCATAGAATAATAGCACAGAAGTTAACTGAGAAGCTGAGTGGGCGGAACTTGCCAGTGCAGTTCCATTAAATTGCTAAAGGCATTGTGATTTCGTAGAAAAGCAGAACTATGTAAATTTATAGATGAGATCTAAAAGAATATATCCACCATTTTGAATGAGCCATCTTCCCCCTTACTGTATAATTGAATTAAGTGCTAATTTAATAGTTGAATATAATTTGGCTGTATTTCTTATTTTTGATCAGCAGCACTCAAGTGAGAAGTCTGTGTTCAATTTATATCTGCATATGCAGTGAGCATCTACTTATGTCTCAGACACAGTGCAAGGAGAAAAAAGTTGAGATTATACAGTATCTGCCTTCAGAGAGATTACAGTCTAGCAAAGGAGGTTGAACCAATATCCAAGTGATTTTAATGCAAAGCAGAGTGTGAACAGCTGTAATAGAAGTAAAAATACATGCTCTGAATGTTAAGTGTAAGGGGAGGTCTCTCATGTACAGGAAATCTAGCTCATGGTACTCTGAGCAGAAAGTGACCCGAAGCATTTGCTTACTTGTTCAGGCAGATAGATACGCTATTTGTTTCTCATTTGTAATAACCATCCTCTGAAATACAGCCAGTGCCATCAATCCAGCTATGAATTTCATCCATCACTTTGCCCTTCAAGCTATAATAAGTCAAATACTACTTCAAACCCTAGCAGTTTTCTATACTCGGCTTCAACGGAGCAGACTAAACTAGTAACAGAGTTAATATTCTCCCACCCTAAGCTAAGCACTTTTTAATTACCTGGTATTTCTTTGTGATAATTTTCTTTTTTGGTGGTAAATGGGATTTTAGATTTCTATCTTTTGACTTTAGGTTCTAATCTGATATTTGATCTGTAGATCCATAGTGAACATGGTAGAACTACATAAGAATCCACGCTCCCCTGGGAGTTTCTAAACATGCTCAGAAAGACACCATAGGCAAATACCTATGTTAATAGCCAACACTTAAACACAGATTTTCTGTGTGCCAGGAACTGTTCTAGGTGCTGTTATATTAACTACACATTAACTCATTTAAATCTTAAAATTTATTCTCTATCTTACAGTTGAAGAAACTGTAAGACACAGAAAAGTGAAGTAACATTCCTAAGGTTACACAGTTAGTAAGTGGCAGAGTCGGGATTTGAACCAGGCAGCCTGGCTCCAGAGTCTATGCTTTTAGCTGCTTTCCCCTACTGCTTCTATCACCAGAGTATCACATGTCTGTGCTCTGGAAATAGCCTATCAATGCCTTCACCTTTGAAAAAATGAGTGACTATTTTCATTACCTCCCACAGATCTAGCATCTTCCATTTTAATGAGTAGAAATTTAACTTTTATTTTTTTAGCAAATAACTACTGTTCTTATCAGAGAAAATGAGTACTCAATAAACTATCAGATTCCTTCTTTTGTGTCTTCAAGAGAAAATGCAGTTTAGCTTTACTTGTTCTATGCATTGATAATGGTATAAATGCTAACTAGGTAACTCTAAATGATCTTTAAGCTTATAATTTATAAGCCACAGAGTCCCAACAGGTTAAAAGTCTTTTCTTCAATGCATCACCAGATTTAACCCTCAATTCGTTCTTTACTTAGAGACTATTGCCTGTTGGGAAAAGGTTGTATTTATAGTTTTACTAATACTAAGAGGTAAATGTATTATAGAAATTTTTGAATGTGAAATTCTCTCCACCAAAGTATAAGAGGTTATTGCATAGATATGGAAAAGATTGATTTCCCTGCCTTTTACCTCTGGGACTCAATTTCATCATCATCTATCAACATTTCTGGTGTCCATTTTTGACAGAGCACTTTTCTAAGTGCTACTGATGTAGATGCAAAGTAACAATTGACCTCACTTCTTAGTATCCCTAGTAAGACTGAGCCAGATGAAAGAGGTCTAGGGCAACTCCAGACACATAATGTATGCAAACACCCACATTCCCAGATGTTCATCAGTGAATCTATGATTCGTACATCCATTCAATCAGTCAGTTCATTTTGGTCCTATGCTAGCTTCGGAGATGAGGATGCAAAAATGGATAACATTTGGTCCCTGCCTCAAGGATTTCTATGTAATTTTGGACACAGATAAATATGTAAAAAGTTAAACCACTGTTTGAGAGGGGAAAGAAGTCCTACTACAGAGGAGGTTAAAGTTAAATACATGAGGGTCAAGGAAGGTTTTCTGGATAGGTAGATGGCACTTGAGCTGAATCTCAAAGAATTAGTATTTTTAGCCAAATAGACCATTGAGTGTGTCAGTCCAGCCAGAAGTTGCTGCCCGTGTTCCTGCTAGGTCTAGAGACAGTAAGGAGAAAT
This sequence comes from Panthera leo, assembly GCF_018350215.1. Lineage (NCBI taxonomy): Eukaryota > Metazoa > Chordata > Mammalia > Carnivora > Felidae > Panthera > Panthera leo. The sequence goes on along the minus strand of NC_056685.1, from coordinate 119,250,229 downwards.
GGATGCCCATATTCATCCATTCTCTATCTCTCACTGCATCTCTGTCTCTCTGTCTCCCTCTCTTGTGCATCCATGCTTACTTTCACACACACACACACACACACACACACACACACACACACACACAGTCACTACCTCCCCCATATATTAACCCCAAGAGAAATTACAGAAGAGACACTTCCCAAATTTCTCCCATCCACTCAAGGTCCTTTTATTTTCTGTAGTTTATAAAAACATTGACACTTAATTTTTTTTATATATTCAAATATATACCCAAGGAAATTACATATTCCTGGAAAGAAGGAACCTTAGACCCTTTTACATTTTGATAATGCCTAGGGTGATATGACATGTATATTTCGTGATTAAAAGTTATTATTGAAATAAATAAATAATAACTATTAGAACTATTGTTAAGAGCTGACTCTACTGGGGGTTCACATGAGTACAGCTGAAAATTCTAAGTCACTTTAATGTCTGGGTCAGTTAAAACTTCTAAACTGACAAAAAAAATCCAAGACAATGAGGCTGGGAACATTTTCATAAGGGCCAAGATATTGTTTTTTGTGACTGCTGTTCTCACCTCAATTGTAGTGAAATAGTTCTTAGATTATTCCCTCACCATAAACATAAAAGGTGTTCTCAGCAACTCAGCCAGGGGTTCAAAATAGGGTTACACTTCTCCGTCTTCTAACCCTTCCTGAAATCCCTCCTACTAATTCATTCTGGGTGTCTCATATCACACATGCACCATTAACCAGACTGCTCACTGACCATGTGGCATCTGCTCTTTTCTGCCTCTCTTGCTCTAGCTTATCACCAAAGCTTGAAGTAGTGCCACCAGGACTTACCAAAAGTGCTCTCAATGCTGTTAATACCCACTGAGGGTGCCAAATCTGCTATTAATGACTGCCAAAGGCTGCTTCATAGCTGCAGGTGCCCAAAGTGTCAAAGGTACTGATGTTTCTGCTGCTGGCTACAATGCCCAGTATCTACCCATCAAAAACACCTTAGCCAGTGCCAACTGAATGTTCTGCCAGTGCCACTGAAGCCTGCCAATGTGGGCACCACCACCAACTGGCTTGTGCCCAATGGTTGAGGGCACCGATGTCTAAAATATAGCACCATCTCTGCTTGCTGATGAAGTTGTCGGTGCCAATTATGCTGACTCCTTTTGTTCCCAATGTCCCAAAAATGTTCCATGATGCAGCTTTTTTACTGAAGCTTCTTCTTAAGGCTGATCCATTGGAGCTAGGCCAGGGCCTAGTCAGAGCACCAGATCCTGAAATCCATTCAGATTAATGCATTCCCTGTGACACTTGTCTATTGTCCTTTGAATCAAATACATATGCATTGGCCACCTTCTTTGAGCAGAAGAGTCTTTTGAGGACTCTGGATTCCTAATTGAAAGCACACTCGTGCAAGCCCAATCCTGCCAGTTTTCCATACATTCCCACACATGATAGATGAACACAGTCCTATTCAAACTGAAATCCATGCACACAGCTGTGGTCATCAAGCTGACAGATTCCCAGTCTATGTTAGAGAACAAGGAACATTCTATTTTGTGTTTCAGAAAATCATACAGAATCTGACCTCTTCTCATCACCTCTACTCCAGCTCCCTGTCCAAGCCAAGTAATGTCTTGCATTACTTCCAGAGCTTCCCAGCAGGTCTCCCTGTTCCTACTCATGCCTCCCCGTGAACTATTCTCAACAAAGCAGCCAGAGTGACTCTACTGAAACAGAAGCTAAACCACGTTATGCATCTGCTCAAATTCTTGGACTGGCTACCTGTTTCTCTCCAAATGAAAGCCAAAGCTTTCCAAGTCCTTCAGAGCTGTACCTTCTCTGGCCTCTGATCACCTCTCTCTGACTTGCTCCCCCCTGCTCTCTTCCTGTACATGCTGCTCTCACCCCTTTGGTTTCCTTGATATTCCTTGAACAGGTACCAGTCTCACTCCTTCCTGAAGGTCTTTGCCTCACCTGTTTCCTCTACTTGGAATCTTCTCCCCCTAATTGCCAGCACAACCACTTTACCATCCTTAAATCTTTTTTCAAATCTTGCCTTGTGAGTGAAGCTTTCCCCAACCACCCTGTGTAATTCCACACCTTCCTTACTCCACAGACACTCCAACATATCCAATCCTCCTACTCTACTTTCTCTTTTTTCACAACACATCACTTATTGATTAATTTCCTTATTTATTATGTGTGTTAGTTATCTGTCTCCCCCACTAGAAGGTAAGCCCCATAAGGACTGGCACTTTTATATGTTTTGTTCATTGATGCATCCAGAACAGTACCTAGAATATAGTAGGGAGGCTATAAGTGTCTGAGTGAATAAATGAATGAATAGATGAGTGGGTGGATGGATGGATGGATAGATGGATAGATGGATAGATGGATAGATGGATAGATGGATGGACAAATGGATGAATGTATGGTAGGTCCCCAAATTTGTCATTCCTGTACTAATTTTTGGCCACCATGTCAATGATATCCTTTGTATTTCCTTACCCAGGCAGAACATAAGTTACTCATTTGTATACTGCTAACTTTGGTTTTATGGCACATTTATCTGTTTGAAGTATTTCAGTGGATGATGTTATTATGCATATGCCTGGAGGCTCTGAGAAAGGACATGGTTTTTAAATATCAAATAAATAGAATTGGTATTCAGAACATTCATTATTTTCTGAAAACTCAAGTTTGGGGATTTTTTTTTTTTGTTGAGATGAATAACATGCAAACAGTTTTCCTGACTGATAGTAGCATTTAAAATTTCTGTTTTAAGAGCAAAGCAGTGTGCTACATAACCATTAAATATCTACATGAATGTCAGAAGATATGTACCATCAGAGGAAAAAAAAAGTGATTCTGTATCTTTTTCCAAATATAATTCATATCACTGGTGGAGCTTGAAAATGTGAATGATGGTGAGCATTGTTCAGCACCTTACTCTACTTGCAGTAAATCCCCTTCATCTTTAATCTGAGCTTTTGTTTTGTAGAAGAGCTTTGAAGCAAGGAAATACATCAAAATAAATAGTGATGTTTAACATAAGTATCTAGGGTCAAAATTATCTCCACAAGGATTTTAGAAATGAAAAGATGGTTAAAAAAAACATGTCCTTTCACTGAATTTTTAAAAAAGCTTTTACAAAAAAACTTCAGAGTTTTAAAACTATTCAATGATATCATTCAACTCCATAACCATGTTTATGGTGTACTGAATGGTGGCTCTCTTGGTCTCTTCACCACAACCCCACAGATCTTACCTGGCAGATAACTGCCAGGTTGTTGGTGATGCTGCTGATAGCAGTTACTCGATGTGTGCATAGAGATGAAGCTGATGAGGCCAATGTCTGGCTGGCAGCACACACACTGCATGCAAAGCAATAAAGAGATAGTTGTGTAGTTGTTGCTATTGTTGCCATTGTTTTTTCCTAGCATGATTTGTAGAGGTTGTGTGTTTGGGAAGCTTTACTTCTTAAACTTGTGGTGAGTCCAGTGCCTTTGATCAATAGGGGTGCTAGGGGTGCCTGGGTGGTTCAGTCAGATAACCGCCCAACTTCTCCTCAAGTCATGATCTCACAGTTTGTGAGTTTGAGCCCCATGTCAGGCTCTGTGCCTGGAGCTCAGGGCCTGGAGCCTGCTTCGGGATTCTGTCTCCCTCTCTCTCTGCCCCTCCCCAGCTCATGCTCGCTCTCTCTCTCTCTCTCTCTCAAAAATAAGTAAACATTAAAAAAAAATTTTAATGGGCTGCCCCCTAACCCTGATTCTGTTCATTGCTTCTGAGCCCCATGTCAGGCTCTGTGCCTGGAGCTCAGGGCCCGGAGCCTGCTTCGGGATTCTGTCTCCCTCTCTCTCTGCCCCTCCCCAGCTCATGCTCGGTCTCTCTCTCTCTCTCTCTCTCTCTCTCTCTCTCTCTCAAAAATAAGTAAACATTAAAAAAAAATTTTAATGGGCTGCCCCCTAACCCTGATGGCCAGAGGTAGGACTGGTCTGGCCAATAACATCATTCCCTGAAGTTCATTCCCTGGACAGCTCAGGGCCTGGAGCCTGCTTCGGATTCTGTCTCCCTCTCTCTCTGCCCCTCCCCAGCTCATGCTCTCTCTCTCTCTCTCTCTCTCTCTCTCTCTCTCAAAAATAAGTAAACATTAAAAAAAATTTTTTAATGGGCTGCCTCCTAACCCTGATGGCCAGAGGTAGGACTGGTCTGGCCAATAACATCATTCCCTGAAGTTCACCAGCCTACTATTCAGTGCTACTGGAAGTTGATCACCTCTGTGTCTTGAAAATGTTTTTTAATAATGCATACTTTGTTGTTCATTGCTTCACCTGCAGTTTAGTACATGGTCTAAGGTTTGTCAAAATAAGGGATACCTCAGGCCCTCTCTGGGAAAGACTAGTTTGCTTCTTTTATTCCTGAGATAGTAATCAAAGGGCGTTAAGATACCATCCAAAGCACTTTACCTTTACTCCCCCAAAATGTGGTGCCAAGTAATATCCGGATATCACTCCTACACTGCTCCTGCCCTGTGCCTAAAGCAAGGAGTCTTCAATTGTCTGATTACTCAAGAGACCCCATGTTGGCAAGGCTTAGTTGCTGATGGGGAAAAATATAGACGCTACCATTACTATAAGTAATGCAACTATAAGTGCATGATGACATCCAAATACAGTTTGCCTACCTCTGAGGGTTTAAGTTTCTTCCTATTCTTCTATAGAAATTATGCCCATAACAGAGCCTGACTCTAAACAAAGGGACTGCAAGCCACAGATTTGTACGTGTTACATGTCTCCCTCACCTGCTGCATATGTACAACCAGAGACCTGCCACACCTCATTTCTTAACAGTAGTCACAGTGTTTTAATTGTTTTGGTTCCCACAGAAGGAATCTCATTACATGGAGCACCCAGAGTCTCAAACTCCGTAAAGGATATTTTCCTGAAGATCTCCTAAAACCCCTCACAAATGAGATAACGTATGTGAGAGCACTTTGGGGTCTTCAAAGTCTCATATTGTTAGGTGACATTTTCATCATTAATAGTCCTATCCATTCTGCAGACGTATCTCTCCTAGCAAAGTTGCACTGCAATAGCACTTAGATGGCAATGGATAGACTTTTTTCCGGGGCCCTGTGGTCAGTGGATCTACCTTTCTCTTTCATGTTCAGTCAGTCTTTTAAGAGCCACTGATGAAACAGCACAGTGATGTCTAAGCCCAAGTCTCAAAGCCTATGGGAGATCTGATCCTCACACTACTTGATGGACCTGCATTTGGACTGGGCAGCACACACCTGCTAGCCCTGCTTGTCCCGGTTTATTTTCAGGGCTGCTGTTAGTCTGAGTCTTGTGTAGCAGCAGGACAGAGCAAAAGAGGCTAGAACAAGGAGCAGGAATAGAGGGGGGCATTGGACGACATCAGTTGTCTGTATTACAAAAGTCATATCAGGGAGTCTGTGAGTACAGGTGGGAAAAGAGAAGCCACAGTCCATTGTAGCTTCATAGGCAAGTTTAAGTCTCACTGAGACTGGTCCATTGGGGCTGTTGCAACCAGTAGGTTTACATAAATGATGGTCAGGTTTGTGTGTTTGTTTCCAGGGATGACTGCCCCTGCCCATGGGAGGATCTTTACCAGTATTTCACATACAAGGATCCAGCTCTCACCAAGTCCAAGCCCTTACAACTGTTTTAACACAAAGATTATTAACCCCAAAATTACTCCAGCTATGCCTCTCATCCTATAATCTCCAAGAAAGGCCAGCAAAATCCCAAAGCAAAAGACAAGCCCTCTATGTCATCTCAATCTCCATAGCACCCTTGGACTTATATTCCCTTGTATTTCAGACCTTCCTCAACCCCGAGTCCTCATTTCTCACTTTTTTCCAATGCCTTTTCCTTGTGCTTTCTCAAACCTTCCATCTCCCTCCTTCTCTTTCCATGCAGACTCCATTTATATAATTCAAATAGCTCTGATTGCACTTTCTACTTTCTCATCTCTAACCTATACCTCAACCCAGGGCAGCCTAGCCTCAGGCTAGATCCCATGAACCCTTCTCCATCCTCATCTTAGTATACCTTTCTGCAGCATTCCATCACTGCTGACTATACCTTCTTTGAAACTAAATTTCCCCCACTTTCCTTCTTGTCTTGACTATTCCTTTTTTGGCCTCCTGAGTATACTTCTTATCTTTCACTTTGCAAGTGTTGGTTTGTCCTCACACCACTTCTCTTCTCACACTACACACCCTCTGCGGTCTCATCCATGCATGATTTCAGCTCCCACTTACGGCAAAAATAACTAAGATTTATTGAGTGTTTCTGTGTGCCAAGTACGGTGCTAAACTCTACTTGCATTGTTTCACTGAATGCCTATGACTACCCCCAGAGGTAGATGTTAATTTTATCTCTCACATTACTAATCAGAAAACGGATGCTAGGGAAGATTGAGTAGCTTACTCAAGGTCATACAGCTAATAAGTGGAGGAGCCAAGACACCCACCTATACTCTTATGAGGCCCAAAGTTACGTCTCCTCAGACTTCTCCCCCAAATTTAGAGCACAATTCCACAGCATCTATAATTTCTCATATCTCAGAATCATGCATGTCACCTCAGTCTATTTTCTTCTCTTTCTCAGCTAGTAACATCACCATGTACCCAGATACAAGGTGTCAAAGCTAGATACTTGAGGTTTTCCCACAACTTCCCCCTCTTATCGCTTGCATAGTTTATCACAAAGGGATGACAGTGTGATTGACAAAAAGATGCCAACAAACACAGTAAAAGGAAATGAGGTTTCTTTTAATGGCAACGGATGTGAAAATTAATGGCTTCACAAAACAAGAGACAGTGCAACATACTGTCAAATGGAAGTATAGGCTTCCTTAAATGTTATGTATGAAATTCCCTTATTTTCAATTCTGTTTGTATTAGAGGAAAGGCTAAGCTGCTAGAATAGAAACTCCATAATGTAGTGGTTTAAAGAATAGAACATTTACTTCTCCCACGTAACAATCTTGAAGTAAGCAGTCCAGGTTTACAAGTTGGCTCTGCTCTATGCAATTCTTGAAGAACCCAGGACCCTCCATCTGTTGCTCTGTCATCCTCTAAAGCACTGCTACTCAAAGTATGGTCCACGGACTGACAGCATTAGCATTACTGGAAGCTTGTTAGAAATACAGAATCTCAAATTCTCCATCCAACCTATTGAATTAGAACCTGAATGTTAACAAGATTTCCCACATGATTCTTTTGTACATTAAGGTTTGAGAAGCATTTCCCAAACTCTGGGGTATTACTTTGCCTGTATAGTCAAAGCTGGGCTACAGACACTTTATGTTCCAGCTTATGGGAAGACAAAAAAAAAAAAAAAAAAAAAAAGGCAACTCTAGAGCAAGGATCCTATCTTTTAGATTGAAGGTGACCTGGAAGCTTCTTTCACTGCTGACTCCAATTTCTGTCCCAGCTTAGATTTTCCCCACACTTTGGGATTCAATGTGTTGAATCAGATGGCCTTGCTGTGACCCTCTGTTAGGAATGCCTACTGCCTACCCACCATTCTGCCTCTCAGATTACAGACTGTGCCTAGCTCCCATTCATATTCAGCAGTTCTGCAGGCCTGGCAGCTACTGGAGCTGTCTCTGTCTAGCTCTGTCCTGCCAGATGTTCCTGCTGGAAAAAGAGTCACAGTGCTCCTTGTGGATGCTTCTGGCGACTCATGAAACAAGTATGGATGCCATCTTATCTTTAGCCTAAATGTCCTGTGTTGTCTTTTTTATTTTATTTTATTTTATTTTAGTTTTGCCTTTGGGCTTCTTTTTTTCTTTACTGGATAAATAAATCTGACACTAATTTGACATTAACTTACAAAATATAGAATTGCAAGATTTCAGAATTATATAGGAACTTTGAGATCATTTGCCCAACACCATCATTTTATGGATGAGAATGCTGAAGCTTGGACAGGTGAGGTAACTTGCCCTCAGTTACACAGCTTGTTAATAGAAGATTTGAGATGCTGGGCTATGGAAACAAAGCCCAATGCATTTTGTAACACAGCATATTACCTGTAATTGGGTCTTGGTTTGTAATCATTTTAAGTAGTTGTGCAATATTAATGTTAGGCATAAATATAGCCCTCATTTTCATAATATGTAGTACAAAATACAAATCTCCTTTACAAGTGGACTCCAGTTAATTTGTTAATTTGTTAATTAACAAGTTGTTAATTAAAGTTAACAATTTGTTTTAATTAACAATTAACAATTGTGATTAACAATTTGTTAATTAAAAAGTTAATTTGTCACTTAATCTTCATGTGTTCATTAAATCACTTAATTTAATAAACATTTGGCAAATACCTGATATGTATGAGATGCTCCACTAGGCACATAAAAGACGACAAAATGGCTAAGACCTCGTTTCTTCATCAAAAGGGTGACAGTCTAATGAAGAAGATGGATGCTCACATCTCTAGCTATAATGGAATTATATGAAAATTACTGCAAAAATCTTGGGGAAGATATGATTAATTTTGACTTGGGAGTAGGAGTAGCATTGGAGAAGCCTTCACAGAAGAAGCAATATTTAAATAAGACCTTTTAAGAATGGATAGAATTTCAACAGGAGAACAGAGGAGAAACAGTATTCCTGGCAGAGGGAATGGCTTGAGCAAAGGTACAGAGGTATGTGAGCTATAAAATGGATTATGCCCCCCGAAATCATACTCCTAAGATCCAGAATTACTGAGTTTTGGATTAGTAAAGCTGCAGGACATAGATGTTTACTAGATGACAGCCAGAAAGCTTGGGAAGGATGTTGATGTTAGCTCAGTTCTGCATCCCTGGTCTTTCTCAGTCTCATGGAGATGACTTTGGACTCGTAAATTAAACAATTTGGATCACTTTATGTGTCATCTTGGCTAGGCCATGATATCCAGATGTTTGGTCAAATTCCAGCCTACATGTCACCATGAAAGTGTTAGTTAGATGAAATAAACATTTAAATCAGTGGGCTCTGAGTAAAGCAGACTGCCCTCCATTATATGGAGGGACTCCATCCAATCAACTGAATGCCTTACAAGAACCAAGACTGAGGTCTTCCACAGAAAAAGAGGGAATTCTGCTTCCAGACTGTTTTCAGGCTTGGGCTGCAACATCAGCTCTTCCCGGGTCTCCAGTCTGACAGCCTGCCTGCAGATCTCAGACTTGCCAGATTTCAAACTTGTGCATGTGTGTATACACATCCTATTAGCTCTATTTGGAGAACCCTGGCTCATATAAATACCAAGGATTTTGAAATTTAAAAATGACTGTATTAGTTTTCCCTTACATGTCAAAATTTCAAAGCTTTACAGCAACGAAAAAATACATTTATTTTTCTTACAAGTTTGTAGGGCAGCTGTAGTTCATCTAACTTCAGCTGGGTTTGCCCAAACTCTAGTGACCCAGGGTAGACTCTAAGCTCTGGGTTACATTTAGGTTTGCTCCACAAGTCTTCATCTTTCTCCTGGGACCAGCAGTTATGTGACTGCTCAGCCACTTGTTATTCTTATACTAGAGCATAAAAACACAAAAGGAGGAGTAGATCACAGAATTACAGAGCCTTCCTTACCTATAAATTGTCACACTGACACTTCTACCTGTACCATTGGCCAAGCAAGTACATGGCCAACATCAGTGGATGGAGAAGTGACTCCAATCACAGTGGATACAATGCAGATCCCTTGGCAAAGGGCACAGAGGCATAATTCTAATACAGGAAGAAAGTGAGGAATTATAAATAACAATTCAATCTACTTGAGTGGCTTTGTTAGGTGCATTTCTGAAAAGTAGCTATCTGCTGGGGGAAGGCAGAGTATAAAGAGGTTAGCAGGCATAAACCCTTTTTAAAACAAGATAGGAAAGGAATGAAGTGAGGGAAAGAGAGGGATGACAGAGGAAAGAAGAATCTTGATTAGAAGTTGAAAGGATTAGCAGCCAAAGGATTCAATATTATGCAGTTTCAAAGCATAGGCTAAAAAAACACGAATAAATAAATAAAAATAAGCACGAACCTAATTTAGAGCAGTGGTGAGGAAAGAAAACTGAGCTATTGAAGACGTATTATATTCAAAGTACTGTGATAGGCAATTTACATGCCCTATATCATATAATCTTTACAACAACACTTGAAGTAGATATTATTGTCAGGTTCCAAAGTCCACTTTGGAAGGAGGGAACTAAAATCAAATTTATGAGACTTGTTGCCTAATTAAATATGATAGTAAAACAGAAAGAGGAAAGTAAGATGACTCCTGAGCATCTACTTGAGAAATGGTGTAATACTTCCCCCCTAACTGAGATTGGAATCTGAGAGGGGGGGCCGGTTGTGAGCTGAAGTAGATACATTTTTGACTTGTGTTATGTGATAGCTATAGGCCCTCTATGTGAGAAATCCTGCAAATTTTTGGAAATTTGTATCTTCAAGCTCAAGAAGAGAAACCAATCCTGAAGAAACACTATAGAAATAGAGGCCAAAGCATTCCAAGCATGGAAAATAATATTAGCAAAAATACAAAAGTGTCTTGCACATGTTCATGGCATGGCTAGCAACTTAATATACTGTTTAGGGTACACATGGCAGAGTAGTATGGGATTAATTTGAAAACAAAAGTTTGTACTTGATCACAATTGTCCTAGAATTCTGGAATAGGACATTTGCATTTTTACCGAGAAGGAGCCACTATAGGTTTTTGTGCAAGCGTTGACTTAAAAGCCTGGCTTTTTGGAAAACTGATGCAGCAGCATGATATAAGCTAAACCAAAAGTGGGAGGCCACGTGGAAGGCTCTTGCGTTAGTTTTTGTAAGCACTAACAAGAACCTAAACAGGGTAGTGACAGTAGGAACAGAAATGAAGGAACAGATGGAAGAATTGCTTCTAAAGAAATTATTGTGCAGCACAGTAACCACTCTGCATACCATTAAATACGTGTCAAGTTAATTTTGTAACTTCATTTGGCTCTAATGCTTTCCTCTATTCAGGTATGCAGAGCCTTCATAATTGATTGGTCATCTGTTTATATACTTTCTAATTAAGAGTTATTAATTTCCCTGAGGGAGAGACTATGACTGTTTTGTTCTGTACTGTTCCACAACATTCATCAGAACAGACACTGACTAAATATTTATCAAGTCAGTGGCTGGATCAACGCTGCCCCCGTACACATCAGCATGTTCATCTCCAGGTTCTCTTCACTCTTGCTCTCTACCTTGTTCCCATCTCCCATTCTCCCACCAAACACGTTCCTCCCTCTCACCTCCTTTAGGTTGCTCAGGGAGAACTCGCCTCACGGGAGTAACCAGATTACTTAGCAGTCTGCGTTTAGTCAGATACTGATATGATTTATTTTTTTTTCAATCCTACCTTCAACCAAGTTCAGCTGCTCTGTCATTTTTAATGTCATTCAGACATATCCAATAACTTTCCAGTCATGTAAAATATTGAAAACTCAGTGCCAATCCACTTAAGCCTCTAATTTTATTCCCTTTGACCTTCCCCTTCCCAAGTTTAGGCTTACCCCAAGGGACTGGTACTCTTTTCTGATTCTAAATTTGCTGCCACTGGGGCAAGAAGGAGGGATTGGAGGGGAAAACAAACTTTTTTTACACTAATAGGGTTTACTTTGAAGAGGTCTAGTTGGTATCCCCACCACCACTCTTTGGCCAACTCTGATCATCAACCAACCTCTGTGTAGCAGATGACAAGTAATTGCTCTCTCAAAGGAGTAGTGTGGTGTGTGTGTGTGTGTGTGTGTGTGTGGTGTGTGTGTGTGTGTGTGTGTGTGTGTGTGTGTGTGTGTGTGCACATGCGCTGAGTTCTCTGGTATGGGACATCTGACTCCACCCCAGACTGATTCAAGGCTTCCTAAGTTTATCCCCTGTATCTGCTGCTGGGGTCATCAGATCCTGGATGGCTAACAGTAAGACCTTTGCCAAGCTGCTAATTTCAACTCCAATGAGCTTCTCTTCCTTGCTTCTTGCCCTTTCTCCAGTTATTTCCTTCTGTCAACTGGGACAGTCAGGGAGTTTCCTAAGCTGCAGTGAGTAATCAGCATAGTAGCATTGGATCAACCACCTCTTAATAAGTACTGGAGAATATCCCTAGCCCAATGTTTTTATAACTCTATAGAATATGAGGTACTAAATACTTTGTGCCTCTGCTTTGGATCCTAATCTTCAATTTTACACATACACAACATTCAGTTATTTGCAACTGCCACTAAACTTCATTTTACAAACCCTGAGTTGTCATTTACATTTGTAGCTACTGCATAATAAACATTGTGTTAAGTGTTACTGAACAAACATTCAGTGAGTAGTTAAACTGGGTCAGTCCAATATACAAGTGACATACAAAAAGCCTGATGCAGTTCAGACTGTCATGCAAATGATGAGTTACACCATAACTCCCAATAGAGGACATTTAAGCCTCAAAATGGAAAATAGATTGGGAACTATAGGAAAGAGGAAAGGAGAAAAAGTAATTTAAAAATGATGGAGTAAACATAATCCTAGAAGAATAAGAGAGAAAAAGGCAGAAGAAATCCTTAAAAATATAATTGCCTTGACTTTTGATTGAGCTTGTCCAGAAGGAAAATAAGCTACAAGTTCTATTTGGCATATATGTGGAGAATTTAAATATGGACTGTATATTAGGTAATATAACTTTATCAATGATAAACTTCTTGAGTGTGATGCTACTATGGCTATGTAGGAGCATGCCCTTATTCTTGGAAGATGCATACTGAAGCATCAAGGGGTGAAGTTTCATGATGTCTGCAAATAGTGTTAGGGGAAAAAACATCTTTCTAATGGTTCACCTAAAACAAAGTGTGTTGTGTGCATGTGAATGAGGAAGTGGGTGTAGAGAAAAAGGTAGAAACCAAATGTGGCAAAACGTTAACCTTAGGTGACTCCGGGTCCAGAATGTTCTGGAAAACACGGAAATGCTCCTCCAGGCTCTGTCATCAAGGAAGGACTTGCCCAGCAGCAGGGAGAGTGGTCAGCAGACAGCCTCCAGCTGTCAGCATCTGCAGGGTCTGCCTCTGCTATGGAGAGCAGCCTCGCTAGAGTCATGGTTCTCCCATGGCAGCCATATCCAGCTGAATGATGGGGCACAAAGGCTGCCCAGCACATGACCTCGAATAACATGACCTTTGCCACAGAGGCTTCGCCAGGACCCATCACAATCCGTCTCCTCTTCTGCCCAACTCTGCTTCTCATCCCTCGTTTTCACAGGTGTTGATCCCTAATGAACACCTTGAATCCAAAAAAAACAAATGGAAGAGTGAGAAGAATCTCCAAAATGAGAATGCTGCATAGTGACAGAAAGCCTACCATGTTTAGGATTAAAATCTGAATCCCTGACAGCCAGACTAATCTTTTCTCTGCTAACAAATCAGAATCATCTAGATTTCCATTAATATTTATCTCCTTGAATCTGAAGGGAGAGGAAAACCTATGTATTTTGCCCAGTTTGCTATTCCCGTCATGAATTTCACTGAAGGATCACATCCGGTTGCTGAAGCACCACCTGTCCATAATAGCTGAAGTATTAGATACACCGCATGGCATCCAGAGCAACGCCAAGCCTTAGAAGTGAGTTACTTCAAAATCCAAGAACCACAAATTCAACTAAAATTCCAAATAAAAGCCAAAAGACTAGAATAATCATACAAAATTTTAAACCCAGAAGTTTCTCTTGCTTAAATTACTTTCACACTCCAATTTAAACTGAGAAACATTATGCTGCTGTCACACTTCTTTGTTCTCCTAAAGAAAAAAAAAATCTGTATATAGCTGACAAAAAATAGGAACCTGTCTGCCAGCAAGTTCTCTATTCATGTCTAACATACTGTAGAGTCTATGCAGAACACATGGTCTCTAAACACCCAAAAGCCTCTTCTTCACTGCTTCACACGGCAGTATGTTTCTCCAGCGTGTTTGCACTACCTACGATACATGTCTTGCATAAGCATGAATTCCTTTGGATGTTTAAGTCATGCATTATTTTCACATGCTTTGATGTTATACATATGAGAATTATCATCTACATTTTGGGAGCACAGTTTCTTGTGCCTTCAGCATTGAATTTAATACTGCTCAACTGACATGATTTTAAATTCCATCCAACAGAATGTCAATAATGTTTATAACAGAAATTTGACATATTTTGTTTTCTCAAATAGGGAGTAGAGATAGCAACTACATTAGAAATTTCTGGGTGCAGTTTTGAAAACTAATTCAGCGTGAAAATTATCAATGACTTAGAACTGTGCATAAAGTATTTTGGTTTTCCTTATTTTCTTATCCAAAAAGATCTGTTGCTTCACATCAGATGAATTTCCAAGTGGCAAAATCCATTGTTTGACGGAACACAAAGTAACCTAATCCTAATGTAATTTTTTAAATTACAGATGAGACCCATTGGCCATGATGGCTATCATCCCACTTCTGTCGCTGAGTGGCTGGATTCCATTGAACTAGGTGACTACACCAAAGCCTTTCTAATTAATGGCTACACATCGATGGACCTGTTGAAAAAAATCTGGGAGGTTGAACTTATTAACGTAAGTTGGTCTCTTAAAGACACCTTCTCATTCACCCTTTGTAAATGAAATTCCTGTTGTAGGTGGGTAATTTTTTCTTTCTTTGTTGCTGTTTGGACATCCATCAAGAATTTGCAGATATGCCTTCTGCTTTAAATGTATTCAAGCCCAAAGAGATCAACTAGGTCTGCATAAATAGTTTTAATGCTGATACTTTACTCATTTCATTTTTACTGCTCTTTTATTTCTAATGGCATCAAGGAATGAAAGAAATGAAGAGGTAACATGTAATTATCCTGCCTTCACATTATATTTGGCATCGTGAACATTTCTTTGCTAAAGGCAGTGAAAAATCATTTAATCTTTTAGAGAATTTCTTAGATTTAAATTTTATATTCTAAAACTGAAGAAAAACACTCATAAACTGAAAGATAAAGCATATAAATACCTAATCATTCAAAAGAGGTTTTTTTGTACTCTTTATACCACTTTCTCTCCAAAAGTCCAGTCTCCATGTATTTCATGTCATTAATTATTTTAAATGATCGTTATTAGTAGTAACTAAGTAACTAATTATTCTTTGCTTTTAAAAGTCTGTTTTAAAAATAATATCTTTTCTAGAACATCCACTAAAAACTATTCTTTAATCCAAAAATCACTTTAAATGGACAAATTCTTGGCTGCTTCTTCCAATTTGCCATCAGCTCCTCTTTGCTTTCTGTCCTTACTCCCTCACAAAAGCTATCATTATTTCAGAAGAAACCCATTGTCTGACTAAAAGCCTCTGATTAATTTTGTTCTTAGTCTGTGTGGCAACACAGTGGAACTAACAGAAACTGTATTGCATTTTAGTTGCATCAAGAAGATTTCAGTTCTCCACTGAGAATCCAATATTCATTTGATGACTACTCTTAGCCATTTGTTAAAGGGGCACCTTCCATAGATCAAACAAACATGTTTCCAATTAAGTGACATTCTAGTCAATGATAATGATACAACTTGATAAATATCTCTATATATCGTCTTCTGAATACTGTTGTTCCCCACTGAAGAACAAATACTTAGATAGCACATGAGTCACTCACTTAACTGGCATTAGCAGTAATCCCTCATTGAAAAGAAGGGATTCCAATAGAACTCTATTATAAAATGTCTTCTTTGTAGCAAGGATCACTGAAGCAGGTTGATAAGTCTCTCAAAATCCAAATGCCGGGGCTAACATTTAAGATGTGAGCTTGAACCACACGTTTCCCAGTGCTGGGAGTGCCAGCAGCCTAGGCATCCTTGTTCAATCACTGTGTCCCTTGAGGATGGCTACAATGACTGTGGGTCAGTGGTGCTCTGAGGCCCCAGGTTTGATGTCAGGGCTCAGAGATTGATCCACCACCACCCATACACCAGCCAACCTTAAGCTGGGACAGAATAATAGCCTTTTCCACCCATACAGAGTCTTTAAGTATTTTCCCTTTGGTTACATTTGCTGTAATACAGTCTGACTTCAATCTGGGGACAAGTGCCTGTCACAAGCATTGTATCAGAATTGGACAACATAGTCACTGTGTCTTAGCTCTTGAGGCCAGTTCTTTAGGCCTGGAGTGCATCTGCATCTGACACCAACCCAGTATATTTTCCTTAAGCTGATGGAATTTAAAGATTACGACATCTATATGGGCAAGTTCATCCCTTGATGAGGAGGCTATGCAAGTCATTTAATTCCATCGATATTTTTATTATAAACAAAAATTGGTCTGCACCTTTAGACTTGGAAATCAGAGAACAAAATTTTTATGCTCACTGGTACTGCTACAAGGGTAGTTCATTTGATGGTTCAGGGTTGTTGGGTTTTCAAATGAAAGAAAGTCACAATGTGTGCCTTCTGGCTTACAAAGCTTTGGTCTCAAATTAAAGACTTTAATTTATCCCAAATAATGAGGGAAGACATCCAAATATAAAATAATCACATATATAATATATGGGCCCAGTAATTCTATATTAAGTATCCATAATTTGTGGTTTTCTAGCCTGAAGAGAATGTGCAGTTACTTTGATTTAGAGCACAGCTTTTTAGAGAAATTCACATCCTGAATCTTTGTAATGAGTGGTTCATTTTAAGGAAACCAAATGACTTCAAAGCTATTGTTGTGTATAAAGTGAAGAGAAAAGTGCAAGGGTAGGCTGTCTTTGATACAGAGGTCTGTTGGTGGAGGGGAGGAGAGGAAAGGGAGGGGAGACTGGCTGCTGCTATAATTACAAATACCTTCAGCATCATTGAATCGTATCGATTAAGCCTCCAATGCCACATGGTATTTTGCTTGATATTTGAAAACAGTAACTCAGTGAGTATAAGTTTATTTGAAGTATTTCCATGAAAAAATGAAAACTATACAAAATTGTGATTTGAAAACTACAAATACATTTGAAATTGTAATCTTTCAAAAAGACCCCAAAGATCTTTCTTTTGGCAGAGTGCATTATTGCCTTTGAAAAACAAGGTTTTTTGAATAATCTATAGAAGATTTTGGTCACAACACCACCCAAAGTATAGGGATGAGAGAGTAGTGGAAATCCTATTTCTTAATATCAGCATTCTCAGTAGTGGGAATCAGGCACAAAGAAACTTTTAAGACGTAAGGTTTTACAGGCCCATGTGTGTCTAGACTTAGAGAATTGAGCAGATGCCAATAATTCTTCCTTTTATTACCTAATCTATGCTTCCTATTCAGAAGCTGTTTGATTAATAGCTCTGTTTTGTCTGTGTCTGCTACTATCATTAATAACATCATTAATACTACTTTTACTTTTGTATTGATATTTTCATGTTCTATGAATATACGGAGACAATTGTCAGGCAAATTGTTCCCTCTGCAGATGCTAGTGGGATAAATCTCTACCTTGAATTATAGTCTTCTCCAAAGGCTTGTTTAAGAGAGCTAAAAACTTGTTAACAGTGCTTAAGTACATGAATTTTCTTTACTCAGAAGGTCACTCAGGCCTTGCACAAGGTATTATCAAGTGTACACAACAGTTCCTACTGCTGTTGATAACCTCGACAACTCTACATGGTGGGGGAGGGGGGGTTAGATAAAAGGACTACATATTTCCTCCATGAAATATGTATGGATAATTATGAAATTAATCCATTTCCTAAACAAAAAAAAGTATTGCAATTATGAAAAACAACATTAACTTATTTTACCACTGTGTACCTACTAAAGAGATTTGGTTAGATGAAATAAATTTTAACACAGCCCAATTTATTAATGTGTAGGGGCGCCTCAGTAGGTTAAGTGTCCAACTCTTGATTTCAGCTCAGGTCATGATCTCAAGGGTTGTAAGATCAAGCCCTGCATAGGGCTCTGTGATGGGCATGGAGCCTGCTTAAGTTTCTCTCTCCCTGATCTTCTACCCCTGCCCTGCTCATGTGTACACTCACTCTCTAAAAAAAAATTAAAATTAAAAATTAAATGTATTAATGTGTGAATTTCAGTGCAGAACGTGCAATTCATTTCTTTCCATTGGCTTTATCATTATTTACTAAGGAAATAATTCTAACCCATGCTTATGATACCCTACAATATTGATAATGATAAAAGTACCCGTCAAAAAAATGAATAAATAAAATTCAGCTTTAGAGCATTTTTAATTCTCTGCTCAGAAGTACAAGAATAGCTTTAAAAATCTAACTACAGTGGTTGTGTTTTTTTAATTTTTTTAATTTTTTTTAATATATGAAATTTATTGCCAAATTGATTTCCATACAACACCCAGTGCTCATCCCAAAAGATGCCCTCTTCAATACCCATCACCTACCCTCCCACCCCCCATCAACCCTCAGTTTGTTCTCAGTTTTTAAGAGTCTCTTATGCTTTGGCTCTCTCCCACTCTAACCTCTTTTTTTTTTCCTTCCCCTCCCCCATGGGTTTCTGTTAAGTTTCTCAGGATCCACAGAAGAGTGAAAACATATGGTATCTGTCTTTCTCTGTATGGCTTATTTCACTTAGCATCACACTCTCCAGTTCCATCCACGTTGCTACAAAGGGCCATATTCCATTCTTTCTCATTGCCACGTAGTACTCCATTGTGTATATAAACCACAATTTCTTTATCCATTCATCAGTTGATGGACATTTAGGCTCTTTCCACAATTTGGCTATTGTTGAGAGTGCTGCTATAAACATTGGGGTACAAGTGCCCCTATGCATCAGTACTCCTGTATCCCTTGGGTAAATTCCTAACAGTGCTATTGCTGGGTCACAGGGTAGGTCTATTTTTAATTTTTTGAGGAACCTCCAGACTGTTTTCCAGAGTGGCTGCACCAGTTTGCATTCCCACCAACAGTGCAAGAGGGTTCCCATTTCTCCACATCCTCTCCAGCATCTATAGTCTCCCGATTTGTTCATTTTGGCCACTCTGACTGGCGTGAGGTGATATCTGAGTGTGGTTTTGATTTGTATTTCCCTGATGAGGAGCAACGTTGAACATCTTTTCATGTGCCTGTTGGCCATCCGGATGTCTTCTTTAGAGAAGTGTCTATTCATGTTTTCTGCCCATTTCTTCACTGGATAATTTGTTTTTTGGGTGTGGAGTTTGGTGAGCTCTTTAGAGATTTTGGATACTAGCCCTTTGTCCGATATGTCATTTGCAAATATCTTTTCCCATTCCGTTGGTTGCCTTTTAGTTTTGTTGGTTGTTTCTTTTGCTGTGCAGAAGCTTTTTATCTTCATGAGGTCCCAATAGTTCATTTTGCCTTTAATTCCTTTGCCTTTGGAGATGTGTCAAGTAAGAAATTGCTGCGGCTGAGGTCAAAGAGGTCTTTTCCTGCTTTCTCCTCTACGGTTTTGATGGTTTCCTGTCTCACATTCAGGACCTTTATCCCAGTGGTTGTGTTTTAAATACCTTTGGGTAGAATCAAAATAATTCAGGTAGCAATACCCATATGTGTCTCTTGAAAATCATTTGACTTATTTTTACAGCAGTAACTTGATTAGAAGATCATTTGCTTCTTGCGTAGTAGCTGCTGAAACTATACTTTCATCATGCTTTTATTTAGGACTGTCAGATTTTTGTTTGTTCAGTTTTTTGGTTTTGGGTTTTGTTTTTGTTTTTGTTGCAGCGTTGTTGATTTAATTTCTACTTTTCCAGGGAAATTTCGTAATAATCTAATCACTTGGAGATATACTAAGAATTTTTTAAATTTCATATTCTAATTTTGTGTTAAATCTTTACTTTGGTGACTTAATTTGTTTTAAATGCTATAGAAATATAGTCCCATCAGTATCAAATTTAGACTCATTACTTACTTTGATGTTTTTATTTCATGATCAGCATTATAAACTCTCACTCCTTTCTATCCTACCCTTATTTCTATAACTGCAATTAAATTACTCTTTGAAAGTCTTTTTTGCATCGTATGAGTGTGTGTGTTTGTGTCTGTGTACATGTATTGGGTAAAGGCAAATGGTAACTTATACTCCCAACCAAGAAGAATAATCAGCAAATTCATAAATTGAAGGCGATGTAAGGGGAAGATAAATGTTATAATTCCATTTCCAAACAAATTATTTTAAGTAAAAGGTTATGTCTTCACTATAAGACATTAATCAATGAGAAAAATATTCATATTTCCACACCAGGGAGGCTACATTATTAAACACTTCAAATGTTAACAACTTTAATCAAAGCCAAAGGCTTTAAACTAAATAACTGGATATGAGTATTCAAGTGTAGAACAAACTTTGCAAATTCTCTGTGGATTTAATATTTCACTTACACCCATATATAGTACAGCTTGCTCTTCACAAGACTTCAGGACAGCTAGCTTCAGACTTTATCAGGTCCGTATCGGACAAAGCTCATGAGCTCTATTACTCTTACTCCCTGCATCTAAACTGCAAGCTCTTCTAGGAATTCTCTGGAAGCTTCCTTCATTTGGCTCAAGTTTTAGAAAAAGCACCCTTTTCCCTTCCATACATGAGAGGAATAATCGTCTCCCAAATAAATACCCCCGTTCCAGTGGTTTTTAGCCCTTTCATATATGGCCTGAGGGTGGTGATGCGCTATTCTGGCATTATTGGCTCCACTACCTTTCAGCATATTTTGCATATCTGCACCTATTATGCTGCTTTCAACTTTAGAGCCTTGCTCTACACTCAGATTGAATTATACTACAGTAGAATACACTTAAATGTTAAAACTTCACTGGAAGCAATATAGCTTTTGTTTTGAATTCAAAGTAAATTTACAAACTTGCAGTCCCTCGGGGTCAATATTATGGAAAAGGCACTACTGAAGTGTTGATGTCAGAATTAGTAAAACACACACACACACACACACACACACACAGAGAGAGAGAGAGAGAGAGAGAGAGAGAGAGAGAGAGAGAAACTAAACAAGGTATTTGGGCCTGAAGAGAGCACTCAGCAAACAAATGAATTTCATGAAGAACTAAAACCCTCTGATCATAGCCATTTATGAACCACCTCTGTACAAAAAAAAATTATGTTCTATCTAGAAATGTCTACTGTAAAAAAAGTTATTTTAGTGGACAACTGTTGTTTTTTCCCCACCCAGATTTCATTCACTCTTCTGATTAAAATCAAAACATTCCTAATTTCCTCCAAAGGAGCTTCCTATAGCCTTCCACATTCCACGCCTGAACCTATGACCTAAGCCAAGCTCAGCATCCCAGCCTTTCCCCCACTCTCATCTCATGGGCTGCAAAGTATTCTCTTCATTAGGACCATTATTAATTCTTCATAATTTGGGGGTCCCGTGAAATATGAAAATAGGGGACCCGTTGTTCAAAACTTAGTTGAAACTTTTAACACAATGACAGCAGAACATTAAGCCAAGCACAGACTCCTTGGAAGAACAGGCTCTTGTGTAATCTCACAGGTCACACACCCACAAAGCCATTCCTGCTCTTCATTCCTTTGTTTTATAACTATATTTCCATCTGCTGTCATTCTCCTTCTACCCGAACACCTTCCTTTAACATTTTTTATTCTGTGGGACTGCTGGTAGAAAGACTTTATTTTGCCTTTATTTTAAAGAACTGTTTTTGCTGAATATAGAATTTTAGAGTAACAGTATTTTAGAGATGTAGACCCACCATCCTCTCTCCTGCATTATTTGTGACGAGACATCTGCTGTTATCCTTTCTTTTTTCGGTTTTGTTGTTGTTGCTGTTCCTCTGTATATAACTTGTCTTTTTTTCCCTCTGACTGCACTTAATGGTGTTCTCTTTATTACTGGTTTTGAAAAATTTGATTATGATATATCTTGATGTACTGTTTCTCATGTTTCTTGTGTGTAAAGTTTTTTTTTTTTTTTTTGAGCTTTTAGATATGAGGTCTATAGTTTTCACTAACTTTGGAAATTTTGGGGTCATTCTCTTTTTAATTTTTTTGGTTTCCCCTTAAATTCTTGTATTTCTCCTTTTCCCTTCAAGTTTTCAAAATGTTTTTTATGGAAGTATAACATACACACAAAAATCCATATACTGTATGTCATTGTATTTTTGCCAAAAATTTACACACATGTAACTAGCACCCAGAACAAGAACTTGAAAATTACCAGCATCCAAAAGGCCCCTCATGGCCCTTTCTAGTCACTAATTTCCCCACAGTCCCCTAAGGCAACTACCCTCCTTACTTTTTAAAAAAAATTTTTTAACATTTTTATTTATTTTTGAGAGACCGAGATAGAGAGCAAGCAGGGAAGAGGGGCAGAGAGAGAGAGGGAGACACAGAATCCAAAGCAGGCTCCAGGCTCTGAGCTATCAGCACAGAGCCTGATGCAGGGCTCGAACTCACAAACCATGAGATCATGACCTGAGCTGAAGTCTGACAGTTAACTGACTGAGCCATCCAGGCACCCCTACCCTCCTTACTTTTAACAGCAGAGTTCAGTTTGCTTCATTTTGTATGGTGTGTTCTCGCATGGAGCTTCTTCGTTTATATCACACGGCACATAGTTGTGGGACTATTTATTCTCTCTCATTGCTGTGTAATATCCTGAACTTTTTACAGCGTTATTGATATGTAATCCATATATCATACAGTTTCCTCATTTATAGTGTAAAATTCGATCATTTTTAGTATATTCACAGTTATGCAACCATCCCCACAGTCATTTTTGCTGTAGTCAAAAACACATAGAATTTGCCATGTTAACCATTTTTGAGTATAAGTACAGTGGTTTATGCACATTGTTGTGTAACAGATCTCTAGAATTTTCATCTTGTGAAACTGAGACTATATCCATTGAACAAAAATTCCCCTATTCTTTCTCTCCCCATGCCTTGCAACCACTATTCTATTTTCTGTTTCTAAGAGTTTGACTACTACATCAGAGAACCTCACATAAGTAAAATCATGCAGTATTTGTCTTTTTGTGACTTAATTCCCTCAAAGTTCATCCATGTTATAGCATATAACAGGGTTTCCTTCTTTTTAAGGCTGAATAATATTCCATTGCATGTATATACCACATTTTCTTTATGCATTCATCTGTTGGCAGACATTTAGTTTCTTCCACCTCTTGAATATTATGGATAATGTCTCAATGAACATCAGTGTGCTAATATCTCCTTGAGATCCTGTTTGTAATTCTTTTGGATATACACCTGGAAGTTGGATTGCTGGGTCATATGTAATTCTATTTTTAAATTTTTGTAGACCATCCATACTGTTTTCCATAGTTGCTGCACCATGGTCATTATTTCTTAAAATATTATTTTCTGTCTCTCCTCTGCTTTGGAAACTCCAATCATATGTATATTAGGCTATTCGAAGTTGGACCACAGCTCACCAATGCTCTGTTCATTTTCTTCAATATTTTTTCTCTCTGTGATTCATTTGGATAGTTTCTATTATATGACTTCAAGTTCACTAATCTTTTCTCCTTGTAATATCTAATCTGCTATTATTAACACCCAGTGTATTTTTATCTTAGTGATTATAGTTTTCATCTCCAGAAGTTAGACATGAGTCTTTTTTATCTTTTTTCATATGTGTATTTAACATGCTCGATCTTTCCTGTAACATATTGAACATATGGAATGCAGTTACAATAACTGTTTTAATGCCTTCATCTTCTAACTCCAATATCTCTTATCAGTTTGGGATTGGTTTCAGTTGACTTATTTTTCTCCTCAATTTTTTTGGCGTGCCTGATAATTTTTATTGCATGCCAGACATTGTTAATTTTACTTTGTTGGGTGTAGGATATTTTTGTACTCTCGTAAATATTCTTGACCTTTGTTCTGGGACATAGAAAAGCTCCGTGGATATACTCTGATCCTTTCAGGTCTTGCTTTGAATATTTGTCAAGCAAGCCTAGAGCATCATTTATTTAGTCCATGGCTAATACTTCCATTAATGGGACAAGATGCTTCTGAATATTCTAACAATGTCCTATGAATTTCCAGATTTCCCAGTCTGAATAGTGCAAACTATTACCCACCCCATTTGAATTCTGTCTACTATCCCCATTAATCTTTTCAGGTAGGTTTTTTTTAATTTGACATCAGATAGTTCCCTCATATGCATGTGCTGATCAGTACTTCCTCTGCTCTAATACTCTGCCCAAAACACAGCAGCCACTTCAGTCTCCCTAGACCCTCATCTCCAGCCTCTCAATTCAAAGAGTCTTCCAGGCTCCCTGGACTCCTCCTCCTGCATCATCGCCTGGGAATTCTCTCAAGGTGGTAAACTGGGGCAACTGTAGGTCTCACTATGTTTGTTTCTCATCTTTCAGGGATCAAGGCCCTTCACTGCCTCATTCCAACATCTTCAAAATCAATGTTTCAAATATTGTCAGGCTTTTTAGTTGTTTCAGGAGAAAGCAGGGTACGGATGAATCCAATCCCTGTTACTCCATCTTGGTGGGAAGCCCAAATCCATGCTACTTTGGTTAATCCCCATAAACTAGGGCCCATAGCTAAACAATTGAATTGAAATCATTGATGATGGCATCTGGGCACTTGGAGTCTTTTAAAAGCTCCCCAGGTGATTTTAATGTGCTGCTGGGTTGAAAACCATGGCTATAATCAGTGGAGAGCCATTAAAAAGATTTTAATCAGGAGAATGACATGATCAGAAGAGTAGGCAGGGGCCAGAAGCCAACACTCAAGAAGAACTGACTGGGAGGGAAGGAGCTGAGTCAGCTGATTCTGTCATACAGCTATTTCAAGCCACAAACGTATTAGGCGTGACAGCAATAAAATCTGCCTGTCTCCTTAGAACCTGGGAGTATCTCTCAATTGGAAATACATAAATATAGACTCAATTTTCATCATTATATCCCTCATATCAAGCAGAGGGTAAATTATAGTCAGTATTCAAAGAAGGTTAGGACAAATATAAAACATTTCAGAAATGCTTTTCAATAGTGGCTAAAACTTTTCAGGTTTGACCCTTAAAAAGCTAAGCCCTGGTTATGTAAAAAATTTACTTACTGTTTATAAAGTAAAGGTAGGACATGTGGTATGTGTCAGTGTTTCAAATGCACCCTCCCTTCTTTCATCTGCATCTTGAAATCAGGTCACTCAACTTGGAGTGCTACCTCTGCCACTCAGTGTGTGACCTTAAGTCACTTCCAACTCTGGGCCTCCATTAGCAGTCTGCAGCCCACTGGCTTCATAGGTTTTCTGTGAGACTCAAAATCATATGAGAGTTTTACCACCCATCCCTTTCTCTTCCCTCTCTATTTTATTTTCTTTTGCCTCAATTTCTCTCTTTCTCTCTTCCTCAGCTCTGTCTCCCAGAGTTAGGCTGGTTGCTGGCCAGCTCTCCTGGAGCTTGCATTCACAGCTTAGTTGCCATTTGCTTCTCACTCTCAGTCCTCACCTTCTGGAACCCAGAAAGCCCTGCTTAATATGCAAAGTCCAGTCTCTAAGAATCACTGCTCAACCTCTGTCTTGCCCTCTTCCCAACTCCAGCCCCTTTCTGCTGTGCTGTCCTCTCAGTTTCTCCCTCCCAACAGATAGCATCTTTCCCTACCAGCCCCACCCAAACCCTCACTGCTTAGCACTGCTCAAAATCTGCACTCCAGGAGTGGGTGAATGTCAGGGAGAATGACTCTCAGCTCGTGTAGCAGCATTCAGGATAAAGCTGCTTAGGATCTTCCCCCAACTTTTTTTTTTTCCGACCACCCTGAGGTACAGAATTGCTAGTTTCTTTTTGTTTTCTCCCCCAGCTACATAGCACTGACTCTTGATTCTCAGCCGTTCAGTCCTCTTTATTCTTGAAACAAAACACTGTAGGGCAGAGCAGGGGAGTGGCTCAGAGTATAGGGGTGTACTCATTCTCAACTTATCATCCATAATCTTAAACCTTCTAGAATCTGTTCCAAAGTTCCTGCTTGATGACCCATAGAGTAGGAACTTCTGACTGCTGCTTGAAGTAGTTGATACTTTCTTTACATTGAAATTGCTCCTTGTAAATATACAGTATTATTAATTATAATGAAGTCCATTAACTTTTTATTCTTCATTTTGCTTAGATTTCCAATATGGTTTGAAGACTTTTATTTCTTTAAGAACTCTTCTCTGGAGATACTTAGCCTAAGTAAGATTCTAAGTTGCCAAGTAAGATTCTAAGTAAGTTACTAAGGAGATTCATTGATGTTGCAGTTAAATAGGTAAATACAGTAAACTGGCTCTGTGGAGCTTTGAGAGGGGAAAAATTCTAGTGAATTATTCCTATAGTGTAGAAAATAAAAAGGAAAAAAATCCTCCATAAAATGCAAATACACTTTTCGTGCTATCCTGATGGAGAAATGCTTTGGGTCTTCCTTGGGAGGAGATCTGAGATCATACTGAAAAGATAAGCCTCTGTCTTCTTAGAGGAAGTGGAAGCCAAAGAGGTATTTTTGTTAAAAGAAAATTATTAAGAATTTTGAAGCCTGACATATAAGCTATGATGAAAGAGATCGACAATAAATAAAGACTCAGAGTAAATCATAAAGATTAACATTTTTACTAAAGTGTGTATATAAGATTTGTGTTAGAATCAGCCCATTATGGAAATAATTTAAAATGCTGAAAAGGAGAGAGATTAGGTAGGTGAATTTGTAGCTTGGGATTTATATCTGCTTTAAAGATGTTTAAGATTGATTTAGAGTTTAAGTCTAGCTATTTTGCTACAGACATGTATTATGTTAAGTTGAATATCTGTGGTCTGAAATTATTTTTGAACTCAAACAAAAAGCTATTACCTTGAACCTCAGAAAACATGTAAATTCCTTACTGTACATACCTGCCTGGCGCTCTTCCGCCACCTGGTGGCAGCATACCTAAAGTACATTGCAAGTGACAGTTACAAAACCATTTCTTAAATACAGAAACTAATTGCAAATTCAATGCCAGTTTTATATCAATCCCTGTTTACAATACTAATATAATAAAACATGAAACAGGAGAGTTTTATTTTTGTAGACATCAAACTCCAAATTCAAACACCATATGCCTAAATCTGTCCAATAAAATGGGGGGGGGGGGGAACCTCTGCTGTGCATTCCACCAATTAGATTGATTTGGGATAACAGTGCCATTTTTAAATGTGTGTGTGTGTGTTTAACATATAAATATATATATTCTCAGAGTCTTACTTCAGTATAAATTGCTTTTGGGAGATAATTAGATTTTCTCAAACTTAAATAAGATCATTATCTTTTTAAAAATTCTATTTCACAGTAGCTATAGGAGAAAATACAGTAAGTATTTTATATACTTCACCCTCAAAAGAACTTCCAGACTAATGGGGAAGATGGCCATTTACACTAGCTGTAAGAAAGTAGTATTAAGGGCAGCTAAACATAAAGATGGTCTCCGCATCCCAAACTGGAACACAAGGTCTTCTCCTGAAGGAGGTGGAGGTGGACAGAAGAAAAGATGAGATGAGGGGACCAGTAACATAAGCAGTAAGCATCTACAGTAAAAGCACAGAGGCTCTAAAAGCAGTGTTCCAGGGTTTAACTGTCCATTTTATTTCCTATCATTTAGCTATATTAGGCAAGTCACTTAACCTTCCCTAAGTTTGCCTCTAAAGTTTCCTTGCCACTAAAATTTGAGTAATATTATCTATCTTCTAGGTAATATTGTTGTCAGGATTAACTAAAATAACCTAATAGAGCATTTTGTACAATGCTTTGCAAATAGAAAGCATTCAATCTTTGTTTCATGGAGGCCAAATGGAGGGGCAGCTTCCAAATTCCCAAGATTTATGGGACACATTATCAGTTATCCATTGCCACAGCAATGCTGTGCAACAATCTGTCTGAAAATGCAGTGGCTTAAAGCAATAAGCATTTGTCTAGCTCACGAGTGTGTGGGTCAGTGATTTAAGCTGGATGTGGCTAGAAATTTCTTCTGATCTCAGTTGGCTCCCTCACATCTGGCAGTTGGCTCTGGTCTGCTGATCTGTGAGCTAAGACAACTGGGCAACTTGGCTCTTCTCCATGTGCCCCATCCTCTAACATGCTTTCCCAGGCATGTCCTATGGCAAAGACAGAAAGAAAGAAACAAAAATGTGCAAGTGTATTTTCAAGCCTCTTCTAACAATTGGCCAAAGGAAGTTACATGACCAACTCAGAATTAAGTTAAGAAGGGAGGCTATAATTCACCTCTTGGGAGGATGAACTGAAAATGCACATAGTAAATGGCTTGGATGCAATCAGGACAAAAATTGAGACTATTAGTACAATAAACCCACCACAAAATAGAAATTTACAAAATTGAGAAAAGAGAATTTTAGAAGTATGGATTGTCTTATCATTGTTTCTAAGCCTCCAATCAGAATACATGAAATCAAAACCACCTCAGAAAATCTAAAATGATTAGTGATGTAAAGTGTGGGAGCCTACAGGGAAAAAAATGGATAGAGCGCTTAAATGTATGGAAAACTTGGGAGACAGAACCCCCCCCCAACATTTAATAAGTAAGGGATAATAACTCAGATGATAAATACACTGTATAATAATGGATTTGCTAGATCTATAAAAAGCTCAAAATTGGTGAATTAATTGGCCATTACACTAAATTATTTTAGAAAATTAAATGCTAATGTATTTGTCTAATGGAAAATTATTCTCATGTCACTGCTCAAATATTTGTTGCACATCAACTCTTTGCTCAGAGTGGATAGGCAACAAGTATTGTGGAGGAGGGAGAAAATTATATATTTAATTTAAAAACATGCCTCTAGAATGTATAAATAACTCTCAAATTCAGTAATAAAAGATAGACAACCAAATAAAATTATGAACTTATGAACACACCCTGGAGTGGTTCCTACGAAGCTTCATCCTTGTATAATCATCTTCCCCTTGAGTGCAGGTATTCTGTCAAGAACAAGCTTGACTTGCTTCTAACCAATAGAACACGACAAATGTGATGGAATGTCAGTCCTATGATTACCTTACCAACAAATTTATTTTAAGTTTATTTATTTATTTTGAGAGAGAGAGAATGTGGGTGGAGGAGGGGCAGAGAGAGGCAGGGAGAGAGAGAATCCCAAGCAGACTCCACTCTGTCAGAGCAGAACCTGATGCGGGGCTCAATCTCACAGTTCATGCAACCATGACCTGAGCCAAAATCAAGAGTCAGATGCTTAACCAACTGAGCCACCCAGGGGCCCAACAACAAAGTTTTTTTAATTGAATGTGGTTCCTTAAGTTAGTTGACTCCTCCAGACAGACACGAGAGTAAGAGCAATAATAACAATAGTATAATAGTAAAAGTTTAGTACCTTCTCCTCCGTCTTCCCCTTTATGAAATGTCAGTCTTACTCAAGATTGACAACTTTTGTCCTCAGATCTCCTCTTTTTCAATGCTAGGCTCTTGGACAATATCACCAATGCAAAGACTTCAACTGGCACCTTCAAGTTGATGGCTGCCAGACACACATCTATGGCTTTATTCCTGAGGTCCCGGCTCTTGGTTCACACAACATCATAAATTTCTCATTCATCTTGTGTCTCTCTCAATGAATAAGAGGTTCTGTGGAGTCATGGAGGAGACAGTGGGCTCTGGTGCTAGATTCAACAGCAAGATTTTCATCCTGGCTCTGTCTTTGTTATCATGATTGTTAACCGCCATGAGCTCCATCAGGGCATAGATGTATTTTGTTTACTCCTCTATCCCCAGCTCCTTGAACAATGCCTAGCACACTGTAGGTGGCATATAATTATTTGCCAACTGACCTAAGGATGCTTATGCATGAAGCAAGGTTCTAACCACTAACATATGCTGACACATTTCATCCCATTTTCATCCTATGAGATGCACACTATTGTCACTCCCATTTAACAGATTGCAGTGAACTGAACGTTTGAGTCCTCCCCTCTCTAAATTTATATGTTGAAACCTTAATCCCAAAGCATTTGGAGGTAGAAGCTTTGGGAGATCATTAGGTCATGAGAGTGAAGCCCTCATAAATGGAATTAGAGCCGTTATAAGATGTCACACAAGAAGCTGATAGTCTGCAACCCAGAAGAGGGCCCTCACCAGAACCCCACCATGCTGTGCTCTGATCTTCGGCAAGAAATATATTTCTGTTGTTTATGCCATCCACTCTATGACAATTTGTCACAACAGCCTCATCTGACTCAGATGAAGTAGCAAGAAAAGCACTGGTTGAATTTTGATGAAAAAGCCACCAGTCCTTTCTATTTTACATTCACAAGTGTCTTGTGCCCTGACAGGAGCCAGACTACGCTCGTCTTGAAACAGAGATACATCTAACACAGAATGAACACTCACAATCTTTTCCCTCGTGTTCTCAGCCTTAAAGAGCAATCTTCCAACAACATTAGTCATGATGGCTGCCTGAGGTAGCTCCCTTTCTTCCCCATGGAGGCCATGCTCAAAATGAACATGAGTGCAATTTCTCAGGTACACTGCCATAAATGATCTCATATCACCACTATATACACTGTGCACACAGATACAGAGGGAGAGAGAGAACAGAGAGGGTGCGGTTCCTCTTTTACCACCTCCCAAATGCCAAAATGGAATTGCCCACTCTCCTTCAGAAACTGTACTAAAGAAAAACCTTTGCCCAACCTACTTCATGCATTGGTCCTTGAAAGCATAGACAGGCAGGACAAGATGGAAAGACTCAAAGTAAATAAGCAGACCCCAGGTCGTATCCTTTCCTCCACAGTATCCTCCAAAAGTAAAGAGATCATCCCTCCCTCATGTCTCCCTGAGACTGGTTGCAGCAGTGAAGAACAAGTTACAACACAAACGTCACCTAAGAGAACCAAATCTATAGTCATTCTCACTTACTGTCTCACTTACTGAACTACTGTGACCAGATCATCAGCTAACATATAACTTCACCAAGAAGTGCAGGATTTGGTGCTTTGTAGAAGGGGAGAAGAGAGCTTTAGAGCAAACTTAGAAATATCTGGAAGTATCAGAGGGAAAGTGGGCGTGGATGGCAGAGTGGAAAAAGCTAGACTCAGATGGACCAAAATTCAAGTTCTGGTTCCTTATTTCCTCTGGGGTAAGACACTTAACCTGGTAATAGCCCTCTTATTTATTTGGGTTCATCCTTATCGCCCCCACCCCTGCCAGACACTAAACTCTTTGAGGACCTGTAGGCTCAGCTATGTATCTACCCCCAATGCCCTTCAGAAAGAAGGTACTTAAAAATATTCACAGACCACATTGCTTCCAGGGGAAGAGTGGGGAAAAAAAGAGACAGAAGGAGCCACAGGAAGCAAAGTTGTTAGAGTCCAAACTTCACCTACTTGATTGTGGGGGGCCTAGGAGAGGCAACCATTTGTGGCACATATCATGGAAAAACATAAAGCAGGATAAGAGGACAGAAAGTGACTAGATCTTAAAGAGGCTACTCAGAAATCTTCAAGGAGGTGTCATTTCGGCAGAGATCTGAATGAAATGTGGGAAAAGGCCATGCAAAAGATCAGCATTCCAGATGGAGAGAACAGCAAATGCAAATACCCTGAGGCAGGATGATGTTTAGCCTGTCTGAGGACCAGTAAGGAAGCCAGTGGGGCTATAACAGCATGAGCACAGGGAAAGCCTGGTAGGAAACGATGCCAAGGAGGACCTGGCCATGTGGGTCATGTAGAAGGATTGAATTGTATTTGAAGTGCAGGTAGAAGCCTTCAGAGGGGTTCAGAGTAAGAGAGTGTGACATGTTTTGGTTTATGTTTTAAAGGCTTATTTCACTTCCGTGGGAAGGACAGACCCAGGGTCAGGGGGTTTCAGCAAAGGGAGAGTGAAAATCTAGCTCAGAGACTCTGCCAATAGCAGAAGCAAGATGATGGTTCCTTGCGCCAAAGTTGTGGTGAGGACAACAAATCAGAATGTACAATGGAGACAGAGCTGGTGCATTAGACATTGACTGTAAAATAAATGAGAAGAATTGAGGATAAGCCAAAGGTCCTTGGCCCGAGCTATTTCCCAAGACTGGGAGTATTTGGGAGGAGAAATCAAGAGCTCTGTCAAGCATGGTAAGTTTGAACTACCTACCACACATTCCAAGTAGAATGTCCAGAAGCAATTTTATAGTTATATAAAATATATTTAAATATATAAATTATACATATATTTATTTATTTATAGAAGTATGTAACACTTCAGCTCTTCTTTGCATTTGGAATATATATTTATGATATATGCCTAAGAAAAACCTAGGTGTGGCCAAAACTCATGTCTGCACTCTGCCCCCTACATGAGGCTGCGCTTTCATGCAGAAGTTTTCTCTCTTTAGAACATGCTATTGCAACAAACACTAGGCCTGGAATTCTGGGCAGCGGACTGTGCCCTTTCCCTGCTACCATACACCAGGCGGCACATCCTCAGCTATTGACCTGCTATTTGTCAAGGAACTTGACTACGTCTTTAAGATGGTATCCTTGAGTAGAAATAAGAGAATGACTGTGGACTCTAAAAACACACACACACTAAAAAAAAAACAAAAACAAAAACAAAAACAGAAACAAAAACAGCACAGACTTCACACACAGTGATTGACAACCTGCCCACAGCAGGGCTGTGAATTGTTTCCTAGCTGTCCAGCTGACTCTCCTCCCAATCTGCCTTCTCACACTGATCTGAGAGCACTGTTAGGCAAAAAGAACCTCAGGGCCTTTAGCCCTGACTTTTCAAAATCAGACATTAAAACACAATGGCCTTCTTATATTAAATTTTAAATGATTGCCTTAGCAAAGTTATCTTTCATTAAGACCATTTATTTCACAGTCATCTGTCTATGCCCCACATTTACCTAAGTACTTAGATGCTTTTCAGTAAATTCAGCTCACTAACCAAGGCTATCAAGTTGCCCTGAGAATGTTTTGTTCAGTCTACCATAGATGTGAGACACAATGGTGAGTTACAAGTTTTCAAGTAGACAGATCTCTACTAATTTGTAAATGGGCTGCAGGGACACTTTGAACTCAATGAGGTAAGTGGGATCTAGTGTTTGCACAGCACTAGTCATCTGAACATAAAAACATCTGCTGTCTTCTAAATAATCTAAAATGCCTTTTATTATGAGATACACGATTATTTTATGTGTCCCTAAGGAAGAAAATTAATACTAAAAATTGAACTAAGACTCAGTGCCTTATGGTGATTCCATCCAACACACAACTCTGTAGTAACCTTGTATGGCTTTGACGTTTCTTTCAATTAGAGGATTTTGCCAGTTTCTCCTGACTGTTGGGTTCCCTGGCACATAATAGGTGATTTTCTTCATGCAGCACAGTAACAAAGCATAATATGACTTCATGTATTATTTATGGATATCTTCCTTTCTTCAGTTCCCTAATGCACAGGGTTTCTGCTTTTAAATAAAGTATGTAATTCTATCTCTTCTCCAGTGAAGATATTTGCTTCACAAATATCACAAATCTTTCTTCCCCACTTTTACCTTTCTAAGTACTATATAAATGTTCATGTTAATCCCAAAATCTAGTGTAATCTTTTTCAACACAGCTTAAATGCTAACTATTCTCATCATGTGTAGTTGTAACAGTGCGAGTGGACTCAACTGACAATGTGAATAGCTATGACTGAGTCTGCCTGCACAGGTGATGACAATCATGTCACAGCAATTATGAGGCACCACTGATTGTAAGATGCATTACCAGTTCAGAGATGGCAAAAGGAGGGAAAAGCGTGCGTCTTAAAATCAGTGAAATATGATATAAGCAAGGCATTGTGGGAAGAGTGCAAAGTCAATAAAACAGAGTTAGGTCCTGAGTTAATATTTTTCTTTTCTTAGGAAAAAAGTCCATATTCTTTTTCATTTCCATAGATATGAGATGATATTGTGTTCATTTACCAAGAAAGACCTCAGGTTCTGTCAGGATGTGGCAGTATAAATAAAGTCACTTCAGGAATCTGACTTTTTCGGTCATGATACTTGTCACGGATTGACATCACTGACTTATGCTGCTGCAATTCCTCATGTATCTCCTGCTTTAAAATCACTGTGCGTGTAGTGAAACTATCAAAACCACCCTTAGGGAATGGAGGTGCAGGTCCTGTGTGATTGGAATATTCCAAGCAAGGCGGCTGCAAAACCAACGTGGTACCTCATTACAGCCAGGAGGATAGGATTGCTGCTGTCACGGTGACAGGCTGTCTGTATCAGGACAGCCCTGAATAGTTTCCCAGAGGGACCTCAGTCCCTTTCAGACCAGAACAGAAAGACCTGCAGCCTGACCTTTCTAGAAGCCCAGCCACTTGCTCATCATCAAACCCAGTTGCTTTTTCCACTTCTTCCTGACATGCCCTTGCTCTGATTCCAGACTAGTTAGATATTGTCTGATTCTTTGCAAACTCCAAATGTGTTCTCACCTCAGGGCCATTACTGTTGCTGTTCCCTCTGCCTGGACACTTTATGTACATCTTCTTCCTCCTTCTGCATCATCTCAGCTCAAATGTCACCTCCTAGGATCAGTGCCTTCTTTGATCATTCAAACTAGTATCTCCCCATTCTCCATCAGTTTTTTTCACATTATCCAGAATGTTTGTTTGTCTGTCTGTCTGTTTCTATAGCCCTGAGTCATTTTTCTATTTGCTAATGGCCCATTTCCATCACTAGAAAATATATTCACCTCTGCATCCCCAACACCTACAACACACTGAAGATGCTCAATAAATATTTGATTAATGTATGAATGAATAAACACGACCTGATTCCTATGTCATCAGTAGTTTTTTTAGTATCTGGCTTAATATCTTGTTCTCCAGCTCTACTCCTTCTTCCCAGTTTCATCAACAAGACCTCACACCTACATGACTCCATGACTCCTTAGATTACACTGTCCAGTTCTTTCCTGAAAGCTGACCCACAGGTGTAAACTCCAGATCTACTCTGGTCTCTGCCATAATCTTATGTTCAGGGCCTTCCTGACAAACAGCTTCTCTCTTCCTGTTGCTGCTTTGTGTGACGGCACAGTTCTGGTGACCTGTTTGTGAGGTGTCTGTGAATGCCTAAATGGGCAGCAACAGCACCAGTGTCTAACATGAGTTCC
This sequence comes from Panthera leo, assembly GCF_018350215.1. NCBI lineage: Eukaryota > Metazoa > Chordata > Mammalia > Carnivora > Felidae > Panthera > Panthera leo. Next base: position 119,215,109 of record NC_056685.1, on the reverse strand, counting down.
TACAAAGCAGTTGCTAATGGGCTGCCAGTCCCTGTCCTCATCCCCCACTGCCATTCCCTTTCATGCTCGCCAGTGTGGACTCAGCACCCCAAGGTTCTTCCCAAGTGACTGGAAGCTGGGAGAATTTCCAGTCCTTAGCATTTCCCTAGGGCATACACAACTTTACTTCTGAAGTTTTTCCTACTAATAGGAATCACTACCAATACTGATTTTTTTTTTAAGTTTATATTGATTTCTACTCTGTGGAAGGGAATCTAACATACATTAAGAGCTCTGACTTTGTAGAAGTTACAGCTGATGACAGTCAAGGATAGGAGTCTTTTCTTGGGCTGATTATTACTAGGCATCTGTGTATTTGCAGGGGAGTTAAAGCAATAATGATACAAGTTACCTTAGTAATGGATTTGAGTTTTGTAAAGTGACGAGGAGATCCATTCTCTATAGACATTTGGCCCCTAGACCCTGGAGTATAAATGGCACATTACATTAAAATATCATACACCATGACTACTTAACTGTAAACCTACAGATAAGAAACATGTCTTCTATATCCTTATATTTTCCACAAAGACTTATGCGTTAGAAAGTGCATAATGATTACTTGATTAAATAAATGAATGGTGTTGAAGAATGCAACCATTAACAAGAATCTAGGTCAGTTTTTAATCTTCCCTATGCATAGGAATCACTTTGGGGGCTTTTAAATGCTGTGAATTGCCAGGCTCATCCCCGATATTTGTATTTAACTGGTTGAAGTAGGACCTACATATATATTTTTTAAAGGTCCCTGGGTGATTATAATGTATAAGCAAGGTTAAAAACCACAGATCTAAGTAGAAAGCAATTCATGCCCTAAAAATAATAATGGTAATCCAGTCTATGTTAAAGATTGTGGTTAATAAATCACAAGAAATGTTTTGCCTGGGTGATATTAAATCTGGCAAATACTTTACTGCCATGATGTACTTACCTATCTTAGGCCATCTATTTTGTACTTTAACATGAGAAATAAAGTCTAGAATGTAATAATGAATATAATTCTTTACTTTAAAATATGAAATTGTCCTGAGTCCTCGGTCTCATAAAATATGAAATGCTACACATATTTCAAGAGACAACCTTAAATTCTAATCCAAGATTTAAATCATAAACATTTTTCACATGGGTTAGAAAAATTCAAAGCTAAAGAGACCCATCAAAGAAAAGCAAGGCAAAGGAATACTTTTAGAGCAGGAAGGAAGATAATTCTAGTGGGTTGAATTGTGGCCCCCCAAAAGATACATCCACCCAGAGCCTGCGAATTGGAAAAAGAGTCTTTGTGGATGTTATTGAAGGTAAAGACAATCCTGGATTATCTGAGTGGGTTCTAATCAAATAAGTTTCCTTATAAGAAGAAGTAAAGACACAGACAAAAGAGAAGATACAGAGGAAGAAACCACGTGAAGATGAGGCAGAGATGCTGCCACAAGCCAGGGAACACCCAGAGCCACCAGAAGCTGGAAGAGGAAAAGAACAATTCTCCCCCCTACAGACCTCCAAGGGAGAATGGCTCTGCTGAGACCTTGATTTCAGACTTCTGGCCTCCAGCACTGTGAGATAATAAACATCGATTTTAAGCCACCACGTTAGTGGTAATTTGTATAGCAGCCTTAGGAAATGAATTCAATAACATTCTTGAAGTAGTAGCTATGGTATCCGTTTTAAATGTTATGACCCAGAATTTGTTAAAGGAACTACAAGTTGCAATAGAACCTACGTTAAATGGAGACTGTCCTCAGTCAACTGTAAATCATGATCCCAATGACAGATGGTACATGACCTCTTCCCCTCCACCATATTGCTGGGCCATAGAAATATGGGCTTTAAAGGAATTGGAGCCAGATACAGAGAGGGGCATACCTGATTGTGGGCATAAAGAGAAATATTTAAGATTCAGTTTGGTAACTATGTTTTGCTTTCCATAGGCAACCAAGCTGAGTTTCATTATTACGATAATGTTGTTATTTGTGGCTTGAATCAGTCAGGAATGTTTTCAGCTTCAAGTAACTGAAACCTGACCTGTAGCGGTTTAAATAATTCTGATATGTATTGCGCCAATCAGTAAGAGGCCTGGAAGTGGACACTTGCCAAGTCCTTTCTGTCTTTTTGCTCTGCTTTCCTTAGTGTGATGGTGCTTTGTCCTCATGCTTTCCTGGTTTTTCACCTCATGATTGCAAGGTGGCAACAGCAGCTCCAGGCATTACACCTGCACACACAGATGGGGAAAGAGAAAAGGGAGCAATGATAGACATATGTGTTCCCTTTTATCAGGAAATCAAACGCTTTCCAGAAACTTTCCAGCAGACTTGGGTTTATACCCCAATGGCCAGACTGTGACTGTGTCAATGTCGAACTTTAAGGAGACTGAGAAAGTATTTCCAGCCTCTGTAAGGGAAAGTGGGCAAGGGAGAGAAAATTGAAATGAATTTTGCCCAGCATCTGCCATGGAGCTAAAAAAACCACTCTCAGAAAACTGTGGGTACCCTGGAAAAGTCTAATCCTATCTGTCAATAATATGGATTGAATGAAAAATCCTCAAGCCCTGAATTTCTGAGTAAATGATGCAGAAGAAAAGCAAATTTCTCTAATTAGTTTGACTTGGAATATTTCTAAAAGTTATGAAATGATTTCCAAACTTTCCCTATAACCCCATCAAACTTTAATAATTATTCAAATCCCTTATCCATGTAGAGACTATTTTAGACTAAGAGCACCAGAAAAAGAGAAAAATCTTGAAATTCCTTTAGGAAGTCAGAACAGAAGAGAAATGGAAAAACAAAGAAGGAAGACTTTAATTTGTGGCACTTTTGTCCTACTGATTTTGTTCTCTCCTTGGCCCTTCTTGCAGACATATGAGTGATCTAGGTTAGAGGGATACAGAAAGAGACAAGCCAGAAAGCTGGAAAGAAATGTTTATCTTGGTTACATCATGGCCTGAAAATGACCCTTCTTTGCATACGTATGACTGTGAGTCAGTGAGAGTTGGCAGAGGAGAGAGAGTGTGATCAGCCCATTTCATAGTCTTTTACCATCAAGCACTATGCTAAGTCCTGGAGAGACACCAGTGAGTAAGGGTCACACCAAAGGACCTCCCTTTGAAGAGTTCACATGGTGGGAAGGGAGAAAGTACAACACTGTGCAGAAAGTGCCATGTTCAAGGTCTGCATATGAACACATATAATATGGACCTTAAAACAAGCCCAGGGCAGGACAAGGATTAAGAATGTTTTCCTGGATGAGGTTTGCAGGACTAGAAGGCAGAAAGGAGGATTCTGCTCAGTTGGGAGAAAGCTGTAGCTAGGTTGAATGGTGAGATAGGAATTTAATTCCTTCCTCAGAAGAAGCTGTGAGAGAATGCCAGCGTAGGTAGGGGAGAAAAGGAGGGCAGTGAGCTGTTGACCCAATGCACTTGAAGGACCAGAAATAGAGCATCAGAAACGGGACATGTGGAAGCACCAGCTGCCCCACCAGCATCATGGCCAGAGCAGCATGAAACAACACTAGGTTGCACCAGCTTCTCCTGGACCCTGCCCAAGGGCAAGGGCAGAGGACGGGGTGGAGCTGAGAAGGCTGCCTGCATGGTGACCACAGTCACAGACATGACGTGGTGTCTTTGGAGTATGCCCAGGCTGACAACCTCAGTCACCCAACCTCACAAAACAGGAGCAAGCTAGTCATCATGAGACCCAGAGAAAAGCCCCTCCATTTGAGACTGAAGGAAAAAAACGTAAAAACTGGGAACAACTTTCAGTTCCTTGACTGTTCCCTGAAGCAAGGAAGTCAGGAAAAATTCCCGTTATTTCCAGAAACATTTTAATGATGCTTTATATTGACAAAGCTTTCACACATCTCAGATGGCTGTTTCTTCAGAACCATCCAGGGAGATAAGTATTATCATTTCCATTTTACTTCAGAGGGAAGGGGACACCAAGGGGCATCTGTACATCTAGAAGGTGGTAGAGCCAGAATCAAGCCAGGTCTAGCTGCATCCAAGTCTCTTTCCAGAAAGCCCCAGCATCCCTATAGTTAATCTTTTCAACTTCACTACATCATATTTAAAGCTGCCTTCTCTCAGAACTTCAGTTAGACATAAGTACACCTCACGTTTCTGGGGTTCTTGCCAAAGATTCAAAGAATAACCTTCTTGCATCTTGCTAGTTTTCTGTTGAAAAGCTTTCCTCTGCTCCATGTTTTCTTACTCTACCTGCTGTAGAATAATTGCCTTCCCCACCACTTACCCTGGCATGTACTTCTCTGTGGATTGTGTTGTTGAAGGAGTGCCTGGGGAGAAAGGAAACTGGGTTCCAAACCATGAGCAATTTACCTTCCTGCCTAGGTAACCGGTCCTGGCCACTTGCTCTACATGATCACCGCCCCCTCTTCTCCCCTGGGATCAAGTGCGTGGTAATGCCCTTCCCCAGTGGAAACGAAGTTGAGTACTTTATTTAATACACAGCCTGTGGCTCAAGATGGGAGCAAATGAAAAGAAAAGGTGGTTTTACTGGCTATTTCCCATGTCAACAGCAGATTTCTGTCTTGTACTATCTGTACCTTGCTAGGGAAATAGGGGTTTTGTTTTTCAATTTGGATAATCCCACCTCAGTAGAGAAGCAGCATGAATTGGTACACAGCGGCTTACTTTAATGTCATTTGTAGTATAATTACCTACCATTGGTTAAGCCAGCAAAATCTTAATTTCTTTTTCATTAAAAAATAATTATGCATATTTGCAAGTAGACTTGATTAATTGAGCATAGACAGTAAGTATAACTCCCAGTTTGGATTTTCTCTGATTTCTTTACACTGTTTTCTGTCTGCTGCATGAAAATTTTTATTTTAATGAACTTGGTCGCAGTCACAGGTACCCACAGTCTCTTTTAAAGATAAAATTTCATTTAGTGTTTGTTAAAAGAGTTATAAAAATCCCAAAGCTGCACCTCTTCTAATTGTTCTTTCTTTAAAAAACAATTGAAGTTCATATCGAAACACCTGTATATCATGCAAAAGTTGCTGTCCTGACCATGAACAGGGAGCTATTTACCTACTTCTGAGCTGCCTTACATAGTAAGCAATTTGGAGAATATGTGTAAATTTTTGTATCTGATTTAAATTCTGTTTTCCTTTTGTACAGATATGATTATTGTCTTCCTCACCCAACAATTCTTTTTATTTAAGTATAATAATCTTCATAAGTGACCATATTCTGAAATTCAAGACGGAAATAATTCAGTAAGAGAAGGCTTATAATTTTCAATTTAATGACAAAATTTTCTCTCTGAACTTTGGTGTCATCATCTCCCTGGCCTCTGAATCCATAAACAGAATAACGGCCATAGAATGCCTCAGGACTTTTATAAGAGAAGCTACATGGGAAAAATGTATAATACATATGTACATTCAAAAACCACATTGTCTTTTGAAGCTATAGCAGTCATCACAAACAATGTTTGCCAAATACATTTACTCCCTAAAGCAACACCTTGTTCTTCCCAGTAGCAAAAATAATGCTTGCATTTCAGCCACCCATATCTTTGTTATCTCAAGCAATAGAGAATGAAATTCAGAGTCTAGAAAATTATGTTCAACTTTCACAATGGAAGGAAAAATAAAAAAAGTATGAGGATATAAAAAACAATAGCAAATGTTTATCAAACTTCTATTATATGCAAATTGCCCTTCTAATTCCTTTACATATATTAATCACTTATTAATTATTTAAGTAATCCACTTAGATAAGGGTAAGTATTGCAAATGACACTGGACATCATTTTGAACCATAAAAATTTTTTTTAATTGTAGTGTAGTTGACACACAATGTTACATTAGTTTCAGATGTACAACGTAGCAATTTGACAACTCTAAACATTATGCTGTGCTCAAGTGTAGCTTCCATGTATCATCATACATCGTTATTATAATACCTTTGACTATATTCCCTATGCTGTACCTTTCTTCCCCATTACATTCATTTCATAACTGCAAGCCTATATTGCCCACTCCCCTTCATTCATTTTGCCCATCTTCCCACCTGCTCCCCTCTAGCATCCACCAATTTGTTCTCTGTATTTGCAGGTCTGTTTCTTTTTTATTTTGTTTTGTTTTGTTTTGTTTAAAAAAAAATTTTAAACTAAACTGTCTAGATTTTTATTCATTACTTCTGAAAAGGGGATTAACAACTTATTCCTTGATTATTCTGCAAAATAAATCTTTTGATGTATACATACTGTAAAGTGGCTATAGCAATAATTATAGCAATTGACATATTAAAAGCATCTTGGAGATTATACAGTAAAGTACATCTCTTATATAATCATATTCATTTCTAACAGTCCCCTTTCAGGAAGAAAGATGAGTATTAATTTTCTGCTTTGCATATGGGGAAACTGTGGCTCAAGGGAAGTTAAAGAAATTGCCTAAGGCCACACTGTGGGAAGTACAGACACAGGCCTGTCTGATCCCATGTCTCTGTGTTTTGCATCATGCTGCAACTCAGTCTACCGCCCCACAGGAGTGAATCATGGTTCTTTGGCATGAATTTTGCATCCACGGAGTTGAAAACCTCTTTAATTTAATGGAATATTTCCACTCAATTGGAGAAAGCAGTGTAACATGCTTGAAAAGAGCCCTGAACCTGCAGTTCCCTAAGCAGCCATGAAACCTCCCTAGGTTGCTCATCTGGAAACTAAAGCGTTTTGATACTTGATATCTAAGGACTTCTGACTGATCAGCACATAGAAGCCTTCAGATAATTCTCTAGTAGATTCCACTGTATTATTTCTGACTTCTTTCTTACTATCTCCTTGGCTACTAATAATAAAGCTGAATAAGGAGGGAATTAAAGCTGGAAAGATGTCCAAGCTGCTGTTGAGGGTCAAATAAGAGTCTCCAAGGTGAACAAGGAAGGGAAGTGTAATCCAGGTGGAATGAACAATTAGCTGTACAGACATATAAAACAGTGTGGGGTATTGAGAGAACACTAAGCTTTCAATATTGCTAAAATGTAAAGTGTAGGGGCGCCTGGGTGGCTCAGTCGGTTGAGCGCCGACTTCGGCTCAGGTCACAATCTCGCGGTCCGTGAGTTCGAGCCCCGCATCGGGCCCCTGTGCTGACAGCTCAGAGCCCCGAGCCTGTTTCAGATTCTGTGTCTCCCTCTCTCTGACCCTCCCCCATTCATGCTCTGTCTCTCTCTGTCTCAAAAATAAATAAACGTTAAAAAAATTTTTTTTAAATAAAAAAATAAAAATAAAATAAAATGTAAAGTGTAAATAAGTCCTGAGAGTAAAGGAAAGAGAGAAGATACCGGCTACATTCACCTCCCCTGACTAGAGGCTCCCCCTTGCATTGGTCCAAGGTGGAAAGGGGAGAAGTCTCAACTTTAAATCAAGATTGGGGTTTTTTATTGTTACATGGAATGAACATTCATGACGTAAACTGAAATTGCGTTTTCCTATCTAAGGTGATCACAGTATTGCTTCTTAACCTGAGAGCAAGTAAGACTGCCCAAGTTTTTATCCAGCAGCAGGTAGCAACTAGCCCCACTGAAAATAAAGGTTTAAAGTAATAGTTGGGGAGAAAAATTGCCTTGTGGGATTACAACCATGAATCACATCTGTTCAATGTACTCATTTTATACCCATATATATGAGTCAACAACACAATAAGTAGATTAAACCAAAATTGAATCTTTGTTATCTATAATGGTAGTAGTACATCAAGGTCAATGTTCTATAGCACTATCTTTGCCTAGCATTGTAAGTGCAGGAGTTTGGAATATATGGAACCTTGCTTCAGAGCATTCTCAAAAGCAGATTTTAGAATAAATGTCTGATATGAAATTTTAAAGTGACTTTCCCTCTCTTTTAAAAAAGAATTCAGGGGCGCCTGGGGGGCGCAGTCGGTTAAGCGTCCGACTTCAGCTCAGGTCACGATCTCGAGGTCCGTGAGTTCGAGCCCCGCATCGGGCTCTGGGCTGATGGCTCAGAGCCTGGAGCCTGCTTCCGATTCTGTTGTCTCCTTCTCTCTCTGCCCCTCCCCTCTTCATGCTCTGTCTCTCTCTGTCTCAAAAATAAATAAACGTCAAAAAAAAATAAAAAAGAATTCAGTTCTGCAACCCAGTCTAGCATTCCCTTTCCTCAATGCCAGTTCATTAAGAATTCTGATTAAGTGGGTTTGAGTAATTGAGGTATGACTCTATTAGTGGCTCTCAACTCTGGCTACACATTAGAATCCTAATGCAAGGCTGCATCCTAGAACAATTACATCAAAATCCTTAGAACAAGAGCCAGGCATCAGTATTTTTGAAAGCTCCACTGGTGATTTCCAAAGTGCAGCCCAGCCGGAGAACCAGAGCTACATTCTTTTTAACCAGATAAGCAGTAGTATAAAATTAGCTGCCTGTTTTCCTTAGAACTTGTATACTACATATGCTACCCTATTAAAATACTGAATGATGTATCAAAATAAAACTCTAGAAGCAGAATGAAGACAATGAGATTTTTTTTTGCAATCATCATATTCAATTTAAATGAAAGTGGAAAATAATTTCATTTTATTCAGCATTTATAGTACTGGTTTTCCAATAAATAGAATAAATAGTGAGGAAAATCCATGTACATACAATGTAGTAACATTTAGTACTCATGATTAATAATTCAACAAATAATGTTGAAAACAGTAAAATAGCAATTATGTTACTGGCCAAGATGTTTTTTACTATGTGTTTAAGTAAATTACATGAAGAGAAATCAATCATTATGTGGAAAATATGTCTTCAACATATTTCTAATAGCAAAACCCATGGGAAATTATATAGAAATGCATATGTTAAACATTTGAAGTACCTTAAGATTCCACTCTTTAAATGTGCAGGTTGTTTTGATTATTTGATGTTAATATAGGAAAAACACGCTCAGGAGAATTGAACCTGAACTCTCTATATAAATGATTTTTTTGAGATCTCTATTATTAAAGCCAAATGAAAAGACCCAAATAACACAAAGACTAAAACTTACAAACTTGTAAATTAGAGGGTGATCATTCACATTACAAAAAGGATTTCTGTTTTACAGAAGAATTCATCTAGCATTTCTTTAACTACAAGCCAGATAGCTTTATACAATACGCATTCTACTTAATGCTGTAAATACTTTATGAGATCCTAGCTATTTTAAGTAGTCCTCTGTGAATCCTTTGTAATTTATCCTATGTAAATTAACCCCTTATTGATCTGTTTGTAGATTTGTAAATTTTTTTCCTGTAAATATGAATTTGCTTAAAGCATCATTTACTTGTAAAAAGAGTCCTCTGTGTTTAAATTTTTGGTTGCAAAACAATAGATTTCCTGTTCAGGGGACATGGCAGAATAGTTAGCCTGAAAACATCTACTAAAAAAACCACATTTTAAAAATCTAGATAATATAAAACAAATACATATGGCTTTTTAAATATTTTAATGTTTTTTATTTGAGAGAGTGAGTGTGTGTGAGCAGGGGAGAGGGGCAGAGGGAGATAGAGAATCTTAAGCAGTCTCCATGCTCAGCACAGAGCCCAATGTGGAGCTTGATCCCATGGCCCTGGAATCATAACATGACATAAAATCAAGAGTTGGACACTCAACTGACAGAGCCACCCAGGTGCCCCAATATATATGTATTTTTAATGCACTGCAGAGGCCTGAGTCCAGGAAAGAACTGAAAATCAAAGCAATAAAGCCCAGATCTGACTCTATGCCTACTGGGGGGAGTGCCCTTTAGGTAATCTACAGGTTTACACTGAGGGTCAGGAGATAAGGCCTGCTGTCCCTTTGAGGTAGGTAGTTGGAACTGAGTACCCACATAGTCTGGACCCTAGAAGAACTCCACTTTTACTGAAAATATAAATATGGGGTCACCTGGATGGCTCAGTCAGTTAAGCATCTGACTCACTCTTGGTTTCTGCTCAGGTCATGATCTCATGGTTCGTGGGATCAAGCCCCACGTCAGTCTCTGAGCTGATAGTGTGGAGCCTGCTTGGAACTCTCTCTCTCCCTCTCTCTGCCCCTCCCCACTCACACTCTCTCCCTCTCAAAATAAGTAGATAAACATTAAAAAACAAAAAAACAAAGAAAATATAAATATGGACCAAAAACAATCTGCCTGTTGGCATAAGGAGGTAACAAGGTGTCTTGTCTCCTCAGCCTAGGTTCAGAGTAGGTGAATTTACAGTCTTACTTGAGAACCCAGACCCATGAACAAGTACTTCCTTTTAAATCTGACTTACTAATCTAGAAAGTTCTAAGCTGACAAAATTTACATAAAAATTGATCTAGGCCAGAAATGCCTCAAGGTGCTAAGGGAAATAAACAAAACACCTCTGAAGGCTCATACATTCAACTAAAGTAGCATAGCATAGTGGCTTTATACCAAATCAACCTAGCTAGATTGGAACTACATTTCTCACAATTCCTTTCCTTTTGTGTTTTGGGATTGGAGTCAACCACTAAGAGAATGAACTTGAGAAATAAAAGGCACAAATGAAGAAGCAGCCATTACACTCTGAAAGTCAGTATAAGACTCCAAATGTTGGCAATTTGCACATGTTGTTGCTCATCCTATTGGTGCTGAGGCCACCTGGGCCCATAGTTCTTCAGTTCCCACTGGATTTCCTTCGTTGGCTTCCCTGAGTCCTGGGTCAAGTGTGGACAACTCTATGGTGAAGGGTGTACCTTTTGCAAGTCACCAGCATCATTAAAGTTGGAGATGGTGAGAGATAGTATCAAGTTCCAATTTGTCCTCATGGATTCTAATCTGACCTTGTGGATTCCTGTTGGTCCTTGCTCTATTCTACTTCAAATGTAGTTCTCCTTCCTGATTACCTGCCTCGCTGACCTATCTATGTTGGACCTCAGATCCAACATCACATGCAAAAGCATTAGACTTATACTTCTTAACCAGCTCCTCAAATGTACAAAGTGTAATTTCACCAATAAATCCATTACTCAATTTCATTCATAATGATTTGTTTCCAGATCAGCTCCTGACTGATACACATAGGATTACTTCAGATGAGCTCAAAACTAATTATAAGCTCACAATCTAAAATTCCAAAGCACACAAGGAGAAAGTTCTGTCTTCTCTTTTTTCAAAGGATCATACCATTCTCATTTGTTTTTCTTTTTTTCCTCATTCTCTCAATCTATTTTTTCAATCAACCAATTTCCTTAATCAGTTAGGTTTTTTTTAAATACCATATTAGAGGCAGATAAAGACCTCCTTAAGGCCTATGGGCCCCCTCCAATCAGCTGGCAAATGGTAAAAGGAAATGGATATTTGTATGTGGGAAGTTTTGTGGACTCAGTATAGCACCATTTCTGTCCACGTTACATTTTCTAGAATTCAGTCATGTGGCAGAACACCTACCAAAGAAACTGGGAAATGTAGGGTGTAGCTATGTGCCTGGGAAGAAAAGGAAATGAGTTTCATAAGCGTCTCTGTCTCTGCCATACTTTCTGTGCAGTAAGTTCAAGAGAATCTGCACACAAACTTTTACATTTGTTAGAAAACTCCCACAAGATTAGATATTATAGAGTGGACATTTGCATAATGTATGAACTTTCAGTTCACAGAAGAGAATATTCAAATGATAAATGTATGAAAATGTGCTTAACATCATTTGTCATTACAAAACTATAAATTAAAACAACAGTATCAAGTGATTTCATGCTCTTCCAATTATGAAAAATTGTAAAGTTTGATAATACCAAGTCAGAACGTGCCACAAGAGCAACTATCTATCATATGTACTTTTGATTGATACATTATTTATTTTGATATATTCATATGAGCAGTCAATGACAGCTATTTTATCTCTTTAATGAAGCTTTTTATTTTCTACTCTGCTATATTTTGGTTGATAATAAAATATCACCCTTATTGGGCAATCTCATTTTCCTTATTTCAAAGTTCTCCTGGGAGGTGAAAGTAGTGGTACCTTATTATGACCCCTATGATTTGACTACACCTATACAGTACCTCCAGTTTGATTTTCTTGTGAAAGAAGACCCTTACTTTACTAGAAATCGCCAATGCTTGTAGGAAGCCTCTAAATGAGAAACAATCTTTAGGTGTTCCTTACCATCACCTGAAAGCCAGCCTCCACAATGTGAAAATTGCTCACAAGATTCCTGTTCTTCTGGAATTTAATTTTCTTATTTTTTATAAATACTTTGAACTCTAGTCTCAAAACAAATGCTTTGTAAATTTCTAGTGGCAATAAGATTAGCATATAAATTGTTTTTGATATTGTAGTTTTTATTTTTTGATAAAAATTATATGTATTTAAACCATACAACATGATTTTATACACACACACACACACACACACACACACACACACAAATACATATACTACAGTTGAGCTAACATATCTTCCCCTCACAGAGTTACCATTTTTTGCCTGTAATGAGAGCATCATCTCTCTTAGAAAATTTCAAACATTAAATAAAGTATTATTAACTATAGACATCATTCTGTACATTAAAATTAAATCTCTAGGCTTATTCATCCTACATAAGTGCAACATTGTATCCTTTGACCAACATTTCCCCATTTCCTTCAGATATTGTATTTTTAACACCAAAAAAAAAAGAAAAAAAAAACAGGCTTCAGAGTCAGTAAAACACATTTTAACAATTTGGTGTAATGGGAAAAACATGAGCTTTGGAACCATCTGGACTTGAAATTTTCTGATACTCACTAGTTTTGTAACCTGGGCAAATTTCTTAACATCTCAGAACTTCAGTTTAGACACTGAAAAAATAGAGATGTTATATACTTCAGAGAATTATCGTAAGGATTAAATGCAGCCTATACAAAGTTACTGGCATCATAGGTATCAGTAGATGTTAGTTATGTGTCCTGTTCATATTCACTGACTATGCCACTATTATTACAGTGTATTAAGTCCTATGTTTTTGTAGCTCTGACATGTAGCATGTGGTAGCAACTTTTTGTCTTCCACTCTCCCTTTCCCTATACTTCCCTGCAATGATCTATATTTTATCGATCTCCAAGATTTGGATAAAACCATGTTCTAACAAACCTGCTAATTCACCCTAATAAAACTTTCTGCACTATATACCTTTATATCATTCATTCTTTTTTAAAAAAAACAAATCTAGGATACTATATAACTGCTATGTGCTGAATCATAATAATGAACAATTAATTCTGCTGTAGATGGAAAAGTAATACATTTTATACAAATTCATTTAATGGGTGCTCAGTGTAATCATTGATTACAAAGAAAAATGACAAGAACTGCAATTCAGACCAACGTTATAGTTTTATCAGGTTTTTAATTTTAAACATCACATTCCATATTTTAGTAAAGCACTTACAGTTGAGCAGTATTTGTCAATTGTAATGTAATTCATTCAATCAAAAATGCTGTCAACATTTCAAGTTTCTGACTAGGTAAAATTAATAATAGATAAAATACTTTTGTGTTAATAAAACGGTAGAGGAAATAAGCCTGTTACAAGAGGGCATATATGGTTCCATTTATATGAGGTACCCAGAGTAGCCAAACTCATAGAAACAGAAAGTAGAATGGGGGTGCCAGGGACTGAGTGGGGGGAAATAGGGATCTGGTGTTTAGTAGCTTCAGAGTTTCAGTGGAGGAAGGAATAACAGTTCTGGAGATGAATGATGGTGATGGTTATAAAACAATGTGAATGTGCTTAATGCCACAGAACTGTACTCCTAAAAATGATTAAAATAAAAAACTTTATGCTATGTATATTTTACCACAATGGAAAAAAAAAAAAGAAAAGATGGAGAAATGTTCAAAAAGAAAATACAGTCTTTTAAGCCATAACAAATACCAGGCATGTTTGTTTGATTACATCAACAGCAAACTAATTTTCAATTTGATAATTCTTTCTCAATTCTTTTTCTGCTTTTTCACAATGGTACCACCCAGGATGGCAAATCTTACTTTTTGAATATTGAAATTCTGTAAGTTCTATTTTAAGAAAAAGAATTTTAACCCTTCAGCGTAGTTTTAGGCAAAATCTTTCAGGTATAGCTGAGAATGAGTCATTTGAATGTTTAAGTTTTTTTCCCTCAGTTCTCATGATACTTGTGAAAATGGCTTTTATGTTAGAAAAGTTAGACATTAATATAAAGGTCATGCAGATAAAGTTTTTGGAGAAAGAGCTCAAGCTAAGAAAATATTTAGTCCCTATTTTGAAAATATGTAGTTTTGGTTTAGGTACCTTGATCTTGTAGCCAAATATCAAAGCTATTATTTCACTTTATTATTGTATTTTTGTTATATTTAAGTGTGGAATGATGTCAGCTTAAAGCGTCGCTTCTGTCTGGGATTTCACATGATGCAGTTCTTCTAAGTGCTTGCTGTGATAATTTGAGTATCATTAGATTCTCCCAAGTACTCAATGACTATGATGATTCGGCTGTCAAATATTGCTGCCCACTAATGCCTTGTATCCTTTATTCCAGTTGTTGAACAGTTTTAATTGACTTATTTGGAGTCATCTGTGACTCTAAATTACTTTTTTTCTTTATTTTAGAGCCGGGGAAGAGCGTGAGTGGGGGAGAGGGGCAGAGGGAGAGAAAGAATCTTTTTTTTTTTTTTTTAATCCAAGTTAGTTGTTAACATACAGTATAGTAATGGTTTCAGGAGTAGAATTTAGTGATTCATCATTTACATATAACATCCAGTGTTCATCCCAACAAGTGCCCTCCTTCAGCCATTTAGCCCATCCCCCCACCTAACACCCCTCCAGCAACTCTCAGTTTGTTCTCTGTCTTTAAGACTCTCTTATGGTTTAGGGGTGCCTGGGTGGCTCAGTCGGTTAAGCATCCAATTTCAGCTCAGGTCATGATCTCATGGTTTGTGAATTCAAGCCCACGTCAGGCTCTATGCTGACAGCTCAGAGCCTGGAGCCTGCTTCAGATTCTGTGTCATTCTCTCTCTGCCCCTCCCCACTTATGCTCTGTCTCTCTCTGTCTCTCAAAAATAAATAAATGTAAAACAAATTTTTTTTAAAAAGAGTCTCTTATGGTTTGCCTCCCTCAGAGAGAGATAGAGAGAGAGAGAGAGAGGGAGAGAGAGAGAGAGAGTCTTAAGCAGGCTCCATGCTCAGCACAGAGCTTGATACAGGGCTCAATCCCAGGACCCTGGGATCATGATCTGAGCTGAAATCAAGAATTGGGTGCCCAACCAACTGAGTCACTCAGGCGCCCACTAAATTGCTATTTTTTAACTGTATCAGATACACTAAAATCAGAAGCATACTTATATTTTAAATATATAATATATAAATTTTGAATATGTTTATAGACATTTTAAAAGATGATCACATCTTAGAGAAGCCTATACTGAACAGAAAAGTTACAATAGTACTGAATCTCAATAGAAAGTTAAATTAGAGCATACAACCTCAATGTAAAGGTCTAAGCTGGTTTGTTACCAGCACTTGTAACACTCAAAACAAAACAGCACAATGGCACAGTTGATAGATGACACATAATGTTGTCACTGTGATTACATTTAGGCAAGTTTTGTCAACACTTTGTTTCACAACCATATTGCAAAATGTTGCCATATATGAAAATACTCTCAGGTTATCATCAGTAAATATGTTTCTCGAATATAAGTGACAGAGAATCTATACAGAGTTGATTCAATCTAATCCATAACCTAAAACCTAATCATTTCAAAGGCAGTCCATAGAGTATTCACTCCTATACTTTGTCCGGACTGAAGATTATCTCAATTTTAATTTGCTCTTCATGTAAAATATTTCACCAGAGAACTTGAACCTACTTAGGAGACCAGCAACAAAATATTATCAACTATCCCTTTCTTGGCCAGACCATATTTGATTGTTTTCATCACAAATAAACTAGTCAGCATGTTCTGAAGATCCTTTACATCCCAACAAATTCAATGCCCAAATGGTATTTAGATATTGCTCCCACTTCTTTCAACCTTCAAGCTGAAAGCGAGACTCTTCAATAGTGATTCCTGAGCATTGAGCTGGAATTACTCCATTGGTGGTTAGGATCAAATAACAGGGAAAGTACCTGCCACCCTACAGCCAGCTCTGTAGGGTCAGACCCAATTCCAGCAAGGAGAGAGGGTGTTCTGACCCTACTATTATGTTGTCTAAAGCAATATTGTAAACCAATGGTGAAATTAATTATAACTTGTTTCGTTTCCATTTTTTCCCCTTATTTAAGATACAAATGTTTAAACAAAGAGGCTTCTAACAAGGTTTTACTTAGGTTATACATTCACTTTCAGCAAATCACGGAAGGTCCATCAACCATGGTTGGTCTACTCTGCTTAAGAAACTCATCTGTTCAGTTGAGAATGAAAAATAACAGCATAGCCATAACAGGTGTGTCATGTGTCCTCATACAGAATTTTCTCAAGGATCATTCATAGCAAATACCTAGCAAAGTAATGTATTGGCTATACTTTTTTGGTGAGTATAAGGTTGCTCTTCCTGAAAATGAAGTCTTAATTTCTTTGAGGCCATTAATAAAACCCATCCTGAGAAATTTATTAAAATAAACAGGTTAGTTTGTGCACCTGGTTGGTTCAGTCAGTTAAGTATCTGACTTCAGCTCAGGCCATAATCTTGTGGTTTTGAGTTCGAGCCCCATGTCAGGCTCTGTGCTGACAGCTCAGAGCCTGGAGCCTGCTTCAGATTCTGTGTCTCCCTCTTCTCTGCCCCTCACCCACTCATGTTCCATCTCTCTCTTTGTCTCCCTCTCAAAAATAAACATTTAAATTTTTTTAAATAAACAGGTTAGCAAGGAATAGAAATCTTCAATAATGTAAAGTCATATAACCTCTTCACCCAGTAACTTATTTAACATTTTTAGTCCTATGATTTTAAAGAAGTTATTCAGTGTCCCAGGTCGAATATCTATAGATCTACAAATTTGGAACTGTTTGCTTAAGCTCTTAATATCTACCCCCCCCAATATCTGGCACAGTTCTTAGGAAATAAATGTTTAATAAATGTATGATAAACAGATTGATAAATTAATAAATTATTCTTGGTTTCTGCTCAGAATTAGGAAAATAAAATTTTGTTGCCAAAATCCTCTGGTGAAATATGCCTCAGTACCTAGGATTGATGACTGCATGATTGTTAGGGTTAGGGTTTTTCCTACTTTACCTACCATAAGTCCCAGGATGGCTATTTTGGACAGCTGAAAATCATCATTTTCCCTCACCTTTCCTGAGCCAGTATGTGTTTTCTAGGTTTTTTTTTTACTCATTCACTTCACAAATATTTGAAAATGAAGTCTGGCCTGCTTTGAGTGCATCTAAAAGTTGTCCCTGAAGAATTTAAGTTAAGCCAGCCAGGGAGGAAGTAAAAGACCTCTACAGGGCTCCTTCTGGCAAGCACAATCCTCTTGCTCTTAGGAACTGAAACTATCCTTTTATACGATTGGGTTTCAACATTCTGAATTGTGTCCTTAAATTACAAAATGAATTTGTGCAAGTGTCTTATAGGTAGTTATCTTTTTTACAAATTGATTAATATCATTATATAATTAATGTAGACATAATCAATAGTTCAAAAATATAACCAAATTACAGGAAAATAAAATGAGATTAGTATTGGATGAATGTTGACAGGGCAACTGACTGGCTCAGCAGAGCATGCAACTCTGTCTCAGGGTCGTGAGTTCGAGCCCCACGTTAGGGATAGAAGTTACTAAAAAAGTATGTATATATATATATATATATATATATATATATATATGTGTGTGTGTGTGTGTGTGTGTGTGTGTGTGTGTGTGTATGTGTGTATGTGTGTAGGATTAATATGAGAGAAGACTAGAGTAAAAACTTTGAAATCATTTTTGAGTTGCATCATAATTGTATTTTGGAAAATAATTAATAAAAATCTTAAATCTTTTGTAATACACAGTTTTATTTACATTTTCATTAATAAAAATAGAATGTTGTCTTTGGAGGAATTCTCCATGACTGAGAAGATATTACCTTATGGATCAAGATACTTCTAGGGGTTAAAAGAAATTTGTAATTGAAAATATGAAGTATTTTTTATTAAAGTATAATTAATATATATATTAATTTTAGGTGTACAATACAGTGATTCAACAAGTCTATACATTACTTAGTGCTCATCACAATAAGTGTACTCTTGATCCCTTCTATTTCACCCATTACCTAACCACCTCCCCTCTGGCAACTACCAGCTTGTTCTCTGTATTTAACAGTCTGGTTTTTGTTCATCTGTTTTCTTCTTTGTTCATTTGTTTTGTTTCTTAAATTCCACATGTAAATGAAATCCTATGGTATTTGTCTTTCTCTGATTGACTTATTTCACTTAGTATAATACCTCTATGTCCATCCATGTTGTTGCAAATATAAAGTCTTAAAAATTGGGGTAAGGAAACGAAAATACCATGCAGATTCCAGACATGCCAGACTGGGGCATTCCTGGAGTGATATGGGGGAAGAACACAGAACTGGAGTCAGAAGATCTCAGTTCAGTCTGGCTTGATTATGTACTAGCTTTGTGTCTGCAGTTCAGTTTCATCTCGATTACCTCCCAATTTCATGCTGTTGTTGTAAGAATCACGTAACATAATGGACAGCCAATTCTGCTATAACCCTTGTTTCAAAGACAAGTGTTTCCAAAATAATTAATGTTATTAGAGAACAATTAGCATAATACAAATTTCATTTTGCTTATGCATTATTTAGACCATGGGAAGCACAAGGTGAACACAGTTGCACCCAGCTGAGCCCAGCCACATAAGAATACACAAAACAGGCATGCACACAGCTCAAACATTTACTGTCTACCTCAGTTCACCACCTGTGTTGGGAACCACACCCACCCATAACTGGTGATACTTTTCCCTTTGATTTCAGATCACGTTTCTTCCACCACTTCACAAAAACTCACAGTCTACAACCCTTCCAACTTCCACACCTACAAGTAAACTTAAGATCTTTTCCAAAGTGTCATAATTATTGTAGTATTCATATATCACTTGTGTGTGTTTGTATTTCTTAACCATCTGACATGTGTAAAACTATGCTACACTTTTTTATCAGGCTATCTTTTTTTTAATGTGTCACTGACAAAGTTTTGAGTATTGTGTCCCTACTCCCAGTTTTCCCAGAAGCTCTGTGGATTTTACTACTTTATTTCTAGAACACGGTGACTTTTTGAAATATATAAGTTGCATAATAACAGAAATATCTGCATGTGAAAGTGCTTTGTAATTTCTAATATAATATTTTGACTATGGCAGCACAATGAATAGTATCTGTTGTATCAAGAAAAGAAAAATACCACTTTTTTTTACAGCTAGAGTTTCAGCTTTTCCTACACTTACAGGAAGTAAGTTTTGACACGCTGCAATCAATTGTTATGTCCATAAGCATAGCACTCTTTCAGCCAGCAAGTATTTGAGTAACAGACCTCCAGAATAGCTACTCTGAGGTTATTTCAATCACATTGGTTTTTCATGTGGAAACTCCAAATCTTCCAACGCAAATATACATTTATTCTTTCACTTATGCAACCAATTTTTAATAATTCAGGACTATTTGATAATGATTTAATAATTCAGGATCTATTTTGTTTTTATTGTTGTGTAGCAAATTACTACAAATTTAGTATCTTAAAACAACATAAATAGATTTCTTTGGGTCCTAATAGTTACAGGACAGAGGCTCTCCGCTCCTAGAGACCACTCCTCTCCATAGATAGTTCACAACATAGATGTCTGTTTCTTTTAGGCCAGTGAATAATCTCTCTCATGCCTCGTGTTCTTTTAAAGATTCACCTGATTAGGTCAGGCCCACCCAGGATAACCTCCCTTTAAATTAACCCAAAGCCGACTGATTAAGGATCTTAATTACATCTGAAACGTGTCTTCATCCTTGTCATTTAACCTAATCAAGAGTGACAATCCCACCAAATTCACAGATACTGCCACACTCAAGGGGATTATGCAGGCTGTGTGTACCAGGGGCAGGAATCTTAGAGGCTATCTTAGAATTCTGCCTACCACAGTAGTTAAATTATCCAGGCCCTTTGCCTCCTCCAAATGTGTGCATATTTATTATTATTAGCATCCTGGCAGAAAAGTACAGTGAGGAAGCACCTTGAAACCCAATCAGGTTGTTTTTAAAAATCTGAACTATTTTGGGGCACCTGGGGGGCTTGGTCGGTTAAGCGTCTGACTTTGGCTCAAGTCATGATCTCGCAGTCCGTGAGTTCGAGCCCCGCGTCGGGCTCTGTGCTGACAGCTCAGAGCCTGGAGCCTGTTTCAGATTCTGTGTCTCCCTCTCTCTTTGCCCCTCCCCTGTTCATGCTCTGTCTCTCTCTGTCTCAAAATAAATAAACGTTAAAAAAAAATCTGAACTGTTTCAAGCATTTAATTTCCTTTGATAAAGCAGCCTCACCTATTGGATACTCATTGAATTACTTCTAATTAAGTAATAGAGGAAAGTTGCCTTCTTATGTGTATCCAGCCTGGAAATTCAACTCCAAACACACCTCTCTTTCACTATATGGTTTACATTTGTATTTATCTTTACATTTACACAATGAACAGGACTACTTTCCTCCCTTTTGATGTGTTTCATATAGTGTTCAGTTAATATATATATATATATATATATATATACACACACATATATATGTATATATATGTATACATATATACACACATATATATGTATATATATGTATACATATATACACACATATATATGTATATATATACACATATATATAATATATATATATACACATATATATGTATGTGTGTATATATATATACATATACATATATACATATATATATATATATACACACACACACACACATACACACACACACATACACACACACACACACACAAACTTTCTGGACTAAAAGTCTACTATCTGCCGAAACATTATGCTATAGTTAAAATGGGTGGTGAATGTGAGCATTGTCAGGAAGATAAGGGTTATGAGCATAACTACTATAGAAATTTAGTGCCAGAGGTGTTTTTAGCTGCTTATACCATTTATTTACATTTTTATTTCCAAATAGAACTGTGTAAATTATGAGATACCATAGCCAACTTTATCATTTTTTAGCTCTATGGCCTTGGGTCACAGCTCACCCTCAGAGAGGGTGAAACACAATTTTCTCACCTGCAAATTTGGGGCAGCATGTATTTCATAAACATGTGAGGCTTAAATGAAATATTTTATATACAGTATCTGGAGCATGGATACTCAGGATATAGTGGTCCTTACTCCTGCCCTGGTGGCTTCTAAGTGTAAGAGTTCTGACATTAGAAGTACCTTTGTGA
Source organism: Panthera leo (assembly GCF_018350215.1). Lineage (NCBI taxonomy): Eukaryota > Metazoa > Chordata > Mammalia > Carnivora > Felidae > Panthera > Panthera leo. Next base: position 119,193,692 of record NC_056685.1, on the reverse strand, counting down.
GGGGCGCCTGGGTGGCTCAGTCGGTTGGGTGTCCGACTTCGGCTCAGGTCATGATCTCGCAGTCCGTGATTTCGAGCCCCACGTCAGGCTCTGTGCTGACAACTCAGAGCCTGGAGCCTGTTTCAGATTCTGTGTCTCCCTCTCTCTCTGACCCTCCCCCATTCATGCTCTGTCTCTCTCTGTCTCAAAAATAAATAAATGTAAAAAAAATTTTTTAAAAATTAAAAAAAAAAAAGAAGTACCCTGTGATACAGAAGAATACTAGTAACAACTAACATTTACTCTATGCCATGTACTCTTCTAAATACTTTGTATGTGTTGACTCATTTAATCCTTACAACTTTATGATGCAGGCACCAATATTATCCTTGTTTTATCTATGAAGAAACTGGGGTACAGAGGGACCTACCTTGAGGTTCCTGAGGTAGGATGGGACAGAGCCAAGTTGTAGCCTTTCTGAACTAGCAGGCTAGCTGTAAAGTCCACTGCTCGCCCTCTATCAAGAATAACTGAGAACACCAAATAATGGGCCAGTAAGCTTTCAATTGACAAAGATTGCTCTTGGGGTTCTCCTGCCTCTCTTGAGTTCCCTCCTGTGTTCCTGGCCCCTTGCTTACTGTCTCTTTTGCTGTTACCCCCAACACCTTATTTATCCTGCACACATTCCCAGTGAGCTTTGCTCTAATTGCTCCTGCTCTTGAGGCAGAAGCTAATAAAGATTTCTAGTTTTAATTCACCCAGTATTTCCTTTGCATAGATGACTCAACTCTTAAACAAAAAAGTGACATAATCCTTTATGAATCAGGGAGCTAATTAGCAAATGGTAGAATAACACGAGGGAGGAAATTTTGACAGGAGATTTCCCAGCATCATTCAATTCTCTTCACTTACGTCAAGTTCTGCCTAGCATCCCTGACTTCCTGAATACGAGGCCCACTGTGCCCCATGGAGAGCTAGAGTTCTGCAAGGCTAGGAGCTGGGGAAAGGATTAATTAATCCCTGACTACAGGAGGCACTGAGCTGGAGAGCTACATAAAATAGAAAATATGAAATAAATAAACATTTTAAAAAATAGAAAATATGCTTGTCCTCTACAGAACAGGGGGTTCAATTGATAAGGGAGAGTCACAATGGATGCTGAGTCTTGGACGGACCATAACTGAAGAAGGAAGTTTGGGGAACATAGAGCCAGGAGTTCAGAATCAGTTCCTCATCCTGACCCTCTTCTTTTGAACTACAGTCATTATGTCCAGTAACTTCTCTCTGTTTGCTCATCCTTACAAAGATTCCAGTATTTGCAATAGATTCTACTAGGACATTGTGTTCAAATCTCTTAGGTCCAACTAAAAGAAGAACATTTAGATTTCCTTTATTTTTCTCTTACCTCTGAGTGATCTAGATGCCTATGTCAAAAAGGTAGCTGCAAACTGAGCTGTTTCAAACGGATCCTTTTCTTCACCTTTTGTGGTAGCCTGAAGGAAGCTCAGTAACTCCTCCATAAGGAATGGCCATTAGCATCGATCTTGACCATGTCTTCCACCATCTCTTAATGCACCATCCTTTGCAAATGTAAACCATGACTGAACTAACAGTATTCCCCAATTCAGGCCAGTTCCGACATTCAGTGTAATACTTGGGAGTCCAGAGCGGTATAAATATTTTTCACTGCCATCTTCCCTGGTGCTAGCTCTCATCTTCAACCCTGCTACCCTGAGCTTAAGAGCACTAGTGGGTTTCCCATGCAGTCTCTCCTTCCTCAGTGATGAACGTAGAGCAAGTTGGCCCTGTCTTCACACCATCTTCTCTAGCATGAAATCTTGCAGGAATTCTTTGATGTTTCTAGCATGTGAACAATATCCTTCCTTAGTTTCTGTAAATTTTTTCTTCTATATTTTTGAAAGCATTTCAATAGCAGTCTGTAAGGAGGAGGATGTGAGTTCAGCATGTTTACTCAAGTTACATTCTTGGACCAGTGATCAAGCATTCAGAACTGGAAAGCTCAGATCCAGACATAATCAGGTTGAGCTCAGAGGGTGATAAAGCCCTTTATCTGCTTTGTCTGGCTGACTGCGATGCCAACTGGTTTGTAGGAGGCTTCCCAGGCATGGAAAAATACTGTCCAAGATTGGGGCAGGTAGAAATGCCACCAAAGTTCTCAGGAAACTAAAATTGTATCTTCTAATATTCCAAATTCCTCTGCTCTGTTAAAGTTCTGTCATTGGCATTAAGACAATACTGATTTTCTAGGCTTTTTTGTCCCTCATATTTTAGTTTATATGGTTGTTGTTTGGAGAAAGGAATGGAGGGAGGGTGGGAGGGAAAGAGAAGGAAGGCTGTGAAGAAAGGAAAGAGGGGGAACAAGGGAAAGGAAGAAGGGAAGGAGGAAGAGGAGAAAAACCTCTTGATGCTTTTTATCCTAAGGCTTTGATCAAAGTTTGTTATTATAATAGGATGTAAAAAAGAATTTTTCTTTTTGTCTAAGAACTGGTTCCTAGGGCTCAACGCTGGGGAAAGGGAGTTAAGTATTTAACATTACAAACAGAGCAGCTACCAGATAACTTCTTCAGGGCTCACTAAGAAGTGGTGACACTCTTTCTACTATATCAGTGCTTCTCCTCCCACTGTCCAACCCATGTGCCCGTAAGGTGCCCACCAGACAGGAAAATGCAGGCAGTGTAGTAATAGCTGCTAGTGGCTGAGGTAGCTGAGGGGGACTAAACACATTTGAACCAGAGCCATATCTCTCATGGGAGGGACCCCAAAGAGCCCACATATGTCCAGTGCTAACACCTGGACATATGCCTCACAGAGAGTCTCAACAGTTACTGGTGTAAGCCAGAGAAGCAGCAAAAACAATGGAGGGAACAAAGAGATTTTAACCCATCCCATCCTCCCTCCCAGCCTCCAAAATGGGAGGAATTGTGTATTGCAGGAGGTGGAAGGAGGCATCCTAGAACCAAAGAAGCCCCATGCCACACTCCCAGGTGGAAAAGTCACCCAAACACCCCCATATCAGCCCCTTGAGTCACAAGTTATCCATCGATGGAGCAGTGGGAAATCTTGAAATATGATAGTGGAGTATCCAACTGGACTGGACAGAACTTTCTGTGACTAGGTGTCTTCCCAACGTGTCATCAAGCAGTGGTCATCTAGGAGAGGTGGGAGATTCAACATAGCAGTTAGGAACAGTGACTAGAAAGAAGAGTGTGCCTCTAGCTTGCCCCTCATCATCATCAAACTCCCACATCAGGCTACAGATGTGTAAGGAAAGCTGCCACTGTCTTCATGAAAAGTCTAATGAGCCTAGTATTCGCTGAATCTTTGCATCTGTTTCCATAGAGACATCGCTTCTACCTACTAACTCACCAGGTCTATGGCTGCTCAAGTACTTAGGTGCCAGATTAAATAATAGTATTCTTTCCTAATCAGTTCCTGACCATTTTCCCTTAAAAGCAGCTAGTGTGTAGATGGCTCCTACAGCACATCCTTAAGGTGACTATGGATTAAAGAACGGGGCTTATTTGGAGAAAACAGTGAAGCAACAGCAAGAGAAAATCCCTAACTTATTTTGTATACCTTGTTATATCCCCTCAGTGTTTGGGATTTTAATGGCATAATGTGTCTGTTTCATGTAGCTTTTGGCAGAGTGATTGAGAAGTGGCACAGCCTAATAGTTAAGAATCTGTGTGTCTTCTGGGGTTCACTTGCCTTATAGATGAGCAGTTAAAATTGAGTGGGTTTAAGTCAGTGCTTCAGTTTCCTCATCTGAATAGTGGGGGTAATGTTAGGGTTTATACTAAATGACAGAGGAGTAAGTGAAATAAGACATTTAAAGTGCTTAGAACAGTGCCTGGCACATAATAAGAGCACAATATTAGCTTTTTATGTTACCTGATATCATTAGTGTCATGATTATCAAAATCTACAGGCAGATCTCAAAGCATCTTTGAGATTCTTAGCCTCCACTCATTTCTGGGATTTCAGAAGGAGTTGGGGATGAGGCCACAAATGGCAGGAGTTGCAGCACAAAGGAGGAGGTCTGTTTCTGGTCACAAGTCTGCGGTTTATTGAATCAGACTGTCACCGTTTCACTTGTGTTGCCCCATAGCACTGCACCAGCATAGCCCCCATACAGATGGGCTCCAAGTAAATGCTTAGAGGAATGAGGAGGAAGAGGGAGTAAACCTCTTGTACATACCTACCTGTGGTACTCTACTGTTATTTTAATATGGAATCAAATTGAATTAATTTCATTACCCAGGGCAGTGCTCTGGTTACCACAAATCCTTCATGGGCAGGAGCTGTACCCACTTTGCCAGTGGTAGACATTCAATAAATATTTGGCGAGTGAATGGACCAGTAAATTGCTCAAAGCGCTGGTGCTATTGGAAGGAGTAAGCTACAGCTAGAGCAAACAAGGCTTCGATAGGATAAAGCTTTAATTAAAACTCCATGATTTTGAAGGCTTGTGCTTTTTACCCACAGCCCCATGTAGTCTGTGTTAAAGTGTTTCCGAGTTGTAGTACGACCCAAATTATAGGGTCTTACCTAGAAGACTCTATGATGCTCAGATTTAGAAGACCCTCGATTTACAAGGCTCAACCATGGGAACTTGTTTGGAGAGGGTAGAAGAGAAGCTGGTTTCTATGTCTTCAGTCGCTGGAAGAAAACCTTCAGCATCTCATGGTTCATCTCAGCCATCTATTTATTCCCATGAAGAGTTACTGTGCCAACCCCCCCAGCTGTACTGAGTGGGCTCACTGTGCGGAATGTCATCAGCAAACCGAGTTCATCAGCATATGTTTTTGACTCACATCTACTTTGAACGGGTGGCATGTGTGTGTGAGTGCGCTCGTGCGTGCGCGCGTGCGCGCGTGCACGCGCATGTGCGCATGTGACTATGTGTCCCATCTGCATCAACGTTTTATTATGGGTCTCGTCCTTATAGAGCCCAAGGGCAAAAGCACACCCTTAAACAGAATGCAAGTCCATTCACTATTCAAATGGGATCTTTCTTTCTGTTTGCTTACTGCATTCAAAAATGCACGCAAAATTCAGCCCAAAGTAATCCAGAGAGAGGAGAGATGAAAACAGGGGATAGGGAAGAAAAAAAAAAAAAAAAGGCAAGATTTGAGGCATCCGTGTCAAGTTGTGATGCAAATAATGTTCAGAAACATGGCCATCAAAGTTAATCCTTCATGCGGAGGCATCCACTTTAAAATCCCATGACTAAGCCTTTTATACGTTTCAGATTCCCATTGCCTTCTGCACGTTTTTAGGAAGGATTAGAAATGCACTGAGCCTCCTCCGAGCCGACCTGGGTGAATGCAGATGCAGAGGAGCTGTTCATATAAGGTGATTCTGACAAGACAACCTGGCTGTCACGGGGCCGAGGCCAGGAAAGCGATGCTCATACAAATGCCGCGCAGCCCCAGAGCTGGGGCGTGGAGACGAGCCGGTCATAACCAAGCTCTCGCATTTGTTCCGTGTTTAATGAACAGCTGGCTCCTGGTGGGAAACTGCAAAGATATGTGCCTATTAGGCGGTGTCTGCTTCTCTTCCATAGGCTCTCCTCTTCATTTTCTCATTTGTTACAGCAAGGGGCTTTTTATGACAACAGAAGACTTTACTCTGTGGGAAATCTGTTCCTTCTGCTTCTGCTTCTGCCCCCACCGGATGTTCTTATCGGCTCCTTGCGAGGGCACAGGCAATTATAGAGCAATACATCTTCACCCACATAATTTCAGGCAAATATTGTAAAAGGCTTGCAGATGGCACTGGGGAAAAACCTTCTGTCTCCTCTATCTCTTTAGTTTAAAGGAAGAGATAGCAATTTCTTTTTTAGTGAACACCCTAACAGTTCATTCATTTATTCAGTGAGCCAACAAATGTTTATTCAGTGTCTACTTGATGCTGGTATGCGTGGGTCTTAAATTTGATCCTTAGCACCAGCACACCAACCATCCGCCACAGGAGATTTTTCATGCCATCTCACACCCACACAGCACCCACCTGGCCCCTCTTGGGCTCTCCCTCATTTGCCCCCCCCCTCTCCTCCTTTTCTCATTTTTCTCAAGCAGAAAAGAAAATGAGTCATCACATTGCTTCTTGGATTCATGCTATACCCCTTGGGTCTGACCTTGTACTCTGCTCGTTCACTCATTTGACCAAGATGATTGAGAACCCATTGTCAAGATGGTAATAAAAATAACAGCTTACCCTTGTGTAATGCTTGCTTTGTGCTCTTTATGTGTATGATCTCATTTAATCTTTGTGACAATCCTATCAGGAAGATATTGCTATAATCCCTGTTTTCAAATGAGGATATTGAAACAGTAAAGTGACTTGCTTCAAGTCACACAACTGTTAGAACAGGCATGCTTTTTGTAAAAGTAACAGAAAGCCCAACTAGCAGTGATTGAAACCATTAGACATTTATTTTTCTCATATCATGATGAGCTGGGAGGTCATTTGCTCCTAGTGTTGGTTCTGTGGCTCAAAGACGTCAGGGCGAGCATCTCCGAGAACTGCCTGACATTTTCCCTCCCGAGCCCACATGGCCGCCCTGTATACAAGCATCACATCCACATTTATGTGAGGGAGAGAGAAAGGCAGTGACACCTTCACTACCCCTTTCAGCAGGAAGTCAATCTTTCCAGAATCCCTTATCACTTTCTCCTCACCTCTCATTAGCCAGGTCCTGGGAAGAGACCTGGGAAAGTAAAATTCAAGTTTTCTTTCTTTTTTCAAGCCCCTAGAATAGAAGGCAGCAAGGCAAAAAGGGATCTTGGAATGTTTGTTAGGTCAGCCAATTGGCAGGACATATGCCATGGGTAGTGAGGGTTGAGCAGTGGGAGAACCCAGGAGGTCTGTCCTCTAGAGCACACAGCTCTAACCAGCAGGCTCTTCTGCACAATGATGGTGTTGGTTATTCCAAGGATGGTCCTGACTTTATGGAGCCATGAAACAATGAAGCACAGGTAACTTTAGTATTGCAAGTTCCTGTAAGTGCTAAGAGATGGAATAAGAGGCTTCTCAGAATATTAAAAACAGCTAACAGTCTCTTGTTATTCTCCTCATGGGCCCTGAGAAGTCCAGGAGCCTATCTTGGGAAATGAAATTCTTTATATCGAAGCCCTTCACCTTGACTTCTCTGAAGTCCTGTCTTCCCCCTCTCTACCCTCCATTCTATTATTGTTAGTGTTGTAATTGTTGGTGTACATCATCTTTTTCTGTCCTTCCAAATTTTTTCTCCATTTTTTACTTTCTGTTCCTCTTCTTCCTTTTTTCTTCTCCTCACACATTACTTAGCATTTTATTGGATAGTCCAACAAAAAGAGGAATTGGGCTTTATTCTTGTGAACTGAAATTGTTCCTACCTTAGCTTCTAAAGTGTTAGGAAGGGGTCATCACTTTCATAAAAATCAGAGTCTGAAATTTCAGTCCACAGAGAGTGCCCACCTAGCTTCCTTCACACTGTAGGGAATTGTTAGTAGACTAGATGAGTAGCAGTTTCAGCCACTGCCCATGTCTCCTGATGGCAGCCAGCCGCAGCCATGAAGCTTTGGGAGAGCCCAGCCCATCCACTTGCCCTTCACATGTGGTGCCTGGCTGAAAAGCACCCCCTCATAGCCCGAAGCCTACCATCTGCTCAATAGTTAAACTACCCACTCACAGGTTAAAATTGCATCGACTTTCCCAGTCCCCTTACATCCTGGTGTGTTTTTTTCTTTTGATGCATAATAAATTATGATATTTAATTAATCTTTGATGCAGCATCAGAATTTACTAAAATTTGCCATTTTATAACCCTTTGCATTTCACCAAGGTATCTTTTCCCAGAATGTTTATTTGTCTGACCTATCATCCCAAATTCCAATATGGTATATGAAACATCTGTCATCGTCACCAAGACACAGAGGCCCAGCAGGCTCAGTCATGGGATCCAGAATGGCCCGGGCACACTGTAACCGTGTGAGCTACTTTGCTGCAAAACCACAATTGATTATAAGCTCCAGCTTGTGTATCCACAAATTTATATAAAGGTCAAGCTGCTGGTGTAACTCCTTGGCCATGCTCTGTAGATTTCTCTACTCTCGTTTATCAAAAGGATGACTGTACTATGAACGCAGATGAATTTCCACAGATTACCTTGCTCATCAATTTCCACCGAAAATTTAAAGCTCCAGGTGCACTTCCTATCGTCTGAACAGCCAAATATTTAACTCTGACAGTGCTTCTAAAAGCAGCAGTGTGTTAGTTAGTGAGTGTTTGGTGGGTAGGGACTTCTCTTCAACTATTCAGGGACAGCTTTTGTGTTGCAGATTAATAATTACTATTCCTGTTGTAAGCCGCAGAGAGATCATAACCACTGGTTTCGCTGTGTGGCTTATTTCAGCCACTACAACCAGTACTAAAGCACAAGGGCTGTGCAGTAAATGAAAACTCCACTAGGTGGTTCTGGTGTTCTTCTAACCAGACGCAACCAGTGCTGAATATCTTTCTCCCGTCACTTTTTATTCCAAAAGTAAAGCAAAATATGAAAGTGAAAATGTTTCGTTGTTGTTATTTAACATTGGTTCTATATTATATGTGAATAGATTAGTATTTGTAGTGCTTGATCAGAGACTAATCCCCTCTAGACTGTTAACAGTTTTTGTCTCTTTTTTTACATAGACACACAGAGGCTACATTTTAATCTTTTAACTTTATTTTTATGGTTAATAAAATGTACTAAGTTATGTAACTATGCTCTTATGACATATATCTCACCATTTTGTCACCACCCAGTTGGCCATCTCTCTCGTACACCAACACGACTTCCAAAGGATGAAACATATTATCATACGTGCAGCTTTCCTTCAACCCAAAGCAATGATTCTCATTTTTAACATTCTTGGTGATTGTTTTCATTATAATTTTCAGTAACCTTATCTAAGCATGCTCCAGGTTTACAAGTTCCTCTTAGAATCCTTACTAGAAAATCTCTTATGTTTTAGAATATAATAATAAATAAAGCTGACTCTTAAAATATGCTTAGATCAGTCTGGCTCCAAAAATCATCTCAAATTCATAATCCTCTGTGAGATATCCCTTTAACTCTTCCAGTTCCTTCCTTCCAGTGTCTTTCTAGTGTCCAGTTATGATTATCATGAAGTTTCACATCTTTCCCCAAAGCAGCCTCAGTAAATTCCCACAGTGCCAGGCTCTAGGCTGAATCCCCAGGACAGATGACAGCTGTTCTTTCCCTGTGACACTAGAAAAGTGACAAGAGGACAGGTTGCACATAGAACACCAGACAAATATCCATTCACCCTTCAGAAGTTTCCAAACCAGAAGACAGGCCAAGGCAGTACACATGGACATTATCAGTGGCAGTTAAAATTAACATATTTTTTCATTTTAAGAGAAAAGAAATATGGCCAAATCAGAAATGAATGCAAACTCCAAAGAACTTTGAAATGAACCTTTTTAACAAAAGGAATTAGAGAAATTTCAATAAACATATATGAATTTATTGAAATGCATTTAAATATCAAAAGATAGAATGTAGTTCTCTGAGATGATAGGAAAAATAAAAACTAAGCATCTTCTAAATGTTTGTTGGTTACTTACCATGTTTGTTGGTTACTTACCACATACATATTTAGAAAATGTGACCAATAGGAATATTGCGATTTTTAATATTTGGTGTTATTTTCAGTGACAAGTAATAATTTTTGCCTCCATTAACTTAAACAACACAGTCATGTATAGAATACAAATGTATAGAATACAAATGGCAAATTCTTGCCATTTTCTTACTCCCTCTATTTGCCCAATCCCAGTCCCTAAAGAAAGAAGTAACATCTCTTAACAATAGTTTGTTATAAAGCCTTCTAGTAATTTTAAATGGCAACTAGCATATAATGATGTGTGGTACATTTTAATATATATTGATGGTTATATTTGGGGGTACATTTTTAGCTTATTTTTGGTATGTTTCTTTTTAAGTTTTTTTTTTTTTTGAGAGAGAGAGAGAGAGAGAGGGAGAGCGTGAGCAAGGGAGGGGCAGAGAGAGAGGGAGAGACAGAATCCCAAGCAGGCTCTGTGCGGTCAGCATGGAGCCAGATGTAGGGCTCGAACTCACAAGCTGTGAGAACATGATCTGAACCGAAATCAAGAGTCGGACACTTAAATGACTGAGCCACCTAGGCGTCCTGGTTTGTTTCTTTTTAAAAGAATAATGGAAATATATTATGTATATTGTTTTAATCCTTGTATTTATACACAACTTTTTTAACCAAGAAGTATGCCATTATTACATTAATTTTCTCCAGCAGATATTCATTTTTAAAAATTGTTTTTGACATTAAAAAGCCTGTCCATAGTTAATGTATACAACTTGATGACGGAGATAAGGTCTACACCCATGAAACTATACCACAATCTGTGCCATAAACCCACATGTCACTTCCAAAAGTTCCCTCCTGCCTTCATATTTATTATTATTTTTCTTATTTTGTGATAAGAACATGCCACATAAGATTTACCCTCTTTACCAAATCTTTAAGTATACGATACAGTACTGTTAATGATAGGCACTATGCTGAACAGTAGATCTCTAGGACTTATTCATCTAGTATAATTGAAACTTTATACCCTTTACTAATACCTTTCTGTTTCCTCCTCCCACAAGCCGTTGGTGACTACCATTCTATTCTGCTTCTATGAGTTTATTTTAGATTCATCATATATGTAGCATTTATCCTTTTGTGCCTGCCTTATTTTACTTAGCATCATGTCCTCCACATCCACCCATATTGTCGCAAATGACAGCATTTCCATCTTTTTTAGTCTGAATAATATTTCATTGTATGTATATACCACATTTTCCTTATCCGTTCATCTGTGGATGGACATTTAGTTGCTTCCATGTCTTGGCTATTGTGAATAATGCTGCAATGAACATAGGAGTGCACATATCTCTTTGGCATCCTACTTTCAGTTCCTTTGAATACATACCCAAGATTTCTGGATCCTATGGTAGTTCTGTTTTTAATTCTTTGAGGAACTTCCCAAAATTGTGGCTGTGCCAATTAATATTCTTACAATGGTATGCAGTATTCCCTTTTCTCCACATCTTCCCCACCATTTATTATCTTTAGGTTTTTTTTGATAAAATAATAGATGTGAGGTGATATCTCATTGTGGTTTTGATTCACATTTCCCTGATGATTAGTGATATTGACCTCTTTTCATAAATCTGTTGGCCATTTGTATCTCTTCTTTTAAGAAATGACTATTTAGGTCCTCTGCCCATTTTTTAATTGGCTTATTTGGTTTTTTGCTGTTGAGTTTAGATGTCTTCGTATATTTTGGAGATTAACCCTTTATTAGATATATGGTTTTAAAATATTTTATCCCATTCCATGCGTTGCCTTTTCATTTTGTTGATTATTGCCTTTGCAGTGAAGAAAATTTTTAGTTTGATGTAATCCCAATTATTTATTTTTGCTTTTTGGTACCTGTGCTTTTGGTGTTGTATCTAAGAAATCATTGCCAAGGCCAGTGTCATGAAGCTTTTCCCTATGTTTTCTTCTAGGAGTTTATAGTTTCTGGTCTTATGTTTAAGTCTTTAATACCTTTTGAGTTGATTTTTGTGTATCGTCTAAGATAAGGGTCCAATTGCATTCTTTTGCATGTGGATATCCAATTTTCCCGATACCATTAACTGAACAACCTTTTCCCCATTGTGTATTCTTGACAATCTGTTGAAGATTAGTTGACAGTTATTTGCATAGTTTTATTTCTGGGCTCTTTATTCTCTTCCATTGGTCTCTATGCCTGTGTTTATATTAATACTGTACTGTTTTGATTATTGCAGCTTTGTATTATATTTTGAAACCAGGAAGTGTGATACATCCAGCTTTGTTCTACTTGCTCAAAATTGCTTTGGCTACTTAGGGTCTTTTGTGGTTCCATACAAATTTTAGGATTATTTTTCTATTTCTGTAAGAAATGCCATTGAGATTTGATTGGGATTGCAATGAATCTGTAGAATGCCTTGTGTAGTACGAACATTTTAACTATATTAATTCTTCTGATCCATGAACCTGGAATATCTTTCCATTTATTTGTATCTGCTTTGATTTCTTTCACCAGCATCTTATACTTTTCACTGTATAAGTCTTTCACCTTCTTGGTTAAGTTTATTCCTAAGTATTTTGTCTTTTTAGCGCATTGTAAATAGGATTATTTTCTCAATTTCCTTTTGTCTCATTTGTTTTTAGCGCATAGAAGTGCAACTGATTTCTTGTATGTTATTTTGATTACTGAAACTTTGTCAAATTTGTTTCTTAGTTCTAATGGTTTGGTGTGTGTGTGTGTGTGTGTGTGTGTGTGTGTGTGTGGTCTTTAGAGTTTTCTACATATAAGATCATATCATTTGCAAACACAGATAATTTTACTTCTTCCTTTCCAGTTTGAATACCTCTTATTCCTTTTTCTGCCCCATTACTCTGGCTAAGACTTTGAATACTATGTTGAATAGAAATGGCAAGAATGAGCATCCTTGCATTGTTCCAGATTTTAGAGGAAAAGCTTTCACTTTTTCACCATTGAGTATGATGTTAGCTGTGGGCTTTTCATATATAGCCTTTACTGTATTGAGTTAAGTCCCTTCTATACCTAATTGGTTAAGAACTTTTATCATGAAAGGATATTGAGTTTTGTCAAATGCTTTTTATGCATCTATTGAGATGATCATATTATTTTATCCTTCATTCTGTTAATGTGGTGTATCACATTGATTTCTGGGTATTGAACCATTCTTTATTTATTTATTTATTTATTTATTTATTTATTTATTTATATTCAAGTTAGTTAACACATAGTGTAGTATTGGTTTCAGGAGTAGAATTTAGTGATTAATCACTTACATATAACACCAAGTGCTGATCCCAACAAGTGCCCTCCTTAATGCCCATCACCCATTTATCCCATTCCCCTACCCAAATCCCCTCCAACAACCCTCAGTTTGTTCTCTGTCTTTAAGAGTCTCTTATGGTTTGCCTCCTTCTCTGTTTTTATCTTATTTTTCCTTCCCTTCCCGTATGTTCATCTGTTGTGTTTCTTAAATTCCACATATGAGTGAAATCATATGATATTTGTCTTTCTTTTATGATATCTGACTTACTTTTGTCTTTCTTTATAATATCTGACTTAGTTTGCTTAGGATAATACACTCTAGTTCCATCCATGTTGCGTGTGTGTGTGTGTGTGTATGCTACCTGTTTTTTCTTTTTTACTTTTTTTTACATTTACTTATTTTTGAGAGACAGACAGAGACAAAGCATGAGAGGGGGAGGTGCAGAGAGAGGAGACACAGAATCTGAAGCAGGCTCCAGGCTCTGAGAAAGCTGTCAGCAAAGAGCCTGACACAGGGCTCAAACCCACAAACCATGAGATCATGACCTGAGCCGAAGTTGTATGCTCAACTGACTGAGCCACCCAGGCACCCCTACACTACATCTTCTTTATCCATTCATCAGTCATTGGACATCTGAGCTCTTTCCATAATTTGGCTATTGTTGATAGCACTGCTATTAACATTGGGGTGCATGTACTCCTTCGAATCAGCATTTTTGTATCCTTTGGATAAACACCTAGTAATACAATTGCTGGATCATAGGGTAGTCTATTTTTAATTTTTTAGGAACATCCATACTGTTTTGCAGAGTGACTGCATCACTTTGCGTTGCCACTAACTGTGCAAAAGTGCTCCCCTTTCTCCACATCCTTGCCAACCTCTGTTGCTTCCTGAATTGTTAATTTTAGCCATTCTGATGTGCTGGCATCCATATATGGTAGGCAGTATGATTATTATCAGAATAATAAAGGTTATCAAATTATTTAAAAGTTAGATAAATAAATTTTATTCAAGATACAAACCATAAATGGTGAGAAATTATTTTCTTGGCTAAAATAGCACATCCTATTTCAGATAGCTTCTTTAATTCATTCCCTCAGAAAAGTTAAAAGAAGTTATGTATTAATTACTGCTTTTTTTCATAATTTACACAAGTATTATGAGTGAAATTGTATTCCCCCCCCCTTCAAATTCTTACGTTGAAGTCCTAACCCCCAGGACCTCAGAATGTGACCGTATTTGAAGATAGGGTAGTAAAAGTGATAATTAATTTAAAACAAGGTCCTTAAGGTGGGACCTAACCCATTACCTCCAATGTCCTTATAAGAAAAGGAAATTAAGACACAGACATGTACAGAGGGAAGACCAGGTGAAGACAAGGGAGAATACAACCATCTACAAGCCTCAGAAGAAAAACACTCTGCTGACACTTATTTCAGATGTCTAGTGTGAAGAAATGTGAGAAAATAAATTTCTGTTATTTAAGCCACACAGTCTGTGACACTTTGCTATGGCGGTCCCAGTAAACTAATACAAGTATCCTAGTAATTAAAACCTGATATTAATAAGGCCACAGTTATTATCTTCATGATCTCCTGCTATCATTGTGTTATAAGGCAAATTTTTAAGCCTCACTGATATAGATATATAGCTATATAAATATAGATATAAATCTGTAGAGCTATAGGCCTATATCGGTGAATACATAATTTTATATATTTTATATGTTAATTATGCATACTCTTCAGAAACAGAAGCATATGTAAAAGTAAGATATTATAGGTATTTATGATATTTAATAAATTAGTTTTATATAAAAAGTATTTCATAATTAAAAACCAATATTATTTCAATATAATTATAATTTACTTTGGCATTTCAAATAACATTTCTATGAAGAGGGCTAAAATGAATATAGTAGACTCCAGTAGGAAGATTAAATATCATTTTGCATGTAATTAGTAATGTATTTATTTCACAGGGCAAATTAATAAAGTAAAATTAATGTTAATCGGATTTTTAAACAGAGTTAAAGGTATTCTATATTTCACAGCTCTATCCTGCACAATATTCATCACTTTGCTCTTAGTACTTAACGAAAGAAATGACTCTTTAATTACCAAAATATATCATAAGTGAAGAATAAAATCTTTCCTGCAGCTCACTGTTTCCTTGGAGTATTTTAGAAATCCTTTTGTGTTCATCTGTTCATAAGAAACAAAGAATTCATTCAATTAAGTTTCAAGCAGCAAGAAAAGCCTCTAATGGCTGATAAATATTTAGAAAAATGAGTGCAAAGGAAATGCCATCAGCATGACCTATAAAGTAGGGAGACATTTCAAAAGAAGCCAACTACAAAGAACCAGCCTTTTCTATTACTCATTGATAACTCCCAAGGATGATGGCAAATCAAAAAACCTTAGGAACCATGTTTCTTCCATGTTTTGAAAATGTGAGGGAAAGAACAAACACTTAAAAACATCTTATTTTTTACAAATAAATTAGGCCAAAGACATCAAACTAGGTCAAAGAGAGACATTTCCTCATAGCCCTACAAAGGTTTTGTAGTTGAAGTAGAAACTTCAGAAACTATTTGAGGGAAGAAAAAAAACACAAGTACAAGACAAACAAGATCTTGTTTGTGAAGTTTTCACTCTAGCAAAAAGAAACAATAAAATCAGGTAAATAAATAGATGAGATCATTTCAGATAGGGATATGTGTCGGGAATCAAATAAACAGACTAGTGGACTGCAGCAAGATTAGAACAGTATTTCAGGTTGGGTTGTTAAGGGAATTCTCTTTAACAAGAGTGCATTTGACCTGAGTTCATAATGTTAACAAAACAGCCAGCCTTGCCAAGATTTGGAGGAAGAACATTCCAGGCAGAGGGCATAGCAATGTAAAGACCCTTAGATAGGAACAAGCATGACATTTTCAGTAACAAAAAGCAGGTCAAGGGACACCTGGATGGCTCAGTCAGTTAAGGGTCCAACTCTCAGTTTCGGCTCAGGTCATGATTTCATGGTTTCATGAGTTTGAGCCCCACATCAGCCTTTGCACTAACAGTGCGGAGCCTGCTTGGGATTCTCTCTCCCCCTCTCTCTTTCTAGTCCTCCCTCTCTCACACTGTCTCTGTCTCTCTCAAAGTAAATAAGTAAAACTTAAAAAAACTTTTTAACTAAAAAAATAAAATAAGGTCGATGTGGCTAGAGTTTGGTGGATATCAGGGACATAAGCACAGAGTAGTGGGCAGGAGCCAGATCATACAGTAGGTCTTGTCCATCAGTTTGAGACCATCTGTCTTGTAACCTGCCCCTGGCCCATGCTCCACAACTTCTGTGGCCTGATTTGATTATGCCATCCATCTGTCACTTCGTATGTACTCTTTCCTATTGTTATCTTTTTACATGTAAACAGTATATTTTCCCAAACAAATTATAAGTTCTCTAACAGCAAGACTGAATGTTCTTATCTATAGATCCCACAGTGCTTTGTTGATAAGTTGTGTGTGTGTGTGTGTGTGTGTGTGTGTGAGTGTGTGTGTGTGTGTGAGAAAGAATATACACTATGTAGATAGTATATATACTAGTGGTTTAGAATTTAAACTGTAGAACCAAACTGCCTAGAATCACTTCCTGGATTTTATTACTTACTAGCTATGTGACTTCAGCAGGTTGATTTCTCAGTGGTTTGGTTTTCTCATCAATAAATGGGAGAACTGTACTGCCTCACAAGGTGGTTGTGAAGATTAAATAGGTTACCAGATTGCATAGCATGTAGAACATTTAAAGATGAAAGGTACAGTGATGAGATTAGAAACTACACCAGCAACAAACCAGCAATAGGACTGTGAACCAATAATTCGATACCTATGTGTATAATCTGATTATAGGTTGCATATATGCACCAGGAATTGTACGAAAATTTTCATATAAAACTGAAATTCCAAAGTCCATCAACAATAAATAGATAAATTGTGGTGGTGTTTGGGTGGCTCAGTTGGTTAAGCGTCCAACTTCAGCTCAGGTCATGATCTTGCAGTTTGTGAGTTTGACCCCACATTGAGCTCTGTGCTGACAGCTCAGAGCCTGGAGCCTGCTTCGGATTCTGTGTCTCCCTCTCTCTCTCTCTCTGCCCCTCCCCCATTCATACTCTGTCTCTCTCTCTCTCTCTCTCTTTCTCAAAAATAAACATTTAAAAAATATAGATAAATTGTGTATAGTCATAAGAAAGAATTCCACACAGCAATTTAAATGGACAAACTTAGCTAACCCACACAATATGAACTAAACTCAGGAATTTAATGTGGTGCCAAAAAAATTGCAAAAGAATATATACAAATATTCCATTTATGTTAATGTCTTACATTCAAAAATATACAAAACCTAACAACATATATTTAGGGAGACGAGCATATGTGATAACACTATCAAGAAAAACAAAAAGATAATAACAAAACTAGGAGAGTAGTTACCTTGACGAGAGAGGGAACGGGCTGGGATCAGGGAAGGACACATAGAAGACAGCAGGGATAATGATAATGTCCTTTTTCTTACACTGGTGGTGGGTACACAGGTGATCATTGTATCAGCAGTACTTTTGCTATTCAAAGGATGGTCTGCTGAGCAGAGAACATTGGCATCACCTAAGATTTTGTTAGAACTGCAGAAATGGTCCCACCCAGACTGCCTGAATCTGAATCTTCATTTTAACAAGAATCCAGGTGATTTGTTTGAGCATTAAAGTTTGAGAATCACCACTTTAAAATTTAAACTACATGAATTCCGTTAAGTCTTCTTTCGTATTTAATAAAAACTATTTTAAAGTATTCACTCATGTTGGATATCACTTACCAGTTATTTCAGCATCTAGATCTTTGAAATACAGTTTCTTCTTCTTAGAATTACTGCATGCAGTTCTCTATCAAAAATAAGTACAATGATGCCTGCAGCAAAGTACTGTGGCTAGAGCCCAGTTCAGTACCCATCACAGAATAGCTGTTCAATTAATGATTGATGACTGATGATGATGTCATTTCATTTCAGATGTCCCTTCCTTTGGGGTACTCATTTCAATATCTCAGCTGATTGAAGTAGCCTCTTCTAATGAGATACACATATTATATTATCAAAATCAACTTCCTTAGATTATATTACACTTGACACTAACTGGATAAGACTTTTAATAATTATGATACAATAATTTCTACTCTTGTGCTGTCTATAGGAATTGTTTGGCCTAAGACTATTTATAACAGACTAGGGACACAATATTTTTGGCCATAATGGAGTATCAAGGTCTGGACAACCCCCCATTATAAACTGGAGAAAATATATGAAGCACCTGTGTTCAGATACTGGCCTACAGGCAGTGTAGGACTATGATCTCTGAAAGAAGGGAAACATATGAAGTGATTTCTACAATTGCCCTTCAAAGTTGTTATGAACCATGTACATAAGGACCAGAAGAGCTTGGCTTCCTTGCTGACTCAGAAGACAGAGATAGAGTTTGGGGAGACTGAGGCTAGAGGGTTGCAGGACAGATACCTAGAAATAAAAGGCTGTGCAGAAAAAAGAGCTTCAAAAAATCTGCCAGGTAACATGCTCAGTATTAGGCCATACATGAATAGGGTTAAATTCCACAAGCCAGACAAAAAATTGAACCAGAGATTTGCAAGAACAATTCCCAGAATTTGTTCAGGGTGGGAAGACATTAGATCTCTGACCAGTCAGTGTGGAGAGTCTTCTATGATTACTTGGGACATTAAGTGGAGACCCCAAAAGGATCACTTGAATAGTAAGGCTGACTCAATCTAGAGAAAAGACTTCTCTTGCCCCACTCTGGCAGAGCTCTCAAAGGGATTTGAAGTAATTAAACTGATTAATACATAATTTAGCTGCCTACCAAGACAAAAATCAACATTTTTTAAAATTTTTTTTAACCTTTGTTTATTTTTGAGACAGAGAGAGACAGAGCATGAACAGGGGAGGAGCAGAGAGAGAGGGAGACACAGAATCTGAAACAGGCTCCAGGCTCTGAGCTGTCAGCACAGAGCCCGACGCAGGGCTCGAACTCACGGACCGTGAGATCATGACCTGAGCCGAAGTCGGACGCTTAACCGACCAAGCCACCCAGGCGCCCCAAAAATCAACATTTTTAAAGGAAGTCATAACCTAGACAACCAAGAATATAGCATTTTTAAGTTTATTTATTTTTGAGATGGGGGGAGGGGCAGAGAGATAGGGAGACACAGAATCTGAAGCAGCTCCAGGCTCTGAGCTATCAGCACAGCGCTGGACATGGGCCCCAAACCCATGAACCCTGAGATCATGACCTGAGCCGAAGTCAGATACTTAACTGACTGAGCCACCCAGGTGCCCCAAGAATATAGCATTTTTAATCTTTGGCATCCTACCAAAAATTACTATACAAGCCAAGAGGCAAGAAAATGTGGCAAATTACAACCAGGAGAAAAAAAAATCATCCAACAGAAACAGACCCAGAAATGACAGAGATGATGGAACTGGCATACAAGGATGTTAGAATATCTACTATCACTACATGCAAATATTTAAAGAGAAACATAACATGAGGAGAAAAATACAAGATTTTTTTTGTAATATCTTCACACACACCACCACCACCACCACCACCACCACCAAACCAGAGCATAATCAGATCACTAAAAATCTAAAAACATCTGGCGGGGAGGGGGGGTTGGTGGCAGAGGGGAACACATTACAGACAGAGGAACAAAGAAAGAATTCTGCAGGCTTCTGTCATAAATCATACAAACCAGAGAACAATGGAACAAATATCTTTAAAATTCTGAATGAATAAAAGTATAAATTTAAGTGCTATATCCAATAAGTATATCCTTCAAACTAAAAATGAAATGTTTTTAGGCAAACAAAATCTGAGATAATTCATTTCCAGCAGATTATGCTGTTACAAATGTTAAAGGTGTTTCTTTCTGTTAGAAAGAAAATGATACCAGAGACAATAAAACCTACACAAAACAAACAAAGTGTTGGAAATAGTAAACATAGAGTAAATATAAAATAATCTTTTCTCATTTTAAAAATTTACAAAAGAGATACTTGACAGTTTAAAGCAAAAATAATAACAATGTATCATGAGGTTTAACATACATAGAAGTAAAATGTATGATAGTAATAGCATGAAGGATGGGAGAATGGAATTATAATTATGGTAAAGGTTGTATGTACCACTTCAAGTGGTGTAATATTTGAAGATAGACTATAATAAGTTAAAAACACATATTGTAAACCTCAGGGCAACAATTAAAAATAAATAAACAAACAAAGAGGCATAGTTAATAAGTCAGTAGTAGAGATAACACGGAATACTAAAACAAATACTTCATTAATCAACAATAAGGCAGAAACTGAAGGTGAAAGGAACAAGAATAGATGAAATAAATAGAAAGCAAATACCAAGATAATAGATTTAAATTCAACTATATCAATAACTATATTAAGTGTAAATTAAAAGACAAATATTGGATTAAAACATTTTTAAAAAAACAATGCCCAGGACGCCTGGGTGGCTCAGTCGGTTGAGTGTCGACTTCAGCTCAGGTCATGATCTCACGGTCTGTGAGTTCGAGCCCCGCATCAGGCTCTGTGATGACTGCTTGGAGCCTGGAGCCTGCTTTGGATTCTGTGTCTCCCTCTCTCTTTGCCCGTCCCCTGCTCATGCTCTGTCTCTCCCTCTCTGTCAAAAATAAAAAACATTAAAATATTAAAAAAAAAAACAATGCCCAACTATATACTATGAAAAAAATTTTAAATATAAAGACATAGATCAAAACAAATTAGGCTCTATTTTTCCTTGTGTGGAAATTTAAGGTCTTTATTGATTTCTTTCCCATTTACCATAATGTATCCTGATATGATAAGCTCATCAGTTATAAAATCTTAAATATTATTGTATCTATATTTATCTATCATCACTCACCAGGTTCTTTCTTAAGCTACCAATAATGTCTATTGACTATATGCTCATGAAGTTTAAACTGTTATTTGTGATATCTCAATTTTAGTGATTTTAGGAATAAATCTATAAATGATTTTATTCCTATACTTAGATTCTACAATCTCTACTGACCTAGGATATCCATCAAGAATAGTATATTACTTTCCTCAAAGCAGAAGGATTTTTTGTTCTTCTATGACAACCATTTTTTTTTGGGGGGGGGGTATCTGATCTGATGGTCTCAGCCCCTGTTTTATTTGATTTCTAAATGTGAAATCAGTTTGGCGATCACCTTTCTGAGTTTGCATTATAATATGTGGCATTTAAACATACAGAAAGTGAAGCTTACATTTTCATGTTCCACATGAATGGATAAATGCCTTCAGTTTTTTACAACTAAATTTAAACTTTCTGGAATCTTTGCCTTTAGGAATGTGCTAATCATATACCACAAAATGAATCTGACTTCTACAGAAAATAACTCAGCTAAAGATGCTATGTTCCATCTTTGCAGTGAAATGCAAATTTCTCAAAAGATTGAATGATATTTTCTTAATAAAATAATTTAGAATTTTACATTTTGGGCACAGAAAGCATACTAAAAATATTCACTGAGCTGCTGGAATTTTCAAGTATTAGAAATGATAATTTTCATTCACCTTAAATCTTTTCCTCTCAGAATTTTATTGTACAATAGTGAATACATACTATGAATAGCCAGTGATGCTCTTTTCCTTACATTATTTACTTTCATTGTATTATTGCCAGCTAAAGATGCTCATAAATGTTGACACATTTTCATTGATTGCTTGTTTGAGAAATGTTGGTATTTTCCTTTAACTTTCTTTGCTCACTTCCTTTCCATCCAACCTTGTCTTGACTTTGAAGCCATTTTTTACCTGACATGAAAAGAAAATACCTTAGCAGGTCTAATAGCTAACTACTTCAAGGCAAAACAAAAAAAAATAAATAAATAAAAAGCCTTTAAATCCCAAACTACAAATGAACAACTTTTCCAATTGAGAAGCTTTATCAATTTAGACTCTGGTATTGTTTATAAAAATGAATATGATTTCATATTGCCTTTATGTGCTCCATTTTGACAATAAATGTTTTCCCAAGCTTTGTGCAATTTTTTTTAGTTTTTATTTAAATTCCAGTTAGTTAACATAGAGTGTAATATTAGTTTCAGGTGTACAGTATAGTGATTCAACACTTCCATATATCACCCAGTGCTCATCACAAAATATGGATTCCTTAATCCCCATCACCTATTCAACCCATCCCCCTACCCACCTCCCTTCTGGTAACCATCAGTTGGTGCTCTATAGTTAAGAGTCTGTTTCTTCAATGGAATGGGAAAAGATATTTGCAAATGACATATCGGACAAAGGGCTAGCATCCAAAATCTATAAAGAGCTCACCAAACTCCACACCCGAAAAACAAATAACCCAGTGAAGAAATGGGCAGAAAACATGAATAGACACTTCTCTAAAGAAGACATCCGGATGGCCAACAGGCACATGAAAAGATGCTCAACATCGCTCCTCATCAGGGAAATACAAATCAAAACCACACTGAGATATCACCTCACACCAGTCAGAGTGGCCAAAATGAACAAATCAGGAGACTATAGATGCTGGAGAGGATGTGGAGAAACGGGAACACTCTTGAACTGTTGGTGGGAATGCAAACTGGTGCAGCCACTCTGGAAAACAGTCTGAAGGTTCCTCAAAAAATTAAAAATAGACCTACCCTATGACCCAGCAGTAGCACTGCTAGGAATTTACCCAAGGGATACAGGAGTACTGATGCATAGGGGCACTTGTACCCCAATGTTTATAGCAGCCCTCTCAACAATAGCCAAATTGTGGGAAAAGCCTAAATGTCCATCAACTGATGAATGGATAAAGAAATTGTGGTTTATATACACAATGGAGTACTACGTGGAAATGAGAAAGAATGAAATATGGCTCTTTGTAGCAACGTGGACGGAACTGGAGAGTGTGATGCTAAGTGAAATAAGCCATACAGAGAAAGACAGATACCATATGTTTTCACTCTTATGTGGATCCTGAGAAACTTAACAGAAACTCATGGGGGAGGGGAAGGAAAAAAAATGAGGTTAGAGTGGGAGAGAGCCAAAGCATAAGAGACTCTTAAAAACTGAGAACAAACTGAGGGTTGATGGGGGGTGGGAGGGAGGGAAGGGTAAGTGATGGGCATTGAAGAGGGCATCTTTTGGGATGAGCACTGGGTGTTGTATGGAAACCAATTTGACAATAAATTTCATATATTAAAAAAAAAGAGTCTGTTTCTTGGTTTGACCCTCTCTTTCTTCCCCCCACCCCCTTTGTTCATTTGTTTTGTTTCTTAGATTCCAAATATGTGTGAAATCATATGTTATTTCTCTTTCTCTGGCTGCCTATTTCTCTTAGCATTATGCTCTCTGGTTCCATCCATGTCATTGCAAATGGCAAGATTTCATTATTTTTTATGGCTGCATAATATTCCAATACACACGCACACACACACACATACACACACACACACTACGTCTTCTTTATTCATTAATCAAGGGACATATGGCCTGTTTCTGTAATTTGGCTATTGTAGGTAATGCTGCTATAAGCATAGGGGTGCATGTAGCCTTATGAATTAGTAATTTTGTATTCTTTGAATAAATACCTAGTAGTGTGATTGCTGGATCATAGAATAGTTCTATTTTTAACTTTTCAAGGACACTCCATATTGTTCTCAATAGTGCCCGCACCAGTTTGCATTCCCACCAACAGTGCAAGGTTTTTCTCCACATCCTCACCAACACCTATTGTTTCTTGTGTTGTTGATTTTAGCCATTCTGGCAGGTATGAGGTGATATCTCATTGTAGTTTTGATTTGTATTTCCCTGATGATAAGTGATGTTGAGCATCTTTTCATGCGCCCATTGGTCATCTGTATGTCTTCTTTGGAAAAATGTCTATACATGTCTTTTCTCCATTTTTTAATTGGATTGTTTTTCGGGTGTTCAGTTTTATAAGTTCTTCATGTATTTTGAATACTGACCCTTTATCAGATATGTCATTTGTAAATATCTTCTCCTATTCTGTAGGTTGCTTTTAGTTTCATGGATTCTTTCTTTCTCAGTGCAGAAGCTTTTTATTTTGATGTAGTCCCAGTAGTTTATTTTTGCTTTTGTTTTCCTTGCCTGAGGAGACATATCTAGAAAGAAGTTGCTAAGGCCAATGTCAAAAAAATTACTGCCTGTGTTCTCTTCTAGGATTTTTATGGTTTACTGTCTCACATTTATATCTTTCATCCATCTTGAGCTTATTTTTGTGTATGATTTAAGAAAGTTGTCCAGTTTCATTCTTCTGCATGTTGCTGTCCAGTTTTCCCAACATCATTTGTTGAAGAAACTGTCTTTTTTTCCATTGGATATTCTTTCCTGCTCTGTTGAATATTAATTGACATATAATTGTGTTTTCATTTCTAGGTTTTCTATTTTGTTCTATTGATCTATGTGTCTGTTTCTGTGACAGTACCATACTGTTTTGATTACTATAGCTTTGTAAAATAACTTGAAGTCTGGAATTGTGACTCCTCCATAAGCTTTGTGCATTTTTTAACTAGTGAAATTTTGTGGCATTTATATAAACTATGTTCTCCAATCTTTATTTAACAGAAATGTGTCTGCTGGACTGTGAGTTTTCTTTCTATAAGACTTTGTCACTGCGACTTCTCCTCTCCCAACACCTACAGTTTGGTGGTATTATTCAATCAGTATCTTTGTAATTGCAAAAGAAAAAGAGCACCTAGCCAGGCTCAATTTTAGTCCATTTCATACATGCTCTTCTTTGACTCAAAAACCCCTGCCTCGACAAGGTCCTTAAGATAATCTTTCACTAAAAAGGTTAGCCTAGGCATCATCTCTTTGTTGCATCTTCTGTAATAAAGTGAAAAAAATCAAGGAGACTCAAGTAACTCTTTTCCCAAGGACTTCCAGATATATTTAGACTAGACTCAGCATGTCCAGTCCAAGAACTATGCTTCTGGGGAATGTCTCTCTGAATGCAGGCCTGCCCTGCTACAACCTTCACTACCCAGGTTACTGCTTTGGGAATAAGCTCCTCAGCTGGAATTAAACAGCACCCAATAATGTGATATGTTTAACATGTTGTTAACATGATGCAAATAACAGGTACATGGAGCATGTCAAATTTATTTCCTTCTTTTTCTCTTATAGCTTCAATTATTTTTCACTTTGGGCACATAGAAATTGGCTAATCCATATTCTTTTTTAAAGTGTCATTCGTTTCTACAAAGAAGCAATTGCCAGTGACATACTTTGGAAGTGGGTAGACTACTTAGCATGACCCCCAGTGCACACAGTTGGTGGACCTCCCTATCATTTGTGAAGCTTCCGTGTATAGGCTATGCCTCCATCTACAGGCACTAGGGGATCTGGCCCCTGTCTCCATTCTCTGCTCTCTCTGCTCCAACTACACTGACCATGCTATCCTGCAAATCACATTCAGCTTCCTCACCACAGTTCTGCCTCACTTTCCTCTCAACCTGGAATATTCTTTCTCCAGACAGTTATTGTTGATTCATTCACTTCATTCAGGTCTCTGTTCAAATACCACCTCCTCAGAGAGGCACGCTTGCTCACCCTACCTTAAGAAAATAGCACCCCCTATGACTTTATATACTTTCATAGACCTTTCCACTATATTACATATTTGGATCTTTGTTCTTCATCCGTCTCCCCCACTAGAAAGTAAGTTCCATGAGGGTAGAGACTTCATCTTGTGCACCATTATACTAGTGCCCAGAACACACTAGACATTCAGAAAATATTTGGTGCATGGAAGGCAGAAAAGAAAGCAAGCAGGAAGGCAGGGGAGGAGGAAGAGAGGGAAGGTAAAGAATGTTCAAGGTGGAATGTTGTCTAGTTCCTGTCACAGTCTGTCAGGGTGGCTGCTGGTTACACTCCATGGCTTCCTGAGCTATTTCATTTGGGATCAGCCTGTGAGACATACCTACATCTCCACCCTCATGAATTCCTGGGTGCTGAGTCTCCATGGAATTTTCTCCATGGTTTGTGTGCCATCCCCTACTATCTCTACAGGATGCTACTTCATGATGTTTTTAAAGAAGAATTTGCCTTTTTATACTATTTATAATATTTCTCTTTCAGTTCAACCATTCCAGAAGCTTCTATAGTGGGCTTGGGTCTTGGGAGACAAAGTGAGAATTATAACACTTAATACTTGTTAAGTATTTATTATGGGGCAAGCACTGATTTAAGCACTTTGCAAGTATTAACTCATTTAATTAATCCTATGAAGTACCATTATTTTCATATTACAGTTGAATAAACTGAGGTCAGGAAGGGTTGGATAACTTTCCCCAATCATCCAGTTTTTGAACATGGGTGATGTAGCTCTAAGGCCCACATTCTTAACAGTTATCCATACTGATGTAACACAAGTAGCACTGAGCTGGGATTTAGAAGACATAGATGCTTGCCCTTCCTCTGTGATCGTAGACAATATTCTTAACTTTTCTCAGTTAATAACTCAGAGTTAAGGTATACTCTCCTCACCTATAAAATCAAAAGGTTGGACTACACAGTCTATAAATGCTCTCCATCTCCAACATTTCATAACAGGCTTACAGTGAGTTGTTTCAACAAAAATATTGTGTTTAGGTATGTTCTATGCTGCTCATATCACCTTCTGTGGCTCTTACCATCTATGTGACAGCATCATAAAATAAAAAAACATAATCTGGGTTCAAAGCATAGCTTTGCCACATCTCAACTGTGCAGCTTTCAGTAACTTATTTGACTCTTCTGAATCTGTTTTTTTTTGTTTGCTTTTTTTTTTTCTAAAATGAATCTAATATTACCCACCTTACAAGATTTTCCCAAGGATTTAAAGAGAACGAAGTATGTAAACATGGCTGGTAAACATTAAGCACACAATAGAAGTTAATCTCCCCCTCACTTTTGCTCTATCTATACAAGTCTTGGATGTTTTGCACGGATGTCTGTCTGTCAAACAAAAGAAATGAGTGCCAAGAAATTTTGATATCTGTTTTAAATTTTTATTTGTGACCAGACATTTGCTTTATAAAATAAAACAATAAAATTCAGGTTCCCCATAATTTTCAATTTTACTTTGTTTTCTGTAGATGCTGAAAATGACATAAACTTCATTAGGATCACCAGAGGAGGTTACAAGAAACACCTAGGCTGCATTTGGGGAGCAGATGATATTAAAAGACGCTTGTATCAAGCTAAATACCAGCCTTCTTATTACGTAGCATTAAAGGGATTTCTTGGCACATCCAGACTTCCATTTCTAATAATATTGTGTTTCGTATTTGTTTTGATCTCCTTCTGGCAGCCAGAATACCATTTTTTGAAGTACCATCCTGTTACACAAATGCACAGCTTAGTAAAATGTAAGAGGAAGTGGGCTCAGAAGCCCTTGGTTTCTTCTTAGCTTTACCACTTAACAGCTATGTGCAGTTGAGCAGTGTTCTCAACTTCTCTGAGCCTCTGATTCTTTATTTGATAAATGAGAATCATAATACAGTCAACATGACCAGGTTGTTATGAAGCTTAAATGAGATAATGTATGGGCTTGAAACAGAGTAGCCACTTGATGAAAACTGCTCAAATCTGATTCAGGAACACAGACGGGATCATTCATTCTCCAGCCTAATTAAATAAACACATCCGGCTTTCTCCCCAGAAAGATAGAATATATGTTTATTATATGCACATATTATATAATACATATAATTTCAGGAGGTTAACAGACCTTTTGAAACTCAACCCCTAGAGGTCTATGGAGTTTAGATTAACCCTTACTGTTAAGCTGTGTACTATTGTTATAGTGTCTGAAAGTGCTGTCTTCTCAGTAATGGGTAACCTTTCAGGAAGTGGTGACAAATCATGAGTTACATATAAAAGGTAAAAGGTAATCCATTCTTAGTCATTCCATATATATTTATTGGGCATCTTCTCTGTGCCAGGCACTGTTAGAGTCACTGAGCACATAGCAAAGAATGAAACTGATGAAAATATCTGCTCCCCCAGGAGCTTACATCCTAATTACTGATTTTTTATGTGCTTACTCCTCACTCATAAATGGAGTTCCCAAATTTCTTACCTCTCATGTTAAAATCTGGGCACACCTACACCCTACTGTAGTATATATAGACTCAATTTTTATCTACATGAACAAAAATTTTTTTTCAATCAGAATAGTTAATTTGAAGGAACTTACCTCAACACAATAAAGGTCATAAATAAAAAGCACACAGCCAGCATCTTTACTCAATGAAAAACTGAATGCTTTTCCCCTAAGATCTGGAACAAGGCCAATATGCCCATTCTTGCCACTTTTCAACATAATACTGGAAGTACTGGCCTAAAAATTTAGGCAAGAAAAGGAAATGGAAGGCATCCAAATCAGAAAGGGAGAGGTAAAATTATCTGTGTTTGCAGATGACACACACACAAAAAAACTATTAAATCCATAAGCAAAGTTGTAGGATACAGTATCAACATACGAAAATCAGTTTCATTTCTATACTAAGAACAAAATATCCAAAAAGGAATTTTTTTTTAAATTTACAGTGACATTAAAAAGAATAAAATACTTTAAGAACAAACTTAACCAAGGAGGTGGAAGATTTTTAAATGAAAACCACTAAAACACTGTTTTGTGCCAGGCTCAGCTTACTGGTAGTAATGCCATTGGCTATAAATGGCTGGGTGGGGGCACCTGAGTGGCTCACCAGTTGAGCATCCAACTTTGGCTCGGGTCATGATCTTCTGGTTCTTGGGTTGAGCTCCACGTCAGGCTCTGTGCCAACAGCTCAGAGGCTGGAGTCTGCTTCAGATTCTTTGTCTCTCTCTCTCTCCTCCCTCAAAAATAAACATTTTTTTAAAAAAAGAAAGAAAAGAAAGAGGCACGAAGGAATCTACTCCTGAAATCATTGTTGCACTATATGCTAACTAATTTGGATGTAAATTTAAAAAAAATAAAAAATAAAACAAGTTAATAAAAAAAAGAAAGAAAAGAAAAGAAATGGCTGGGTGCACACACCTAAGCTCCAGTGAACTTCCCAAAGATAGCTCCCCTTTCTAAACCAATGTTAGAACTGACCTGATCCTTGTGGTATTTTTTAGATTGCAAGATGCCCTTTAGCAATAACCATTAGGAAACTTTGAAGAAAAAAATAATGTATTATTTACATGTCATAGAACATATAAGGCACACGGAGAGGGCACAAAATAAGGTCTTCAATAGAAAGAGAGACAGAGAGACCAGAGACAGAGAGCAGAGACCTGGGATTCTGCTTTTATTGGGGCTATTTTAATTTATTTTATTTTATTTTTATTCTGCTTTTATTGAGGGTGGGGGTCTAGGGTTTCTTAGACTCACTCTTTATTGGTCAATTTAAAACATGAAGCAGAAATCTGAAATTCAGGAAGAGAAGGGGGGGGGGGAAGCAGCCCCAAATGGTCAGTTATCAAAATCAGCTAAAATCTCTAAAACAAAGGGGCCTTAGTGTGGGAAAGCAGCCTGGTTCTTTTTCTACGTGTGCCTGGTAGTGTGTTTATTCAAGATAGCCTTTGTTGAAGCAGAGTCCCCTGTGAAGTGGATGCCAGGGCAATCAAAGCTCAAGTCAAGCACTTGCATTTCAAAAAGAAAAGCCAACTGTCAAGGCTTAAACTGATGAAAGAAATTAAAACAGATACAAATAAATGGAAAAATATCTGTGTTCATGGATTGGAAGAATTAATATTGTTAAAATGTCCATATTACCCAAAGCAATCTACAGAGTCAATCTTTATCAAAATCCAAGTGACCTTTTTTTTAATAAAATTTAAAAGATAATTCATATGGAACCACAGAAGGCACTCAATAGTCAAAGCAGTTTTTAGCAAGAATAACCAAGCTGGAGACCTCATACTTCCTGATTTCAAAATATAATACAGAGCTATAGTAATCAAACAGTATGTATGGGCATAAGAACAGACACAGAGACAATGGAGTAAAATAGCTCAGATATAAATCCATGCAAATACTTTCAACTGATCTTCAACAAAGGTGCCAAGAATACACGATGGAGAAATGATGGTCTCTTCAATAAAGGGAACACAGGATACTGGATACCCACATGCATAAGAATGAAATAAGACCCTTATCTTAGACCATACACAAAAATCAACTCTTGGATTAAAGACTTAAACGTAATATCTGAAGACATAAAGCTCCTAGAAGAGAATACAGGGGAGAAGATTCGTAATATTCATCTTGGCCATAATTCTTTAGATATGCCACCAGAAGCGGAGGCAAAAGCCCCACAAAAATAGACATGGGGGGCTACATCAAACTAAAAAGTTCCTGTGCAGCAAAGGAAGCAATTAACAAAATGAAAAGATAACCTATGGAACAGAAGAAAATACTGATAAAGGGTTAATCTCCAAAATATATAATGAACTGTTGGAATCTAATAGCAAAAAACCAAATAAACCCAATTTTAAAAATGGGCTAAGGACTTGAGTAGGCATTTCTCCAAAGACGTACAAATGGCCAGCAGGTGTATGGGAAAAAGCTCAAAATTACTAATCAGCAGACAAATGAAAATCGAATTACAATGAGAAATCACCTCACACCTGTCAGAATGGCTATTAGCAATTTAAAAAAAAGTGTTGGCATGGATGTGGAGAAGTTGGAACATCTTGTACACTATTGGTGGAAATGTAAATGGTGCAGCTACTACGGATCTACGGAAAACAATGTGGAGATGGAGTTTCCTCAAAATATTAAAAAATAAAGCCTCCATATGATCCAGCAATCCTGCTACTGAATATTTAGCCAAAAGAAATGAAGTCAGGATCTTGAGAGAGATTAGCACTCCCATGTCCATAGCACGCTGTTCATAATGTAGGAACAACCTATATATCCACCAACAGATGAACTGATAAAGAAAATGTAATATATACATACAGCAGAATATTATTCAGTCTTAAAAAGAAGGAAATCCTGCCATTTGCAACAACATGGATGAGCCTGGAAGACATTATGCCGAGTGAAATAAGCCAGACACAAAGGAAAAATACTACACGATACACTTACATGATGACTCTAAAATGGTCAAATTCATAGAAGCAGAGTGATTGTCACTCTGCAACAGTGGTTGTCAGAGGCTGTGTGGAGGGGGACAATGGGGAGATATTAGTCAAAGAATGCAAAATTTTAATTATACAAGATGAATAGGGGCTCCTGGGTGGCTCAGTCGGTTGAGCATCCACCTTCGGCTCAGGTCATGATCTAGCGGTTTGTGAGTTTGAGCCCCACGTTGGGCTCTGTGCTGGCAGCTCAGAGCCTGGAGCCTGCTTTGAATTCTGTGACTCCTTCTCTCTCTGTCCCTCCCCTGCTTGCGCATGCTCTCTCTCTGTCTCAAAAATAAACATTAATTAAAAAAATTTTTTTGAAAAGATAAATAAACACTATATATCTACTATCCAACATAGTGCCTCTAGTTAATACTGTATTGTATACCTAAATATTTGCTAAGAGCCTGAATATTATGTTGTGTTTTTATCACACACAAAAAAAAAATAATAAAGAAGGGAGGAGGAAACTTTTGGAGGCAATAGATACATTATGACACAGATTGTGGTGACAGTTCACAGATTGTACTTATCTCCAAACTTATCAAGTTGTATATATTAAATATGTAGGTTTTTGTATGTCAGTCATACCTCAGTAAAGTGGCTTAGCAAAAAAAAAGTTGACACACATTTGAAGAGGTGGAAGTTACTAGTTTACAGTTTTGCTTAAGATTGTAGCAAAAAAAAGGGAGGGAATCATTTCTATTTTCATTTATCCAGGCAGTTATTGAACAGATATGGATTGAGTGCCTCCCAATTTCCAGGTACTGTGCTAGCCCAAACTAGCCTGATATTGGCAAGTTTCTATGGCCCTTTGCATGCCACAGTTGTTTGTATGAATAAAAAAGAAAGATAGGAAATCTAACAGCATTCTAGAGAATAATATTAAGGGTAGGAGAGATGTCATGGAGGAAAACAAGGATGAAAATAAAAACATGATGATAAAACAAAGAGGGGTGCCTGGGTGACTCAGTCATTTGAGCATCTGACTCTTGATTTAGTCTCAGGTCATGATCCTAGGGGCCTGGGATCAAGCCCCACATCAGGCTCTGCATTGACCATAAAGCCTACTTAAAATTCTCTCTCTCTCTCTCTCTCTCTCTCTCTCTCTCTCCTCTCCACTCCCCCTCTCCCCAACTCATGCACTCTCTAAAAAAAAAAAAAAGAAGATAAAGTGATAGTGATTAAAGAAAAAACATAGTGAAAAAGAAAAAAATGATGGAAAAAATGATTTTATGAGGAAATGAAAAAAACAGAAATATATATTGAAGAGTTGCCACTGGTCTTGAAAGCAAACCTCCATTAGAGAAACAGAGGACAGTAATTGAACATAGCAGTAATTGGATTGAACAGAACAATGATTAGTACCTGGGAAACTTTTGGAGGCTGGAATA
The DNA here is from genome assembly GCF_018350215.1 of Panthera leo. Taxonomy (NCBI): domain Eukaryota; kingdom Metazoa; phylum Chordata; class Mammalia; order Carnivora; family Felidae; genus Panthera; species Panthera leo. The sequence continues at coordinate 119,161,184 of NC_056685.1, read as the reverse complement.
CGACTGAACAAAGGAACAGATGTAAAGATCAGACGGTCTGAATACCAATTTCAAATTGCTAGTTATGTGCCTGTGTGAATGATTCATTGTTTCTCATTTTCTTTCCCCCAAATCTCATCTTTTGTAAATCCAAAAAAGCTGGCTATATAGTTAGATAAAATGAGCCTGGGTCATTGAGGAGCTTCAGTTTAATAACAAGTACAGTGAATAGGATGCCATTTCTCTCTCCAAGCCCAGTAAAGTCCATGTTGTAAAGCATTGGAAGTATGTCTCTGCACGATAATTCCCAGAAATGCATTTCACAGCCTTTAGTCGAATGAAATTAGCTTATGTACATCCCCAGAAGGCTTACCAGGCATTTCCTCTTAAATGCAATTTGTGCTTAAAATAATGATTCCATGTGGTATTTTTTCATCAAATGAACTTAAAAGTAAGCAAAAAAGATATTTCTGTTCCACAAAATCAATCCATCCTCTGGGATTTGGTTGAGGTTCTTTCCTTATTTATATAATATGATTCATCTATAATGGTTCATATGGTTTACCTCGATTATTGGTTGGTGAAGGCAGTATAGTTGCAGAGCATATGTGTATGGGGAAGAAAAGACAATTAATAAAATCACAAAGGGTTTGGCCCACATTTGGTAATTAAACTTCTCAGTGTTTCAGCTTAAATTTCATTCTGCCCATTTGCCAGGAGGTGACACTATGAGCCTGTGCAGTTTTCTTTTTCTTGTTAGGCTGTGGCACCTGGCCCTCTTCCCAGTCCCGTGCAGATCACTTTGACATTTCACTTCATCTAGGTGGTTTCTGTCAGTTTCTGCCTGAGAAAATTGAAGGCAGAGAAGCTAAGTGACTTCCCTACACTCTCATCGAAGTCAGCAACAGAGCCAGGCTACATACAGTTCACGGGAAGATCCTTCACCATCCAGGTGGCAACAGCTCAGATTTTCAGCTCTGTTCCAGGTTTATTCACTAGGACCGGAAAGTGTGGGTGCTGCTGGAGAATGTTCTGGGGGCTGGATGTTACTGTGAGAAAAACCAACGCATCATTAGAACATGTTCTTATGCAGTTCTCATCTCGTACTGAAAACTTAGTACAAGGGACATTATTCAATTTTATTAACATATCAGTGCTGTTCCAAAAAAAGCTTTCATGAAAGGAAAGGAAAAAGTAAATCAAAGTTCAGTTTTAATGATTTTCTTTTCATTTTTAGGTTATTCTTTCTTGGGTTTTGGAAAGCCCTCCCCTTCCCCATTCACTTCCCCTCTTGGTCCAAGGGCCAACTGGTCTTTCTGGTGGTCTGACAGCTTTCCATCATTAGTTTCTGCATTTTATTTAAAGTCATATGACCCAGCTGGAACCCAGAGGTCTAGGATTCTTTGCTAGGAGGTTTGAGGAAGATAAATCTGCAAAGTTAGATCCCCTTTCCTTTCAGAGGCTCTATGGGAATGAAGAGTGTGTGTTTTTAGTTCTTTTCTAGAAGTCCAAAAGGAAACCACTGTGGACTTCCAACCTCGGGCATTTCCGCCTAACTGCCTTCTTGATTTTGTCATCTGACATGACTTATCCAGAACAGTGGTTCTCAAACTTGAGTGAGCATCAGAATCACCTTGGAGACACAGATTGCTGAGTTTCACTTCCAAAGTTTCTGATTCAGTAGGTATGGGTTGGGGCCTGATAATGTGCATTTATTTCTACAAATACCCAGGTGATAATAGTCTGGGGACCATGAGAAGTACTGGCCTCTAAACAACGGTTTTCATCTCTGGCTACATTAGAATTATCTAGGGGAGGTTTGTTTCTTTGTTTGTTTGTTTTGTTTTTAAAGACTAGATCAATGACAATTCAATGCTAGATCCCAGCCCCAGAGATATTCATTTGGTTGGTTTAGGTTAGTTTTTAACGCTTTTCTAAGTGATTCTTCCAACTGTGCTCCAAACCCTAAGAGATGCTATTAAGTGTCAGATTTCCTTTGATAATCAGCTTGTCTCCTGGGATGTCTTTGGAATGCAGCTGAGCAGCACTTTCTGTTTTCCACCATAAGCTCTCTAGTGCCACCTCCTGTTTTCCGAAAAATATCCTCTTAAATAGCCTTCAGAGCTCACCCCACCCCTAGCCTACAGGTGACAGAGTGTGGCAATGCTCTCTGCTGTCTTTCAGATGAGTTCAGCCACTAACATAGGAAAACAAATCTGTGCTCCCTGGGACAGCTTGGTGTATGCCATTAACCAATCTCCAGCCTGAGCAGGTTTCCAGGCATTTTGATAAAAGAGTACATAATTTAGGTTATCAGTTTAGTGCCTTCATTTCAACACTTGAAAGTGCCTCATAGTTTTGATGCAACTAACTCAGTTATTAGGTAGCATGACACAGCTCCATAGTTAATTATATTTTGACAACCAAACAGGTTCTCTTGTCCTTTTCTCAGATTCTTTCAGAATCTGAGAAACCTCTTCTAACATAAGGAAGATTCTACTCTTTAAAATTCCCTGGGCCTTTAATACTACTGCTTAACATTTAAATAAAATATTGTCTTGAGGTTTTTTTTTTTCCTTTCCATTTTTGTATCTCATACAATGTGTACACAGCTCTTAGAAAAATTGTCTTCTATTCCTACTTTCAGTGCCCTGAAGGGAAAGGAGTTTGGATATTCATTTCATATGTGTTTCCTAAAAGGCAAAACCTTATTAAGAAGACAGTAATAATATTCTAATTGTCATATGGCCATTACTGTATTGTAAGTGATGCTCAGACTAGACTAAAAACCATAGAGTCAGTCATTTAAACTAATAGATCACATTCACAACCAATTAATTAGTGGTAGGAAAATGGTTTGCATTTGACTGTTTCCCAACAATAAAAATAACTGACTCTTCCAATATGCTGGGTACAATGTTGAGTGCTTTATATGAGTCTGGTACAAATTAGGAGACTGAAATTCAGAGAGTAAAACATCGTGCCCAAGGTTAACAGGTAGAGTCAGGATTTGAACTTAAGCAGATCCCTGAAGACAGGATCACTACTGTATTCCCAGCACCTGGAACTATGCCTGGCACACAGGCACTCAATAAATACCTTTTGAATGACAGAATGAATAAATGAATCTGACTCCAGAGCTCATGTTATCCACTAGATATTACTGTTCAAATGACTGGCCTTGGAGCAGATGTTTAAATCTTGGCTAAGGGGCTGTGGAAGAGGCACATGCCACCCAGACTCTACCAGATAACAGGCGGGACTACCCCACCTTTAGCTTGGCACATGCCTGAGGCACTTACACAAGTCTGCAGCTCAGCTTTCTGAACAGGACAAAGACAGTGAATAAATTTGCAATCTCAGTAGTGAGTCCAAGTCCTAAATGTTGAGCTCTTTCTATGCCCATACTCTGGCATTAAACCTGTCTATTATACCCAGCCAGTAAAGTCACTAGCATGCAATAATACAGACTGACAACCATGAAAAAATAGCAAGGAAATTTCATACATCAGATCAATAGGAATCTAGTTTAAAGCTTCAAAATTGACACTTTTTTCTTGCTCCATTTACTATGTACCATACCCATACTATTAAATGTGCAATCTTTGTTATAAAGTATAACCACAAGAGTCATTAAGCCATTATAATTATTAAGCTAGGCATTCATAATCATCACCTAATCATAAACCTTTATAATCAGGGTATAATCCCCTTACTTGATATGATTTTAATTTATAAAATGTCTCATTGATATATTTAAATGTTGTGACAAATTAATAAACAATCATCTACATGTAGATGTAACTATATTTTAAGCAATAACAGAACAGGCTTCTCTTTAAATAAATTAAACATATTACCAGTGGCTGTGCTAGCTCTTCTTCACAACAAATTGGTGTCCTTAATAAATTATTTAAAGTGAAGTTGATAAATATATTCATATGATTTTATAACTCTGATTGACAATCACTGATGAAATATTACCTTTAAATGTTTGATACAATACAAAAAGCAAAGACTAATCTGGTTATAATGCTTAAATGTGTGCATTTGTGTGTGCATATGTGGGCAAATGTGTGTAACCAAGCATGGGCTAGCAGTCTTCATGGAAGGTTCACCTTCCTATACCAGTTGGGTGGCTATGGTTTTTATCATAGGCAGAATGACTTTATACTACAGTGATAACTTGGTTGTTGACTGCCTAGTTACACCAGAGGTGAGGCAAGAAAGTATCAGATATTTATTGTTTTTTTTTAATTTTTTAAAATACGTATTCATTTTTGAGAGAGTGAGTTGGGGAGGGGCAGAGAGAGAGGGAGACACAGAATCCGAAGCAGGCTCCAGGCTCTGAGTTGTCAGCGCAGAGCCCAATGTGGGACTCAAACCCACAAACCGTGAGATCATGACCTGAGCTGAAGTCAGACGCTTAACTAACTGAACCACCCAGGTGCCCCACAGATATTTATTGTTATTACTTTATTATAAGATACGCCACCATGTACAGCCTACAAGTTAGTCAGAGGGAGAGAACCAAGAGTTTTTTAGGCTCTTTTACTGGAATACTTGGTTTTAGCACTGTTGCATGTTTATAAAATATATTCTCCAATGGAGCTTTCTAAAATTATCTAAATGTGTATATGTCTGCATCCAGAGAGAGGTGGGGAGGTGGAGAAACAGAGAGAACAAGAGAAAGAAGAGAGAAGAGATACAGACAGAGGTTGGGGGCAGAGTTTCTAGGTTTTCTCAGCTTAGGCAAATGCTCACTCCTATACTGAAGCACCTCTTAGCTGATGGGTACAAACAAATGAGGAAGGTTTTTACTTTTCTTGATACTCCTCCTCATTACCTACTGCCTTCCCTCATCTCTTTATACATTTCTGAATCCATATGTATTTTCATTCCCAAGTTGTGTACCCTCTGTAGGAGCTACAAAGAAGGGTAGATCAGGAAGTATGGGCAGCTGTATAAAAGGCAGTCTTTCTATACAGTGGTAACACTAATGGATGGCTTAGTTGGGGAACCTAGGTGGCTCAGTCAGTTGAGCCTCTGACTCTTGATTTCAGCTCAGGTCGTGATCCCAGGGTCATGGCATCAGGCTCTGTGCTGAGCATGGAGCTTGCTTGGGATTCTCTCTCTCCCTCCCTCTGCCCCTCTCCCCTGCTCATACTCTCTCAATAAGATAAAATAAAAATAAAATAAAATAATAAAAATTTTAAAATAAATAAAGGAGCCTTTAAACACATTTTCATCAGTTACCCACCAAGCTACAAATTCCCCAGCACCTTTACCAATGTGATCACCACACCTAAGGTTTTACTATATAAAAATTCTGGAGCAGCCACTGTGTGTGTAATCCAGTGCATTTGGGTTTAGTCACTCTGCAGCAAGTTAACAATTACTTATCCCATTTGTGGAGACCAAGGTCAGAGGGACAAATCCAGAAAAAGGAAGCTTTTCTGCCTCTTAGAATCAAGAAGAAAATCCTATTCTTTGAGCTGTGATCTCCTAGTGTAATATAAAATACAATACTCTGAACTGAACCTAGAATGTATTTAGAGGTATCTTCACTTCCAGAGCTATTAAGTTATTCAATACCTTTTGAGAAAAGAAACATTTTTAGAAGAGAATGAGGTTAAGAAAAATGCTAATACAAGGAAGTGACATGTGCTGAATCTTAAAAGGTGAGTTGGTGTTCTCTAAGTGGTACTCAGGTGCAGGGAGGGGAAGGTAGAGATAAATTCAAGGCAGAGGGGTCAAATTGCAAAGGCATGGGAATTAAGAAAGTGTGGTTCCATGAAAGCAAGAACTAAGTTAGCCACATCTAGCAATGTATCCCCAGAGCTTAGCATAGTTGCTTGTAACATAGGAAGCACTCTCTATATATTTGAATATTGAATGAACAAATCAATTAACTACGGGTAGAACAGTATAGCTAATGCATAGGAGTGATGTGTATGTGTGAGAATAAATCTGAGAGACAAGCAGGGACAGATTATGATGATCCTTGCAGGCCAAGCTCTGAATTTTTTACTTTATAGACCGAAGGAGGCCTTTGAGAAATTTTTAAGTAGACAAGTAATATGACCACATTTGCATTTCAGAAAATCACTGTGGGAGATAAGTTAGAGACCGAGAGACCAAGTAGAAGACTGACATAATCCAGGTAGAGATGATGAGAACCTAATTTTAAAAGGCAACAGTGAAGGTAGATGGGAGAGATGGCTTCTAGAGATGGCATGAAGGCAGGATTGATAAGGTTTGGTGGCCAGCAGACATGGGCATGAGGAAATGAATAGGATCCTTGCATGTCTGGTGGTACCGCTGACTATATTCACAAAGAGGAAGACCAGGTTTGGGAGAAAGAGAGTGAGTTTCATTTTAGACATGTTGAGGGTCTAGGGAACATCTAAGGGGAGATGACTAGCAGGTGGTCAGGTCTCTAGGTATGGAATTCAGGCAGGTCTAGTCAGGGAAAATGTTGATTCTGTCTAAGAGGGAGTTAACTACTTGATTAAGATCCTGCTTATTCATTCACTCCACAAATATCCAACTGCCTCCTCAACATCTTCACTTGTCTAAAAGATATGTCAAACTCAACATGGCTCAAGCTAAATTTCCAATATTCCCTGAAAAACTTCACTGACACCCTTCCCCCTGTTTCATCTGAAGGAAACTGCATTTTCCTAGTTGCTCAGACCAAAAATCATGAATGCCTAGGTCCTGGATGCCTGTCTGCCTCTCATAACTCCAAATCCAATTACCAGCAAATCCTGTTGGCTCTACCCTCTGACTATATTCAGAAATGTAGCCACTCCTCACTTCTTCCACTGCTGCCTCTCTGATAGAAATGAGCATTATCTCTTGTCTGTATTACTGCAGTGGCCTCTTAATTGGTCTCCTGCCTCCACCCTTATTCCCCTCAGGCTTTTCTGCTTAGCAGCCACAGAGATCCTATTAACATGTAAGATCTGACCTCAACTCTCCATTCATGCATCCCTAAGTGCCTTGTATTCCAAACCCAAGAAACCTTTCTTGCTGTTCCCAGTTCATACCAGCGCTTGCCTACCTCTTGCCCCTTGCACTTGCTATTCCACTCTTGAGGATCCTCCTTAGCAGGTTAGCTATATATTTCACCTTCTTCTCATCCTTCCATAAATCTCATTTTCTTACAGAGAGTCTTTCCTAACTCCTTATTTAAAGGTACACTTCCCCAACATCTTTCTCTAATTTTTTTTTCCTACAGTCCATATTGTGATCTAATTATGTATTACACTTATTTTATTTATTGTCTTTTTTGCTCCACTAGAATGCAGGCTCTGTGAAGAGAAGGAGTTTTGTTTTGATGAGTGGTTCTTTTCCCTAGCATATATGATAGCACTCAAATAGAATATTCTATTCTACAGGTAGAATATCTCAATATTCCATCTCAATCTCTCAATAAAAAAGTTGCTGGAAGGAAGGATAGATTAAAGCTGTATGTGCTAACCATTATCAACGATGGACAGAATTATAAAATAAATATCCCTACCCTCCTTGCAGTCTTTTGGCAGAAATAAGACACGTTCCCATGCAAAAAGTTAAGAAACTGTACAAATGCATGCTTGGGTCATCTATAACACTACGGTGTTCTTTAAGCTTTTATAAACTTAGGCTGATGGAAGACTATAGAAATCTGACACTGTTCTCAGCTTTCTCTTTTCTTCAATGATGGACAATATTTGCCAAAAATCAGACATTTCTTTACTAATCTCAGCCAAACCTCATATGTTTTTCAGACACAAAACAAAATTGTGAAATAGCATGTACCACCAAGCTACATAAACACCACTTTATTCTGTAGTCATTTACCATATCACTCCTTTTTGTTTGACGAACTTGTTAGAGGAGAACACTTTGTCAGGTGAATATTGAGACATTTATAACTGAAAAGTTCTTTTTATTTGGGGCTCCCTTTAAGTCATTGTCAGTTGAATGTAAAAGACTCTTCACATAAAATTCTTGCATTTCATTCTTGCTTCTACTTTCAGTCTTCATGTTTCTCATCTTCAGTCCTCAAAAATCAAAATATGGTGGCAATGGGGTGGAAGCAAAGGAGATCTCTAGTTTGGAAAGTCTGTTAATTTACCTGTTGTATAAAGTATGGTGATAAATGTATATTCTTTGTGTACACTATAGTGAGTAACTATATAGTAAATGTAAACTACACTTACTGTATAGTTATAGTAAGAAACATCCAGAAGAGGCCTAGATTTTAATCTCTATAATGTATTCATGTAACAAGTTATTCATTCATTTATTAATTCAAATCAGTAAACATTTGTTGACTATTGCCATTGATGGGCAAGGTGCTATTGATGAGTTGGTGACTAAGACATGGTTACCTAAGTGGCAAGAAAGACATGTACACAGAAGTAATGCAAACAGAAAGGTGTCATAATGGGGGTGAATAAGGTGCTACAAGGGTACAAAGAGATCACCACATGAGAAACCTGTCACTGTTTCTTTGCCAACTGTAGATGGACTCAATAGCCAAAGCTTGTAGTGTATTCACTTTCTAGGAGTCTTGGGGCTTTTCCCCCCTCTTAATAGGACAATTAAGAAAAGGACATTGAAGTTTATTTATTAAGCACCTACTTTGCCATGAAATTGTGTTTGAGAGAGATGCAAAAGAAATAAAACAGTTTTCTAGATTTCAAGGGTCTTAAGGAGTACAGATTAGTATACAAATCAATGTATTATTTAGTATTATTTACATGTGCAAGTGGAGTAGACCAGAGTTTCTCAACCTTCATGAATCCCTTCAGGCATCTTGCTAAAATACAGATTCAAATTCAACAGGTCTGACGTGGGTCCCTGAGATTCTATAGTTCCAGCCAGCCTCCAGGTGGTGCCATTGCTGCAAATCATTTGACAACACATTGAGTGACAAAGACATAAACAATAAGGGCCCAACAACTTTGGAGATGTGGATTTAAATCTTTTGGAAAAACCATATCAAAATATGAGACAGCAGTTGGGCTTTGAATGAAAAATATGGAAAATAAAAAGAAGTAAACTGAGTACCAAAGCAAGGCAGTAGAAGATAAATTCTGGGAGAGTGAACAGAAGACTTTGCCTGGGGCAAAGAATTTCGGGGGGGGGGGTGGGGAGGGGGAGGGCATTAGACTATACTGATGGAATGATCAGTTGGGTCATATTATGGGAGGCTTGGTACACCAAGCTGAAGATTAAGGGTTTTATCCTATGATCAAATGAACACCAATGGAATTTGAAAGCAGAGGGGAGAAATAACATAATTCAATTTACATTTTAGAAACATTGATCAGGCAAATATTATTACTGTAGTTTAAGGATAAGGCAGCACCTGCCCTGGCTTAGAAATGTGGTGATGGAAATAGAAAGAAAAGAACGTGTGCAAGGTGAGAGCCTCTAAAGAAAGATGCAGTCTTTGCCAAAAAGCCTCTAGATTCTCAAATGGACACGGTAAATACTTTGAAGGAAGAATTGATAAGACTTAATGAATAAACTATGAAGAATGAAGAAGTTAAAAATAACAATGACTCAAACCTCGATCATTAGAAGGGGTCATTAAACATATGTATATGGAGGAGGTTAAGTTTGGTCAGAGAGGTGATGAGTCTGGATTTAGGTATCAGGAGTTTAAAGTGTTGGGATAACTCCAAGGGGAAACTTCCAGCAAACTATAATTGCTGTGAGGTGGAGATCAGGGGAGTGGTCACCACTACAGACAAGGCATTAGATAAGTCAGAGTGGTGATAATTAAAACCATGAAGCAGGGGTAGGTCCCCAGGGTAGATACTGGAGAGGGCTGAAAGCAGAGGGCCAAGGACTAGACCTAAAGGTATGTTCTTATTTAGGGAACAGAAAGACCAAATAAACCAACCATGCCAAAATAGACTTGTAAAAAAATAATTGTTTTTAATAGTCCATCACCTGTAGTGTCTGCACTGAACCAAATTTTTTGACCCATAGGATTGTTGACTTTGGCAATGTGCAAACACATTTATGTTCCATTCTTGGCACAGTCAATGCTAAGCTTTTGCTAATGTGTCTTCAGAAGGCCTGGGTTCTAGCCCATTTTGTCTCCTGCCTACAGGCAGCCTTAGACAACTCCCTTAACCTCTCACCTCAGTGTAATCATCACCAGTCAAAAGGGATAAAAATACTGCACTACCGCATCAAGATGAATTTCCAACTCATCAAGAATAAATGTAATTTTAATGCCATACTCAAGACATTGCCCAACTTAGATTACCAGGAAAAAAGACAAACAGAATTATTTTCCTAAATTGAAGTAGTCAGATCTAGGTTGTTAAATGTATTCACCAGATTTTGTTAAGGGCTTATGGTGTGTTCAGTACTGTGACGTCAGCACACCAGATACAGAGTTAAAATCAGCATGGGCCCGGCTTTGAAAGGACTTAGAATCTGGTAAGGAAGAAGAGAAACAGAAATCATGAATGATAAAACATGAACTCATATGTTACAAATGCCGTAAGACCCATATGAACCAAGTCCAACTGATGTTCAGAGAAGAAGAAATTTCTGACAAAGAGAGAGAGAGGAAGAGGGCCTTAAACAAGGGTAAAACTGTAACAGATGGAGAGGAAAGGGAGGGCATCCCATTCAGGCCCAGAGGGAAGAGGGTACAGACAGGGTTTGGGCAAAGGCAAGTAGCACAGTTAGCTTGGAACATGGAACAATTAGGGGAGCAGCAGGAGACAGTCAGATTGTAAAGGGCACAGATGCCAGGCCAAGCAGTCAGGACTTTGTTCTGTGGACAGTGGAGCATGATGAGGGCAACAAAGGACCTAGAGAAGCAAAATAAAACAATTGGAGCCATGCTTAAGGTGGTTCAGCAAAAAGGGCGGACTTCAAGGAAAAATGGAGACAGTAGAATTACCAAAATGGATGGATGTTTTTTATTTGCTCATTAAAGCAGGGGACAGCAGTATTCTATGAAAACTGCTGCAAGCATATCCTTTCCCCCAAAATTAATTGCAATAGGAACATGGAATTCACGCTTGTCTTTTCCTAATAATTCTGTGTTTTATAGTTGAATGTAAAGTTCCAAAATAGATATACTGTCCACTGAAGCCAGGAAAACTGGCCAGGACTGAAAGCAATGTGCCAGCTCCAGTGAGTCAAGGAAGAAAGGTGATGGGCAGAACAAGTGAAGCAGTGATTCTAAACCTTTTGGGGACCAGAGATTCCTTTGAAACTGCACATAGCTCATATATATGTTAAATTCTGCATACAATTTCAAGTAGTTCACGGACCCCCTGAGCCCTATACATTGAGCCCCAGAAACTCAGATTAAGACTCTCTGAGCTGGGGGGCACCTGGGTGGCTCAGTCAGTTAGGCATCCAACTTCAGCTCAGGTCATGATCACCCAGTTTGTGAGTTTGAGCACCACATCCGGGCTCTCTGATGTCAGCACAAAGTCTGCTTTGGATCCTATGTCTCCCTCTCTCTCCCTCTCTCTCTCTCTCCCTCCCTCTCAAAATTAAATAAATAAACATTAAAAAAAAATCTCTGAGCTGGAAAAGACAAAATTAATGATGTCCCAGAAATACCATAAAAAGTAGCACATAAAAACTCATAATTACAGAAGTCAGGATTACCTACCCCAGATGTTTCCAAGGAGGTTCCTTGACCTGAAGTTATTCCCATGGGTCAATCAGACTTTTTGGAAGCAGGACTCAAAAAAATCTGAATTTTTAATTAACCAAGGTCATTGTGGTAAGAAAGCAGGTTTTGAAATCTCTAATCTAGTTTTTTGGGACAACAGCTAACTATAACCCTTCCTATGCAGGTGCAACACTCTGCTGTTTCTAAAGATCTTAGTAGCACTCCTTCAATATGTCACTAAAGGGCTCAACTGTTAGAGAGTTACTACTTAAACCTGACCTTGAATTCTCAGTGCATCTTCATTCACTCCTTTCATTCAGTATGGTCACCATGTCCTCTTGGAAGACAACCATTCCTTCCTTCAGCTTTTCACAATCCCAACCTTTTCCACTGTGCTTGAAGTTAAAGTTTCTGGCCCCATTACCATCATCATGACTCTTGACTTTTCAGGGCTTAATGCTAATCCCAGTGTTTTAGAGGCTATCTCTTAAGAATGAGGCATACTGGGGTTTCTACTAGATATCCTCCTGCAATTCAAAGGTGACTCATTCAGAAAACCCCATGGATCAGGAATTAGGTAGATTCCCTTAACTGACCCTGACCTCCATACTATTTCCTGACCTTGATTCTCTATCCATCTTTCTGTCTCTGCAGAAGCAATGGAAATACACTGGATGTTAAACATAGGGGATGAATCACTGGAATCTACTCCTAAAATCATTATTGCACTATATGCTAACTAACTTAGATGTAAATTTAAAAATAAATAAATAAGATTAAAAAAAAAAGAAAGAAGCAATGGAAATAGCTAACGTCTAAAGAACTAAAGAATAAGAAGGCAGTCATTTAATGTATATCTCTGATGTCCAGTGTTCCTGGTTATTTCAGAAAGAAAACCTATTGTAGAGTCAAGCTTTCTTTCTTATTCACCAGCCAAATTGAGCCACTTTGGAGCACTGTGGACCAAAAAGACTCAACACAACCTCAAAGAGTCAAAACTGAAAATTCGAGTACCGAGCAAATTCTCTGACTTGGTAACTCCTAGTTTTGATTTTCCCGGGTGGGTGGGTTGGGTCGGGTGAATGGTTAGCCAGGTCTGGTTTGCTTGGGACAGAAAAATGGAAGCTGCACAAATCTAGGAAGCAGCAGATATCATGAGGCACAGTCTCCAACACCATCTTCACATTTTTCCAAACACTTTAGCTTTCCAAACCACTTAAAGAGTAGCTCCTGCTTGCACCTCAAGCTTTCAGAATATTGCCTATTATTCTGTTCCTGATGTAGCAGAAAGAGAAAGGGTGGGAAGTCAGGTAGATCAAGTAGTTACTTATTATGTGCTTTTAATCCTCTTAATCTCCCAAGAGTTTCAATATTTCCTTTTTTTTTTCTTTTTCTTTGTTTTTGTTTTAGTCTAGTTTTGTTTGGTTTTTTGTTGTTTGTTTGTTTGTTTGTTTGGTGAAATGGGCATAATCCTACCTTACCAGGTTGTTGTGGATATTAATGTGGTCCATGATACAAAACACCTAGCACAGTGTCTGGCTCAGGAGAAGCACTCAGTGTCACTTCCCTTCCCCTCTCCAGCTCTGTTATCCAGATCATTGGCTAGTCAGTTTACATTGCAAGATGTGAGGACTTAGAATCTATCCCTGAATACATCCCTAACTGCTACTGCAGAGCATAATCCAGTAATAAGAAGCTAGGTGATCAACATCAAATTCACTTAACCACTTAAAACCTCAGTTTCTTCATTCTTAAAATGATAAGGTTGTATGAATGATCTCCCTCCAGCTCTTTCCCTCACTGTATCTGCACCAGAGGTAAACCAACCTTCTGAGTTATTACAGTGCAACAAGTTTGCTGCAGCTGTGTTCTAGGTTGTAACCAGAGAACATAGCCCAGTAAGATTCAGAACAGAAGGGAAAGTATTTAAGGATAAACAGCAGGAGACCTAACCATTACAGCCAGGTAGAAAGATACAGAGAAGAGAGATAATGTTAAATTACAATTGAAGTGAAGGTGGAAATTACAGCAACAAAAGCAAAACCAGCACAAGAGGCTAATGGCAGATTCTGTGATGTGAGACGAAATGTCATTTCCAAAGGTTTTTAATAATTGTGCTTCTGCAAGAAGATTTGTAATTACAAACATGAATAATCCGCGGCATGTATCATTTCTAAAGATAGAGGCTGTTATTCTGTTCCAGATGAAGAGCTAAAGAATATCTCACACCGGTTGGTAAGTGACAAGGCAGTAACAACCAGACAATTAGGATGATGCAGCAGCAGAATTGGAGTCGAAATATCCCATATACAGATGCTGAATCCACTGACAAGGAAGAAACATCACTGTCACATCCAGGAGCGGAAATCTCCAGATAAAGGGAAGCCACGTCACACAAAGGGCGAGGACATTACCTCACAGGGTAGAACTATCACCACTTCAGTCCTACCTGAGTACACTCAAACACAATGAAGGATAATTTTATTTCTAAAAGGCAGCCAAGAAAAACACTTTTAAGTGAAGGAGATGGTGAATAGAAAATGTAAGTCTCTTAATATTGAATTATTGGTCTGCCTGTGAACCCTATGTTTTGTTGGGTTTTCCTATGGTTCATAACATTCGCTGTTATAGTAGATGATAGGCAAGCCAGGCAAATTTAAGAGAGAATGAATTACATTGCTTCCAGATGGAGTCATCCTTGTAGCTGATTTCTTTCTTCCACATCCTACATATGCTTTGTCAGGAAATCTGTTGGCTCTGTCTTCAAAGCCTATCCAGAATGGAAACCACTCCTCACCACCATCACCACCACACTGAATTAGGACTGTGGGCTCTCTGCATCTTCCCTAAGCCCTCCAAAACCTGTTCCCCAAAATGGCAGCCAGAGTGATGGTCTCCACTCTTCTGCACAAAACCCGTCAGTGGCTCCCCATTTCACTCAGAGTAAAAGCCAAAATCCTTCTTCACTGGCCTAGAAGGCCCACAGGGCTCCCTGTTAATTTTTGCCCTCCTTTTCTTCACTCCTACCACATCAGTCTCCTTTCTTCTCCCATACTCCAGGGAAGCCCCCAACTTAGGGAATTGGCCCTTGTCTCTGCCTAGAAATTTCTTCCCCAAATATCCATCCATGCTCACTTCACCTGAGAGTTTATTCACACTGCACCTTTTCAATGAGGTGAAACCTGCCCACCCTTAAAATTATAGTTGGCTACTCCCATCTTTCATCCGCTGCTCCTGTTGCTCCCTAGTTCCTTCATCTTTCTTTAATCACTTTCTAACATAAGAATGTTAGAACTCACTAAGAAGTGAGTTTCCTGATTTATTATATTTATCATTTGCTCTTTTTTTTTAATCTCTTCATACTAGAGGGCAGGGCCCTTTGTTTTTCTCCTTGATATAACCCAAATGTCTAGAACAGTGTCTGGTACACGGTAGATATTTGTAATTATTTATGGAATGAATGAGTAAATATAGCAGAAAATCCAATTCAAACTGGCTTAACCCTAAAGGAAACACTGTCCATATGACTGGAAGTTCAGAAGTATTTGACAGAGGATCAGGAAGGAGCTCTGCTTCCCTGTGATTCTTCTAGATCAGTTACTTCATCAGGCTGATAACATGGTTGCAAAAGTTCTAGAACCAGTTTGGGGTGGTCCATGGGCAGGGGGAGGATGACTCTTTGAAACTTTCTTTTCAGAGTGAGAACACTAACTAGAAGCCTCAGCAAACTTCTACCATCTAATTGGGCCAAACTGAACCACTCTATGTTCCCAGTGGAATGATGTGCAATGCTTTGCCTCACTCAGAAGAGGGATGGAAAAATCAGGATGGATTTAGCTAAAATTAATCAAAACCCACCTCAACCACACGGTCATCTCACAATAGGGGAAGAGGAGTGGGATAGATGGAGAGGAGGAAAACCTTGTGTCCACTTCTCAAAGTTAACCAGATGAGACAGACAGAAGGAATAGGGGAAAGGATTTGGTCAAAAAAGAGATGCTGGAAAACTGAACATTCTAAAAGTATCTCAACTGATTTTACTGGTGGTGATGTTCTGAATTCAGTAGCATATGAGCTTTATGACTTATTGGACTTACTCAGGAATATTGGAAAAGTTGCTGTGGACTGCACAGAAGCCCTGCTCATGTGTGACAGCCTCATACCATCCCAGTTGATCCATATTCACACAGTAAATATGTTTAGGAATGAATATGAAACAAATTTGTTATTGATTCTGGTTTCACTGAAAACCAAATATAACAAATATTGCATAATCTTACAGTCCATAGATGGGGAAAGAGTGACTGAAATATGGAATGCAGCTAACTGTTACTTTTTATTAAATGCACAATGTGGGGTGAGAAGGGGACATATGGGACATGAAATCTGATATTTCGGCAGTCTTTTGCTTCTGCATAAACCACACAGAAAAGCTTATCACTGCTGCTGATTTCCAGTCAGTGATCATTCCTCCTGGGATTTGGCAAGAGTTTATCTTTATGCTATCTGTTGAAAAAGCGGTGGGGAATGAGAAAACCTTGCCTAATCAAATTAGAAAGCTAAACAAAATTTCTGAGAGAGAAATGATTAAGAAGAAAAAGTTTAGAGTTTGTATGCACAATTTCAGGCAAACAGTGGGCAGATTATAACAAGATTATATCTATTCATACTGTGAGTGGGACTTCATGGAAATAACTTATTAGCAGTTAGATTCCTATACGTAAACTCCCACACAAGTGATACGGTGGGGATCTTAATCTCTTAAACCCACATAGCAAAAGAAGAATTTGAAATTTTTAACTCCAAAATTATATCATTCTATGCTTTGACTCTCTGGATTGTTTTGGGTATTTTTTTAATCTTTTTTTTTTTTAACCAGTCGGGGGGAACAGAGTTAGGATAGGGACACAGTTTTTTAAATGACTTACTATAGAGGCACCTGGGTGGCTCAACTGGTTAAACATCCGACTTTGGTCATGATCTCACAGCTCATGAGTTTGAGCCCTGTGTCAGGCTCTGTGCTGACAGCTTGGAGCTGAAGCCTGCTTCGGATTCTGTGTCTCCCTGTCTCTCTGCCACTCCCCTGCTCTCTCTCTCTCTCTCTCTCCCTCTCCCTCAAAAATAAATAAACTTTAAAAACATTTTTTGATGACTTACTGTATTTCCTAGATTGCAGGTATATATAATTGTATACATGCATCTGTGGCAGACAAAATAATGGCCCCCAAAAGTACGTATATCCTAATCCCTGTAACCTGTAAATATGTTAAGTAACATGGCAAAGATGTATTAAGGTACAGACAGATGGAAATAACTCTGTTACACAGTTAACTCTAAAATTATCCCAGTGGGCCCAAAATATGTACAAGGGCCCTTAAAATTGAAAGAGACTGTAGGAAGAGGGAACCAGAGGGCACCATGAGAACTCAGTCTGACTTTGGTAGCTTTGAAGATGAAGGAAGATCGATATGAGTCAAGAAAATTGGACAGCCTCTAAAGGTGGAAAATGCAAGAAAGTAGATTCTCTCCTAGAGCCTCCAGGATAGAATGCACCTTTGCTGACACCTTGAGCTTTGCCCAGTAAAATCCATGTCAGACTTCTGAACTACAGAACTGTTAGAAAATAAATTTGTGTTGTTTTAAGCCATTAATTTTGCGGTAACTTGTTACAGCAGCCATAGAAAACTAATACAAATATCATTTTATAGAATCACATATTGTAAATAGAAGGTACTGAAATAGCCTTGAGTTTGGAACATTCTCAGATGCCGAAGGCAATAGATTAAAGGCTGAACAAGATCCAGTCCAATCCGCCTTATCAAACCTGAACACATTTCAGGAATTGAGCTCTGCTATCTGTGTTTATGGACACTTCAAGAAATAGCAAGCAGTGTATTCCCCGATAATCAGAAGCCAGAAGACTGCTGAACAGAATGTACAATTGTAAGAATGTAAAAGGAAATAAGAATTTTATTTGCTTTTCATGCAGAGGCAGATTCTTATTTCTATGATCTCTATTTGCCTAAATATAAGAAATCTTGTCCTTTTTTTAAGACTGAAATTTTATCACTTGTACTACCGTATTTTTGGATGAGTTTTGGTGCTGTCTCTGACACTGACTTTCATATTTAAAGATAACTGACAGGAACCACTCTCTGTTGGGATGCTTGATGCGTAATCATTCCATCTATATTGAACAAATACTCATTTGACCCTCACTGTCCTCAAAGCACTGCCCTAGGCAGCAGAGTATAATAGTGAACCATCTACATTCAGCCCTTGCCTTCCCAGAACTTAAAGTCTAGTTGGGAAATCAGGTACGAGGGTTATCACAACACAGTGTGGGGAGTTCTGTAATAGGACATTTTGCTGTTAGGGGCACCTAACTCAGCCTTGACAGAGAGTAGGGGGTGTATACCCAAAGGCAAGGATTTTTAGAGAAAGCAGGCCCTTTGGTACAGCCATCATCAGATGGCTGATTTATGTTTGCAGGGCTGGGTCTTATTCTTCTGTCTCTTTCTCCTGGTCAGTTTGAATCTCTTGCTCAGGGAGTCACCCTGTTCCTGAATGTAAATGGCACATTGCCCATTCAAACACATATTGTAAGGAGAAATTCAAAACATTCTTCAAAATTATGGCTCGGTATGTTTTTTAAACTACTATATGGATATAGTTTTGGCTTTTTATTTTGAAACTTGTTATGCCACAGATGGCCAAAAAACCTTTTGCTAACCTTTCCCTGTACATATCTTGCCCATCACATTTTACTAATTCCTAACACAAGAAAAATAGTATTTATTTTTAAGTAAAATTTTATATTTTTCTACTTATAAAAGAATGCAAGTTCATTTTAGGGATGCCTGGGTGGTTCAGTTGGTTTAGCATCCGATTCTTGGTTTCAGCTCAGGCCATGATCACACAGTTGTGGGATTGAGTCCTACATCAGCCTCTGTGCTGACAACACAGAGCTTGCTTGGGATTCTCTCTCCCCCCCCCATTCTCTGCCCCTCCCCTGCTCATGCGCACACATGCTCTCTCTCAAAATAAATAAATAAACTTAAAAAGAAAAGAATATAAGTTCATTTCAAAAATCTGGGAAAGTGCAGAAAAGAATAAAGAAAAATAGTTTTATCACCATGATTCTACTAATCTGAAGGCATCTCTGCCCTCAGTTTTTTATACAATCAATCCTGGCAGACTCCATATTTATTAATTCATCTATTCACTAAAACTTCATTGTAACCCCAAAACCAATACTCTCAGTGCTTTCTCAGTCAGTCAGGGGCCCTTGTATGTGCACAGCAGCAAAAATGTTGAGACCCACCACACATGTTCCCAGCTGAGGGTGCTGAGGTTAATTAAGCAGAGCAATGCTCTGCCTTCTTGTTTCAGCTCTCAGGCTGTAAACAAGTATCCTTTTTGTAGTCTACTTAGTGCCATGTTTTTAGCATTTTTGTGCTTTTCATTGGTGATTTAATTGTTTAAAATGACCCTGAGGAGTGCCTGTGTGGCTCAGTCGATCGAGCGCCTGACTCTTGATTTCAGCTCAGGTTATGATCCCAGGGTCGTGGGATCAAGCCCTATGCCAGGCTCCATGCTTAGTGTGGAGCCTGCCTAAGATTCTCTCTCTCTTTCCCTCTGCCCCTCTGCCCCTCTCCCCTGTTCACACTCCTTCTCTCTCTCTCTCACAAAAACAAACAAACAGCATAGGGCTAAAGTGTTCTCTTGCGTTCCTAAGCACATGGAGAAAATACATGAATTAGATAAGCTTTGTTCACACTGTTGGCCATGAGCTCAGTGTTAATGAATCAACAACATATATTAAATAAGGTGTCTTTAAATGGAAATACGCATAAAACAATGTTATAATATATTGATCAGTTGACAAAATCATTGTGACCAGAGGTTGCATCTTCCCCAGGAGCAGTGATTCAATATTGGCTACTTCAGTGTTCATATAGAACAAAACTACCACAAATACTAATAATTTTCTGTATTTTCTTTATGCCAAAGAAGAAAAATCATACAATATGTTAATTTTTTATCTGACCTTTTTTTTCATTTAACATACATCTGAACACCTTTCAATATTATTACATATTTTTAAAATATGGTTTTAATGATTTATTTGACCAAACTGTCTCCTGGATTTGTTTCCCTCTTGCTAGATGTTAGGTTACTTCCAAAGATCATTCTTATACATTCATTTTTGTGTTTTTTATTCATTCATCCATTCAACAAACATTTATTGAGGACCAACTATATTCCAGGCCTCATGCATAAGGATACAAAAATAAACAGAATTGGCATCCATCCTCAGGAGTTTCTGTCATCCTGAAGTTTGTGCCCAACTGAGAGGGACAGATAATAAGCATTCACGCAAATAATTCATTAGAATAGTAATAAATGCTAGTAGGGACAAGGACAGGAAGCTACAAGAGGACACAAGAGAGCCTGATCTTGAGGAGGGAGAAATTCCCTGATAAGTAACATACTCAGCTGAGCCCTGAAAGAATTCAGGACCAGACTGTACTAGACTCCTACATTAGAGGTAGAAGGAAAGGTTTTTCTTCTCTCTTCTCTCCCTCCTCACCCTCCCCACAGCACAAGCCAACGGTGCATCAACAGTTCACCCTCATGTGCATGTGACCACAAGGTCAGGCTCCCATCTAGCTGCCTGCCCACACCCACTACCCCTTTCTGCCACCCCCACCCCTAGAGGAAAGAGGAGTAGGAGAGCCATTGGGCTAAGCTAAAGGATATGTCTGCCTGGATGGGATTCAGTATGTAGCAGCCAGCAGACCCCACAGGACCAGGCTAGCAGAAGAGAGGGGCTCTTCTCAACTGCAGGCCTGCCCAGGGTAGGGCCTGGACTCAGCTGCGGGGTAAGGCAAACAGATGCACTGCAGTTTAGCACTGTCTGGGGCCACCACAGATACTGTCAAACCCCACCACCACCATGCCCTTTTTCCCAGTAGAGCAGCTGCTCAAAATCATCCTTTGCTACTGTTTGGAAGATCAAATTCAGAGTGCAAATGGCTATTTACGGGTATTAGGTGTACAATGTGTGAACAAGTCAATAGTATTCAAGTCAAGAACCAATTAAAACCATTAGTTGACCTCATTGCACACCTTAAGAGCAGCCTTACTTTAAGAGGTCCAAGTGTCCACTTTGCCAGAAAATCTTTCAAACAATTTTATTTGAGGATATATCTCCAAGAAATGTGTATACCGAACTGGAGACAATGTGAACATCAAGGAATTTGAACGTGATTATTGGGGGAGTATCAGTCTGAATTATATCATGCAGAATTTAAAAGAAATGCGATTTATACTTTCTAAAAGATTAACACTAAGTCTTAACTGCTAACTAGCCATTGCCACTAGAGGTCCTACCTACCCTACTTCAACAAACAGATAAGCGGTCTTTGTAACCAGTCCCTGAGTAGTGTGATTTGTAACACATGCCACTTAAGTGCTTGGACATATTTATTCTCTTAAAATAAGATTAACTGCAGTAATCTTTGGCACATCACGAATTTGCTTAGCAAATTCTCTCAACACGAATGAAACTTCAGCCGGTTACAGGCTAAATTGTCATCAGTTCCAAAGCAGCAATGCCCAAATTAGTATGCAATGCAAAAAGTAACTTCTATCCTGAAGGCCTTGACATCCAGGATGCATATTAATAGTGACTTATTTACCAGCCATACACTGTGATTCTCTAAAACACACTATGGTGACAACATATGCAACAATCCTAATAAGGTTTCTCAAAAACACCTTTACAGAGACTTCAAATCCCATACACTCTGAGCTCATATTAGCTGATGCTCACCTAAAGTTTTCACTCAGAGAAGCAGTTTGAGGCTAGTTTGGCACCTCACCCAGCTTTCTAACAGTCTCCAGGTGAAAAAGAGAAGGAGAAAAAAGGTGTTAGTTACAAAATCAGAGTTCATAAACTTTTGCCTCTTTGCTTTCTGTGTAGCCTAGCTGGGACTCACTCTTTCCCAGAGAGTGTGTCAGAAAGAAACCCCCACCCCCCCCACCCTGTCCACCTTCTCACCAAGGTCATTTCCACCTTGCGCAACCCTCAGGTCTTCACGAGGAGTTCCATGCTCCATGACCTCACAGAAAGTTCATCCTCTTTGTCAATATCTTCAGCCATCCCTGAATCCAAGACATTGTTCAGGTTCTGTGACATGATCTATTCTTAGTGAACCGTGTTGGGGAGTCTTAAACCCTCACATTTTCATCCAAGTGACTCTGTAGTTTGGCGTCAGTAAATAACTGCAATTTGTGTGTGTGTTTTCCCCATGAGGATGGATTTCAACCTTCAAAGCCTGGGTACTAAAGTCTCTTTCACAACTGCATTTGCATTTTTAGGAAAAGCACTCATTCTGTCCCAGGTTTTCCTGAGCCCTTTTCTTTTTCTATCCATGACACTTGGAGCAGTGGTTCTCAGCCCTACCTGCACATGAAAATCATCTGGAGAGCTTTTAAAAGCACAGAAGCTTGGACTTCATCCCATATAAATTGAATAAAAATTCCTGTGAGGCGGGCATTGATATTTTATATAGCTCCCACGTGAAATGTGCAGGCAGGGTTGAGAACCAGTTCCTAAAAGTATTAGGATTATTTCACTCATATCACTTGATCAAGATTTTTAAGAAAGAAGGGTGCCTGGGTGGCTCAGTTGGTTGAGCATCCAACTCTTGGTTTTGGCTCAGGTCATGATCTCATGGTTCGTGAGTTTGAGCCTGAGCTGACATTACAGAGTCTGCTTGGGATTCTCTCTCTCTCTCTCTCTCTCTCTGCCCCTCCCCTGCTTGTGCTCTGTCACTCTCTCTCTCAAAATGAATGAATGAATGAATGAATGAATGAGTTAAGAGATTTTTAAGAAAGATATTCCATTTAAATCCATGGGAATTTAATATATATTAATATTAATGACCCTTTGTACTTGCCTAGAGATTTTAACATTTTATAGTACTTTCACAACTCATTTACTATTTGCATAATCAATCAATATTTATGAAATACATATCAGGGACCATACTAGGTGCTAGAACAAAATAGATGAAAAAACATGACCCTTGTCCTTCAAAAACATACAGAGGAGTAAATGAGATCAAACAGATACACTTCCAGACAAGTTGCAAGTGCCATAGAGTGTGATAAGTCCAAGGAGGGAGTCATCTGGTATATGTGGGAAGTTTGGGAAAGGACTCATGCAGGAGGTTACTCCTTTGCGAGTCTTGAAAGATGAGTAAGGGTCTCCAAGTGGAAGGTGGGGGTGGGTGGGAGAGATTCCAAGAATTTCAGGCAAAGGGAGTAGTATAAGCAAAGATAATGAAGCTATGAAACATACTGGCATGTTTTGTTAGTTAGGTAAGAGGAGCGGCAGGAGCAAGAAATGGGTCTAGAGAATTCACAGGGGACCTAAATTCTACACTAAAGAATTTGGACTTTATCCTGGAGGCCACTGGACCTCCAACACTTTTTATCACACACCCATCAATAAAAAATTTTAGCAAAACTTCCAACATATGTTTATTCATTTATAATTTACCTATATGTAATGCCATATTAATATACTACAAAACATATGCCAAAGGTAGACATTTTTAAAAGGCCAAGATTAAAAGCAACTATAAATGGAAGTTCTGATATTGTCCTCCTTCACTCCAGTAAATCACCTTGCACATCCCTGGATGTGTATACCCTACTTTGAGATCACTACAACAGACTTGGAGAGTCAACAAAGTGACTTAATCTATACTTCACAGAACCTGTAAGGTAGGTAGTGCAAAAACAGAAAAACTAAGCCCCAGAGATATAGAATGACTTCTTGAGGTCATGCAGCTAGTTATAGCATAGAGAGGACTAGGACTCACACTGAAGACACAGGCCAGTGTTCTCCTACTCCCTCACAGTAGCTCCCCTGAGCTGTACTCCTCACCACAATTTTTGTGAAGTCAAGAGACTTTGGAGAAGATATAGCTGTATTCAATTATGTGATCTTTCCGTCTTACCAGGATATGAGAGAGATTGTTACAAAGGAACCATAAAACATCATTAGGATGAGATCGAATTGGTACCACTATATTGAGATCAAGGAAAGGAGTCATTTATCTGAAATGAATGAGGAATAGAATGGTCTTAGTTAACAAAGAGCTGCCATGTACATGTAAGAATGAATTATCAACATTTAAAGAAGGCGATATAGCATGGCAGATGGAGAGAACACTGATTTTGCAGGCAGGGATCTGAGATTGAATCCTAACTCTGCCACTTAATATGCCTTCCATGAGCTTGGGCAATTTGCTTAAGCTTACTCACCACTCTGGAGCTGGATAATTTCTACCCCCTAAGACTGATGTGAATATTAAATAAACTTTCAGTAGATGCTCTTTTTCTTCCCATTCCTCAACAAATAGAATACCGTAAATTGTGCTAACCACTAAAATCGGACTGAACATTGGGTATAATTCCATCCAACTTGGGTCATGCAGAAGGCATTTTAGAAATTTCTATTATGGGAATGCAAGCTGGTGCAGCCACTCTGGAAAACAGTATGGAGGTTCCTCAAAAAACTAAACATAGAACTACCCTATGACCCAGCAATTGCACTACTAGGCATTTATCCAAGGGATACAGGTGTGCTGTTTTGAAGGGACACATGCACCCCCATGTTTATAGCAGAGCTATCAACAATAGACAAAGTATGGAAAGAGCCCAAATGTCCATCGATGGATGAATGGATAAAAAAGATGTCATATATATATGGAGTATTACTTGGCAATCAAAAAGAATGAAATCTTGCCATTTGGAACTACATGGATGGAACTGGAGGGTATTATGCTAAGTGAAATTAGTCAGAGAAAGACAAAAATCATATGACTTCACTCATATGAGGACTTTAAGAGACAAAACAGATGAACATAAGGGAAGGGAAACAAAAATAATATAAAAACAGGGAGGGGGACAAAACAGAAAAGACTCATAAATATGGAGAACAAACTGAGGGTTACTGGAGGGGGTGTGGGAGGGGGGATGGGCTAAATGGGTAAGGGGCACTAAGGAATCTACTCCTGAAATCATTGTTGCACTATATGCTAACTAATTTGGATGTAAATTTTAAAAAAATAAAAAATAAAACAAGTTAAAAAAAAGAAATTCCAATAAGTGATTATTATAAATTAAAGAAATGCTTCTTGTTGGAAAGACTGTTGACACAACTAGTTTTTTGTATGCAGAATAATAGCTACAATTGTTTGAAAGCCTACTAGGTGCAAGGATTTCATTAGCTAGTCTACAAGTAATATTTAATTTTCACCACACAATTTGCAGCAAGTATTCTTGTCTTCATTTTACAAATGAAGTTAATTGGTAGAGGGCCCGCAACTAGAATCCAGTCCTGTTTGTTCAAAATCTTCTCCATTAACTATTACATTAGATTAAAGAGTATGAATCTAAAACCTCATTTGCAAACTCTTTCACAGAACACTAACTTTTTGAAATATAAACATTCATTCCAGAATGAAGACTGTTTACCGTAGCTGCATCTGAGAAGTTCACAAAAACACTTTGTATTATTAAAGATTCTGTGAAGCTCTGCAGGGAGGAAACCAATTTATTTTTATTTAACTCAAATTTCACAAATGTATTTGACCATGGAAACCTTTCTTGTTTCCAGGAATACATATTAACATCACCCAGGAACAAATATTCAATAACCACTAGTTTGGGATATGCTTATCTAAAGAAACCACAGGACAACTTCCATTTGACATGTTGATATTATCAGAAGACAAAGACAGATAAGATACTGTTTTCCTAACCCTTTGGAAGATTTACTAGGTATAGAACAGGGAAGATTATATGGCTCTTTTTCTATAGCAACAGTTCCACACAGATAAGCCTTTCCACTCATCAAGCTTGGTCACTTTCGCAAATATAAAATTTGTTTTGGGAAGACAAAACTAAAGGTATTACAGTCTGAACATTCTGGAATTACACCATCCTATTCAGGTGAGATTTTTCAGAACAGAGGAATGACTGTACTGCATATCAAACAACTCATGAGAGAAAACATCTCTTCTTATACAAGCAGCTATAACTAAAATCTTGCTCCTTATAGTGAATTCTCGATGGTAGAGCTGCAGGGCTGATTGATGAGTGCTGCCTACCACAGTAGGGAAATTGCAAAGAGAAACTGCACACAAGACTGAGAGGAGCACGCTGTGCTAATCTGCAATTCCCCATGGTCCCCTGGTGAGGTCTGGAGGCTAGAGAGGAAGGACATGACAATGGGGAGAAATCAGAGAGAGATGGGAGGGGGTTGTCACCAGTGAAAGCAAGGAAGGCTGAGGTTGGTGCATTTATGCCTCTATTGCACTGTACTCTGTCCAGCAGCCGCTGAACAACACAATATAGATTTAGAGCTTGTTAAGATTAGATGCACAGGTATGTCCCTTCCCAGTAATCCACAGAGCCTTTGAGAAAGTACAATTGGGGTCATCAATTTCTATCTGGGAAAAGTGCCAACATACACTTTCCTCAAAGAAATGGAATTTTGGTTTAGAATGTTGAAAAACAAATCCGAAAACAGAGGTGAAGCTGGAGGGGATAGATGCAGTGATAAAGGGCAACATTAATTGAGAAAGCAGCTATGAGTGGTTTTCCATTCCCATCACATACAAAAGTGTCTGGGAAATATTTGACAACATAATAAGCTGAGTTTGGGTTCTCCTTTTTTCCCCAGAGACAAAAAAAAAAAAAGGTTGTAGCAAGATATCAGTATAAATTTTAAAACAGTAATATAGGGTGTTCTATCTCAAATTTTAAAGACTTAACCTATCTATCTCTGAATTATACAGAGCCACTATGTGATGAAGACATGTTATCCCCAAATATAATCCAGTAGAAAAAAAGGAAAATGGAGTCTCTATTAACTTGCTGCTTTGTAACCCAGAACCTCAAATTTGGTTATTTGGTCTTCCCTTTATTCTCATATAAATAAGTTATTTTCTTGTAATACTAAATAAATTCCCAGATCATAAAAAATGAATTTTCCCCTTTGGCCAGTGACCAGAGGATCTCAAGTTCCTCTAATTTTAAAGTTCTGCTTTTGTTATATTCAAAATAGACTGAGTTTGAAAGATATTGTTGATTAGTCTCTATATTTAAAGTATAACAGGGGATGTTAAACTTTACAGAGCATTTATCAACAACTCAAGTCACCAGTATCCATGATGGACAGAATCAGGTTGGTTTCACTTCCCAGGGTAGGAGAGTAGCCTAACAACTCTGATTATCCTCGGGCTATTGCTCCCGGTGTCTTAAAAGCCATTCCTGAAATGTCATTTGCTGTCACCATCATTTTCTGCCAAAGGTGCCAGCATGGTAGCTTCTGAATTGTCCCACTGGTAAAAAAGAAAAAAAGAAAAAGAAGAGAAAACTACAAGCACCCAAATTTACACCACATCATTTTTCATAATAGCTTTATTTATTAAGATATACTTCACACACCATTAAATTTAATCTTTTAAGGGTTACAATCGAATAGGTTTTAGTATATTCACAGAATTGTGCAGCCATTGCCACTATCTAATTGGAGAACATTTTCACCATCCCTAAAAAGAACCTTGTACCCATTAACAGTCACTCTCTATTCCTCTTTCCATCCCATATACTGGGCATTTCTCATAAATAGAATCATACAATATGTAGTCTTTCTGACTGTTTTCTTTCACTTAGCATAATGTTTTCCATGTTCATCCAAGTTGTAGCATATGTATACTTTATGCCCTTTACTGACAAATTTTTATTCCATTGTATAGCTATACCATATTTTATTTATCCATTCATCAGTTCATGGGCATTTGGGCTGTTTTCCACTTTTCAGCTATGATGAATAATGCTGCCAGAAATCTTCATGTACAGATTTATATAGAGGCATGTTTTCCATTCTCTTGGGTATATACCTAAGAGTGAAATTGCTGGGTCATATGGTGAATCTAAGTTTAATCTGTTGAGGTGCTGCCAAACTATTTTCCAAAGAGGCTGCACCATTTCACAATCCTATCAGCAATGTATGAGGGTTAAATTTCTCCATATCTTTGCCTACACTTGTTATTATCTTTTTTTTTTTAATTTTAGTCATCTTAATAGATGCAAAGTGGTATTTCATTATGGTTTTGATTTCCATTTCCCTAATGACTAGTCAGATTGAGCAACTTTTCATGTCTTTATTGGCCATTTGTTTATCTCTTTTGGAGAAATGTCTATTCAAATACTCTAGCCATTTTTTAATTGGGTCATTGTCTTTTTATTATTATTGACTTATAACAATATATTCTATATTGTAGATAGAAGTCTCTTATCAGATTTATGATTTGAAAATATTTTTTCCATTTCCATGGATTGTCTGTTTACATTCTTAATGATGTCCTTTGAAGTATAAAAGTTTTAAATTTTAATGAAGTCTAATTAATTTATTTTTTCTTTTGTCATTCATGCTTTTGCCATCATATCTAAGAAGACATTGCCTAATTCAAGGTCATAAGGACTTATTTCTGTGTTTTTCTTTTGTTTTTCTTTTTTTTTTTTTATTGTTTATTTATTCTTGAGAGAGAAAGAGGGACAGAGACTGAGACAAAGCAAGAGTGGAGGAGGGGCAGAGCAAGAGAGGGACACAGAATCTAAAGCAGGCTCCAGGCTCAGAGCTCTCAGCCGAGAGCCTGACAGGAGACTCGAACTCACAAACTGTGAGATCATGACCTGAGCCAAAGTCGGATATTTAACCGACTGAGCCACTCAGGCGCCCCTCTGTGTGTTTCTTCAGAATGTTATAGTGTCAGATCCTTCATTTAGGCTTATGATTTTTTTGAATTAATTTTTGTGTATCATGTGAGATAGGGATCCAACTTTATTCTTTTGAATGTAGATATCCAGTTGTCCCCAATCATTTGTTTACCCTTTTCCCCTTCATTGGGTTGTCTCAGCTCCCTTGCAAAAATTAATTGACCATTAAGAGTTTACTTCTGGGCTCTTTATTCTATTCCATTGTTCTATATTTCTATCCTCTGCCAGTTCCACATTGTCTTGATTACAGTAGCTTTGTCATAAGTTTTAAAATTGGGAAATATGAATTCTCCAATTTTGTTCTTCTTATTCAAGGTTTTTTTTAAACTCTTTGAATTTTGGGGCACCTGGGTGGCTCAGTTGGTTAAGGGTCCGACTTAAGCTCAGATCATGATCTCATAGTTTGTGGATTCAAGCCCCATGTTGGGTTCTGTGTCTCTCCCTCTCTCTCTCTGCCCCTCCCCCACTTGTGCTCTGTCTCTCAAAAATAAATAAACATTAAAAAAATTTTTTTAACTCTAAATTTTTCATTTCTTTGTATTTCTATGTGAAATTTAGGATCAGCTAATCAATCTCTACAAATAAAGGCAGCTGAAATTTTGATAGGGATTACACTAAATTTATTGACAAATTTTGGAATATTGCCCTCTTAACAGCATTGTCTTTTGATACATTGCTATTTATTTAGGCCTTACTTGATTTCTTTTGATGATATTTTATAGTTTTTAGTGTATAAATCTTTCATTTGTTTTAAAAATTTATTCCTAATTATTTTGTTCTTCTTGATGCTATTGTTAAAGAATTATTTCTTAATTTCATTTCTGAGTGAACAATTGACAATATATGGAAATATAACTAATATCTGTATATTCATCTTATATCAGGCAACCTTGCTGAACTTGCTGGTTAGCTCTAATAATGTATGTGTGTGTGTGTGTGTGTGTGTGTATTCCTTAGGATTTTCTATATAATCATATAATCATATGATCATATAATTTGCACAGTGATCAGTTTACTTCTTCCTTGTCAATATTGATGCATTTTATTTCTTTATTTCTTTTTCTTGCCTAATTACCCTGACTAGAAACCTCTAGTACAATGTTGAATAGAAGTGACAAGAGCATACACCCTTGCCTTGTTTTTGATCTTAGAGGAAAAGCATGCAATTTTTCACCAATAAGAATGATTTTAGCTGCACTGTTTTTGTATATGGCTGGACTTTGTCAGGTTGAGGAAATTCCCTTTTTGTTCTAGTCTGTCAAATTATTTCACTATGAAGGAGTGTTGGACTTAGTCAAATGATTTTCTGCATCTAATGAGAGAATCACATCATTTTTTTCCTTTAATCTATTAGCATAATATAATAATATTCCATTGGTTGAAGTTTGTATGTTGAACAATCTTACATTCCTGGAATACATTCTACTTGCTCATGGTGTATAATCCTCTTAATACATTGCTGGATTCAGTTTTCTTGTGTTTTCTTGAGAATTTTTATATCTGTGTTCAAAAGAGATTATCGGTCCATAGTGTTCTTGTAATGCCTTTTTCTCATTTTGGTAACAGGGTAGTATTGGTCTCATAGAATTACTATGAAAACATTCTCTCCTCTTCTACTTTTTGGAAGAGCTTATGAGGATTGGTGTTAGTTCTTTTTTAAGCATTTGTTAGAATTTCACCAGTGAAGCCATTTTGACCTGGGCTTTTCTTTGTGGGAAGTATTTTTATTACTCACCTAATCTCTATGCTTGTTATATTCAAATTTTCTATTTTTTTTCAGTCCATTTCAATAGTTTGTGCCTCACTAAAAATGTGTCCATTTTATCTAGATTGTCTAATCTGTTGGCATGCAATTGTTCATAGATTTCACTTACAATGGTTTTTATTTCTGAAAGGTCAGTATCCTCTCCTTCATTTCTAATTTGGTAATTTCAGTCTTCTCTATTTTTCCCTTACTCATCTGAGATAAATATTTGTCAATTTTCTTGATCTTTTCAAAAAATGAACTTTTAATTTTGTTGATTCTATGATAGTATTGTCTGTATTATTTATTTCTATTTAGTGTGTTTTTCTTTCTTTTATTCTTCTTGCTTTGGGTTTAGTTTGCTCCTCTGTTTCTAGTATGTTAAGGGAGAAGTTTAAGTTATTGATTTGATATCTTTCTTCATGTTAATATAGGCATTTATAGCTATGAATTTCTGTCTAATAATTATTTGAGCTGTATCCCATAACCTTTGGTATGATATATCTTCCTTTTCACTATCTCAAAATATTTCTAATTTCCCTTGTGATTTTTTCTTTGATCCATTGGTTATGAGTGTACTATTTAATGTACCTATATTTTCAAATTTCCCAAAAATCCTTCTGTTGTTAATTTCTAATTTTATTCCATATGGTCAGAGAATTTACTTGGAATGATTTCAATCTTTTTAAACTTCTTAAGACTTGTTTTATGACCTAACATATGTCTATCATGAATAATGTCCCATTTGCACTTGGGAAGACTATATATTCTACTATTGTTAAGTGGAATGTTATATAGATGTTGTTACACCTAGTTGTTTTGTTTTGTTCAAGTCTTCTACTTCCATGTTGATCTTGCGTATTTATTCTTTTCATTCTTGAAAGTAGGATACTGAAGTTTCCAACTATTAGTGTTGAATTATTTATTTTTCCCTTCAATTCTGCCATTTTTTGCTTTGTGTATTTTAGGGGTCTGTTAAGTACATGCATATTTATAATTATTATGTCTTCCTAATGGATTGACCCTTGTGTCATTATAAAATTTCCCCCTTTGTCTCTGGTAGCAATTTTGTCCAAACATCTGTTTTGTCTGATAGAAGAATAGCCATTCTAGGTCACTTTTGGTTAATGCTTCCATGGTATATCTGTTTCCATTCTTTTACTTTCAATTTAATTGTATCTTTCAATCTAAAGTGTATCTCTTAGAGGCAGCATATAGTTGAATTGTTTTTTGAATCTATTATCCCACATTCTGCCTTTTGTTTGGAGTGTTAAGCTTCACATTTACTGTAATTTCTGGTAAGATTGGATTTATATATGTCATTTTCCTATTTGCTTTCTCTATGTTTTATGTTTTATGTCTTATATCTTTTTGTTCCTCTGTTCCTTGATCTTTTGTGTGTGTTAAATAGGTATTTTCTAATGTACCATTTTGTTTCTCTTTTGCAATATTTTAAAATTTATACCCTAGGGATTACAATTAACATCTTAACTTAGAGCGATCTAGTTTAGATAAATACCAACTTACTTTCAATGATATATAAAATATTGCACCAATTCCTGTCCTCCCCCTTTGTGTTATTGTCATATAACTTACATGTTCATAATTATAAGTCCATCAATACAGCTTTATAATTATTCTTTTATGCAGTTGTCTTTTAAATTAGATAGAAGAAGAAAATAGTTACAAGCAAAAAATACATTTAGACTATCTTTTATTTTTATAAAATAAAATACCTTTTACTGGCAGTATTTCTTCATATGCAGTTAAGTTACCATCTAGTGTCCTTTTATTTTATCCAAAAGGTCTCCCTTTACTATTTGCCATAGGGCATGTCTATCAGTAATGACTTCTCTCAGTTTATCTGAGAATTTTGTATTTCTCCTTTGTTTTTTTGAAAAATAGCTTTGCTAGGTATAAAATTTTTCATTGACAGTGTTTTCCCTTCAGCATTTTAAATAGCTCATTTCATTGCCTTTGAGACACTATGGCAATTTTTTTTATGAGAGTCAGCTAATAATCTTATTTAGGATCCCTTAAACTTGGTGAATCACTTATCTCTTGCTATTTTCAAGATTTTGTTTGTTTTTTGGCTTTGGCTTTAGACTGTTTGACTATGGTGTGTCAAGGTGTGGATCCTTTTGACTTTGTCCTACTTGGATTTATTGAGGTTCTTGGATGTGCATATTAATCTTTGCATGAAATTTAGGAAGTTTCCAGCCATTATTTTTTCAGACATTCTCTATGCTCTTTGCTCTTTCCCCTTTCTTCTGAGACTTCATTGTACATATGTTGGTACTGTGATAACATTCCACATGTTTCTGACATTCTGTTTATTTTTCTTCATTCTTTTTACCTTCTGTTTCTCAAACTCATTAATCTAAATTGACCTGTTTGCAAGTTTGCTTTTTCTTTCTTTTGTTATTCATGCTTCCAGTGATATTTTCATTTCAGTTATTGTAGTGATAAACTCCAAATTTTCTAGTTTGTTCTTTTTATATATAGGTTCTCTTTACGGATATTCTATATTTGGTGAGACTATATTTTCATATTTTCCTTCAATGTTTTAGACTTGGTTTCCTTTAAGTATTTGAATATATTTATAATAGGTGGTTTAAAGTCTTTGTCTATTGGGGTACCTGGGTGGCTCAGTCACTTGAGCGTTTGACTTTGGCTTAGGTCATGATCACCCAGTTTTGTGAGTTTGAGCCCTGCATTGGGTTCTGTGCTGACAGTGCAGAGCCTGGAGCCTGCTTTGGGTTCTCTGTCTCTCTCTCTCTCTCTCTCTCTTTATGTGCCTCTCCCCCACTCATGTTCTCTCTACAAAATAAATAAACATTAAAAAAATTCTTTTAAAATCTTTGTCTATTAAGTTCAACATCCAGGGACAGCTCCCCCCTGCCCCTACCTCCATGTATAGGCTACATTTTGCTCTTTATTCACATGTCCTGTAACTTTTTGTTAAACTCTACACATTTTAAATAATGTAATGTAACACCATAGAAGATTACTCCTTAGGGTTTGTTGATCTGTGTTGTTGTTGCTGCTCTTTATTTAGTGACTTTTCCAGATTAATTCTTGAAAATCTGTATTTTATGTCAGTTTAGCTGCAGATATCTGTGCTCAGATAGCTGAGTGGCCAACTAACGATTAGACAGATATTTCCTTAAATGCCTTGAACAAATAAGTCTCACAGCCACTGCCAAGCGACTGTAGGTATGTATTGGGCTATGACTTCAATGCTCTAGCAGGCAGTTTACAACTCTGCCTTAACTTCCACATCCTGCTTGCACAGAGCCTTCAGGTTAGCCAGAGGGAATATATTATGGCCTTCTCAGATCTGTCCTAGGCATGTTCACAGCTCTGCACATTTGCATGGACCTCTATATCAGGAACATGTTGGAGCTTTCCAAAATTCCCTATGGATGTCTTATTCTCCAGTTTTTTCATAAAATTTTTGGTAATCCTCTATTTAGCCCAAACTTGTATCCCTACTTCTGGCAGCTGCAATGTTAAACAATTACTGCTGGTTGTTTCAACGAATGTCCTGGGAATGTGACATTTATTATAATAAACATAATAACCAATTTTGATGGGACAAATGAGTTCAGTGCAAAGTATCTGAGGAGATGATGTAAGAGCTGGGCATGACTTATGAGCTGTAATTTGGCACATAGAGAAGGAAGGCAGGAAACCAGGCAAAGACAGCATCGCTAGAGCCCATAAAGTATTGGGACCTGGTGGTACAGGGTGACTAATGCCCAGAAAGAAGTTATGGCTGGAAAAGGAACATAAAATAAGATGATGAGGGACTTTGGTTAAGGAAGGCCTTGGCCAAGGAAGACTAAGAAGTTTAAACTTTACTTTTTTAGGTTATGGAGAATCATAGAAAGTTCTTGCACAGAGAAATCATTTAATTATTAGTTTATTCAACAAATATGCATTTTCTATTGTATGTCAAACACTGTTGTATGCATTGAGGATGAAGTAGTGAACAGGACAATAGTCCTGACCTCATAAAGCTTACAGTCTTGGGAGGGAAGAAATACAATGAGGAAAAAATATTAAACATATATTACAGATTTAGGTTGGGATGAGTACTATGAATTAAAGCAAGGGAAGGTTGGAGACAGCTTTGGAGCCTGAAACGTAGGAGGTGGCCATGTAGGGACAGTCAAGGGAAGCCATCTCTGAGGAGGGAACAATCACTGAAATAAGAGGAAACCAAAACTTTAAGGAGCTGCAAATCCATGGAGGAGCAATGGCAAGTTTGAATAACCTGAGGCAAGAATGGAATTGCATTTTCAAAGAAACATAAGAAAACTTGGGAGTAAAGTAAGGGAGAGAGTGATAAGAGATGAGATCTAACAAAAAAGCATGAATTAGATAATGGTCTTGTAGACCAGGGTAAAGAGTTTTAGTTTTACTGTAAGTCAAGGTAGGAAAGCATTGGAGGAATTTAAGCGGGGAAGTGACATGATGTGATTTACATTTTCTAAAGGTCACTGGTTGACTGAATGAAAAATGGACAGTAGAAGGACAAGAGTAGAACAATCTATTTGAGAGATTACAGTGGCCTGAAAGATGTGCTTGGATTTAAGATATATTTTAAATATAAAGCTATAGAACTTGGTGAGGCATGTTAGGAGAAAGGAAAAAAATAAGGCCAATTCCTAGGTTGTGAGCTTAAGCAACCAAATAAATGGTGGTGCCGATAATGGAAAAGAGGAGGAGGGGCAGAAGGAAAAATCAGGGGTTTGGACTGAGGCATATTAAGTTTGAGATGTTAATTAGCTCTGTTAGTGCAGTTGTCAAGTGGGCAGCTGGATATTTGAGTCTAGTGCTTAGGAGAGAAGTCAGAACTGGGTATAAAAATTTGACAGTATCAAGCTTAGAGGTGGAGTTGGTGGGTCACTTAGGGAATGTTCATTACAATGAACAAATTTGTCATTATGAATAAAATATCAAGATTAAGTTATATTTTAAGCATCGTTTTTATGTAGCTTGAATGTAGATTTTTATTTTTCCCTTTATATACTCCAGTCTCACCATCAGTATTTTCTGCTGCTTCATTATAAACCAATTAGCTTCATATTGTTACTATTAACAGTAATAACCATTAAGTGCCTCCTCAAGGCAAACATTGGATGCAGAACTGTTTAAGAAACGTACTCTCTCTGTTCTTATGCAGAAAGCTTATCAGCTGTGGAGTTCTACATTATGCCATTCTGCTGTAGTTCATTATTCTTAACAAAGAAAGTGTCACTTGCACATAATGGAACCATATTTTGTGTGTTATAGGTCACTTTGGTTTGGAAAATTTTTAAGCAATAACTTTTGTGTCTCCTTGTTCTGCTTGGACTTTGAATATTAAATTTTTTGCAATAGGCTCAGCATTTACATTAGCAAATAATGTACTTTGCCTTCCTACTCATTTAACTATGGAAATTAGTCTGCACTATGATTTGATAATCTGTTTTAAAATACTATCTCAGTTTAGGGGTAAGGAGAATAATTTTCCTATATGATGGAAGCTATTTAGTGAATTGATTAAGAAACAAAAGGAACCAGCTTTGATTCTGAATTCCCTTCTAATAGTGCTGAAAGCCTTCTTATAAAAAGAAATTTTCTTCTGACACCATCAGACATTCTTAAGATTTAGCAGGATTGCGTGACCTCAAAATAAAACTATACCAATTCTGTATCTGTGTTTCTAAGGCAATGCATCATCAGGTTGGTCGTGTATAAGAACAAGGTAAAATTGGCCAATAGGGAACAAAATACAAAGGAAGGACAGAGGGTGGCTTGGGAGAAGCTACTTGGTTTTCCCAAAGTCAAATATGCTAAAAAACACTTGGAATAAGTATGCATGTTAAAAGTAGATATAGCTTTTTTGTATAGAAGGGAATAGAAAGGGAAAGAAAAAGTCCAATGAGGAAAAAGAAATTATATTCCAAAACCCATTTTATCTACCTTATTGAGCATAGAAATAAATAACAATTAAAAATACTACTTGGAGCTCCTGGGTGCCTCAGTCAATCAGGCATCAAACTCTTGATTACAGATCAGGTCAGGACCTCACATTTCCCGTGAGTTTGAACCCTGTGTTGGGCTTTGCACTATCAATACAGAGCCCACTTGGGATTCTCTCTCTCTCTCTCTCTCTCTCTCTCTCTCTGTCTCTTGCTCCTCCCCCACTTGCACATCACATGTGTGTGCTCTCTCTCTCTTTCTCTTAAAAATAAATAATAATAATAATAAATGACACTTCTTTTAAACACTAGAAGGTTATTCTTTGGTAATGTGTGAAAAATAGCAACCTGGAAGGATTATTGGTGCAGTTAATCCTGAAATTACGTTAAGCCTTTTTGTGAAGTTGGGGCCTGCATGCCACATCAACACTGCAGTGGTGGTTCCATGCTTTAATTAAAGCACTGCTGTCCACTTTTCTCCTGTCCTGAGGAAAAAATGGGGGAAATAGGGAGAGTCCAGAAATATGTGGTAACATCTATATCTGGGGCCCACCATGCCCAACTACTCAATTGTTTCCATACGTGTTACTTACTTGCAGCCCAAGTAGGAATTGAACAAGAAGGCCAACATAAACTTATTTTTTTATTAAAGTCATTAAAAAGAAATTTTTTTAATGTTTTTTATTTATTTTTGAGAGAGAGAGGCAGAGAGAAAGACACACACACAGAATCCGAAGCAGGCTCCAGGCTCTGAGCTGTCAGCACAGCCAGACGCCCCTATTAAAGTCATTATTTTAAGTTTATTTACTCATTTTGAGAGAGAGAGCATAAGCAGGGAAGGGGCAGGGGGGTGGGGGGAAGGGGGAGAGAGAGAATCCCAAGCAGGCTCTGCACCCCCCTACATGGGGCTCGAACTCACGAACTGTTGAGATCATGACTTGAGCTGAAATCAAGAGTGGGACACTTAACCAACTGATCCACCCAGGTACTCCAGCATAAACTTATTTTTAATGAATGCAAAAATAAATGACTTATTTGGTGTCCCTTAGAGATATTAAAAGCAAAAATGGGCAAGGAGAGGAGAGGCATTAGAAAAAAATGCCCTGATAAAAGTAGGGAAAACAAGAAATGAAAAATGGCTCTTATTAGGAAACTAAGTGATAACTCTATTAGGTTCTATTTTCCTCTTGATGCTGCAAGAAATTCCTACTTCTTCCCCCTGGTCAAAGTAGATGGGGGATTTTTTCTCTTCTCTATTGACTGGTAGCTGCAAGCAGTGATGAAGTGATCAGCAACCATTTTATCAGTTGTCCAAAAAGCGGTTTCTACAAATTCACTCTGTATTTATAGCGTTCCTCCCCTATTAAGGTAAAAAATACGGGTTTTTTTGCATTTGTGTGTGAACTATAGAATAAAAGTCATCAGAAACTAAACTTTTAAGAAATGTTGGGTTTATCGACAAAAATTGTGTTATAGCAAGCAAATCAAAGCCTCCCTTCACACATCAGCAGATCAACTTTTGGTATTCAAGCTCTTCTTAGGTGCTGAGAAAGGAAATTCTCAGGGAATGGACTATGATGCATAACACTATTATGTATGTTTCTCCAGGAATTTCTAAGAAAATTTTATTTTTACACAAAAGTCCACAAATAAATCAGAACTGAAGTGTGTAAGTGCAACATTTAAGTTGTGATCTCAAGAGAGAGAGAGATCAATTTAATTCCTTTTCTTAAGCATGACATATTTATACTTACCTTGCTGATGAAGTAATTAGAACCAATGTACAGGGAGCAGGCATTTATGTTGTCAAAGGAAAACCCACAATGACTAGCAAAAAACCCTTCACTAAAAAAGTGTATAGATTCCATTATATTCAGAGTGCTAAAAGAATAAAAGTTAAAGTTATAAAAAGGAACAAGTTGTGTAAACGTGAAAGTTCACAAAGATACCACTTGGGGTATGATATTATTAAATATTAACATCACAAAATAAAATTACAGGAAACTCTAAATAATGAAAAATACAGTTCTCAAGCAAAGATGCCACTTGAGGGTAGATATACCAGCACCAAGCAATTCCAGAGTAATTCTGAATGTGCAAAAGGAAAGGTCTAACTGAATCATTGTTTCTTTGTTGATGTGTTGAAGTAATAAAAATTCTAAGAGCAGAGAGCGCTCACATTTGCTTGAGGTTATAGAAGGAAAATATTTTTGTTCTGCAGATGTTTTTCCTTTCAGATCCATTCTGAAAGGTATAGAAATTTGGTTCAGGCTGTGGAATTTGTTAAAATCTGGGACTTTCACAAACCATAAGAGACTCTTAAATACAGAGAACAAACTGAGGGTTGCTGGGCAGGTGTTCGACGGAGGATGGGCTAAATGGGTGATGGGCATTATGGAGGGCACTTGTTGGGATGAGCACTGGGTGTTATATGTATGGGATGAATCACTAAATTCTATTCCTGAAACCATTACTATATTATATATGTATGGGATGAATCACTAAATTCTATTCCTTAAATCATTATTATACTATACATTAACTAACTTGGATTTAAATTAAAAAAAAAAAGAAAAAGAAAAAAATTGAAATAAAATAAAATCTGGGACTTTAAGCTCACCGAAAGGAAGGTTCTAAAAAAAGTCCCTTCAAATTAATTCTTACAGTTAACATCTTTATATATGGAAATATTCTTCATTTATAATCACTTTCCTCAAATTAATTTCTTCAGTGAACATATCCATTAAATAGATTCAACCAAAGCAGACCAAAGCAGGTAAACAAATGATAGCAGTGGACCATCTAGTGACTCTTAATGCACCCCCACCCTCTCTGCTTTCTGTGTCAGAGGGTAGAAAATGTAGTCACAGTACAATGGGAGTCAGGTGATGTTCCTTTTAGAATGAAAAAGCCCCTAAAGTCAAGCATTTGCTTTAAAACCTCATTTAGAACACAGCAAAAACTGACAGTCTGTAGAAAACACACTGAGTCACTTGAAGGGGCAGTAACATTACAATAGGGCTATTAAGATGAATCCCAGGTGGGAAAAAAAGAGGAAAATCATAGAATACACTCAAGATAGCCGAGATAATTCCTATCCCCCTATACCATAGAAAGAGCACTGTAGGCCTCCCCCATCAGGTAACTTTGCAATTCTATTAGACCTTGAGTCCGTTGAGGGCAGGAATTATATTATCTCAGGATTTAGGGGTGCATGATGGCATATGGTATAAGCTCTGCCATGCCTTAAGGGCTCCTTAAATATTTGTTGAGTAAATAGAAACCATACAGGGAGAGAATAAGGAAATAAGAAGGGAGGCAGGGAGAGGCGAATTTAAAAAGGAAAGAAAGAGGGAAGAATGGATGGCAGGAGGAGGAAAACAGAAATACTTTTAACAAGACCTGGTAATTATTTTTTGTCCCCCTGGAATAGCCAAGGATATTATATAAATGTACTAGATCTTGTTTGAAAATTGAAGTTTGTATTAACTTACTGCCATCCACGGCTTCTACCGGGGATGAAATTGCTCGCTAACTCTTGTGGAATTTAATTTACTTAGCACTTAGTAAAGCAGCAGACTTTCAGGTTTAAGGTATGCATTGAGATCGATGGTCTGAAGATACACCTCTAAGGAGAGTTCACTGCCAAGTCAGCCAACTGTTTCATGCTGCAAGCAGCTGATGAGCTAAGTGTTCCGTGTGCTTAGTAATACTCACGGCTTTTTGGAGTAGACACATCTCCACACTCACCCTCAAACAACAGGCCCCAACAGCCCACAGAGTTTTATCCAGATCTAGAAGCCAGCCTTTCAAACACATCTGAAAGTGCTTTCTTCAAACAATCTGAGCGATCTGTGTGGTTTCAGTCTTCTGTTCTTCAAGATGTGATATTTGTAGGGGAGCTAAAACAGAGTAGGCAGACTCAGGCATGATATATCTCACTATGTTACCCGGTATGTATCATAGTCCGACTTTCATTCATCTAGCACTTGGGCCAAGTTAGTGCATATGTCAAAAAAAAATATTATAAGGAGGGGCGCCGGGTAGCTCAGTTGGTTAAACGACTGACTCTTGCTTTCAGCTCAGATCATGATCTCACAGTTTTGTGAGTTGGAGCCCCACATCTGGCTCCGTGCTGGTGGTGCTTAGCCTGTTTGGGATTCTCTCTCTCTCTCTCTCTCTCTCTCTCTCTCTCTCCTGTCTCTCTCCTTCCCTGCTTGTGCAGTCTCTGTCTCTCTCAAAATAAATAAACTAATATACATATATGTGTGTGTGTGCAT
This sequence comes from Panthera leo, assembly GCF_018350215.1. Classification (NCBI taxonomy): domain Eukaryota; kingdom Metazoa; phylum Chordata; class Mammalia; order Carnivora; family Felidae; genus Panthera; species Panthera leo. The sequence continues at coordinate 119,120,687 of NC_056685.1, read as the reverse complement.
GTGTGTGTATTTTTTTAAGTTCTTTATTATATATAAGGAAGTCACAGATAACAAAGAATCAAATAGGAAGAAACAGACTTAGTATAAGCAAAAGTGTGGTTAGAAGTGAAGCAGATGTTATGAAATCTCTATCCCTATCCCTGAGAATCCTCTGAAAACAGAACCCATTCAGTAAGTGTCGATTGCTTTGGCCACTTTACATACACTGACTTGAAGCCTAGGGATCAGAGTTTACAGAACCAAGTTTAAATCAGGCTCTACTATGGATTAGATGTATGACCTTGAAAGAGTTCCTTGGCTCCCCAAAATTTAGTCACCTCAACTGTAGAGTGGTAGTATTAATAGAAATATAATCTTTTGGGGCACCTGGGTGGCTCAGTCAGTTGAGCAGCCGACTCTTGATTTCAGCTCAGGTCATGATCCCAGGGTTGTGGGATCAAGCCCTGTGTTGCACTCTGTGCTGAGCCTGAAACCTGCTTGAGATTCTCTCTCTCTCTCTCTCTCTCTCTACCTCTCTCTCTCCCTCCCTCTCTCTCTCTCTACCTCTCTCTCTCTCTCCCTCTCTCCTCTTCCTCTCTCTCCCTCCCTCCATCTACCCCTCCCCTGCTCTCTCTCAAAAAAAAGAGAAAGAAATATAATTTTCAATCCACTCATTAGCAACTATTTGCTTGCACATATTCAGAAAGCATCTCACTATGTAAACCATAAACACAAGGGCTTGGTTTTGATCACCATATATTCTCAGTGCCTAGAATAGCACGTGGGAAGTCTTCAAAAAATATTGCTGAATGAATTACCCCACCTCTCTTTGCCACAGTTTCCTCATCAGAGAAATGGGATGCTGATAATAGAATCAACTTAACTGGGTTGTGTGACGATTAAATGAGACACCATATATTAAGTACTTAGAATAGTGTCTGGCACTGTGCTCAAAAATTCTAGTTGCTTTAAAAATAATAATAACTGTTATTATTAGTTATGGCTTCTAACCTCAATGAGTTTGCCTACTGGAATATCAAACTAGTGAGCAAAACTGTCAATTACAATACAGATATAATATCAGCACAATAACAGGTGACTGTGGATTTACAAGCTGGTGCTTCACAACACAATTTGTGGAGTAAGTGAGTACTCCTTAGAGAGACTGGCATATGCATCCTACAGTGTTTCAAAAACTAAATCCACTCACCTAATGGAAAAGAAGCCTGTACATGGTCACCAGAAATCATTGTCTGCTACAATTTCCAGGAGAATCATAGGACATGTATACCAATGTTGTTCTCTTTCTCTTCCTGTGATTCTTACATTATGATGTCAGATAGGATGGAGAAGACCTGCTTGGTAAGATGCCCTCGTTCCTCTACAGATCAAGCTCTAATATAGTGGCTTCAAACTGTGTTCCAATGAACGCTGGGATTCTGCAGCCATCACCTGGGCACAACCTCCTCTAAATCACAGGAAAACCGGACTAAGAAAGGCTCTCCAGAACCTCCACCCTGCATTTTCCATAGATCTAGAAATTTGTGTATGATTTCTTTGGAAAACATCACTCCACTGTGAAAGTTAATAATAATTCTTTAAAGTTTAAAATTCACTGCCCTAGAGATTCTTCTAAGAGACCCTTATCAGGGAGAACAAGATTCCTTGCTCCCAGCAAAGGCAAATGTTTGGTAAAAAGAAATTTTGAAAAGCTCCTAAACAGGGAGTTTTCTACCTGGCATATTTCCCAGCCTTCCATGGAGAATTGAGCATGATATTTCTTTTTAATGCAATATTGTAGGAAACATGGTTCAGTGAATAAAATATCAAATTTACTGAACAGTGAAATATTACAAATCCTCTTGAAGTATTGATTCATGATCTTTTGCTTGGTTTCAAAGTGGATCACATATTACAGAAAGTAAACATAAATGACATAAATAAATTACAGTTATAATTTCATCTATATTAAGAAAAAGATATGGGCCAATCCATTGAGTCTACTCCATTTGTAGTCATTTTGCATGTCCAGACAATTATTTGTATCTTTGAAAGTTTGGAGAGTCATTAACTGATAAAGGGTTTCCAACTTCCTCCCTCTACAACAGCAAAATATAAAACAAAAACAAAAAACAAATCAAATATATTTTAAAAGCTTACCAAATTGAAATAGTTATATCATAAACATAGAAATACATTCTGTCAATAAAAAATCATTTAATGAAAATAAAAGTACTTCCATTGCTTTCTAATGCCACTCATTAATACTTGGGTTAGTGAACACTATTATCCCTCAGATTATTCTAATAATTCAAGCATGTGTAAGGAAAGAGAAATAACACATGTTGGATGTGTACTATATACTGGGCATTAAACATAGAGTTGAATGCTTAGTGGACAGTCATTTGGTGAATTGATGAATAAATCCTTACCATAATCCAGCTCTTTTTTTTTTATAGTCAAGGAAACAGGTTCAGGGATTTTTCCCAAATTTTCAGATCTAATAAGAGCCACGACTGAAACTCAGTTTGTCTCCTGACATGCCCATATTCTACCCAATATATCAGAGTAATTAGTACAATGATTATTGTATTACCCATTTGTTGTGGGTTGGATTGTGTTCCCCCAAATTCCTATGTTGATGTCCTAATGTCCAGTACCTCAGAATGTGATCTTATTTGGAGATAAGATCTTCACAGATGTAACTGAGTTAAAATGAGGTAACCGGGATGGGTCCTACTCCAATAAAACTAGTGTTCTTAGAAGAAGAAATTTAGAGACAGACATGCAGAAAGGGAGAATACCATGTGAAGACAAAGGCAGAGGTCAGGGTGACACTTCTACAAATGAAGGAATGCCAGAGATTACCACCAAACCATCAGAAGGTAGGCAGAAGTAGGGTGCAGATTTTCAGTCACACCCCTCAGAAGAAACCAATCCTGCCAACACATCACCTTGGACTTCTGGCCTCCAGAATTGTGAGACAATGAGCTTCTATTGTGTAAGACACCCCCCTCAACTTGTGGTCTTTTGCTATGACAGCCCTAGCAAACTAATACACCATTACTTTGAGAGAATTGGGTTGGTTATTGAAATTCACTGATGGTTGCCTCTGCTAGAGAACAAGCATTGACACAACTGAGATATTTCTGGAACAGGATGACACAATTCTATTTTTTTTAGTTTAAAAATTTTTCCTTCATAAAGACTCAAATACACCGAATTAAATCCTAAATGAGCAAAAGAGTTAAATGTAAAAACAAAAACATTTTTTTTGAAACTAAGAGAAAAAAAAAAAACAGAGCCAAGTATTTTCTTGATCTAGAAAGGAGAAAAATATTTTCTGAGAAGAAAGAAAGAAAGAGAACAAAGAAAGAAAGGAGGGAAGGAAGGAAGGAAAGAAGGAAGGAAGGAAAGAAGTTCGTTGACTATATTTGAAAAATATAAAACTTCTGCACTTCAAATAAAAATTAAAAGGCAAACAGCAAAGTATGGGGAAACATCTGCAAAATATGTCAGTGAGCATTGGTCTTGTTATATGAAGAGTCCTTATAAGTCAATAAGGAAAATATAAATGCTCCAATAGACAACATGAACAAAAGACATGAACAAGCTCAATTCACAAAAGAAGAAATAAAAATGTCCCATAACATATGAAAAATATGCAAATAATTGAGAAAATAAAATTTTTAATGGTTAATTGACCAAGTCTCAGTGTTGGTAGTATGTGTTAAAATAGAGCCTTTCATTTATCACTGAAAGGAGTGGGAAATCCTTTCTGTGGAAAAGGATTCATACTGTCACAGGAGCTTTAAAATGTGTATAGCCTTTGATCCAAGAACGTACTAAAGGAAACGATCAGAAATGCTACAATTATTGGCGTACAAGGATATTCATCATAGGATTCCTTGTAATACAGAAAAAATGAAAATGATCTAACATTAGGGGGATGGTTTAACAAATTTTGGTACATATATCACACACAGTACACTCTCCTTCGATGCATCCTCTTCCTGTGACCAGTTAGCTTCCTCACACACTACTGGGTGTTTTGTGTGCCTTGCAGCTTCTGTTTACTCATAGCTTCTGTTTATGTAGGACTTCTGCTCACCCCTGGTCCCACTCGGCCTCCTTCTACTCTGCTTTAGACTCCTTTTTGATTGCCTTCTCTGTTTCTGTCCTTATAACTGAATCTCTGACTTCTTTCTCTGCCTACAAATGTAAATTCCTAAGGGAGAGATTCTCGCTCACCAAGCCAATTTACCACCTTCCCTGTGAAGAGGTAAGGAAAGCAGCACAGAGGAGCAGTGGTAGTATCACCTAGCTGGGAACACAGCTGCCCCGGCAGGAAAGAGTCCTGTGCAAAGGGGTCATAAACAGGGCCAGTACCACGTTGGCCTGTTTAGTTCCACCGCCTGTGTATACCCACACCAAACTAACCTCACACTGAACTCAACTGGCTACTCTGCTTGTTTTCTTTCTTCATTTTACTTAGAAGGGCAGGGGACCGTGTGTTGTTCAACTGGGTAATCCCAGCACAATGCTGGGGTCTGGCACTCAATAAGTGTTTGTTGATGATTGAGTTGTTACAAGAATTAATGGAAATAATGAAGGTCAAGCACCTAGTGTGATGCCTGGCATGAGGTAGCCGCTCAACAAATGCTCATTCTCTCCCTTCTCCCCTTCTCATTCTCCCAAATCTCATCTGTCTTTTGTTCATGCAGGATTTGCTTCACTAAGTGGTCCCCAGATAAGAGCTACTCACTAATCTCAGAGACAGAAGACATTTATGTTACCATGAGATTCATTAACTGGGATAAATAACTCTTCACCCTGAATGCTTAGAGAAGTTCAGTTGATACCAAATAGAAAACAGAACAAAAGCCTCTCAAACTTGTGATCTTACCTTTTGTATTAATTTGACTGTGGGGTTTTTTTTTGTTGTTGTTTTTTTGGGTATTTTTTTACTGTCTTCATGCATATGGGGGCTAAGCAGAGAAAGACAGAAGGGCTAAATTACTGACCACCAGACCGTGATGTACTGTCTACTTTCCTTTAACTGAGACTGAGTCAGTGAAACTTTGGTTTGATTTGCAGGAACACTGGCTTTCTGTAGCATAGAGTGCAAGGGAGAAACTCTGACATTTATGAGTGTAATGTTGGGGAGATTGAGCCCCTGGGATCCATTCATGCCATGTGTTAACTATGTGATATTGACAAAGTTGCTTAACCTCCCTATACATCAGTTTCTCCATCTGTAAAATGGCAATAATAATAGTTGAGTCTTAGAGTTGTTTTAGGATTAGATAAATTAGCATTTGCCAATACCTGTTATATAATAAGGACATATAAATATTTTCTATTATTATTGAAGACTTGATATGTACAAACATTTTCACAAACATACCCTTTTAATCTGTGTAACAACACTGAGACACATCACCCTGTGATGAAGAAACTAAACTGAGGTCCAGAGAGGTTAAGAGCACCTGTGCTATGCTAACTGAGTGAGTTTCACCAAGTACCATGTTCAACTACTATATACTGATAAGGCTTTGCTGGCCATTGATGGCCTATGCTGTCTATATTTTGTTAAATGTCTTTGATATTATGCAACAACCCTCATCAGTTTTCCATGCATGATGTGACACTGTAATTCCTTTCCGGAAAGAAAACACTGCTCCTGACCTGTTGGGTTGAGTGTCCAAATATGTTTGACCTCTTTCAGAATGTTTCTATGTGACTATATTCATTTACTCTGTAGCAATTTGAAATCATTTCTTCCTCCATGGAGTATGTTGGATAGATTTCTGCCTCCTGCCACCTCCTTTTATTACCTCTCATTAAATATGTCTGTCAGAGGGGTGCCTGGGTGGCTCAGTCGGTTAAGCGGCCGACTTCGGCTCGGGTCATGATCTCGTGGTCCATGAGTTCAAGCCCCGCGTCAGGCTCTGTGCTGACAGCTCAGAGCCTGGAGCCTGTTTCGGATTCTGTGTCTCCCTCTCTCTGACCCTCCCTCGTTCATGCTCTGTCTTTCTCTATCTCAAAATAAATAAACGTTAAAAAAAATTTTTTTTTTTTTAAATGTGGCTGTCAGATTGGAGAGCAGCTCTTCATGGATGTGGAAAAGTGCTCAACATCAAGCTTATTTAATTGCCATGTTCTTTTGGATCAGCCCACTGAGGTATTTGTATGTTCCGCTGTGACATCATCATGACTTATCTTAGCTGATTGTCTACTCTAAACCTTGGATTGCTCCCTGTGGCTCAGTGGCTCAGCAGTGAATCATTCTTTTTTCTTATATATTATGACTATAACTTTTGTCACTTCCTGAATAATGGAAGAATCATGCACAGGGTTTTCCTCTGGGAGGAAATGAGAACACTTTGCAGACACATCAATAATTGTCCAGCCATGACTTACCCAGGCTATGTGATGATGCAGCGGGTGGTGCTAAGTAGGAAAGCAGAAAGGATGAGACCTAAGACATAGTGAGAGAACTCCAGAGATCTCCTTTGCTCTCAGCAGTGTTATTCAATGCACCTGACAGACTGAAATTTCATCAAGATGTCATGGCTGAGAGCTAGATGGGGAGGTAAGAAAGCTGGATGTGGGTTCTGCCAGTTTAACACTGTGTGCTCCTGGAAAGTTGCTTACCCTCACTGGGCTTCAGTTTTTGGTTTTTTTTTTTTTTTTTCCCATTGGAAAAATTAATTCACTCATTTATTCATCAAGGGAGTGAGAGTAGATAGAGAGAAGGAACAGTCCAAGGGCTGCACCTTGGGCCATCCAATATTTAGAGGACAAGGATATGAGGAGGAATTAGGGGAGGCAGAGAAAGAAAGGCCAGAGAAGTGGGAGGAAAACCAGGAAAGTATGTTTCTGAAAATCAAGGAGGGGGTACTCAGGTCAGTCCTGGAAACTGGATTTAGCAGCATGGAGGCCACTGGTCATCTTGACACGTCAGTGGATGTGACGCCTGATTGGAAACAAGTTAATGAGAGAATTGGAGACCACAAGTACAGACTTAAGTTTTACTGTAAAGGGGGTTGAACTAAAATGTGGTATTTCATACTTAAATGCCTTGAAGGATGAGGTAGATGATATAAATACATGAAGTGGTACATTATGATAGGATATAGTGCAGAAGGTGGAGAAATAAAGAGGAAATGTCTTGCCTAAAGGTATTCTAATAAAAATAGAAACAAATAATAGTAAGTGTCAAAAAAAACTTATCTCAAGGCCACCAGTTTGCAATGCCTGGAATAAATGATCTCCAAGGACCCTTCCAGTCTAGAGTTCTACAGATCTAAGCTGTGAGGAAAAATTAAGTCCAGGTCATGTAATGTTGAGCCCCTGAGCTATAAGTAGTCTTGCTTCTTTCTGAACTGGAGCTAAGCATTTGTCGTGATTCCTCCAGGATTTGTGATAGAATCCTTTTTGTTTTAATATGATGTAAAAGCTGGAAACCAGTCACAGAATGGAGACTTCTCAGCACAAGTGTCCATCCATCGAACAGAGAAATATTTATTAAGCAACAGTTCTATATATGGCAGGCCCTATGTTATTTATCACAACATTTCAGACCATCCCTGCCCTCAAAAAGTTTATGGGTTAATGGAGAAGATGAACAAGTGAACAGACATGTGGTGTTGTGCTCTAGCACCGAGAAGCACAGTGTGGACAGTGGAGGATGCCCCTCACCCTGCTGAGGAGCAGGATCAGGAAGGCTTAAGGAAAAAAAGAAAATGTTTTCCGGGCTGAGTATTGAAGGATTAATTGAAGTTTGAGAGCACAGAAAGAGGGGAGGGTTGTAAAGATGACCGCAGTGCTATAGTGCTGGGCAGTTAGTTCTCTGGTGGCGAGTGCTGGGCCTACCACGGCAAGCGCTAGGGACTCCTATACTCCGAGTAGTGGTGATGACAGACACTCAGGAGCCTGACTGCCTTGGTTCATAATCTCAGTTCTGCCACTTACCAGTGACCTTGAATAAATTTCTTAACCTCTCTGCCTTTAAGTTTCTCTATCTCGAAGATGGAGATTATAATAGTACCTACTTAGTAGGACTCTGGGGAAAATTAAATGTGCTTAATAAAGCTTTTAGAAGTGTAACCGGTACCAAGTAAGGGCTATGTGTTTGTTGTTATTATCAGGGAAAGCTTTCAGGAGGAGGTAACACATAAAGGAAGAGAACAGTTCCCAGGTAGAGAACTGATGGAAGGATGTTAAAGGCAGAGAGAGTCCCACAGGTGAAAAAAAAAACAAAAACAAAAAAACCACCCCAGGCTCTGGAAATGCATCAAATGGTTCAAGTAAGGAGACACCACAGTTTAGGCTGGAGAGGTAGATACGGTCAGGATCATAGGCTTCTTTCTACCTTTGCTGGTACGAAATGTCTTAGGAAGAACTTAAAGGTTGGCTCTGAACAAACCAGAGTGAGACAGTTTGTGGCAGTGGGTAGGAGGTAAGGAAGTTGCTTTTCTAGGGCAATAACTGGGACCAACCATAGAACAGACTGGTGACCTCATCTGCTTCACACACACAAGACTGTAGGAAGCATTATGGAGAATTCTCATTTGGCATGAATCCAATAGCTCATCGACCCTGGATAAACTGCTGTCTTCTGTTGAAAAGACCACAATCCTGAAATTTATTATAGTCCAGCGTAGTGCATTAATTTCTTACAGCAAAAGTAATCCAACTCATGCTCCTGCTCTTCCTAAGGAAACATTCCCTATGTTTTTAGTCAGCAAATATTTAGGGAGATTTGCTCTCATAATCTCAACATGTAGATTAGCTACTTGGGGCAGCACAGTTTACATTACAGCCAGTACTTGCAAACCTCCCCCTGCTGTTAATGCTTTCTTTAGGTCCCTGAAGATTCTGGAATCATCTCAGTATCATTATCTTGACTCCGATTCTGCAAATGCAATGACAGCTGTTCTTTACAAAGGCATAAATTCATTTTTTAACCCCAGAACCAAGCAGTAAATACTCTTATAGTAAGTAATCCAAGGGAACTTTGGCTAGGATCTTGTCATTAATATAAAGCTCATCAGTAAGATATCACAGTTAAAAGAAAATCTACTGCAGGATTTTTATCTCCAGATGGTGGTGATGGGGGTGTCATTGAAATCCCGTAGCCCTTCCTCAATTCTCCATATGTTGACAGAGAGCTCGTGCAGATATCTCCATAAATGTTACCTCTGTGTTTTAAGACTTCTGCCAGCATTCTGCCTTACCATTCTGTATGATTTTCACACTTGGCTACTTCAAGGACTAGGATGCTTCTTTGTTATTTCGTATCTCCGAGTCATGTATTGGCACTGCTCCATTGGTGATTATTGGATCCATGATAAAACCACACTAAAGTCAAGAAATATTGAACTGATTAGCTGTAGAATACTTCGCTTTTGTCAATGAAGATATTTGGAATGGTTGTGGCCTCATTGATGGTTACTACTATACTGTTTGACCATTACATTAAAACTAATTTTAGATGCATTATTTATAATAAGTTTCTACAAATTTATTAAAATTAACTGGATTCTTTCCTCTGCTGGTTTATACATTGCTTTATAGTTTGCATTGACACTATTTCTGATGTATTCCATCTCCTAATTAAACTAAGTTTTCTGTTTTTCTGAACATTCCACTGTTTTCTGTATTTTCCACTGAAGCTAATTCTTTTTCTTCTGTTCTTTGGGGATCCTGATAATGAAATGCAGTTTAGGTACCAATAAGCTATATATTTGCTTCTTTACAGTTCAGTCCCATTTTGCCCCTTTTTATTATTTATGCTTTAAATATTATATCAATAAAGGCAAACATTTATTAAATGACCATTCTGCAGTAATGATGCTATGCTAAGTAAAATGAAGATACATAAAATGGAAAAATCACTGTACATACACTGTGTGTGTGAAAGTTCATTTCCTTTGTTTTGTTAATGTCTCATCTTATTTAAGGCAAACCTATATTTCCTTTTGGACTCCCTCCTTTGAATTCTAAATGTGTTTTTTTGTTTCTTTGTGGTTCTGCTGATAGTACTTTGTGATCATATCTTGTTCAAAAACACAGATAGGCACAGAGTCTGTCAGGAAAAGTTAAAAAACCTCTACCTTCCCAGCTAACAGTGGCCCACAGGCTGCTAATTAGCTTGATGGATCAGCACCTGGTCTGGTTATGAATGCTCAGAAGCCCATTGGCTGCTGGCAGCTGATTCCTGACTCCCTGAGGTTTGGAGATGTATCAACCTGAGCAGGGGGAGCTGGCACTTGCTTAAAGGATAGCTGTAGCCAATTATTCATGTGCTCCTTTGGACTTGACTTGGCTGGAGGAAGAACCATGCTTTCAGACACATTTGAGGCAGCCTTTGCTTGCATAAATATTGCATCTACCTGGCACAGTTTTCCTTTTTGGTGTCATTACAGTACAATGAGTAATATCAGTACAACCCTACAATTATCTACAGGATAACTAAGTTATATATATTTTTTTCTTATGTTGTTCTTCCTCCCCTTTTCTACTTTTTATTTGCTAGGAATGTGTTTAAAGTCAATTTGTCTGATTCCTCTGATTTAAATGGGGTTTTAAAATATACACAACGTGTAATGTTTGGTTTATGTGACACGGAAACTCTAGACAGTCTGTTAAAGTTTCATTGACCAGAGAGGCATCAAGTATTAAGCATGGAACTGTATCTCTGCTTTGCCATTTAGTAGTTGTGTGACCCAAGCAAGTTTCTTGGCATCTCTGTGCCTCAGATACCTCATCTGTAAACTGGAAACACCAATTCCTACATCAAAAGGTTGTTGAAATGATCACACTAGCTTACTACTAATATTGATGAGCCCTCAACATTTGAGTGTATATTGTGTGCAGAACTTGGTGATGGGACTCATGGAAAAATATAAACTAAAATATTTAGTTTATACATAAATACATAAAAATATATGTAGCTGCTGTTTTACCCCTCAAAGTGCATGGCCTGAACAAAAAAATGAAATCATCCAGAGGAAGCAATCAAAGAATAATATTATAACCCAGCACCAATTCTATACTCATCTTCTGGCAAACGCACCCCCATGTGCTGTCTATTTTCATTTGTGCCAACATAAGAACCTCAATACCTCTTTGAGGTTCTCCCCCTATTAATCTAATCATATACAAAAGCATTACTCTGTTACTTAGTCCTTACTGAAGATTTCATGATGATGGGAAGGTGGGGGTGTTTACAGCACAAACCCAGAACAAATGATTTGTTTAAAGCCTCATTCAATATTTCTGATCCCTAAATGGCATGTGCTCTCTTCCCCAACAAAGCCTTTGCCCTCAGTGACTCTTCTTTATCACCTTCCTCCTAAGAACAATGCAAACTCCGTGCAGAAGTTAAGCAACGTCCTTGGGTTCCCTGAGTATGTCTATGGAGAGCTTTCACCCTTTTCCTCACAGAGCTTATCAAAATATTTCTTCCAAACAAATGCAGTGCTATAGTAATGCAGGTGCATACATGTTTCCCCATCTCTCTATACACACACCATCTTGTTCCATTCTCACAATGTCCCTGTGAAGGTAGTCTTGTATCAGTTTTACAAATGAGAAAACTAAAACTCAGAAGTTGGGGACCACCCCAATGTATAAGCCCTAACTCATACATTTGTTGTGAGGAATAAATAAGGTGGAATTTTCTTAAATGCTTGCCCCAGCATGAGTCACAGGCAAGGAATGGGGACCGCCAGTAACAGAAGTAATAATAGCAAAAAATATAATAGTAGCAATACCCTTGTCCTGACTAGCTTGATGGTAGCATAATGAATGTCAGCAGCAGGGTTGGCTGCATAGTTTGCAGGACCCAGTACAAAAGCAAAATGTGAAGCCTGGCCAGGGGTAGGGAAGTCAGGCTCCCCTTTCCACAGGCCCACAACCCCAACCTATGGCAGATGAGCGACCCTCCTCCCGCCAAGGGATAGCAATCTCTAGGCCAGTAGGTGCTTGATATTTGGGTTGGATGCAAGTGAGAGGCCCTTGGGAGTCATCTACCATATTGCCCACCAAACACACCATGAGTTGCAGCTCAAGGCAGGGATGGCTGTTGCCTTGCCTATCCCAAAAGCCACAGGGCGGGTGACCCTCCACACCGAGGCTGCCCACACCATAAGGGAAGGAGGAGGGTAAGGACTGAAAGAAGGCTAGCCTTACCCTAACCCCATCAATGCCACCTAATTGCTACCCCAGGCAAAGAGCAATGGTGGTTGTGGGGTGAGCCAGAGAGGGCATCAGCAGGCAATGCCCTGGGCAGCAGGGAGCAGACAGCCAAAAATTCATCCCAGGAAGGCAGGACCCCATGTGAGCTGAGGTTCTAAGCCCCACAACATGGTCCATAATAATCCCATCAGACTTCACTTACAAAACACAAATCCAAAGTTAAAAGTATTTGCGATTACAAGACCCCCAACCATAAAGGGGCCCTTCTGAGAGCCAGACCCTGTAGGATAGCCCTAGTTACATGTCCATGAAGCCAACCCTGATCAACAATGAATATGCAAGTGTTTTAAAAACTTTTAATGCTGTATAAATGTAAAGCATCATTGCTGTTAATCAACATTACGCAAAAAAATAGTATTAAGTCCTAGCAACTCTGTTGGACATTTACTTAGTAACCCCAAACTTGTAAGAGCAAAGGAGAGCTCTGATACATTTGCTCTTCCCCCAGGGAGGAAAAATTTTTTCCAGATCCTTCAACTGAGAGAGGTCACCCATTCTTAGTGATCGGATGAAATCAGAGTTTCCAAGGGAACAATCTTGCTCTCCCCACAAACCTCCCTTGTAGTAGATATGTCAGGCAGAGACCCTGACTCCTCCTCAGATCAGAGTCATGGATCCTCCCCTAAGCAGGAAAAAGAAACTCCCACCCTGGAACTTGCCTCAGCATCTGCTTCCCTCCACCCACCACCCCAGCCGTCCAGGAACATGGGGTTCTCTGTCACACACTTCCCATTAGCTCAGAATTTCAATCTCAGGGATGTCCCATTGCCTTGGTCAGTCCTGCAGTCCTCACACCTTCACACCTTATGTATAGATTGAATTCTATACATTTCAATATAGCAGATCTGCAGGGGCATTTTTGATATTTATAAGAGTATCCTGTGATCCAGAATAAACCAGTTATTATACAGCTTCTTGGCCTACATCATAATTGGAAAAAGCAGCTGAGAGAAATGGGAGAAAATGCAAATTAGAACATTCTGATCCTCCATACTCACCAGGGACCCATTTAGAGCAAAGTCATAATAACCAAATGGTAGTCTAATGTCCTGAAAGAGTTAATGTTGCTTCCCACCTTACTTCTACCCAGAGAGCCATTTCTGCCCCAAGGGCACTCTGGTTCATCCTATCCTAGGTCCTGAGACCCTGAGAGGGTATATAGACCTAGCAGAAAGAGTGGATTTTCTCAACACTGCACTACAGAGCCTGCCCTAATGTTCAATAGAAAGGGAGTGGCTGAAGTTTCTTTGGGAGCATCCCGCTCCCAACCTCCTTCCTGCCCCCATCAGAAACTTCAGGGAGCCTGCGTTCCTTCTTTCCTGGGGTCTTTCTCTCATGAGCCAGTGAGGGTGGCATTAGACACCACCACTGAGTGTCAAGCTGAGCATTGCTCTGCAAGGGAGAATGTTTTAGAGCAAAGCTGTTATCAGTCACTGTTCTGACAAAGCCCCACTTCATAGCAGCTTGCCTGATGCAGCAGCTGTAGTGTCATGGGAGAATGCATGAGACTGGGAGTTAGGAATTTTGAATTCTAGCCATGGTTATGCTACTTACCAGCTGTGTGACCTTGAGCAAGTAAACGGACCTCTCAGGGACTCTGTTTCCTCATCTATCAAATAAAAACAATATTAGCAATACCCACCTCTGGTTTATGGTTTCAAAATTAATTAAAATAGCATGTATGTATATTTTGTCAACTAGGAAACATCTTATAACTGTTAATTAACAAAACATCATGGCATAATGAAGAAATCATGGATCTCAGAGCCATACATTCAGATTTAATTCTAGCGTTGTCTGATCTTGGAAAAATATTTAGCCTCTCAGAGCCTCCACAGTTACTTCATCTGGAAAAAAAAAAAAAAAGGTGGTACTAATGTAATAATAAAAGCCCTCCAGCATTGTTCAGGTAATGCATATAAAGGCCTGGTACATAGTAGGTCCACTAGATGGGACACCTGGCTGGCTTGGTCAGTAGAGCATGTTTACTCTTGATCTCAGGCTTATGAGTTTGAGCCTCATGTTGGGTGTAAAGATTACTTTAAAAAATATATATCTATATAATTAAAGTAGGTACACGACAAATGTGCTTCTTCCTCCCTTCAAGTCTCTCACATTCCCAGAAGCCTCTTCCACAGGTATTCACTGCTTTTTGGATCCTGGACCTCAAAGCCGGACTCCTGTCGCCCAAGGCTCAGGCAAACTCTTCTGCATCCCCATGCTGAGTTCTCTGGCTCCTCTCCTCTGCCTCCCAGGGTGTTGGCAGGAGAAGAGAAGACAAAAACCAGTCTCGAGGGCTGAACATAAGCATGTTATTCTGACATCCACTTGTGTGATAAAGGGCTATGTAAAAAATTGCATATACTTTTAAAATATTTGCTTTTTTTGTGCATCCAGTTCTGTTCTTGATGGTTTCTTAATTAACATTAAACTTGATCCCATTAAAGTATTTTAAAATTTATAGAGCTGCATGCCCCCATCATTGACCCCGTCAATTTATTGCACCTGTTGAGATAACTAGCAGAAGCTTCATCTTTCCCCACCCAAGTTGTCCTCCCTACTTTCTTCACCACTTATCTGATTTCTGGAGGTCATCCTAGGCTCTGTTTTCTTTCTTGCCCTCATCCTCCATTCAATCACCAAGTCACTGATATGCTACACCTTTATATTTCTGGCCCATCTTCATCCTCTTTATCCCCATCTCCATGGCCCCTTACTTCATTCTGTCCATTATCATTTCTCACCTGGATTTCTGCAGTGGGCTTTCAAAATAATTTTTATATCATAATGTTTTGAGAATTAAATGAGATAATAAATTTTACATTTATTAACATAACATTGCACATGGCTGCTGGCCCCTGGTAGGTACAAAATAAATGGTAACTATACAAATGTTTCAGAAAAGAAGTTTTGGCTCAATGTACTACTTTTGTGGTAGTAAAAGCCCAAGGATAGGATATGCTTCTTCAGTTGGTAATGAGCTTCCCTAATGCTGGAAGAGTCCAAGTCTTGGTTGAGTGACTCTTCATTAAAAGTTGTGGAAGAGGGGTGCCTGGGTGGCTCAGTCGGTTAAGTGTCCGACTTCGGCTCAGGTCATGATCTCACGGTCCGTGGGTTCGAGCCCCGCGTCGGGCTCTGTGCTGACAGCTTAGAGCCTGGAGCCTGTTTCAGATTCTGTGTCTCCCTCTCTCTGTGACCCTCCCCCGTTCATGCTCTGTCTCTCTCTGTCTCAAAAATAAATAAACGTTAAAAAAAAAAAAGTTGTGGAAGAGATTCAAACAGCATTAATTGTATTTTAGTTCTCTTCTGAATAAGTCAGGACACCTTCAGTTACAAGTGTCAGAAACCCAACTCAAAATGGCTGAAGCGAAACAAGGAATGTATTGGCTCACATAGAAAAAAACCCAGAGGTTTCTTTCAGGCAGAACTAAAAGAGCTTTGAAAGCTATCACTGGAATCACCCAGTCTCTTGCTCTGTGTCACTGCTCTACTTTCCTCTGCACTGGCTTTACCCTTAGGCAGACCCTCTCCACAAGCCCTTGGTAGCTCCAGGCAGTAAGCCCAGCACCCTGGCAATGTTAGTATCACAACTCAGAAACCTCAGTGAAAAGACGGCTTCTCTTTCCTAGTATTCCAGCAGAGTTATGGTCCTGACCTTCCCTGAAAGATCCCCTGTGACTGAGTGACAAAATCCTTTGACCGGCCAGTGGATCATGGGTCTTCTCCATGGCCAGCTTTTCTAGAATTTTCTAGGATTTCATGGCTGAGGGCTGAAGAAGTGGGTCTCCAATGAAAAAACAGACTATTGCTAACAGAAATAGAAGGGACTAGGTGTCAAGCAAGAAAAACAGTGGACAGTAACCACAACTTCCCATCCTAAGATTCAATTATTCCAACCCAAAATTATTTTTAATATTTATATGTAATTCTTTCTTCCTTTGTCCTTCTAGTATATGTTAACACCCTTAATGGACACTGCTGGGGAATTAGCATAATGATATACATAATCACCATCAAATGATAGGCTATCTTGTCCTCTACAAAATCCTGTGGAGAAAAAAAAAAACTTTTTTTATGAGTTTACATTAGAAAAAGCTTCTGTCTGCTTCTAGGTGCATGAGCTCTTACACAGCTGAGAAACACACTAGAAGGTACTATGAGAAAGAGCTTTGTTACTCAGTTGAGTTGGTAAGTTGGAGTGGCCTCTTGATTCTAAAGACCTATGAATTAATACCAGGGTGAACATGGGGCGCCTGGGTGGCGCAGTCGGTTGAGCGTCCGACTTCAGCCAGGTCACGATCTCGCGGCCCGTGAGTTCGAGCCCCGCGTCGGGCTCTGGGCTGATGGCTCGGAGCCTGGAGCCTGTTTCCGATTCTGTGTCTCCCTCTCTCTCTGCCCCTCCCCCATTCATGCTCTGTCTCTCTCTGTCCCAAAAAAAAAAAAAAAAAAAATACCAGGGTGAACTTAATTCTCTGGTTGAATAATTACTGTTATTATGCACCAGGTAGTATGCTAGATTTTTATATAGGTGCACTCATTTAATCCTTAAAGAACAATTATCCCCATTTCACAGATGCAGAAACTGAGGTATAGCAAGATTAAGCAAGCTGTTCAATAAGTTAATATTTACCATTGCTCAGTATTAAATGATAAAGTCAAATTTGAACCTAGGTCTGAGCCTATGGCCTTTTTCTCTACATCATTCTACCACCTTAAGGACTGTAAGTGCAGTGTCCCAGGTGGTATAAACCATATTTTTCTGTATCAAAATTTGTATCTCATGGTCTGACTCACTTGAAAAGGGTTGCCCTGAGAAGTCTGGAATGTAGGCCCACTTAGTGAAACAGACATCCAGATCAGGTTACTGGAGACTTACCTTCTCATGGATAACCTTGTAAGTTGCTGTGAGTGTTGAGCACAGCTGCGCTGTTGGTTAAAGGTGTTAGAAGGATGAGGTATTTAACACTTGTGTTGTGTGGCTGGATTGATTCCCGGGACGGGGGTGGGGGGTGTATAAGTAAAGGCTGCAAGTGAATGTCTTAGCTATGGCTCAGTGGAGCTGTATGTGGCACAGGCCTTGAATGTAGTTAACATCCAAAACAAGTCCCCAGGTCTTAATTCAGAAGACTGAGGCAGAACATTCCTGGCAGATGGGCCTCCCTGTTTACATTCATTCCCCCTGGATTCCAAGCCTGCTTGCCGTCAGGAAAAAGTGTAAATCCCTTCTGCTCACTCTAGGTTGTGTTAGCTTGGTAGTTAGATCTGTAAATATGCCCATGGTTAATAGGCAGTCTATAAACTGTTTTAAATTTGCTATCCAAATAAAGGAATCTTTTCCATAGCAAAAGTATGGTCATGCAATACAAATAACAAAATGTATGACCAGTGGAAGTCAGCCTATACCTTATTTATCTCATTAATGACAAGCAAGCCATGAGGTTAGGGAGACTCTTACTGCATCTATGGCAGACATACCCCATGAATAGCCACACACACGTGCCCACTACTCAGAGCCTTCCCTGATGCCTACCTCTTGTAGAACTCCTTGATCCTGTGTCTTCACCAGTACACAGGCTCTGTCTCTCTGGCTTGTGTCCCATGCTCCCTATCTACACACACCAATATTTTTTCCCAAAATTCAACACTCTGCTTTCTACACATTGAAAAGTAAGGTTCCACAATATCGTGATTTTAAATCCATATTCATATCCTTAAAATAGCTTAGTTCTGAAATACCTTTTTATTAGAAACTTGTTCACATGATTGAAAAGATTTATTTGGGTGTGGAATTTCTAAAATTTCTCTAGCCTAGCAGTGGGTCATGTTTCATCCCACCATGTAAAATGGACAATGTGGGAGCTGTCCAGAGTTCTTTGATAATTCTACACATAGTTCTAGTTGATGGCATTCCATTTCCAAGCCTTCCGACTACCAGGAAATCAGCTGATAGCAAATCTATATTTCTTGCCCTTACCTCTCTCATGAGCTCCAGATTTATATTCTATTTAACTTCTGTATGTGTCTATGTGGAGAACAACTAAAACTTGACATGTCCCAAGCTTTCTTTTACTTGTTCAACAAATATTTTCCTAATGCATATTAGGAGTGAACATAAGTACACTCAAGATAGTACAAGCAGGATCCTTGACTTCATGATCTCATGGGGAGAGCCATAACTAAACAAGTAATTACCAAAAAATAATAAATTCTCTATTAGGGAAAGCAAAGTTACTATGAGAGCAAAAGAATTTTGCCTCGGCCAGTGTAGGACAAGGGATATATAAGCATTTTCCTGGA
The DNA here is from genome assembly GCF_018350215.1 of Panthera leo. Classification (NCBI taxonomy): domain Eukaryota; kingdom Metazoa; phylum Chordata; class Mammalia; order Carnivora; family Felidae; genus Panthera; species Panthera leo. The sequence goes on along the minus strand of NC_056685.1, from coordinate 119,102,144 downwards.
ATAAGGTACATATTTGTTGAAATCCATAAAATAAACTAGAGTTACCTAGAGAAAGAGTTCCACAAAGTCTGAGTCCATCTGTAACCTACCTTCCTATTCCTCAGCTCCCAAATCAAGGTTTGACCTCACATGCATTCAATAAATCTTGATATAATGAGCAAAAGTATTTTTTTAATGTTTATTTATTTTTGAGAGAGACAGAGACAGAATGCAAGTGGGTTAAGGGCAGAGAGAGAGGGAGACACAGAATCTGAAGCAGGCTCCAGGCTCCAGGCTCCAAGTGACACAGGGCTTGAACTCATGAGCTGTAAGATGATGACCTGAACTGAATTCGGATGCTCAACCGACTGAGCCACCCAGGCACCCCTGAGTAGAAGTATTTTTATGTCACTACCTTTAAAAAAATCATTGATGTGGTATAAAGGATCATGGGACAGCTCTCTCTAGTGAATACACACACAAATACAAGACTTAACATGTGCATTTGTTAAAATGGAATCTAAGTTATCAGAGCTTTAATATAAAGTCAAAAGGTTCTCACTCTCTCTTACTTTCCCATCACCTTTTAATCCTATTTATATCTGAGAACTCCTCCCTGCACTTTGTTTACTGACCTGATCTTTTCCTTTAATATTTTTAAGTATGAGAGTATTTCTTCCTCCAAGAATTCAAAGCAGTTCTCTTAAATGTATAATTCTAGTTGGTTAGAGACCAATAGTCATAAATAAATTTGTATTACACCATGGAATTACATGTTGATCCATGAAAACTGATCTTTTTGGTGTTAGATGCTAAATATATCTGGATCTATTGAGAAAGGAGTGCCTACCTTTTTATTCATTTTTTATTCATTCCTAACCCAGGAAACATCATCATACTAGATTTGTATGATTTTCCTACATAGCTCCAGATAAAATAATCAGCCCTGGTTGGTTCATTTCCCTTGTTTTCCTGGAAATTTTACCAAAACATTAAATCCTTTCCTGGTTAGAGTTGCTATCATTGAACGTAATAGGCATCTATCCCTATTTTATTTCAGAACTCTGAGACATTTTTATCAAAGTGCATACCTGGATGCTGTGAATGTGAGGGGTATACAGTAAAGGTTTTTATAAAAAACATTTGAGTTAACATTTTGGGGGTGTTTATTATGTGCCAGATTCTACAGTTAGTACTTTACAAAGTTTATAAGTTAGGGCTTACTCAGAGAAACAAAAACAGTAGTAAGTATATACCAGGAGATTTATTGCAATGAATTAGCCTATGTAATTGTGAGGACTGGCTAGGTAGTCTGAAATCTGTAGGGCAGGCCATCAGGAAGGGCAGGCTGGAACTCTTAGGCAGGGACTGAAATTGCCATTCACTGATAGAGCTGCTTTTTCTTCAGGGAAGCCTCAGTTCTGCTCCTAAGGCCTTTTAGCTGATTGAATCAGATTATCTAGAATAATGTCTCTTACTTAAAGTCAACTGATTATGGACTTTAATCACACCTACAAAATACTTTCACAGCAACCCATAGATTAGTGTTTGATTAGGTAAATGGGTACTATAACCAAGCCAAAATGGCACATCAAAAAAAGCACCAAATGTGTGTAATCTCATTTCCTCCTAACAACAGCTCTGCAAAGTAATTTCTGTTATTATCCCATACATTTCACAAGTTGGAAAAATAAGGCTCAAAAAATTTTAGTAACTTACTCAAGATTATAACACTGTTAAGTGGAATAGCCATTACTTGAGCCCATAGGTCTGATTCCAAAATTGAAAGCTTAATTAACCACTGCACAATACCACATCAAAACAAAGGAATCAATTAATGTAATTTTATTCCTCTAAATCTACACAAATGGACTCATATTAGTGTTTTACATATCTCTTTCAGAATATACCACCATCTTTAGACTTTGTGAGACTAAAATATTCAACGTGGTCTTCTGGATAATATTTTTTAATGCAAAGAAAGAATACAGGAGATTGGGAATCCCAAATATTAGTCCTTTCTGATATAAAATTGCTGTTCTTAAATAAATAGTGTATGTTGGAGAGGGTTGCATTCTTGATGACTTGGGATGGATGCTTTACTTTTCACTAGGATATAAGGAAGTTGAGAATTGGTACTATAAGAGTTTTTTTTTTCTAAATTGTCTCATGTTGCAAGGAACAATAAATTACTTAATATAACCAGTGTATTAAAAATGAAATGTAGATCCCCCAAGAACATAAGACTATATATTATTAACATTTTAAATAACATAAATTGTAAATTTACTGATTTTTAGCAAAAATGTAAAATTCCTGGGAAAAAATAAGTCTGACATTGACTACCCTGGGTCATCATAATATCATGGTAAGTGTCTGAACAAGTGGCAAGAATTCATGGTTTTGCTCCTGTCTGTAGTTAGGGTAGGTCCTTGGGCAAGTGACTTAACCATTCTTGGCCTCAATCTCCTTTTCTACAATATTAGAGGGTTTCAGAAGATGATCTCTTGTATTTTTTATGCTGTTCTATAGCATTAAAATGTCTAAAATTTCAACTATGTAAGTAGGGGCTATTTTAGTGCCGAACAGTAAAAAGTCATTCTTCTGTGAATTATTTAATGTTTCTACCCAAACCAGACTACACTGGTAAAACCTTTATATTTTGATATGCATATCTGGAGGTTATTGCCAAATTTCATTAGTGCCAGGATGAAGTTAATTTCCAGGTCTATAGTATTTAATATGTGAGCTGATTTTGCTGAATGGAGAATCAGTACCAGCGACCATGGACAGCAACTTTCTCAGCTCCCTCAAGAAGAGTTTGCACTTAGCCAAGCATAAATGCTAACAGAGAATTAGATTTCCACCATTCTCTTGAGGTGGCACAGACACAAAAAGACCTATAGGTCCCAAATGAATCCAGAGTGCAGAAGACTTGATGATACAAAAATGAGAGCACACCTGTTTTCTAAAGAGCCTGTAGTTCATCGCTAACAAACAGCATCTTTTTGACAGAGCCCAATATTGTTGCTAGAGAAAAATACTCAGAAGAGAATGATGCCCTGGGAAATGTGATTCTTCAGTCATTCACATGATTGGGAAACCAAGAAAACACCTATTCCACTCCAAGTCTCATGTGTTTGGTTGTACAGTGAGAGATAGAACTAAATGGCCTGAATCCCAAACCCACTGAAAGCGTGCTGATCTCCAAAAACCAGAGAGATCCAAACATGCCCCAGTCAAGAAGGTAGATCATGTCTAATCTGTTTCTCTTTCTCTAATATATAACCTATAAAATCAAAAGGCTTCACAAACTCCTTATGTAAATGAGAAACCTTTCTATGCACATAAGTGCTCACACTTTGGAGCCTCACAGGCCTGGGGTTTATTATCCTGGCCCTGCCTCTTGCTAGCAGGGTGGCTTCAGAGTATACTATTAATGTGAACTTCACAAAAGCAGACAATGACATGAAAATAGACAAAACGGTAGATATTTAGAGTTTCTTGTTTAAGGAAGTGAATGGTGTCCCATAACTACTAGCTGCAGATCTCTCTAAGCCTGTTATTTTTCATCTGTAAAGTGAAGATAATAATGAAACTGACCTCATAGAGTTCTGAAAATTAAATGAGATAATTCACAGATGGCTGGCGGATCATAGGTGCTCAGTAAATGTTGCCTATTATTTGAAAATTGATTCACATTTCTATTTTAGTGGCTATTTTTTGCAGTTGATCAAAGTCTTTGTTTTCTTTGGTTTTAAAGCAATAAATGTGCACTTTTAAAGTTCAGAAACTGAAAGTACACTAAAAAAAACAGATTGATTAATACTGTTGGAGTTCATCATCATGTTATACATTTCCTTAAATACTTAAAGTATCTCATTCCAAACCATTTTTCACAGACAGTGGGGTGCTGTTACTTTGTTTTCAGACGATGGGTATCCTTTGTGGGAATCTGTGGTTCTCATCCCAGACTAAGTGGGCAACTCACACTTTTGGATGGAACGTTGGAACACCAAAGAACTGAAGTGCGTGGGTTGCCAGATATGTTCATTCAAATGTTATGGAATTAAGCAGTCTGTAAACCACACATAATTTTTATTTCTTTATGGCAAGAAAGAACTGTTGGGATTAAAAAAAAAATGGGTGAAAAGCCTTGTCACTTAAGGTAAGGTGTCCTTCTTTTAATTGGCATAATTTTGAAGAGCATAAACGCATACAACTGTTTGTAGTAGTACAATGGTAACTAGTGGAAACGGCGCGGCGGGGGGCGGGGCAGGGATAAAGGGCAAATGTTAACCGCAGCCCTCCAGGTCTACTGGGGGCTGAGCATTCCCCTCCGAGAACAGGTGGAACTCTAATCTCTTGGGTGGTGCCACCAGTCCACACAAGTTGAGGGTTGCTGTGGCTTCTTCTCTTGAGTCGTGAACTCGTAGCAGCTCGGTTGGTGGTAGGAAACCCGAGGTGGCCTCAGGAGTAGAGCAGGACCTTCCTTCTCCCCCTTTCCCTCCTCCTCCTCTCCCCAGCGGCTGCGACGGCAGTGACGGCGGCGGTGGCGGCTGCTGCCACCGCTGGTGCTGCTGCTGCTGCTGCCGCTGCCGAGCTGGTCACCTGGGCGCCTGCGGAGCTGCCTGGATGCTGCCGCTGCGGCGGCCTCTCGGAGTGCGAGGAGGGGGCGGCGAAGAGCGAGAATATCCATAGTAACACAGGATGCGCCCGGCGCCGAGCAGGAGCGAGTGCGGGAGGAGGAAGCCCCCGCGCGCCGGCAGCCCGCGGTGCTAGGCGCCCTGCAGCCCCCGCGCGCCGCGCCCGGGCCCGCGTCGCTCTCGCAGTTAGGGTCCGACTGAGTGGTAAGCCCTCCCCGGCAACTAAGCCGACACCTCCCACCGCCCCAGCCGCCCACCCCCGGGAAGCAGCGGCAGAACAATGGAGAGCGCCGCCAGCAGCCCTGGAGACGGCACTCGGGGGAGGACGCGCCGCCGCCGCCGCAGCTGCCGCTGCCGCTGCCGCTGCCGCCGCCGCCGCCGCCGCCGCCCGGGCTGGCGCGCGCCGCGTGGGGCCGGGCGCGTGCGAGGGCGCGCGGCGGGGTGGGGGGCGCGGCGGGGGGCGCGCGCGCGCGGGCCCGGGGAGCTGGCGGGGAGAGCCCGGCGCTCGGCGCAGCGCGGCGCGGCCAGGCTCGGCGCCTCTCCCGCCCCTCCTCGGCGCGCTCGCCCTCGCCTCGCCGCTCGCTTGCGCTGGGGGCGCCCAGAAAGATGCTCAGAGGCAACGGCTAGGGGAGCGGAGGTTCCAGCCACATGTCCGCGTCCACGGGGGCCAGAGCCCGCCAGCCCTCGCGGATCCCGGCTCGCAGCCAAGCCCGCGGCCGCTGCCGTCGCTAGCGCCGACAGGCTCGGGTGAGTAGCGGGGCGGCAGCGGGCGGCGCGGGGCACGGCTTCCCCCGCTGCCCACGGCCCCGGCTCGCCAAGATGCGGTTGTGAGAAGTGGTGCTGCAGCTGGGGCAGGAAAGCAAACGGGAAGCCGGGTCGGAAAATCCGGGAGTGCTGCGGAAAGGGTTTGCAGGGGCATTTGTTGCAGCCCAGGCTAGCGGTCTCTACCGTGTGGGCTTTTTTTTTTTTCTTTTTTTTCTAACGTGGTTTGGTTATTGGTTTTCCCTTTCCTTTCCTCGTCTTCGCGGTTGCGAGGAGTTTGAAGCGGTAAATTACTGGATGTCTCTCCAAACGGTTTGACTTTCATGAGTATATATTTTCCAAAGGTCATTTGTCTTCAAAATTAAAAAGCCGTGTAATTTTCAGGTGCGCTTTGAATCACCTCTGAGGAGTAGCAGGAAGAATAGACACTGGAAGGGTTGATGTTGAGCGTGCCCTCTCCCCTCGTGTTTTTCATACATTGATTAATCGGAGGGGGACGTCGGCATGGACTTTCCAGTGGTACGCCTTGGAGAACAGTAACAGAGCAGCAGAGACCGCAGTTTACTGCTTTCGTCAAGGTCGGGTCAGCATTTCTATTGAAATCCCAATTTCCGTGGTTGTAACTTGGATGTAATTTTACTCCAGGCTAAAACTTGCCAAAGCTAAACAAGGACTTGTTTTTATAAGGATACTGCCACTGCCGCGGTTTTTTGTGTGGCTGGTTGGTTAGTTGTTTCTCTCTCTCTCTCTCTCTCTCTCTCTCTCTCTCTCCAAAACCAGCTGTCTGCAAACATGAGCCCCTAAAACAAATGGGCAGCTCAGGAAGGCTTTGCATTTTCAGAGATTGACCAGGAATGCTAGTCCTCCCTGCAGTTATCATTTCTCCTCCCTGAGCCACTGAGATGTTAGTTTAGAAGACTAAAAATTCAGTCCCAGTGCTGCATATACATACCCAATATGTTGTATCTGTAGAATGAAGGCATAAGAACTTTGAGCTCTATGATTCTTAGACACTTAGGTTAGTATACATGTTATGGGGACTCTTGAATCTGGAAAGACAGAATTAGAGGCAACAGTGTTGGAAGGGCAACATGAGGAATTAGGTCCAACCGAAGACTTGTCTGAACGTTGACACAAGTTATCAAGGGAGTCTATAATTCTCCTCCGAGAGTCCTGTTGAAGTTTGGAGCCGAAAGGGAAAGAGGAAAGAAAATTAGAAAACGTCTTAGAGGTTGCTTCAAAACCTGTGTTCTTTGTACTCAGCGGACGAGCTTCGGCAAGGAGATGCCAGTGGTGCTTGGTTATTTGAGTCCGTATTGTTGATGGCTGTGTGACAAAATAGGCTATAATGACTCGTGCTGGCATTATTCCACCATAAAGCCTTCTTCAGAAGTGATCCGTTCTGTTGTTCTGTCAGTCCTGAGTAGGACTTGGTGTGATGGCAGTGATCCTCCTGGACTCAGGTGGTGGAGAAAGGCGTAACTGGTCTGGTACAAATGAAATTAAAAACAGATGTATGCTACCTGGGAGACCTAGTGACAGTGTCATACAAAAACAGTGTTACAAAGAAGCTTCCGAATGCAGGGGGAGATAATGATTTTTGGAAAAAGCAGTGAAGAAGAATTAGAGCTTCGTGTTCAAGGATGGGAACTTAGTCCTGCCTTTGCTGATTGCCAAACTTAATTTTACTGCATTGGAATTACTTTGCTTGATGCACTTTGGCACTTTTAGTAGAAGCAATATTTTTTCCTTAATCAGTGATAGTAAAGTGACCATTCATCGTCACTTTATATCAGAAATGAGAGACCCTACATTGTTACAGTTCTGCTAAGGGGAACCAGAGACAGAACAAAGTGTTTTGCCTCTACTTGGAGATCAAATCTCCATTAGAATAATTTTGAAATATAGCATGGTGCAATATTAAGTAAGATACTTTAGGATAATGAATTTTTAACAAAACTGTATAAATGCATTTATTTGTCAGCAATTTAAAATGATAATCACTTATTAACAATCTAAAAGTTTGCAGGTTTAACCAATTTTTCATACATTTCATACATTGATTTCTGATATATTTCTTGTCTATTAATTTACTGCAAATGGTATAGCAGGTATGAAATGTTAAGGAATTGCTTTCTTTAAGAGTGTAGTATTTGTTTAAAGTTACTCTACATGTTCCAAATGGAGTATAAATTAGTAGACAGTACATTATACAGGACAGGCATTCCCAGTAATCAGTTGTAATGTTATTATCCTCTTGTAAATGTTGGGAGATATTTTACAGTTTATTATCAAGTCATTCTCATTGCAGCATTCATTGAGTAAGCACTTTTGAGTGCCATGGGTTTTAAAGCAGGTTTATCCTTTCTCTAAATGTAAGGCAGACATGTTCTGCAAATGTTATATTGAAATCAATGCTTTGGCATTGTCAGTGTTTATAGCGCTGGCAGAGTCTATAGAGACACAGGGTAGAGTTTATTGATGTCCCTATTTCTGAGCAGATGCTAGTGTCAACACATGTCACAGGAATATCCATCAAGCCACTTAATGTCCCGGGAGGAATGAACAATTAGCAAAATTAATTTGGAGATCTGCTTGGTTAAAGTCATTAATGGTCATGGGTAAAACATTTGCATTTCCATAGATATGTTTGATTTTTACATATTTTGACCTACAGCAGTAACTCAGACTTACTTAGTATTTACAAGTGCCAATACCAGTAATCAAAGTACAAGGTCTTTCATAAGCCACCAGTAATTAACAGATGTGTGAACACAATCCAGATTTACCAATTGGCCAGCTATGTTTTCCTTCCATGGACAATAAACAATAACAAAGCATAAATGTTTGCCATTGACTTTAATAGCAGTGTATATCGATAAGCCTTGGGAAAAAATTGTTGCATACATATTTCTTTGAATTAGAGATTACATTAGCTGTGATATCTTTACACTTGTATTAATATTTGATTTCTTTAAAATGATTGCTTTCACAGTGCAGTACTGTCAATATATTTAATAATTTGCTTCAGAAAGAACATTTACATGAGTGCATTTATCTTCCCACATAACTGTCAATAATGCATTGTTCCAGAAATCTATTTTTATGTAGATGTAATTTTCATGTAAAAATTAACCTTTCTTATAATTCCAGTGTGAGATGAAAACCATTCTTGTTCATCTGATTTTTCTCTTCATGCAATTGTAAGATTTTTTTTAGAAGTCAAAATATGATTAAGCTGAGTCATTTTCTTTTAATTGTGAGGATATATTAGCTTGTTTAGATGAAACTCCAAGATTAATTCCCTAAAAATTTTTCCTAAAAATTCCCTAAAAATTCCTAGTTCTGGTATTTACAGAGCAAAGACTTACAGACTGTTTACTGGTAGTTTTCTTATATGAGAATAGGAGGAAATGCAGAGAAGGTCAGACCAAAACTTGAACTGGAAAAAGCAAAAATGCATTTTCTGCTTCCCCTTGGTTACCTAATACTTGGTAATATGTTTTTAGGTAAATCTCAAAACAAAGTTGTTCTATAAATGACTTTTATGGATACATCCTTTGGGGCTTGGAATTAATGTAACTAAACTGAAACTGCTAACCTCCCAGGACTAACCACAAGGATGTGGTCTGGAAAATCTATGACTGCATTGAGATTTTCCTGGAGACACCTCTGTCACTACAGACAACTGCCCTTGCAGTGCATAGAAAACTGTTAGAATCAGCAGGTGCCCCCAGAATAATCTCAGTGCTGCTTGGCTGTATGTTTAAACGGTACTTAGTAACATTGGTCAGGTGAGGGTTTTGTGGCCATTTTAAAACCAAGACTCTTGGCAGGAGAAAGTTGTATGTTAAGACTATTTGAGCATCCTCTCATTTTAGCACATTTCAATTAAGGTAATTTTTTGGTTGCCATAAGTTCTGTGGTCTGTTCTTGGTTTTAATTAAGGCTTCGGAGTGACTCGCGTACAGTTGTAGCTGCAACAGGTGGTGAGTTTTGTGTTGTGTGAGCTTCATAAAAGTCTCATTTCCCTGTGTTTAGAAATCACGACCATGTTGTAGTTATTTTTCTAGAAATATAAAATGTAACTGCAAAAATAAGCTGCTTCTCTGTATCTCCATGATTCACTTCTCCAGAAAAGACTTGCAGACCATATGCAGTATCTCTTGGCTCTTAATGCATTTTTTTTTTTCTGTCCTAACTGTCAACTTAGTATAAAAATAATTGGTTCAAATTGTTTTCCTGTAGTATAGCTATCCCTCAGGAATGGAAGGTCTGGCATTGCCTCCCCAACATCTCCCAAGGGTTGGTTGATACTCCTGATATGAATGATGCTATTTATTTCACCCTACTGGTAGATTAGTCATAAACACTCATGCCAAACCAAATTTGGGACAAAGCTTCAAATTAAAAATATATAGTCCCTCCCAAGTTTCAACATTGTTTACACACTGGCTCTCCCTTCTTTTACCCACCCTGAAGTTCTCCAGTCAGGGAACCTGTCTTAGATGGTGAAATTTCCTCATCACTTATGGGAGAACCTCTTCTCCCCCATCTTCTCATGACCACTCATCCCTGACTTTTTCTTTCGTCTCATTCACGGCTCTTAGTTCTGGTATTTTTTCAGATCACACACATTCTTTAATCCTTTTCCTTAGTCCCCTCTCCTAATACTTCCAGAATACTGCTCTGTTTTTTCCTCTTTTACATTTTTTATAAAAACAGTGACCCAAGGGGCGCCTGGCTCAGTCGGTTAAGCATCTGACTTTGCTCGGGTCATGATCTCACTGTTCATGAGTTCAAGCCCCACATCAGACTCTGTGCTGACAGTTCAGAGCCTGGAGACTGCTTCGGATTCTGTGTCTCTCTCTGCCCCCAACCCACTCACGCTCTCTCTCTCTCAAAAATAAACAAACGTTAAAAAAAATTTTTTTTAAAAAACAATGACCCAAGTCATGACTGATGAGCATTCAGGGTCTGATATGTCTGTTAAGAAAGGAGCCAAAAGCTATACATTTTATAAGTGAGCTTATATCCAATAAAAAACCAGGACCAGAAAGCTCTAGAGCCCTCAGAATGCCCTGAGGTCCCTTTTAGAATACCCACAAATATCTCCACCCGTATGAAAGATAAATAATATTTGTAATTTGTTCACATTTAAATTAATCAAAATATTTCTTTTTAATTGTACATTATGCCAATGATAATTCATCATGTTGATTTGCTTGAATTTTTGTTGCACGTATGCAGAATTTTATTCCATTGTGGGTCTAGTAGACTTTTGTGAGCTAACTTTAATATTTAATTATTATTTATACTGTAGCTTATTTGAAGGAATATGCATTCTGAATTCTAAGCAACTGGCTTAAAAGACAGCTTTGCATATAAAAATCCTTCCTTTTAAGCCAAGAAACAATCTCTGTATGTATTCTTTCACTTGAGAAATATTTATTGGTTGTCTGCTGTCTTCTAGAAATATTTATTGAATGTCTGCTTTCTTGGGGCAGGAGATATAATAGTGAACAAAATAGACAAGGTTCTTGTTCTCTAGAGCAGGTATTTAGTTGGGAAGGAGTGATACAAACAAGTAAATAAATAAATGGAGAAAATAATCTCAGGTAGTAGTAAGTGTTGTGAAGGCCATGTAACAGGTAAAGTGCTTGAGAGTTTCCTGGAGAGGAAGGTGCTACTTTAAAAACGTGTTCAGAGAAGGTGTCCCTGAGACAGTGCCCCTCAGCCAGAGACCTGAATGCTGAGCAGGAACCAGCCATGCAGAGATTCTGGGGAAAGAGCTTCCCAGGCAGGCAAAGGGAACTGCATGTGGAAAAGCCCTTGAGGGAACAAATGCAGTGTGTTTGGGCAACCGAGAGCAGTCCTGTGGGGTTGCAGGTCAACCTTATCAGTCAAGGCGAAGAGTCTGGGTTTTATTCTAAAAACAGTGTGGAACAAATGGAGAATTTAAAGCAGAAACGTGATTGCTTTACCTTTGAAAAGAATACACTTGCAGCTCTGTGAAGACTGGATACTACTCGGGCAAGAATAGACACACAGAGAAACCACAAGAAGACTGTTAAAGTAGTCCAGGTGAGAAATGATCGTGATTTGGACTGGGTTGTGGCAGTAAACAAAGAAGAGATGTGGAAAGCGTCGCAATTTCAAAGAGTGAAAAGCGTTTTTAAATTCTGCAAGTACAGGAAAATACAAAGAAGGAAATAGCCATTCTCCATAGTTCTCACCATCCAAAGTAACATCTGTTATTATCTTGGCATTTTTAAGGAAAATAATCACTGTATTATTTTTGATATTTTGATATGTGATAATTACTCAGGTGATGTGCACAATGCAAATATTAAAATTTTCAAATTACCCTAAATCCCACCACTCAGAAATAACCATCTGTAACATGAGACTGATAATCATGGAAGACATACTTTTTTTATGGCAAGAAGTCTTTATTTTCATACAGGGTGCCACTGCAGGTAACCATCAGAGAACACATGGCTGTTTACAGATACAGAGAACTGAACAAAAGTGTTTTAGCATGCTGTAAACTGTACATAGAAAACTGGTGAACAACTTCAGACACTGAAATTAGGAAATAAAATGGGTTAACACCATCTGTCGATAGGTTTATGAATCCCTCAGCAGTGTTCTAGGCTGTCTTTACCTGCAAGCACAATTACAGTCGCTCTGGTGGCATATATCACTATGCATATATGCAAAGCGATTGATAAATAGATGCATGAAGGAAAGAAATACTTTTATAACAATGGCAACAGTGGAATTTTACTAGAAATGTTATTTTAAAAGAAGAAGCCTTTTAATTTCTTATATTTAACAGCAGAAAAAATGGAGGTAAAAAAAGCTAAATAACTGTTGAACTTCAAATATCTCTTTACCACAAGAATTATTTCCTAAAAGATCTCCCCTGATGGTTAAGGAGAAATGGTTATGAAAAATGCTAGGAGGTTTGAGCAAGAGTGAACTGAGCTTTTGTGGGACTTAAGAATTGAGAATTTAGGACTCCTCTTCAAGAAAATGGAGTATATTTCAATGGAACATTACACAGCCATAAAGAAGATGAGATCTTGCCATTTGCAACAACATGGATGGACCTGGGGGTATTATGTTAAGTAAATAAAGTAAGTCAGACTGAGAAAGACAGATATGATTTCATTCTTCTGGAATCTAAAAAACAAAACAAATGAATAATCAAACAAAAAGGAGAATCAGACCTATAAATACAATGAGTAAACTGATGGTTGCCAGAAGGAAGGGGGTGGGGGGGTGGGCAAAATGGGTGAAGGGGAGCGGGAGATACAGGCTTCCAGTTATGGAATGAACAAATCATGAGAATAAAAGGTACAGTATGGGGACTACAGTCAATGGTACTGTAATAGCTTTGTATGGTGACAGATGGTAGCTACCCTTGGGGTGAGCACAGCATAAGGTATAGAGACGTTGAATCACTATGTTGTGATTCTGAAACTAATGTGACATTGTGTGTCAACTCTCAAATTTAAAAAACTAAAAAACAAAAACAACAAAGTCAGTGGTAGGGCTAATACCACTTTGGTTTGTTGCCCAATTCATGGTTTAAAGAATTACTAAGCTTAAGTAACGTTAACTAATAAAATGTTTAAAAAGAAAATAGAGTATATTTTACCAATTGTACAAAAGCAAGATCTTATGAAAGCTTTGCTGTGGAAACAACCCCCCTCCCACCGCTGGGGCCCGGGAGAAAGCAAATCACCCAAGTAGATGAAGGGCCTGGAAACTTAAGCTTCAGTAGCCGTACAATAAACCCACCTCACAGTTGGAATCATTATGTTTTGTAAAACTACATATTCCAATTTTAAATATGTTAAATTGATTCTTTGCAATAAGATAATGCAGTCGCATTATTGCCCATCTCCTATTCTCAGCTAATAATTTTAATTACTTTATATTGACCATGTTTATAATACTTTCTTTTCTATAATCATTAGTACTAAGTTTGTTTAGTATAAATTCTTTTATTAAAACAGACCCAGTGTTTCCCCATCCTGTAGTATAAGCGCCTGACTGAATTCTTTGATTCATCTCTGAATTGCCTTAATTGCTTTTTGTTCTTATTTTAAGAAAGATGAGTGGCTACTGCATTTCTAAGGGCTTTGGTTTGTTCTTGTTTTTGTTTTAATATTTGAGTATGTCCTCTTACTACTTTTATAACTGAACAATATGTGAGTATTGATATTCAATATATATTATATGAGTATAATGTTCTTGTATTATGCTTTGTTTCCTTTATAATTTTGCAGCCATTGTTTACTAGCATTCACTATTTCTGTGAGGTCTGAGACCACCCTTTGTAAATGATTTGCCTTTTTTCTGCCTGGATCCCTAAAAATTCTTTCTTCCTCTTCGTAGGTCAGTAGCATTGCTAGGATATATCCAGGTGTTGAATGCTCTGTGTCAAAATTTTCTGCATTACAATATGCTCTTGAAATCTGCTGATATTGTGTCCTATCTTTGAATCCACTTTCTATTGCATTTGTATTGTTATCTACTTCAAGGACATCACTTATCCTTATTTTGGATCATCTTTGTCTCTCTTCCACATTTATTAATTTCCTCATAATTTAATTTTTTGTTATTTTCATCTGCATTCACAGTGAGTATGAAAATCCTTTCTCCTGTGTCAGTAATTCCATTTTCAGAACTGTCTACTCTGTTTCCTGATGTTTCTAATTTATTGATTGATTTTGAAATGATGCTCTTTGGTCCCTATTTGTTTCCATCAGTCTGCAGTCTCTCTTTTCATCCCATTTCATTGTTTCATCAATCTGTCTGTAAGCTTCAATTTTTACTGAAACCATTCTTCTAGAATAGAAAGTTCGTGTGAGGATTTCCTTCTTTTTCTCTGAATAAAGTTCTTCTAGATTTAGTTTTTATGCTGTGACCCATACATTTTATTTTCTTCCCTTCCTCCCTCCCTTCCTCTCTCCCTCCTTCTTTTCATCCTCTCTTCTGCTCTCCTGTCCTCCTTCCTTGCAGATTGGCCATAATGTTTTTCTTGCTGATGCTTGGGGAGCTCTGCCTAGACATGGTGTAAAGGAACCTCTTAAATCACTTCCCACTTTTTTGGGGACCAGTTTGCTTTCCTCTTTCAACTATGTTTTACTATCTGGGTCTGTCCACTTTCCTGAAGTCTGAAGAGATTTGAGTGGGTAGAAATTATAGAGAGAGGTAGCTCATGCTCTGTGCAGTTTGGGTTATAGATTTCCTGGGCTGTGCTAGCTCACATTTTGCTCAATGTCCTCATCAGCCTTCTTTTCACCAACTTGGGAGGGGATAGGTGGGAAATACCAAGGACAGCTTTTTATTTATTTATTTATTTATTTATTTATTTATTTATTGTAATTAACTAAAGGGTTCTGTATGAGCTAGTAGCTACTCTGGAGATAACCTATGATGTCATGGGTTTCCTCATTACTGTGGGCAGCCCTGCCATCTTCAGTTCCATAGAGTCAGCTCTTTGCTCCCTTTCTCCCATTTCACACATTTCCATTAGAGAGAAGAAACCGATAAGGATATTCACTGACTGTACTTTTCTCTAAATTTAGGATTACTAGTGAAAACGTTCAGAATTTTGTTGACTCACCTCTCTAGGGAGTGAGAACAGGATTAAAAACCAAGCAACATTGTGCCCTTTTTTTTTTTTTTTAAGTCCTGCTCCAGAATCTTCTGTTTCTTTCCTTGGATACTGTTTTTTGAAGTTTGTTCATACGTATATGCCTTTTCTTGATTGGTAACTGTCTGGTTTTTTTGTTTTGTTTACTAATGTTCACCATTTTCTTCACATTTTGCTAGGCATTTATTTAAGAAGGGAAGTTCTGTGAGGCAATTTAAATTTGTCATCTTAAATCAGACTCTGGTATATATTTTGGAGATAGAACATAGACATCTTGGTGATGAATTAATTTGAAAGATGAAGGAAAGGAAGGAGCTATGAATGACTCCTAAATTTCGGGTCTTAACAACTGGGTAGATGATGAACAGATTGGACTAAGGTGGGAGAAGGAATCAAGAATTCTGTTTTATGCATTTTGAGTTTGAGAAACTTGACATCCAGATGAAAATGTCAAGCAGGTGGTTGGATCAACTAGTCTGAAACTCAGAGGAAAGATGCTCAGCATATAGGTGGTACCTAAAGCCATGTGCCTGGATGAGATCACTTAGGAAGAGAGAATGTAAACATAGGGAATCCTACAGTGAATATGTACTAATCAAGATGTGTTCATGTATGAACTCTTTAGGCTCAGCATAAACTGTTCTTAGTGTAACAAATGTCTGAAATCTTTCATTATGAACGTATCAGGTTAATGGTTGGCATGAACTAGTGAGAAATGTAGACAAGAGAACATTTTAGAGATGGGAAATTTTATACTTCTAGATCTACACAGTAACTAGTAACTGAAGTGTTACCTTTCAAAGATCATTCAGACTTGCTTTTAGCTATTAACACTTCAATGAAATATAATTCAAAGTGATAAAGATTTGATTTTAAACAAAAAGCTATAGATTATTCTTTGTAAAGACTCAATTTTTCTGTTTTCAAAGTGAATCTGTATACATTTTTATTTAATAAGTTTTGTAATTAAAATACAGCTTTTGCTCTTAGAAGATGTGCATTGTAAAGAACTGCTATATTTTGAAGTAATGTGCTTAGGGGAAAGAACACTATTCCAGATTAAGAAACAGATTCCAGATCCAACTCCTCCAGTAAAAATTACAATGATAAAAAAATAACAATATCAGACACACAGAATCCTTTCACTGTGACATGCCCTGTACTAAGCACTTTGCATATATTTACTTTTTTAAGAAGTTGTAGTCACACGGCCTCCAGCTACTTAATCTCTCTGGACTTTAGGCTCCTCATTTGTAAAGCCAGTCTTCCCTCTAGCTCTAAAATTCAGCATAATGTGTCTTCAGTTATACAATTTATATCAAGAAACATAAAAATGTTTTAGTGATATTATTAACCAAAGCAAATGGAAATAGACTCTTTTATAGTCAGGGGAAGATGAACCATTATATAACAAAGGTTAACTAGCATCAAGAGTAAATTATGGAGGTTTTGGTTGAGTAAGAAGACTCCATCACAAACATCTTCCCTCATGCTTTTCCTCATGCTATTTCAGATCCTACCCTTTGTGCCAGGTCATGTCTGGTACTTTTTCCTTGCAGCCTTTCAATTAGAAATAATCCAGCCTCTCTCTGCACACCCAGTTTTTTGTGCCTTGTTTGTGGGTATTCGCATACATACGTTATATTCCCTATGAGACATTAAGCTCTTCGAGAGCAGGGACAATAACCTTTATGACATCATTCATCACTTTTTAAATTCAGTTGTCTATATATGGACAGGGTACATATAGTGAACAAAATTTAGGCTTATTCTCTACAGAGTGAAATCATTTTATTCAAACTAAAAGCATAATATTTTATGATAGATGTTGATCTGGGAATCAAGACATGGATCCCAGCTCTGTTATTTACCAGCTTCTGTGGCCTTCCAGTGGGTCGCTCTCTTAGCTTGGATTCCCATCAATCAGATGGTGATATTGATATGGATGTTCCCTGTATTACAGAGCTGTGAGCATTGAATGAAATTAATATATGTGAAGTACTTGTGAAAAGAAAAACACCTTGGAGCCTTATAAAATATTTCCATGCTTCTCAAGCAAGATGTGGGGGCATATGACCAGATATCTTCAACCAATTCTCTGAAACATTGGGGTTTATGAACTGCTGCCTTCCCTAAAAACCCACACCTCAAACTCAAACAGATAGTTTTCTGCTTTCATATTGATTTTGAATAAATATGATTTATTTAGCACATTTAGTGCAGAGTACTTCTCAAATCAAAGAAGATGACTTTGGTAGTAATGTGAGAATGAGTAAAATCCAATGAAAACAGTTTAGTGGATTTCACTACCAAGTACCTAATTTATAATTTCATTTTTTAAATTATGCATCTTTATGTTAATTCCATGTAATCATTTGAAGAACTTTTCTGAACTGTGTCTCTGTCCACACAAATATAAATGAAAGCATCGTATGTTATGTCAACACTGGAATGCAGCGTAAGCGGTAGGTTTGAGGTACTGTGGAGACATTGGCAGTCACAGCCATATCTGCCCACAGAACATTCTCTGCTTGTTGCAGAGTCATCGGCACACGGTTTCCTCTCTCTCACATGACCACCATCATGCAGGCCACGGCCAGTCACCTGCATTGTACCCCAGAGGGAATTGCTTCCACTCTGGGGCATGAAGACTGGTCACGTGCTGCATTATGTAGACCCAAGATGCCAAATGATAAAATTGTCCCAATTATCTAGTGCTCTTACAGAGAGATTTTATGTAAGACAGTCCTGAAATCCAGATTTTTAGTAAAATTAAACCAGAACTTAGATTAGCTGGCAAGCCAGACTCCCCCAAATGATATAAATTTAATGCATTATGCTGCTTTATGAAATGTAAGAGTAATTGGGATCCCTGACAGTGAACTAATTACTCAGAACAGTATTATTTTATTTTAAATAATCAAACATCACCCTTTCAATAAATAGAATCTGTACATAAGCTCTTGTTGGAATTCCTGTGTCTGTGAAACTACAAATAAAAAATTAGTGATATATGGTGATTCTTAAAAAAAACAACAACTGTGCAGAGCATTGTTGTTCATAATCAGTTCAAATACTAGATCTAAATATTGACCATTTTCGTTACTGCATGGTATTTCAAAACATAGGCCATGGATGTATCTAAAATAGTTGGCATTGGTACCTTAATATATACTTTGGATTTATTAATATCTTTATGTGGAGTCTTATGAACATCCTTTCTCCCTAAAACATGAGGATTTTTTTTTTGCAGTATGGCAGTTACTTGCTCAGTTGCTAGGTAACAAGGCAGATCTCTATAGCTTTATCTGAACACACAGCACATGATTTTTAGTGACAGTTATTTATATCCAATATATCAAAGTATGCTGTATTGATAATGATTAGATAAACTGTTGATTTACCAACTGTGCATTGCAACAAAGTGTGCAGTGATTTGCAAAGCTAGTTTTGCTCTAACCTTTTTAAAAAGTGCTCATTAATATTCACCACTAAGAATGATCAGTTTCCTTGCAAAGCCGCAATAGCTAGATTGTTTATTTGATGATCCTTCCAACCGACTGATCACAACCAAAAGCAGCACCACACCTTTCTGACTAATTATACTGCACATTCTCTGGGAAGGGGTGCTTTGTTCTTCGATGTTGTCCATTCAGATGTTATAAAGTTTGGATTTTTGTGAAACTCGTTATTACTCTTTATACTGCTTGTCATTTCTCATACTGTATCTTTCAGGAGATCTGGCTCTACACTGACAGGTAGCAGTTGATTTAGAAGGTGTTCTTATTTTAAAACATTAACAAAATTTGTTGTTTTATTTTTTTGTCTTTTGGCACAAAACTGAGAAATCATAGCAGTGTGGCATCAAGGTTACATAATCAGCAATGGTGTCTTGTTAGAGATCTTTTACAAAAGTTGCCATTAAAGAAAAGATCTGCAATTTAAGAACTGTAACCAGTGAATTTCCATAGTGAGCAAGGAAAAAAATAATCCCTTTTCCATTGTGGATTTTGTCCATAATAGTTGCCTTTTATCAACTAGATTCATTTACTTAAACACTTCTTCATGTATGCCAGGAACCATGGGAATTTCTTCCTGTCATTTGTGTTGGTAAATTTAAATCATATTAGATAGATTGTATACATTGAATTAATAGCCATTTGTCACAGTCTTTTTCAAATAAAAGTCAAAATGCTGTTTTATACTGTAATGGGGAAAAAAGTTATCTATTGAACTTTGCACTTTTGTGGTAGGATGACTGTAATAAGCTCATCAACCATAGGATAATTAGAAATTATGGTACAGTTTACTTTATAGCATAAGAAATAACACAACAGGTATTGTTGGTATTCAAGTTAGTCTGACAATATTTAGTTTATGTAGTCAGCCATAAAATAATGAAATCTTGCCATTTGCAACAACATGCATGGAGCTAGACAGTAGCAAAATAAGCCAGGTAGAGAAAGACAAATATCATATGATCTCACTCATAGGTGGAATTTAAGAAACAAAACATGAGCAAAGGAAAAAAAGAGAGAAAGACAAACCAAGAAATAGACTCTTAACTACAGAGAACAAACTGACAGTTACCAGGCAGGGGGTGGGTGAGGGGATGGGGGAAATAGGGGATGTGGATCAAAGAGTACACTTACCATGATGAAAAAAATAAAATAAAATGATTTTTTACAAAGCATTTAATTTATTGGACAGTAACATAAGAAATATCTTGGAAAGGGGCACCTGGGTGGCTCAGTCAGTTAAGTGTCTCTTCATTTCAGCTTGGGTCATGATCTCACAATTCGTGAGATCGAGTCCCACGTCCAGCTCTGTGCTGACAGCACAGATCTTGCTTAGGATTCTCTCTCTTTCTCTCTCTCTCTGTCCTTCCCCCACTCTCTCTCTCTCCCTCTCTCTCAAAATAAATAAGCTTAATAAAAAAGAAAAATCTTGGAGAATATTTGTTCAGAAATTATTTTTTGATGACAGCAGAAAGAATGCATTCTTCTATAGAATCAGAAAACAGAGACAAAAATGAGTTATTACCTGTTCTATGAACTGACAATAACCTGTCTTTACAAGTCAGCATCCAGAAAGCTAGTTTATATAGAAAATAGTTTAATGTGGAAAATTGCATTTTACTACTATCTACTAATTAAATGCCTGCATTTAACAAAATACAGTGCTCACTGCCTGGAAAGCTATAAAAAGCCACCTGGAATGATTGATTATTCTGAATTTCTGTGGTCTTGAGTAAACCAGAGACAAGGTATATATTTTATTGACTACAGACTGAAGGCCTAAGTAATTTACAAGGTAATTTACCAATAATTTGTTTGATTCTTTGCACTACGGTGTTCAGTTATCACTATGGCATTTAAATACCAAAAGTAAAATGGAAATAAGCCTTCTGGTTTCTTCTCCACTTTTTATATCCATAGTGACATACAGGTTTGCCTTGTTTTTAAAAAATATGCTGTTACACTCTCTCAAAAATAAATAAACATTTTTTTAAATCTAAAAAAAAAGAGAGGGTGCCTGGGTGGCTCAGTCGGTTAAACCTCCAATTTGCTTTTGGCTCAGGTCATGATCTCACAGTTCATGAGATTGAGCCCCATGTCGGGCTCTGTGCTGACAGCATGGAGCGTGCTTAGGATTCTGTCTCCCTCTCTCTCTGCCCTTCCCCTGCTTGCTCTCTACCTTTCTCTCTCTCAAAAATAAGTAAACATTTTTTAAAAATGTTTAAAAAGTAGAAAACATGCTGTTATATAAATCATCATGTATTATACATTTTTTTAATCGTTTCTGTCAGGGAATCAAAGCAGATGTCTGTTTGCCATATAACAGTATTTCTCTCCTTATAAAGGAATTTACTGGAAGATATTAATAGTTTCTCTCTCTTTCTGTCTGTAATTATGGGAGGAAAAAAACTGTATTTATACAGAACTTTTTAGGAACCTATCTATCCTGTGAAGCTAGGTATACTGGGTGTTCCAGTTAAGGTTGATTTACTTTGTATTTCTTTTTCCAGTTGGCACATGGTTAGTGAAACACAGCTCCATGTGACTGCTGCCTTCCTTTGTGTCTTGTTGTAAATGCTTGTTATTTAAGTGGACTTTCATCATCATGTGTGTCTTTTGTGTTTGTTGCTAAATCATTGTAAATGATTCACGGAAATCTTTCTTTTCCCTCTTGATACCTGAGCCTATCCCCTGTAGAGAAACCAGGTAATCCTCTATATGAGCTGTTATTGTCTCACGTTTAGGCTCTCCTGTTCTAAAAAGTCTCTATGGCCACAGAAAATACAACTTGCAGATTTGTTGGAAGGTCAGCACCCCAGGATATGAAGTCTGCAAAGCACTGGACATGGTTTTACTTTGTATTATTAACATATATTTTATGCTTTTAATCATTATTTATCATACTGTGCAGAAAAAGAAAATAGCCAAAGAATCTCAGTATTGAACTCCTTTTTTGTTTATCCAGGCATTGTGGAAATCTTGGCTGAGGTGTGAGTAGTATTGAATAATCATTTCAAAAGCAAATTTCATTTCTGATTGAAAACAAATGATTCTAAGTGTGTGTGTGTGTGTGTGTGTGTGTGTGTGTGTGTGTGTAAGAGAGAGAGAGAATGAATATGAAGATTCCAAGAAAATTTGTCTAATATTCAGGGTGCCTGAAAGCCTAAATATATTTATCCATATTATCAATATTATATGGAATAAAAATTATTTGTAAGTATTTAAAGATTATTTTATGGCACTTTTTCTCAGAAGACCTGCAGACACTGTTTAAAGAATTTTCAGGTGTGCCTGGGTGGCTCAGTTGGTTGAGCGTCCAACTTTGGCTCAGGTTGTGATCTCATGGTTTGTGAGTTCAAACCCCACATTGGGCTCGCTGCAATCAGCGTGGAGCCCGCTTCAGATCCTCTGTCCCCCTTTCTCTGCCTCTCCCCTGCTCACGTTCTCTCTCAAAAATAAATAAACATTAAAAAAAAATTTCAGCTATGGTTTATCAGATGCCACAAAAACACAGGAAGAATAAGAATTGAATTTGGGGTAGTGTGGGGGCAGAAAATAAGTACGAGAAATACATAAGGTAAAATGAGGAAGAGCAAAAAGGTTAAATTTGTATAATAGAATACCTAGTACATTTCTTTTTTTTTTTAATATTTATTTTTGAGGGCAGGGAGAGGCAGAGAGAGGGAGACACAGAATCCAAAGGAGGCTCTAGGCTCTGAGCTGTCAGCACACAACTCGATGCAGGGCTCGAACTCATAGACCATGAGGTCAGGACCTGAGCTGAAGTTGGATGCTTAACTGACCGAACCACCCAGGCGCCCCCTGGTACATTTCTTCAAAGGAATGGGGAGGAATGGGATTGTCAGACCTCTGGCTGCACCTAAGCCCCACTGTCCATTAGCTTGGCACACTTTGGGAAAAATTACCAATCTGAACCTTTCCGACCCTTGTTTCCCTCATCTGTAAAACAGTGAGGATGTCCACGCTGCACAGTTTGTCTGAGGACTAGATTTAGATAGACTGATGGACCTCTGATGTACAGTAGGTGCTGAATAAACCCTAGCTGCTATTTTTTTTTTGACATTTCCTCTACTCGTTACAGACGTTTTTCTTTCATCCTTAGCCTCCAGATATTAATATGCCACCAAAGTTAGGACCATGAATAGTGTTTTCAAACCAACAGATCCACGAATGGTAACCAGGACAAGAACTTAAAGCCTGAAGCAAAGCTGGAGTGTCAGGTTGTCCTCTGCACCTGCCATAGGCCACCACTCCCACAGACAAGATCTACAATATCATGCCTGAGTTATTAGATCTTCGTTAGTCTCTCCTTTTAAAGAAACATAAAAAGGCATGACAATGTTTTCTGTTCTTCTAAAACTACTTACTTAGATTTTGAAAATCCCCTTGTATAAATGAGGGTATAAAACAACTTGCTTCCAGATTTATTGGCTAAAGCATCCTTATATGAGCCCTCATCTCTCAAGGCAGTGCTCTGGACAACAGTAGAGTTGATTGAACAATAAAAAATATTGGTCATCATATCAGTTATGTCTCTTCATGCCTCCAGTCTGTTTAATTGATTTTGTTTCACCAAAATGGTTACATTAATTGTTTGGATTTTTGTTGAAAGAGAGAGAACCTGAATGGGTGAGTGGGGGAGGGGCAGAGCGAGGGAGAGAGAGATCATGACCTGAGCTGAAATTGTGAATTGGATGCTCAACCTACTGAGCCACCCAGGTGCCCCATTAACTGCTGGTTTTAATAAAAGCATCAGAAACATTGGCCTTCAGGCGCACCTGGGTAGCTCAGTCGGTTAAGCATCCAACTTCAGCTCAGGTTGTGATCTTACAGTTCATGAGTTCAAGCCCCGCATCGGGCTTGTACTGACAGCTCAGAGCCTGGAGACTGCTCCGGATTCTGCATCTCCCTCTCTCTCTGCCCCTCCCCTGCTCGCGCTCTCTCTCTCTCAAAAATAAATAAACATTAAAAAAAAGAAACATTTGCCTTCAGCCTTTTTCCCTCTCTTCCTCCTCTCTTGTCATTGAGTCTTCTTCCCCACATATTTATCCTGTATCTATGAAGTGCCTCAATCCATATTAGGCATTAGTTCTAACAACAAACAACATAGGGTCCCTGCCCTTAAGAAGCTTCCTCACTGCTGGGGGATAACCAAATAAGTAGATAAGCCACCCTAACAGATTTTGCCATCAACAAAACCCTCGGTTAGCTCTTCCACAGTTTAGGCAGTGGGGCTTTTTAAGTGTCCAAAAGAAGGACAAGATACAGAGCTATCCAAATTGGGATTTTCTTCTCATCTTTTATAAAATAAATTTTTTCTCCTTTTTATGCAAGTAATACATTCTCGTTATTGGAAAAAAAATTGGAAAATACAAAGAAGCAAAAAATATAAGTTGCTATCCCTCTACCAGATGACATTTCAGTATGTATCTTTCCAGGTTCTTATGTATGCAATTTTAATTAAAATATTACAATATATTGTATATACTCAAGCCATTTTGAATTGGAAGATAAAGATTGGGTGATGGATTTGGTTCTTCTGGTGGACTGAAAGCTGCTTAGAGACAGATACTGAGTCTTGACACCCTTTATATTCCTCTGAGGCCTATTATATTTATGGTCAGTAAATATGTACAGAATAAGTCATGTTGGGGATTGAGGGACGGGTTTGTGAATAAATAGCTAGATTGTTTTTTGGTTTTTATTTTTACTTTTGAGAGAGAGGGTGCGAGTGAGCCAAGGGCAGAGAGAGAGGGAGCAAAAGAGAATCCCACGTAGGCTCCACACTGTCAGCATGGAGCCCAAAGCAGGGCTCGTGCTCACCCAGCGTGGGGCTCAAAATCATGAACGGTGAGATCATGACCTGAGGTGAAGTCAGATGCTTAACTGACTGAGCCACCCAGGTATCTAATAGCTACATTGTTTTATTTCTTAAATTTAAGAATAAAAATGTCACATTGGCAAGTATGACATTTGTTGGATTCTTCTTGATAACAGTAAGGGTAATTTGACAATTCTTAAAGGATTCCTTCCTATTCCTAGCTTGAATCCTTTGAAATGTTTCCATATTTTAAACAAGCAAACAAGACTAAAACCACCCCCCTAAAACAACACACAATAACAAAAAACTTTGATCATTAAGAAAGACATAGCATTTCTTGTTTGTGACCTTATTAATTCACTCAAGCTTGCCATATATAAATCATTGAAGAAGAAGGAAGAAAGCAAATTTGGACTTCCTCTGTCACTAGTTGTACTTACTAAATATTCCATCTGTTGAACTACCTGGGTGATAGGTCAGAAAGTATTTCTTCAAGTTGACTAAAAATAAGCTCTGATTAATGTTGTTTTCCTATTATTTCTAGTAATGTAAAGTCAACCTGATAATGTTGACAGCAGTATGTTTGTAGAGATTTCCTATCTTTTTAGGAGTTTGGAATAATAAAAATCAAGATGACACCTCAGCTCCTTCTTGGGCAGAATTTCTAGTTAATCTGCCCCATCTGAGACCTCTGTTTCCATTATCTCTGTAGTCACAGGAGAGATTCATTACACTGTAGGTAGACCACAACTCAGTAACCTTGTAGGCTGCCTATCCCTTAACTGCATAATATTTTTGTGAGTCACTCAGACCCAAATTGGCCCCATTTGATTGGCTCTGTTGCTATTCCGGTTGATTACATGTCATCTAATTGCATAATTTATGCTATATATGCACTTGGCCTTCAGGTCACTATGCATGATTTGCTGTATATGTATAGTGACCTGAAGGCCAAGTGCTTTTCTTTATTGTACAATAAACTCACAGTGAAAATAGAATTTAAATACCTGCTGTAAAATACCACTTCTAAAAGGCTGTTTTAGGCTTTTTACAGTGCTTTGATGCATTTTTAAAGAAAGCAATCTAAAAATATCATATGATTTCTACCTGTACCCTAAAGCCATTAAATATTATTTTCTGTGATTGCCCTTGTTTTCAATTTAATTAACTACAAAAATTGGTATCCCCATAGTTTCTGGTTGTGAAGGTCTTTCTGCACATTCATGATCATTTTATTTCATTCTAATGATGTTCCCTATTGTCAAATGAAACAAAAAGATTAACCACCTTAGCTTTTCAGGCTTTAGATCAGTGTTGTCTTCCATGTGAATTCAACAAATTAAGTTCAACATGTATTTTATTGAGTTCTGGGATGTGCTTTATGCTAGGATCCCAGAATACAAAGATGTGTAAGGCTGCGATGTGTGGAAGGAACAAGCATGTGAACAGACAGTCTGTTCAGTTACATAGTAGATGACAGGTTCATTGGAGGCTCTAAGGAAACATACTCAACTTTACCTAGAGAGTTCTTGGAAGACTTCTCAGAGGAAGCAACAGTTGAGATGAGACGTTAAGGATGATGAGGAGCTCACCAGGGAAAGCCAACAAGAGGATGGAGAGGAAAGGGCATACTCTGTAGAGAAAATGGCAAATGCAAAGTCAGGTATGTACCATGTGGTGCCTGGTGGGAACCACTAATAATAGAGCATGGATGGGGGGTTAAGAGGAGGAGGAGACTGATGAGTCTATTGGACGTCAGCCTGCCAGTGAAGAGAAGCCACCGAAGGGATCTTGAACGGAGGTGATGTGATTATATTTGTAGCTGGGAGAGGTCATGTGGTACAACGTGCATTCCTCATCCACTGCTCTATTGTTTGTGCTTAAAGACCACCCCGTCCTTCGGTTTCCATTGCTGTTCCTGCAGGGCTTGATCTAAACTATCACATTTTCTAGGCCAGTGAGCTGAGGAAGGCTGAGTTTAAGGGTCACAGACCAACAGGTCACCCACTCCTGGCTTGTCATAGCTAAACATTTTTAGGTTGTATCATAACTGTAGTCCTTTTATGGGCCACTTCTTCCTCCTGAACACTGCTCACAAAACCAATGAGCTGTTGATCATAAGCCTAGACTTGCCTTAACAATGGATGCAGTCCCTGAGTATGTTCATGGTCTGGTGGTGTGGGTCCACTCACTGAGACACCTGTGGGTCTGCTCTGTGTCCCAGGCTGGCATCACAAAAGAGTGAGACGTGCCTGCCACCATCTGCAGACACATAAACAATTCCAAAAGAGTGCAATAAATATCACAGTAGAGAAACTAAAGGAACAGAAAGGAGGGAACAGAGACCAGGAAGCCCTCCTGCAGGAGACGGCATCTGTGTCTCCCAAAGGAGGAAGCAAAGAAGGGCAGACAAGGATGTCAGAGTGCAAGGCAAATAGACAAACAAGCTATTGAGAACCGCAAGTGCTTCAGGCCCAAGCATGGAGAAGGAGGAGAGAGCTGATAAGGGAAGGAGCCGAAGAGATCGCAGGGGACCTGGGCCTCCAGGGCTTGCACACTGTGCCACCAGAGGGTTTTGAACAGGGAGAGTTAACACAGCCAGCTCCACAGAAAGATTGTCATGAGAGCAGAGTGAGTGTGTTCGAGAGGGACAAGATGGAGACAGGAAAACTACCTCTGTTTCCCTCTCTTACTGAGCTCGGACAGTGATACCAGCAACAAATACGGAGTGCTGGGGGGCACCTGGGGGGCTCAGTCAGTTGAGTATCTGACCCTCAATTTTGGCTCAGGTCACAATCCCACAATTGTGGGAGCAGGCCCCATGTTGGGCTGTGCTGAGCGTGGAGCCTGCTTAAGATTCTCTCTCTCTCTCTCTCTCTCTCTTTCCCTCTCTCTCCCTCTCTCTCTCTCTCCCTCTGCCCTGCTTCCTCTCTCTCTAAAATTAGAAAGGAAGGGATGAATGGAAGGAAGGAAGGAAAGAAGGAAGGAAGGAAGGAAGGAAGGAAGGAAGGAAGGAAGGAAGGAAGCACTGTAACAAAGTTAACATCTGTGGATCCAAGAGACAAAGATGGGTCTAAAGAGAGGCAAAGAGACAAAATTGCTGGAGGTTGGAGATTCAGTGGATGTGGAGATGTATAAGAGGGCGAAGTCAAGGATGAAAAAAGATGGGCCATATAGTCCACAGATGGCAGAGTTTTTCAGTGGGTGCCACTGTTGTGAAATGGAGTTACACTTTTGGCTGCATTTGAATGCCATGTTGCTGTTGTATTACCCTCAATGTGCCTTCTGCTCCTTGGCTCATTTTTATACCTGGTCAAAAAAATGAAACTCCTTTTATAAGCCCTGTGCAGTCCTGCAAATTATTTTCACCTCTTTTTTTCCTTCAGAACCTATGAGGAAGTTTAGACAAGTGGCAACATTCTCGTTTTATAGATACAAATCTGTCATGCACAAAACACAAAGCTAGTGTGGCCGAGTGGGGTTGGAATCTTCACCCTGTTCCCTGCTTCTAGCCTGCATTGTCGGCTTTGAAGATACGTCATTAGATGATGCTGTTCCCAGCAAAGTGGAATTCATTTTTTGGTTTTCAACAAGCAGCCATTGATGACGATCTACGGCCAAATGCAAAGTTTTTCTTGGAAGCTTGTGTCTTTTAAATGTGTTGTCTGCTCACAGTGGCTCTATTTTGGAATAGCTCACATTTATGAAAGGCTCACTGTATGCTTCATGTAGTATTAATCCATTTAACTATTTAATTCTGTGAGATAGCTACTGATGTTATCCCCTTGTTAGACAAGTGAACTAAGGCACTGAAATGGTAAGTAACTTGCCCAAGGTCACCCGGCCACAGGCGTTTAAGCTGGAGTTTGAACCGAGGCATAATGGCTTCAGAGCTTCTCACTTAGCTTAGAGCAAATACATGAAGAGTGGACAAGTCTAGGACATGATCATTATTTTTCGAAACTGCTCAGGAGCATGTGTTTAAAAGATTTTTTTTTTTTAACTTTGAAAAGAGATTTCTGAAAGCAGCAACACCTTCACAGTGGCATTCCAGATCCTTTTAGAATCGGTCATGACCACACTGGGGAGAGTTCATTTATACAGAAATAGTTACAGTCAAGTTGGACCTCATTGAAGATGGCATCGGAGAGAGAAAAACGGAGAGAAACTGTCCCTACCCCAGAATAGTTCAACTGTTTTAATAGTTTTATTACTAAATTTGAGGGTTACAGTTCGTTAGGGCAAAATCCAAAGATGAGTAAAAATCAGCCCTTTTGCACCTGAAAAATTATTTTGGGGCAAGGCATATAAGGTCTCTTCATTATGACATGGTATAAGTCATTAAAATTTCTGTTTTGTATCAGCATTACAGTTCAAATATACAGCAAAGGGCTTCTAGGTGCTTTTCAGTGTTATTAATTTCTAGATTCTTTCTCCTTTTATGTGTGCATTTTTACAAATATTTTCCAAATGTATTTCCTTTTCTAAATATATAGAGTCTTATCCGGGCACCTGGGTGGCTCAGTTGGTTAAGCATCCAACCTCGGCTCAGGTCATGATCTTACAGTTCGTGAGTTCAAGCCCCATGTCAGGCCCTGTGCTGACAGCTCAGAGCCTGGAGCCTGCTTCAGATCCTCTGTCTCCTTCTCTCTCTGCCCCTCCCCCCACTCATGCTCTGTCTCTCAAAAATAAATAAATGTTAAAACACTTTAAATATATAAAAATATTCGTTAGCTTTTATTTTTCTCTGTATACAGATCATTTTAACCAAGTTTCTCATTCCTTTGTCCAATAAATCTCCACGTTTCCTGTCTGCCACTCTCACTCTTCCTTTTTCACACAACATTAAAAAGAATATTCTGTCTACCATAAAAGCAGGAGCCTTTGTGTCACCTCTTAAACACCTTCCTCCTAATGAGATTGATTGCAGTGTATTGTTACCCTTCATTTATTATCTCCTCAGTCCATGTTCAAGCCAAAGTCACTTAGTTTTGTGAAGGAAATTGTGTGAGACGTTCTTCCAAATGCTCTAATAAAATTCAAATATATCACATCTGCTTCATTCCCTTAAACTAGTAATCTTGTAATTCCATCAGAAAAGCAATCAAATTTGGCATGCCTTTTTTTTTTTTCCTTCATAAAGCTCAGCTTCTTATTACTTTTGGGTTTATTTCCTCTGGATGTTAACAGATTTTTTATTACTCTCACGATATTGCACACTTGCCAAATTACAATTTTCAGGGTCACTTTCATCGTTTGAAAATCAGGGCTCTCTTTTCCTTTTGCCTCCTTTTGTGGTGCATAAATATTTGGATTCCTGTTGATTCTACATATCTTATATTAACCAGATCCATTACTTACAGAGGATGGCAGTAAACATGAGGAGAAACAGGCAGAGGATGACCTCCCTGCTGCCAGCTGTCTGAAGCCACCTTCCCACACCATTTCCAAGTCATCCTGGCTGACTTCATCATCTCCCTCTTACTAGCCACCAGGTCTCAGCTCCATTCCTGGGTTCTGTGATCTATACCCTGCTTTCCCCTTTACATGTTCTATTCACATTAGCTCATCTGCTTTTGCTGCCCTTTAGAAGAGAACTCACACCTAGTTCAATCTGCTTGGTTTTTTTCTCTCATGTTTCTGTTTGTTGACAAGTAAAGTTATTTTTACCTCCAGGACTATGACTGTCTTTCAACCACCCATGGAGTATTATTTGAATTTTTGCTTTTTCTATTTCATGATGAGGGCGTTGTTTTCAGGTTGGATGC
Organism: Panthera leo; assembly: GCF_018350215.1. NCBI lineage: Eukaryota > Metazoa > Chordata > Mammalia > Carnivora > Felidae > Panthera > Panthera leo. The sequence continues at coordinate 119,071,956 of NC_056685.1, read as the reverse complement.
TGTAGGGCCTGGTTCAGAACAGCAGCCCCTGTGATTCCTTCTCTTGGGTCTAACCAGGCCACACCCAGGTATAGCCCTACTAGATTGTATTATCTTGTTCTAAGGTCTCTGCTTCTTTTTTTCCATTTTCTCATCCTTAATTACTTTCTTCACTGTTTATAAACTCATCAATAGGTACTTTCTTTCTGTAGATTTTATTATGTTATTTTTTAGCTTTGTATCACTTAATACTTTTCTTCCCTCAACAAATACAACTATACTTCAAACTGTGTTGGGGACTTAATTATCTCATGCTTATTCCTGGAGAGTGGAGATCTTTTTATTTCATTTATTAATTCATTTATTAAGCCAACATTTTTTTAATGTTTATTTATTTTTGAGAGTGAGAGAGACAGAGTACGAGTAGGGGAGGGGAAGAGAGAGAGGGAGACACAGAATCTGAAGCAGGCTCCAGGCTCTGAGCTATCAGCACAGATGCAGGGCACGAAATCACAAATCACGAGATCATGTCCTGAGCCAAAGTCGGACGCTCAACTGACTGAGCCACCCAGGTGCCCCTATTAAACCAACATTTAATGAGTAAGTACCTCCTGGTGGTCAAGTGGTCAGATACTGGGCTACAAAATGATGCCTCCTTTGCAAACATTCACAAGATCAGGAAGGAGTCAGCAATGGAAACAATTCTAACGCAGTGTGATGCGTACTATGATGGTGGTATATTTACAAGGTCCAATAGGGGTGCCACCCTGAAGAGATGAAGGCTCTCAAGAAAAAGAATCTAATTGTAGTTCTGGGGGAATCAGGATGAGTTTCATAGGCAAACAAGAGAGAAGGGAAATGGTGTTTCATGGGAAGATGTAGTCTTTCAAGATGGGTACTCTCAACTTACTCTGATTCCTCTTTCCATATCTGCCCATCTTTATATTATTGGCAGATCAAGAAGAAACTAAAAGTCTGTGGGAAACACAGGCACAGAGGCCGAGGGAAGAAAATAAGTACTACATTTCTGTATGAGTTTATAAGGGCTGCTGTAACAAAATACCACAGACTGGGTGGCTTAAGCAACAGAAATTTATTTTCTGACAATTCTGGAGGCTTAAGATCAAGATCAAGGTGACAGAAAGTTTGGTTTCTTATGAGGTTTTCTCCTTGACTTACAAATGGCTACCTTCTTACTGTGTCCTTACATGGCCATTTCTCTGTCTATGATGTTTATGTCCTAATCTTTTCTTCGTATAAGGACATCAGACATACTGGATGAGGACCATCCTGACAACCCCATTTTTACTTAATTACCTATTTAAAGGCCCTATCTCCAAATACAGTCACATTCAGAGGTACTGAAGATTAGGCTTCAGCATAGGAATTTGGTGAGGGTTTGGGGAAGAGACACAATTCAGCCCATAACAGTTTGTATTTAGTCTGTAGTAGTGTTTGAACCAATGGTATAACTGGTTTTCAGAATCACTGGACTTAACTAAAAGAATATATGATGAGCTGTTATCTGTTGAGCAAAGCTGTTTAAATGTTTTAAATTTATTCTAAGTGTTACTATAAATACCCTAGATTTCCCATGTAGCTCCATTTAGAATTAAAATATTACAGAAGCCATACCTCATTAAACACTAAACTTTGTCCCTAAAGGCCCAAGACACATGACAGTGTATGAACCCTTTCAGTACTGCTGTGGAAGCCATATCACGCTTATAATCACTGATGAAATGACTATGCTTTAAATTGCTTAATCTAGTAATTTGTTCCCACTGTAGAGATAAATTCATTTATCTTTATTTAGATGGATCATTATATAGAATTTCAGTGTAGATAAGAATATAGTTTGAGAAAAAAAACAGCTTCTCAAAAATGTAACTGCTTCTTGGATCTCCTTTATGGAAAAAAAAATTATGTATATATTTTGTTAGATATGAAAGAATTTGAAATGTCTTTGCATTTTAGACACTCACAATTTTTCTAGTGTTGCCTGTGGTGGTCTGACAGGAAAGCTGTGTAATGATCAGAAGATGTCAATTCTAATTTTCACTGGGCCATTCACTCCTTCATGATTTGTGCAAGGCATTTAATTTTCCTGAGCTTTTGTTTTCTCCTTGGTCAAAAGCATGTGATTATATATATCAAACTTATTTCATATTTTATACTCCTGTGCATTTTTCCAGTGTAGGAATTATGTTATTGAATTAATATGCAAGACAATGCTTAGATTTTAAATATCAGAACTTAGTTTTAAACGTTAATATAAATCTTGCGTTATGGTAGAAGAGAGAAAATTGTGGATGATAGTATTTATATGGGCAGAAAGTAAGAATGCCTTGCCAAGAAGGAATTGATTTAGAAAAAAATTTGAAATTCAAAAGGTGTCAGATATAAGAAACCTCACAGATCACCTATATTGCATGAAGAAATGGTTTAAAAATTAGACCATTAAAGTCATTCTTAAGGTAAAGTGAAAAAGATGTCTTTGAGGCAAATTTTGAAAGGGAAAAAGACCTGGGCCCAGTTCAAAGAGGTAGGAGGAAATTTAGATCCATTGAGGAAGGAAGAAATGAAATGATGACACCTTCAGTGCCCCTACCCCAGGTCTGAGTCATCAAAGGAAGGACACAGGTGAGCACAGAGGAAGTGTCCTCTTATAAAATCTCCCATAAGGGACCATTGTTGTTATTGTCATGCACAAGTATTTTGTAACCACCACTGGCTCCAGCATGGAGTTGAGCGCAACACAAAAGAGGTCAGAGTCCTGCTCCTGCCTCCTGGATGCTGACGCAGATGCTCAAGGGTGTGATGGCTATCCAGACTGGTGGACACGGACAGCCAAGTGTTGGCGTTTGTTGAACAAGCCTTGTTAGTAGTGGGAAGTGGAACTTGGTTAGGGGACCACCACTTCCATTTCCAGTTAATTGGGGAAGATTGAGCGGATGGGGTCGAACAGCAGGGCCTGAGCCTGTTTGCTCATCATCTCACAGCTGGACTCACAGCTGCCCTAACATCTCCTCTCAGGCGCTCCTGAGCTCTGTGGCTTACTTAAATAGGAAAGAGAAAAAAAAAGGAAGGAAGGATGGAAGGGAAGGAGAAAAAGAAAATAAAGAACACATATCCCCCAAAAGCTTTTCTATTTGGTTCCTTTCTGTCTGGCAAATGACTTCTGGGATAGCCACCTTTATTGGATTGTAGACCTGGCTCTGCCCACCCCTCACCCCTGCCTGCCCCTGAGGACAGTTGCCAACAGTCCTTTCTACTGCTGAGGAAGCGTGGAACTGGCTAGAATCAACATTTGTATGCTGACCCTGAAAGCAAGCAATAAAACAGTTAACATTTTTTTTTTTAGTATTTCTCACATGCTGGGTTTCTTCTAAGCACTTTAGATGTGTTCTCATTGTATCTCCCTACCACCTCTAGAAGCTGGGGGCATTAGTACCTTTCTGTTACAGATAAGAGAAACCAAGGTGACGGCTCTTATAAACTCCCTGCAGAGCACAGGTGACCAAGCGAGGGCTGGGGCCCAGAGTGTCCTTCTTACTTACCTACACACAAAGTGAAAATGATAGGCAGAGCCCTGCTGTTGACAAGACTACTTTCTGGTTTTCTGGATATTTTAGCATATTCCATCATGAGCTCTTCACATGAAGCAGAAGGTCTCATTATGCCCATTTTAAAGAAAGAAGTGATACTCAGAGGAGTTAAATGGCAATAAGTGGCTAACTAGCCAAACTATTAGAAAAGAAGTAATGGACAAGGTTTCTTTTTTGTTTTCAAACTCAAATTTCCCACACAAGACAAAAGTTGGCAAATAACGTATTTATTTGTGTGTGTGCATGTGCACGTGTGTGTTATTTTGTGCTATTTGTAGCTCAGAATCAGAATATTGTGGAACTTTAATTGGATTGATGGTTTTTCATCCTATTAAAGATGGTTGTCACAATTCTGGAAACATCTAGATATCTGGGATTTGGGTTATTTTAATTTTTATCAGAACTGGGAATTAAACACCGAAAGATTGGGCCCTGGACGTGTATCTTTGGGACGTAGCTACATCCAGGGATTCACAGCTCCTTTGTCATCCGGGTTGACACAAGTCTTGTCCTGACTCACAGTCCTTAAACTCCTCAGTCAAAAAGTTCTCTTCCCAGGAATGTTTGGATCCGTGACTCTCTCTTGCATGGATGAAAAGTGGGGCCAAAGGCAGAAATCTCCTCCCCCAGGCCTGAGTCTAGTCACTTCTCAGTAAATATTTATTGAGCACCGTGGAAGGCACCAAGGATATAACTAACGATGAAGAAAGCATGAAAATTCACATCCTCGTGGGCATACACTCTGAGTGTCCTTGGGGACATGCCACGGGAGAAGCGGAAGGTGCAAGAATTGCTCTGCTAGAGAACAAGCCACTGGAGCCACTGTGTTGTACACCTGAAACGAAGGTCACATTGTATGTCAACTATACTTCAATTTTTTTTTTTTTTAAAGAGAGAGAACAAGCCTCTCTGGGACACGCTGAATGGGGCTCCTGACCAATCATCTTTGTGCCCTTGGACACACTTAACATCTCCAGAGCCTTTGTGTTTTCCTTCTACAAAAGAGGTACACAATATGTCTCTGAAAGGACTGTGTGGAAGATGAAAGGAAAGCAGCACATCAAGCTGACAGAGTGCCTGAGACATACAGGGCATGGAGTAAAGGTTAGTTCTCTTGCGTCACAAGAATGTTTTTGTTCCAGTGCAGAGGACTTTCCTATCACAGTGCTCAGTTGGTAAGAGATTGGATAACTAGCAAGAAGTCATCGTAATAATTGCCCCCATTTGTCAAGCATTTATCATTCAGGACCAGGTCACATGCCAAGTGTGGCTACTATGTCAGCCCATTTTGCAGACTTCTGCTCTGCTTGGGTTCTTCTCTTCCTTCCGGAAGATAAGCAGCACATTCAGGGAAGTCTGTTTCCTGTGTATTTGGTATTTTTTTCCCAAGAGACAGTTAGTCATGCCATCAGTATTTGAGATAATTTGGGAAGCACTTTGTCTACACAGCCAAAGATTAATATCTGAATGCTCTATGTTCATTTAAAGCCATTAGATGGAGCACCTGGGTGGTTCAGTCAGTTAAGCATCTGACTTCAGCTCAGGTCATGATCTCACAGTTTGTGGGTTCGAGCCCCACATCCAGCTCTGTGCTGACAGCTCAGAGCCTGGAGCCTGCTTTGGATTCTGTGTCTCCCTCTCTGTCTCTGCCCCTCCTCCAATCACGCTCTGTCTCTCTCTTTCTCTCATAAATAAATAAACATTTTTCGAAAAAGCCATCAGATGGTTTTTTGGTTGTTGTTTTTTGAGGACTTCTTTCCTGACATGTGCATCCTGCAAAAGATTTTGAAACTATGTCTCAGCAATATGCACCATCCATGGATTCTTCCACCTCCAGACAGCTGGATTCCTAGTCTGGAACATGAGGCAAGCCACTCCTGGGACGTTCCAAGCAGCCCACACCTAACACCAGTGTTCCCGTTCCATGCGCAGCCCACACTTGGCGCCTCTCCTCCAGCCCCCTCGGGCCCAGGGTGTGCTCTGCCATGAATTACAGTTTTATTTATCTGAGCCTAGGCCTTTTTCCCTCTAGAATCAGAGCACCCAGAGCTGCTGAAACATCAATGCAGAATGCATTTTAATCAGTGGTGTGAATGGAGACAAAAGGAGAAGACTGTCAAACTGAGGCATCAGGGGAAGATGTTCTAGCAGCTAAGAGAAGGTGGGCCCTCGGGAATAAAACACCCAAGTGGGATTCAGAGTCCGCTTCTAACTCAGGGGGTGCAGAGAAGGCTTCACCTCCTGTAAATGGCAGCAGCATTGAGAGGTAATATCCAGAAAGAGAGCTGACTTACAGTCCAGGAGACATAATTTGCTTTACGAAGTTTATGGAAGGAATGAAGATGACAGCTGCCTTTTTCCTACTGGTAGTTGCTGATTGCATTTGGTTGTATTTCATTTTGATTCAGCTCCTTCCTGTCTGTATGATATTACCGTTACATTTTTATGCCATTTCAGATTTTCTTTTGTTGTCACATGTTGGAAATGGATTACATTCTGCTTGTCTGTGAAACCACAGAGATTGTTTTGCAGGGAGATGGTCTCACACTGTGTGGACTGAAGAGTACAAAAGAGATCAGGTGCCAGAAAAGTCTGTTCTTGAGATGAGGTTTATTGTAATGGCTCTAAGAGGGATCAGGGTAATCCATTTGACCCGAAAGCTCATCCTAACCCGTAGTGACAGGAACAGCACAAAACATTACCCGGCTTCTCTGGATGGCTGCCTTGTGGTTACAGATCCTGCTTCTGTAAGAAATCCCTTTTCACAGGAAGTCATATGCAGTTTCTACGTTTATTTTTTCCCTATCTAATCCACCTGTATAACCTCAACTTTCCACATGGGTATTATTCATAAATTCGACAAATGTTTGTGTAGCGCCTCCTATGTGTCTAAGCCAAGTGCTATATAAATATATATAGAAAAAAGCATGCACTCCACCCTTGCTTTAAACCTAGTGGAGAGACGAAGAAATAAAGAGACCATGGAGCCACGGTATGAAATTGCTGCAGCTTTGGTGGAAGCGTAGTGGAGGGGACCTCAACCAGAGAGAGGATGGTCAGGAGAAACTTTCTGTAGGAAGTGATGCTATAGGGAGAAAGGGAGACAAGGGTGGGCTGGCCAGGCCATACTTCTTCCCAGGGGGAAGGTTGCACCTAGTGGCGAAGGAGGATTGAGAGAGTGTTCCAGTCAGAGGAAGCAGCATCCACAAAGGCGCAGGGGCCAGAGAGAACACAGTATGTTCAGTGAATCTCAGGTCACATGGCCAAGCACCGAGCATAGGTGAAGCATGGCAAGAGATGACTCTGGAGCAGTGCATGAGGAGAGGGTCCCTAAAGCCTGCTTGAGGACTGGGCACCTTGTGGAAAAACCATCATAGGTACACTGGGGAAGCAGTAAGGCCAGGATAGTTGCTTCCTTTGAGCACCATAGAGTGTGGGGGAAGATACTGGCTTTTATGGCTACCAAAGTGAATAATGCTGATGGTGTAAGCTCAGCATGCTTCCAGGCTACCTCCAAGAATATAGACTTATGTTTAAGATAAATCTGGTGCAATGCATGCACGGGTAGGCAATAAGAATATTAAAAGATATTTACCCAACCCTTTTGCATCATCTACATTACAATTAGCTCTCTGTCAAGATGACCATGGAAAAAGAATTCACTAACATATGTACCTCAAGAATTTCTCCAGTTACCCATTTAGCATTTTATTCCTCACTTGCTAATGGGCCAGTTTGTTTCTGTTCTGGTTCGTTGTCAGTGGTCCATAGTTGATATGAAAAAACAACACATTTTGTTTATCTATCAACCAAGTTGACATGACAAGAAGAATGACAGATTTTATTTATATAGAAGAATGCCCCTTTCCCCTCCTCCTCACAATGTTGAACCTATACAACCAACACACTTTGTTCCTCACTTGGCTCATATTCTGAGCCATTTGGGTTTTACAGCCAATAAGGAACATCAGCACTCTAATTTTCATGGCTTGTGTCTCCTATTCATCACGCCTGTGGAGAGCCCATTAGCAGCAGAGGTCACAGAGGCTGGGGTCCCGCAGAGCTGCAGGAAAACCCAGCTGTTATGTTCTTCTCAGGTGAGAGAGGACAGAACCTCTTTGTTATGGTTATTATGGTTAATAAATATTTTCTAATAGGATGAGGGGGGTGAACTACACTCTCCCGAGCATAAAAACTATTACACAGGGCGAGATTGGAGTTGCTTGTATCCTTGAAGGTCTTTGAAAAAGCATATCTTTATGACGACACAGATAAGTCAAGGACCTAAGAGTTTGGTGAAAACCCGCAATGTCGTGAATGGTTTTCAGACTGCATTGGAGGTCATGTTGAATGATCTGTTGGTTTTCATGTAGGAACTATGTTGGGTCATTAAATGCAACTGTCTGTGGTCAAGGTTATTATTTTGTACTGTGGCCAAAGAAAGGTCTCTGGGAACATATTCCTATCAAAAATCTCAGTTTGCACGTCACATTTCAGAACTCTAAATGAGTCTTGAATGTGTATCACTGTATATAAATAAGATGTAAAGCAAGATTCTTCTGAACAGTTTTTTGGTGGGGAGCGGGAGAGAAGGGGATGTACCTTATTGATTCATGCTTGAGACTGAGAGCCTATACTCTTTGGTTATATATTTTCTTCAATAAACAGGTTTTTTCAGACTGCCAAATTTGTTCCTATTAATCCATTTCCCCCAATATCAAAAAGTCACTCATTGCTAAATGGCATTATTTGAGCAAAGGATTTTGTGTAAAGATGTCTGCTCAGTTTTAATGATGAAATTTCATTGTCTTGTGGTTGTAAAGCTGAGTTCCTCCTACTAAAATAAACAACAATTACATAAAATGATCTCTCAGTTTTTCTTTTTGAATAAGGATCATAAGGATAGCTGCTAGCTGTCTTGAGCACTTACTCTGTGCTGCTCACTGTTGAGATGCTTTGCCTGTATCAGCACATTTGATTCTCATCCAAACAGTCCTTTGAGCTAGGACTTCTGAGTATTCCCACTTCACAGATGAGAAAACCATAATACAGAGGGTTCCAGTAACCCTCCCACACTGCTGGGAAGCGGTGGGACAGAGTCTGAACTCGGTCCGACTGACCCCACGGTCTGTGCTCTTGCACCATGCCGAGACCAAGTCATCAGTCTTACATTAAGAAAAGGAAACTTCGATATCAGCATAACCACCCCAAAATCTTATTACACCAAGGGATGATTCAAGCAATTTAGAATAAAAGAGAACTGACACACATTCTTAACCTTTAGAAATTGATACAGCAAATTTGTCTCTCAAAAATCATTACTGTATTTTTAAAAGAAAATTAAATTTAAAATATTGATAGCATTTTAAACATGTGGAAACAGGAAAGTCAGGATTTTTTTTTAATCATCTGTCACAGTAGAAAGCTAACCTCAAAATGACATGTTATCTTATGTCACTCTTTTTCAAAGTGTGAATCTCAGATGCTGTGATTTGCAGAAAAAAAAAAAAAGTGGCATATCAGAACTCAGAAAACCCAAGATTCACTACTGGCTTTTCTGTTAACTCTGGGTGACCTTGAACACATCACCCTCCGAGTCTCCGTTTCCACAAACTTAAAACCTTTTTCTTCCAGTAATCAACAGAGTTTGTGCCAGCTCTAATATTTTATGAATATCTTCAGACTAGAAATTAGTGCAGAACTTTTACATGCTGTCTTAGAATCAAAACTAATTATGTTCTTTTTTAAGATGATTCTTGTGGGTTTTATTTTTTCTCTTGATGAGATCAACAGCTGGGCAGACATTTTTTTTCAAACATTGTTAATTGGTCACATTAACTCTACCATCACAGTAGATTTTTGGTCATTTGCTGGAGATGGTAAGGTCTTCTCTTCCTCCTCCAGAAGACACTGTCAGATCCTGCACATAGTACAGAGCCATATGGGAACCATTAGAACAACAAGCAACAAGGATGTTCCAAGAAGGTCCTCCCAGAAAATTGATAAGAGAAATGCCAAAATCAGGATATGAAGCCTGATACAACTATATTAACAACATCTCCACTGAGAGCTGGAAATTATGAAATAGCATAACTCCAAAAGAGAAGCTGTGTCAACTTTACTGAGAATTTTACCATAGCTATAGAAATGTAATGAGACTCTAATGTGAAGATATGGGATCCTTCCCACCTAACCTAACCCTGGAAATGAGAGGGGTTGGGAATGGGAGAAACGGTGAAGTGAGTCAGATCTGTCAGTGATCCTTTTTTTCTAATATTTATTTATTTGTGTGAGACAGAGATTTAGAGTGCCAGCAGGGTAGGGGCAGAGAAGGATGGAGAGAGAATCCCAAGAAGACTCTGCACCATCAGTGTGGAGTCCAACACAGGGCTCAAACCCATGAACCATGAGATTGTAACTTGAGCTGAAGTCAAGAGTCAGATGTTCAACCAACTGAGCCACCCAGGTGCCCCTGTCAGTAATCCTTTTATGGACTTAAAACCACTCTGTTCCATTGCCCCTTCACCTCTGGAAAAAAATAAAAATAAAAATAAATAAACAAATAAGTAAACTCATGTCAATGAAAGGGAAATGAAAGCAATTTTCATTGTTAGGCCCTTTAGTGGATAACCAGTTTGAGGAAGTCTTTGCCAATGCACCATTGACATTGTGGTTTTCTTCTTCCTTTGATAGGCCTACAGCATCCTGCTCTTTTTTTCCCCTTCTAATTCTGTGCACATTTTAAGTGCAGGCTGTAGCATGCTTCTTTATCAAGGTGTAATTAAGACATTAGTATTCATTCAGTTAGCGCAAGGTGTGCCTGTATCTCCAAGGAGCAGAGATAGACAACAAAGGGTCAAACTTACTGAAATAAAAGTATGGCATCTTTTCTTAAATTTCAAAGGCCCTGAGTTTGGCATTTATGTGAAGAGCGGACATAGGACAGCATCAGCATACAATGAGAAATCCATGGTCCCTTTCAACTTCCTTTGTTCATAGAATATATTTCAGTGTGTGTGTTCAGCATCCAGGTGTATTAGGACACTCAAGACTGTAAAAACTCATAGGTTTTTAAATCTTCAAGATTGCAGAAATTGCATGCATACATTAACAGAACAGGTTTTCAAAATCATCTTGGAATGAAGGAAAACGTGAGTAGCCTACAAGAAACATATGGTTCGAGCTGTTCATTCCATTTGCATTTGTTTCTGAGAGCTGTGCTTATTGCAGCTTATAAAATCAATTCAATTTAGCTTTTGCTTCTCTGTGCAATCAATTATTTTCTGTGTAATAAAGAAAATACAAGCCAAAAATATGGATCTGAAAATGTTTTTATCACAAGTCAAGATGTCAGTATATTGACCTAAATATAAGCAAGACTGAAAAGTCTCCTTACAGAAAATCCAAGATATTAGGGTGCTTTTTCCATTTTGCTTGTGCGGATCTTAAGAAAAATGGAATATGTAAATGTCAATTGTTTAGAAGACTACACAGCCTATACTTTTACATCTCCTGGGCTGTATTGATCTAAATGTTGTCTCATACATTATCAATTTGAATTTGGTCAACTACAGTGCATTGCATAAAAGATTTATTTTCCCTATTGTTGCCACTGGAAACATTGAATCAACATCCAAATTATACTTTTCTGATAAAATTCTTAATCTAACAAGTCTTTTCTGTTTGTTGTCATTCATAGCTTTACTTTTGATTCATGATTAATCACAGCTCATGTGTTCAATCGCTATAAACTGTTTGTAATGGCTTCTTTGTAGCTCTTAGGTTTCTCTAATCTCCCCACAGTGAATTACAGTAGAACTCAATTCATTTGTTGGCATTATTAAATAGTTGATTAATGCCAGGTTTTAAATTGTTAGTCTTTTCTTATTTTTATAAAGAACTAAAATCAGGATTTGCTGTTCTTGCCAGGAATCAGTGAAAATTTTCAAAATATTTCTCTTTGAAGCCTTGGGCTCTGATACCCTCACATATGTGAATGTTTTATTGAAGTCATTTTTGGTGGCTTGAGCTCCATTCTTACTTGTCAGGTTAGAAGTTCTGGCATTAGACCCAAAAGCTCTTCCAGAACCCAGCCCTTCTTTTCTTCAGGAACCAAATTAGTTCACAGGAATGAGAATGTCTTCAGCAAAATGTATCACAACAAACTAGACCCAACATTTTTTAGTAAACAGAAAGTCCATGGAAATATGCATTTACTCACTTGCTGGAGATCCCAGAAAGAGATGATAATCCTACAAGAAGCCAGAATCTTTTTAATATAATTGGGTAATATATGTTCCCCTCTTATTCCATGGGAAACAGATGCCGTGCAAGACTCACTTCCTGCAGGAAAACTAGCAGAAATGCTAACGCTGCGTTTAGTTTGATCTGCCAGAGAGCCCAGATAGGACATCGCAGTTTTCAGTGTGAAAAATCCCATCCCTGTTTCGACGCCGTTTACTGCCGCGGTAGAGGGAAGGTCGGATTCCCTAGCAAGGATTAAGACAGAGTCCAACCCCAAACTGTTCTAGCCTCACTTCTCAAAGCACTGCTAAAAGAACCCTCTCTTCCATTCAACTGGCCAACTTTTCCTCTAAACATGCCATGTACAATCCAGCCACTCTCTTTTACTCTGAACTATGCCTTTTTGTTGATCCTGGAGCTTTCTTTCTCAGGCCCTGGGGATGGGGGGAGGAGTGCAGGGAGAAGGTAGGGGAGTGCCTTGAATTACTAACACTGCCCAAAACTGTCTATGCACCAAACACTGTCAGGAATCTGAATACAACTTAAAGTGTAACTATTGTCAGGTAGGTGGGCTATGATATTTTTTAACATTAAGAGGGGAAAAGACCATAGTGTTACATTACAAAATGTAGCTATAAACTTGTTTACCTACGTTTCCGTTTGAACACTCTCATTTCATGAACCATTCATTTAACTTTCTGTTTTTAAAATTTGTATGATATTCTCACATATGATGTCCTTATACGTGTCCTCAACTGACTTGCAAAACCTTGAGATCAGAAGCCACACCTTCATTCATTTCCTGTGTACTGATCCCCATAAATAGCTCTTCAGCTTTTATTTTAGGCTTACTAACCCTCTACCCTAGTCAGCTTCATTCATCCAATCAATCAGTGGCACTGACTTTCACCACACCAAGACCATGAAGGTAACTAGGCATTTTCTCTTAGAACGTACTGCCAGAGGGTAGGAGGAAACTTTTGGAGGTGATGGATAGGTTTATGGCATAGTTGTGGTGATGATTTCACAAGTGTGCACTTATTTCCAAAGTCATTAAGTTATGTACATTAAATAAGCACAGCTTTTTGTGTGTCAATCATGCTTCGATAACGTAGCTTAAAAAGAAAGAACTTACAGTTTCTCTATCTCTAGACATAACCAAGTAGCACCTAGACTTACCTGTGCAGAGAAACATGTGTCTCTCCTTCACTCCAAAGCTAACCATTCTGTCTGTGCCCCAGGCCCATCCCCATTCTCCCTCTCCAAAACCAATCTATTCTTCTCTCCTTGTAGCCTCATGGCTTCCTGCAGTGTCACCCCATCTCCCCACGGTTGATATCACTGTGCTTCTGCAGTATCACAATAATGGCAATTGTCTAGGCTTGGCTCACAGTATATCCCATTTCTGACTCATGCAGGTGTGTCAGTACTTAACATGCATCCCTTTTCCCTGTGGACATCCTATTTCACCTCCAAAACCTAGCTTAACATATCCTTGCCTCCAAATGTCCTTGGTCCTCTCAGAAAACTACTTTCCATTCTGTGCTCCCAAGACCTGTTGTCTTTGAATATAGTACCAATCACAGCCTGACAGGGTGGTGTGTTAGGTACACACATGCTTCCCCATTAGATTGAGAACTCATTGCATGCAAGGGTTATGTCTCCATGACTCATTCTATCTCCATTGCATGGCTTTCTCATATAATTGACATTTAACAAATGTTTGTGGAATAATTATGCTTTCTTTCCTCTCACCAGGTAGGACTTGATAAAAGTAAATACTCATGTCATATCATGTCATTTGTGTTCTCAGACAGACTTTTTCTCTTGATAATGTGCCTTCCCAATGGTTCTTCTAGACATAGAAGAAAATATGCTTTAATGAGTCTTTTGAATTTTCTTCTTTGTCCCTAGCTAGTTGCAATCATCTGTCCTCCTAGGCTCACAGAGATTATTCAGTATCTGCCTGTGGCTACCCTTCCCCTTATCCTCATCTTACACCACCCGACCCCATGTAACCTCTAGAAGAAAGAAGCAAATAATTGCACTGGCCACTGACCTCACAGTCATATTCAGTAGTAAAGCATAAGGAAAGGACAATATTTATTAATCCTGCACCAAACACATGCACGCATGTGCATGTTACACACACACACATAAATCATCTCGTTTTGTTAACATCAGTTTATATACATATAGTCAATACACTATGTGCTTTCAGTAGATCTATGAAGGAGGTATTACTATCATGTCCATTTCACAGATGCAGAAATGGAAGCTGGGAAAGGTGAATATCTTCCCCAGATCCAGCTCTGAATATTGGAGCTAGGAATTAAACTCAGGTCTGCCTTGCATCAAAGCCAATTCATTCTGTTATGCAAACTGCTTCAAAAATAGGGGAAATCGATTAATATTAATGATTGTATGGCTTGTATGTGTGACTGTGTAGATTATTCATAGCTACGCTGTATATACATCATAAAAATATAAATTATTTATTAAGCCATGATGTATAAGGCCTCACATATGTTCCTAACTGCTGATATATGCACCTCACAGAAGAACATTATTCACTGGGGAGTTATTTATGTTTGTAACCTTCCTCTTAGAGGACACTCCATGATTCAGATAAGAAAATCAAGGCCCAGAGAAGAGCAGACCCTTCCCAAAGGACAGAATTCTAGAGTTCCAGAGCATCACCCCATCCTGAACTTCAAAGTATAGGTCTGACTAACTGTGCTTTTTGAAGAAACACAATACATCAACCAGTTTGTCTTTCAGGAACAAAGTCTACACTCCCCATAAGGATCCCAAACAACAGAGTAATTTGGAAGGGACACCACGCTCATACAACAATGCCAGTTGTAAAGAGAAGACGGGAAAGACAGCAAAGGCATTTTGCAGATCAAAAATATTTGAAGACCTTGTCTCTGAAAAACTCACAGGCTGAGAGCCAGTTTTGAATTCCATATTCCCCCCTTCCCAAACTTTTCATACTGATTATATATTTATATAAGCAGTCCAAGATTTTAAGCCACTAGAATCCTAGAAATTATATACGGGTAGAATTATGGAGGAAAAAAAAACTGATTATTTTAGCTTTCCTTAATTTTCTTCATCTAGCAATACTCTACTTACTGAGCGCCAGCTATGTGCTAGGTATTTCATATAGTTTGGGTGAAGAACCAGAAGCAATCATTTTCAACATCAAAAAATTAAATATGTTCCAAAATATGCTTCTACTTTCAAAAATTGATGAATAAGCACATTAAGTAGCAATAAATGACGTGTGGGGATATTTAAGGCACTGAAGCCCTTCGGAATGAGCAGATCAGCAAAATGCAACACCAGAAGAACAGGTTTGGGTACTATAAATATGGCTACTGCATATTTCACCTCTCTTGACAACCATAGCAAGGATGTAGAATTCATGTACCTATCTTTAGAATTGTCAGAGAAGGTATTTACTGAAAAATAAGTAATTTGCAAGGAGGGAGTCTGTAAAGAGATTGTTTCTAAAGGGTAAGAACTGTTTAGTAGGATTGAAATAACTCAGTGGGAAATGGGTGAAATCCTCAATGACTATCACTTTAGTTAACACTGAGGAAGTAAAACAATTGTTCCCCTCATTCTGTTTCCAAATGGAAAATGCACCCCATCACTTTTAAGCCACCATTTTTACAATGCTCTTGTGCCATCAGAAGTGTATTCCTGATTTCTAAAAGGCATGTCAGAAATATGTAAGAAAAGCCACTGCAGTATGGAACTTAGAATTCTATTCTAAACAGTCACCTGGCTTTGGCTCCATGGTAAAGAATGTGCAAGTGTTGAAATCTAACAGACCTTGTTGCTTGCATAACCTCCCCGAACCTGTTTCCTCATTTGTGAAATAGGGGATAATATCACTTTCCATACAGGTTGTAAGGATCTGATGTGATAAATTATGCATGAAGCCTGGCCTGTAAACTAGTTTTATATGGCTTTCCAGCCCTATCACTACATATCATCTACTCATTTTAAGTCTTAACAATTTATTTCGGTGGTAGAACTACAGGGAACAAATGCAGTTAAAGCACCTCTCCTGCCCTAAAATATGTAAATTGTTTCCTACAGTACCGTTTCCTGGAGTAGTTTCTCTTCCCACCCCCTGACACATTCCTGATTCCCCTGGCAGTCACACCACCCACTGAATGGTTCAAACACTTTCCTGGTCTACTTTGAGCAACTGTGAGTCCTTCTGTCTGCACAATTATTTTTACATGCCATACATATTTAATTAGGAGAGCACGGAAACTACTCCAGGGCTGAGGAATAGTGATGTTTGTGTGCTTCTCCTGTGGGGCTTGCGTGTGGACCAGTTTGGTTGACGTGTCTTGCTGACGAGACCAAAGAGGTGGCCTCCGTCCACATATGAGCAAACCCGTCGCTTCATTCCTGGACCCGGATCGTAGCTCAGCCTGCGCGTGGAATGAGATCCGCCAGGTGTTGGGTCTTCTGTCTTCCCGTCACTTGTCTTCACCATCCCCAGGTTGGCATTATCTGTTCGTTAGAACAACAAATAGGTTCTACCAGCCTGCAACATGCCAAGCCAACATGCTAGCATGCCAACATGCTAGGTGCTGGGCTGAATCAAGTCAACATGTACCCCTGCCCTCGTGGGGCCTGCAATCTAGTTTGAGAGGGAGACAACAGATAAGTGGACAAGCAAATATAAATTCTAAAAAGAACCATGTGAGAAATGGACAGAGTATGGTAAGGGGAGTGGAGGAAGGACCTACTTAAAGAGGGTGGCCATGAAAGGCCCCTCTGATGAGGCATATCTGGCTGAGTCCTGAGTGTATAGAAGGACCCAGCACTGGGAAGTGTGTAAACAGTGTAAGTTTCAGTGACACACAGGGAGCCCTCCATGCTGGGTGCTGTGGCTACTGCGAGACGTGAGAACGCAGCCTCTGCTCAACGGTAGGACCAAGACACATTACCATACTCTCCCTGGGTCCTTGGTGTTATTGAAAAGCTTCACCCAGCACAAGGAGAAAACACATCCCACCCAGTGACCACTGGTGGGGTCACTCTCCATCCAGTGACCACCCCACCCAGTCCCCAAGGGAATTTTGTAGACACAAGTGGTATGAATGTAGGCTTATTCAAGAACCACACCTCTCTGAAAAAGGATCGGAAGCAGTAAAGTTGTAAACTGTGACTTTGGAAGGCAAAATTCATTCTTTCCCATACTTCACATCCAGATCTTCATGTTTTAGGTAAATTGACCCAGAAAGACAGAAAAACAACTCAATAAGCTCTCTCAACCATGGTTGAAAAGATGCCTTTGCCGGTCAAATGGTCCTAATACAGTATCCAGCTCCTATCACCTTTTGCACTTTTCTAGAATTCCTTAACGAGAATCTGACATATTTTCCTCTTCTTTTCTTTTCTTTTTTTTTTCAATATATGAAATTTATTGCCAAATTGGTTTCCATACAACACCCAGTGCTCATCCCAAAAGGTGCCCTCCTCAATACCCATCACCCACCCTCCCCTCCCTTCCACCCCCATCAACCCTCAGTTTGTTCTCAGTTTTTAAGAGTCTCTTATGCTTTGGCTCTCTCCCACTCTAACCTCTTTTCCTCTTGTTTTTTTTTCTATCACTTTGTTTTTATAGAATGGTTTATATTTTTCAAAAGACTTTCACATCTCTTTTGGTTCCTCATAAAAACTCTGTGAATGAAGAATACAGGTTTGAAGCATTAATGAAGCAGAAAGTTAACAGAACTTCTGCTTTGGTTTCTTTGCAAAGTATCCCCCCTCCCCAGCCATGAGTTTTCTGTGGAATACAGAATATACCTTTTTTGTTTTTTTAATATGGAATATGTCTTACTCCAAATGTTCATTTTAACAGGGGAGGCAATATGATGGAGTGATGAAAGATACAGGCTTTGTGACGAAAAGGGATGGGTGGGTGTGTGCATGCGTGTGCATGTTTAATCAGGGCGCTGCCCCCCAATTAATATGCCATCTTAAGCCTCAGCTGCTGCCACTCACACCCTGCCCCCCTACCCCTGTAAACAGTGATAACAACACCAAACTTGAAAAGGGTTTTTGGGCAGTAAATGAGGTTACAAGGAAAGCACCCAGCTCAGTGCCTGTGTGAAGGTGCTTTGCCCTCCCTTGGCCACTTTCTTTTTCCTCAACACTCAGGAGAGGCTGAGCCCAGCAGCTGTGTAAAGAGTAGTACTCACAGAGGCTTGCCTTCCCCGCCAAACCCGTTCCTCCGCCTTTCTGCAACACCATTCTCCCAAGCCCAGTTTTCTGGAGTCATCCTTAAAAAACCTCCCTCTCCTTTACCACCTACAAATGATACTCACCATCCCTGCCCTTTCTGCTGCCTAGACAATTCTCAGATCCACTCCTTCC
This sequence comes from Panthera leo, assembly GCF_018350215.1. Taxonomy (NCBI): domain Eukaryota; kingdom Metazoa; phylum Chordata; class Mammalia; order Carnivora; family Felidae; genus Panthera; species Panthera leo. Next base: position 119,053,714 of record NC_056685.1, on the reverse strand, counting down.
TCTCATTGCCATTCATTTATTCATTCAATGACTGTTGAGTACCTACTACCTGCAGCCACTACACTGGACTCTGGGAAAACAGGAGTGAACAAGCCTGAATTCCTGGCACTCATCCTCACTCAAATTATTTCAGTTTACTCGCCTACAGACAGTGTCTCCTTACTCCAGTCCATTCTCAGTATTGACATCAAAATTATTGTCCTAAGCAATACTGATCTCTGATCTCCTCAATTCTGATATCATCCTTTGCCTTCTTTACAACCGTGACTGGTTTCCCAAAGATTTCAACGTGGTAAAAACGGCCCGTATTTACTGAGCCTGTACTATGGGCCAGGCGTTGTTTTAAGCACTTTACATGTATTGTCTAATTCAGTTGGAAGACCAAATGCCTTTAGAATACCCTTAAATCTGGCCACAGCCCACCCCTACCACGTCCTCCCCTGCCACTCACACATCCAGTTCTTCTTGCCCAAATCAATCAGATGTTAAAACCATACACAGACATGTCATATTCTTATGTTCTTGCACGCCTCTGAGCTTTTGCATGGTATTTCCTCTGCCTGGAATTCCCTTCCCTTAGTTTTCTACCTGGAAATCCAACTCATCCCTGAAAGTCTTCCTCCGACACCATGAAACCATCTGCAGCTCCCCCTGGATCAGGTCACTTCTGACCCTCTGCTTTCATAACACTGTGTGTGCCCTACACAACCTTGCATCACTGACACAGTCAACCCTGGATGTGGATTTCTGATGAATACCTGAACACTACAGGCTGCATTGTTGGGGTCTCACACCACAACGTGGCTCTCAGAACAGAACTGCCAGTACAGACCTGGAAGTGCAGGAGTGTAACAATTCTATCAAGGGCACAGGCACCAACTTTTATAAAACGTGCCATGACTCCTTCATAAGCTTTCTTTCTTTCGTGTTTTGCACTTTAAGTAGCAAAAGTAGTAGAACTCCATGCTTGGTTAACATTGTTCCCTTATTCCATGGAAGGTTAGGTCTTGGCTAGCCTGGGTGCTATGAAAATGGGAGCATCGGCAAGCCAGGCAGAGAGAGCTGGAGAGAAGCTTTGTTTTTCCCCTAAAATGTTGCCTCTCTGGTGTCCATCACTGCCGTTATGTGGAAGATAACTTACAAGCCTCCAAAGAAAGCCTCCTGCCTAAATTTAATCAAAGATCAAACTGACCTCTTGGAAAAGGAGTATTTGCTAAAGGAAGACCAGGCACTTATAATATTTGATGTTTAATGCCCAATTATCCATCTCCCCAAAAGTCACCAGTTCTGGGAAATATGACAGTCATCAGGAAGTATGGCAATGAGAAGCTCTTCTATTTCCTGAGATGAAATTCAGCAAAGACATAAGCAACCAAAGATGTTTAATGCTGACCTTTTGGAAATTGATTTTTTTTTTCATTTAATTATGATAGGGTTCTAGATAGTAAGTATGTCATGGAGTGTCTGTCTGTCTCATTTGGAAGTCCAGTAAATTTTCTGAAGGCATGAAGATTTAATCATCAAGTAAACTGAACTAATCAGACAAAGCTCATTTGTTCTGTTGTCTTCGTGATGCGTTCAGATTCCCTGGCTTCCTAATAAATTGCTTGGCGGTCAATCCAAATTAACCAGAGACATACATCTGTTTGACCTTGCATATAGACAAGATATTAGCCATGAAGCCATTACAAGTAATATATTCAACTTCTAACTTTAAACATTCTTGAATTTAAGCCCTTTTATATTGAGATGAATAGTTTATAGAACCTTTTCTCCCCGCAAAAATCCTCATAAATGAGGGCATTGTTACTATTTTAAAATTAAACCCGTCTTCTTCAGTTTCTACATGACTAGAGCTTTTGCAAATAGCCATGTAAATGATTACAAAATAGAAAAAAAAAATGTTTGAAAAGTTGCATTTTATTAAATTTCTAGCTAGATGTGATTTTTTTTCTCTCAAATTCACAATTTAAATTATTCAGTTTTTGGTTTGCCCAAATGCAGTCTTTTTTTAGGAAACAAAAAATAAGCTACACTTATGTAAGATTCAAGTGCTTCATAAACCACTATGTTAATAATACTTGTTTTTTAAATGTTGTGTGTGGAAAGGTAGCGTCTCTTTTCTCGCAGCCTCCTCAATTAGCATTTCTCATACGTGACATTTTCCTAAGAGACACTGCAGTTGAGGAGCGAAGAATCCTGCAATGATTTTTACGTCTGCTCATCGTTTTCCCTCAGGAAGACTTCAACATGTTCTGTCCATGTTCATGAGATATAAATCTCATTTTTTTATGAATCTTGGTAAGAGAAGAGATTAAACCTAAATAAAAACAAATACTGGGGCAAGGAAGCCCCTTTCATCTCAAAGAATTAAAACATGAGGGGCTCCTGGGTGGCTCAGTCGGTTAAGCATCCAACTTCAGCTCAGGTTATGATCTTGTGGTTTGTGAGTTTGAGCCCCGCATCAGGCTCTGTGCTGACAGTTCAGAGCCTGGAGCCTGCTTCAGAGTCTGTCTCCCTCTCTCTCTCCCCCTCCCCTGCTCGCTCTCTCTCTCACTCTGTCTCCCTCAAAAGTAAACATTAAAAATTTTTTAAAAAGAAAAAGAATTAAAATACGAGGTTTTAATAGTTGAAGCATCTTGCCTGAAATAAAGTTGGGAAATTCCTGTAAAAGTTGAGATTAGAATATTCTGTGGCAAACAATCATTTTTTATAGACTGGAAGTGAACTTTGGCATTTAAGGTCTTCACCAAAAATCCCAAATTACTTGAATCCTCTAAAGATTGAACCAGGGATTTCAGGAAGATTTAATTTAAGCATGGTCGGAAAAAAAAGGTGACATCAATACATATGATAATAACATTGAGGCATTTTCATCATTAATTATGCATTTCATGGATTTCAAGTGTCCACTGTGTGAATAACATATTAATTAATTAATGATACACCCATACTCTCATCATTCTAGGGCAGCATAAGAATAAATTACCAATTTTTCATCATATATAGTTTTTGTGTCCAGCTTAATGTTGTAATTATGTTGAAGTAAAAAATGAGTAATTCCTCACTGTGTGAAGGACATTATATGTAGGTAATGAGTTCAGTGACAATTGTACATTAAACTATTTTATACCAAATACTAAATCACTGTTTATTGCTTGATTTTCATTGGAGGCTTATAAATTATAATGAATTATATTGGCAAGTGGGGATATTACTTTTGCATTTGATAGTTCATCATCTAGTTTTTAGAAAGCATTGTTCTTCTTTTTTGCTTTTTTGTCTTGAGCTCATAAAATTGATCAACAAGCTTACAAACCTTATACAAAATAAATATACTGTAGTTCATTTTTTATACAGTATACCAAGTAGATTTTTTTTTCTTGGCGCATCACTAATTTGATGCTATCATTTAAAGGTCTGTTGCTGTTATTCGTTTTGAGATGTCTTTGTTTTAGTCTGGTCTGGTTTAGTTTTGAACCACCTTCTAATATACTACCTGCTAGGAATACAAAGAGAATAAGGCTTATTGCTGCCTTCAAGGAGATTTTTGCCTAAAGGAAACACATAAACACCTAGCTGTAGCTCAATAAGATAGGTGACAGGGAATAGATGATAAGGGTATTGGTAGAAGTTTCATCTTTCACAAAAGTAGTATTTGACTTGATCTTGAAATATTGAAAGATGTGTAGGGGTTCACCAGATAAAGAAGAGGTGACAGGCATTCAAAAAGAAGGTGTAGCTCATACGCCTTAAAAACCTGAAGGTAGTGTCCCACTTTATCACAGATTAAATGCTCTAATCCCCAAAGAATCCTCCATCCCCAGAAACATCACTTCTTTACATATCTTTACAGACAGCGTACAGCAAAGGTTCTCAGCTTATCCACGGCGTGGTCAGCCTGGGCACTCACCATGACCATTCCTCTTTGTGCCGTATGGGAGGACAGGACCAGCACCATCAGCAGCTAATGATTCCGTCTTTTTAATGACTCTCTGTTCTCCAGCCTTGCTGATCATGGCTGGCCTAGGCAGGGAGAAAATTAAAAGGAGTTTGCCACCCCCCAAAGGGTGATTTTTTTACAGTAAACACTCCATTAACTGGAACTTTTAGATAGCTGATATTGTCAGCCCTTGCTTTCAGTGTGAGAGACAGTGACAAACAATGACTCCTAGGCATGTATTAAAAAGAGCAAAACCTTCTGGGATGTTGCTGGGGCCAGTGTGCATTCCTCAGCCACCTTCTGTGGCAGCACTGTGGCCCAGTGACAAATTGTCTTCACAGAGCCTAACTCAGACACCATGCAATATTCCAAATATCCAGAAAAAAATTAAGGACAATCAATAAACTGCACTTAGGCAAGGGAGGAAAAGACTGTGTTTATATATATGTATTAGACATATATAGATTATATATATATATATATATATATATATATATTACATATAATATATATTTATGTAATATTTAGAATTTTCCTAAATATTTTATATACTATATATATTGGATATATATATATATATATATATATATATATATATATACACACACACACATATGTATTTAGGAAGAATATATGTTATATATTATGTAATATTTGGAATTACAAATATTATATAATGTATATAAAACATTGTGTGTGTGTATGTGTGTATATAGATAGATAGATGAATTCCAATAGGGATTCCAACAACGGTGAGGAAAAAAGTATCATTTGACAATAAGGTACACTAATTTAAAAAATTGAATTAAGTGAAAATTTTGTATATTCTATATGCATATCATTTTACCAAGGTTACTTAACACACCACCTCATTATCTAAAGGTAATTGCGGCTTTATCTTGTAAATATTGCAGTATTGAACCACTAATGCAGCCCTTGAAAATTACCTTAATTAAAAAAAAAATGTTTTCATTATGTGGGAATCATTACTGGCTGACACAGGTTTCCAACTGCCCTCAAATTTCCCACTACCTTTTACTGGCCAGAGCTTCTGCTTCTGGCATTAAGGGTTTTGGAACAAGAGTAAGAGAGTGAAAGGAATAGAAGAAAAATAGAATTGTTCCTGTGGTGGGTATATTAATGGATAGACTTGAAAAGACTAAGACAAACCATAGGGCCCATACTGTAATAAATAAAATACCAGTCACTTAGAGAAGCTCACAACCTTATGGCTAAATGAGTCTCTGAGAAAAGATCAACAACTTTTGAGCAGATGTGGGACAAGCACCATGCTAGGCACTTCTATTAAAATTATCTCACTTGGGCCTCATGACAATTCTGGGGGAGAAATGGCAGCCCGATAGAGTGAATATAAGGAGCATGAATTTTGGAAGTTAGAACTGGATTCAGATCCTGGCTTTGTCACCTACTTTGGCAAGTTCTTAAAATTCCTCAGCCTCAGTTTATTCATTTCTAAAATGAAGATAGTTACCAACCTTGTAAGACTGAAATGGCAAGGTAAATGGGCTGGTCTGTATTATATGTGTGTTCTCTGACCCTCAGTCTTGTGTTTTCTACCAAACCTCCTCTTGTGTTCAGCTGAAAACTCAGATATTTCTTTGAACTGTGAAAAAGTGTTATCTTCCCCCATCTTGAACTTGCACAGTTGATTTCTTTTGGAACCTTAATTACATTTGTCCCTGTTAAGTTGCACCTTTTTTATGTCAGCATGGCCTTTGAGCCTGTTGAGGGAATTTTGAATTTTGCATCAGTCTATTACCGTATTAAATATCCTTCATGGCTTTATGGCATTGAGAAATCTGATAAACGTTCCTCGTACGTCTACATTGATGCCATTAATAAAAATATTGAATAGAGCAGAATCCAGGGGCAGAGCCCTGTGGCATTCAATCAGAGGTCCCCCTACAGACTGTGACAGAGTCATTCATCATGTCTCTTGGGTGTATATGTACAACCAGCTGTGAATCCACTTAATTTTTCTCTCATAGAGCCCACCATCTTATAGATAATGAAAGACTTCATCAAGTGCTTTATTGAAATCAAAGACACTGTCCGTGGCATTCTTCTGGTCTGTCAACCTCATACTAATAACCCTGTCAAAAGGGGGAAATTAAAATAGTGCAGCAAAAACTTATTTTCAGTGAAACCAATGAGGTTTGGAAAGAAGAGTGGCTGATGGCTCAGGGGTGGGTCCCAGAGGAAGGACACCTGGCCAGCTGCTGCATGCTTCTAGCTGTGGCATTGCACTGAGGAACTGACCACATGCCAGGAGCCGGCTCAGAAACTGGATTTAATCAAACGCTAAACAAAGTTAGTATTTATTGAGATGCTTTTTTTTTTTTTAATGTTTTTTTATTTTTGAGACAGAGAGAGACAGAGCATGAGCAGGGGAGGGGCAGAGAGAGGGGGAGACACAGAATCTGAAGCAGGCTCCAGGCTCTGAGCTGTCAGCCCAGAGCCCGATGTGGGGCTCAAACTCACGGAGTGTGAGATCATGACCTGAGCTGAAGTCAGATGCTCAACTGACTGAGCCACCCAGGCACCCCTATTGAGATGCTTTTTATGCCAGACACTGCACTACATGCTTTTCATATATCTCGTTTAATTCCTATATTAAGAGGTAAATACTATTTTTAACCGTATTATTTTGACAAGTTAGTTAAAGCTGAAGGGGTTGAATAGTTGGCCCAAAGTCATAGATAGAAAGTGCAAGAATCAAGGCTCACACCCACATCACCCTGACATCCAATCTCGGCTCTTAATCACTATGCCCTCTTGAGCAGATTCTTGTGCCTCAGTGGTGGCGACAATTGACGAGAGAACAAAATTTCCAATCTGTTAACCGATGGTGGAAATAATTCTCTATGATCAAAGTCTCCCCACCACCTATCTTCAGCCCTTCCTTTCCTGGTATCTGGGCATCAAGAAAATGAATTCTGTATATAATTAATTACTTATTTATTTATTTTGAGAGAGAGCAAGCACAGGATGGGGTAGGAGCAGAAAGAAGAAGAGACAGAGACCCAAGCAGGCTCTGCACCATCAGTGCAGAGCCCGATGTGGGGCTTGAACTCACAAACTGTGAGATCATGACCTGAGCTGAGACCAAGAGTCAGACGCTTAACCAGGTGCCCGAGAAAACGGATTCTGATTGTGCTACCTGGTGCATGCGGAGTTGGAGGAAAGGGAGTTTTGAAGGATAGCTCAAGTGATCAAACACGAGGTCTGATGAAATAGCCTCCATCCAGTGGCAGAGAATACCTCTTAGGTAATCAAGGAGCCTGCCTTCTCTGGAGTCAAGCCCTCTCTCCCAACAGTGCTGTCAAGGCTGGGCTTTCTAGTTGTCTTTTGTCCATTGTTTCACTGTTTGAATCTGCCATCTATGCTTGTTTCCATGCCCGCCCTAATCTGGCACACACCTTCTTTGTTTAGCTGGGTTTCAGTACCAATGATTAAATGATAGTCCAGTTGCCAGTCTATTTCATTGGCTCTTTCTGGGCCAGAAAGCTATTCTGTCTCCATTCACATTGTTGGTGTGATTAATTGAGTGCTTAGAATGCAAGCCTGGTCCCAAGTGCTTGAGGGAATCTCATTATCACCACCTGTTACCCCTACAGAATCTATTTGGGTTCCTAGTGATCACTGCCTTCTTTTCATACCTGCACAAACTCTTGTGGTAACCATTTAGAAAGCATGAGCACTTTTACCAAACTGTCATGACTAGGAGAATTAAGACTCTTAAAATATATGTATGGTAAGTCATAAGTACTAGTGTACTAAACACATATAACAAAGAATATCCTACTCACCAAGCAGCCTATAGGACCAGCCTTGTGGTCACATTTCCTTTGAAATATACTGGACAGCATGCAGTTTCTGTGTTGCCTACCCTTTAGTCTAACTGGTAACTAGTCTGTTCCAGAAGGACAGTGGTTTCTGTCTGGTGCATTCTGAATTACAGCCTTCAGGAATGGCTTTATTTATATTACACTTATTGAATACTGAATACTGAGTGCTTTCTCCCAGTGTTTTTCTTTTTTTAACAGCTTTATTGAAATATAATTACAGATCATAAAAGTCACCCATTGGAAGTATACCTTGCAATGAGTTTTAGGAAATTTATACAATTGTCCACCAATGCAATCCAGTTTTAGAATATTTTCATCACTCTAGAAGGTTCTTTCATGGCCATTGCTGTCATCTTCGCTCCTGTTCCTATCATAGGCAACCACCGATCTGCTTTCTTTAGAAACATTATATAAGTGGAGTCATACAACATGTATGCCTTCTTTCACTTAGCATAATGTTTTTTGAGGTTCATCCATACTGTAGCATTATCTGTAGTCTTTTCCTTTTCATTATTGAGTAGTTTTCCATTGCATGAATATCCTAAATATTACTTACCTGTTGGCTAGTTGATGGAATATTTGGATTGCTGGGTTTAGCTATTATGAATAATGCTGGTCAAATTTTCATTTACAAATCTTTGTGTGTACATGTAATTTTCTTTCTCTTGGACTGCTACCTAGGAGTGGACTTGCTGGGTCATATGGTAAGAAACTGGGTCATAATGTGAGATATTGGCAGTTCTCCAAAAAGTAGATGTGTCCCCTTGATATCTCTGCTAGCAATATGAGATTTCTCGTTTATCCACATCCTTACCATCACTTGGTATTGTCAGTCTTTTTTACTTCAGCCATTCTTGTGGGTATATAGTAATTCCGAGTTGTATTCTGTTATGTGATTCTCTAGGAGATAAGGAAGCAGATGGGGTAACAAAGGAAGTAAGTGGATTATTAAAAATCTGTCCCTCACTGTCATCCTGCTTTCTTATCCTGAGCCTGTCTTTGGGACTAACAACATCTGCTTTCCTTAGAAATACTTTTTTAAGCCCCTGACATTCTTTTTCCCTCCACACATGGGCTGAAATATGGCGAACACCTGACTCTAAAGTGCAGTAGTAGCTAGCTGGGCTAAGTAAAATCCATGGATGCACTTTTTAAACCTTAATTTTAGCTAGTTTTCAGTAGATTTTTACCTCCTCCCACACCAAATTCTTTTATCAGAGCTGCTGACAAGAAACAGAATTGATTGCCTTGAATTCATTGCATCTTTCACTATTCTACCTACCCACTGATGTAGGGTGTTATGTCATTAAAGTAGCAAACAGCACAAAGGAGGTAGCAAAAGAGCAGAAAAGAAGACCATTTATAACCCAAAAATTGAATAACCAGGCCCTTACTTACCTAAGATCGTCTCTTGGAATGCAATTTGTCTTAAAGCTTCTGTTTACAAATATGTGTTTAGTCAAGTACTTTGCATATTCCGTTTAATTTACAATATGTGGACATGTTAATAATGAACTTTCTTAAACATAGTATCATTTATAATACTGAGACCATGGGTCATACAATATAATAGATCATAAGTTTTATGATCTCAAAAACTGAATGAGTAAGGTAAGTTGAAAAATACCCTCAGTAGCCATAAATATCCCCCATGGTTAGCAAAAGATAAGCCTAACTGTGGCCTCTCTACTTCTTAAGATGTAGAGTATTTTTATGTATTAATAATACTGCAAAGAGATTTGCGGTTTTCAAATGCTTTTAGCTCATCATCACATCTCCAAGAATAACTTCAGATGTGGGATATAGCGCATATTTCCCATATTCTTCTGCAACAAATTTTTTCTTCAGTAATCCCAACGATTGGGTTATTGAGCAATGCAAACCAAATTTCTCCTATGAAAACCTAATTTGCAGCAAGCTGTACTTTAAAAGTAACTTACAGGGAAATTAGTTAGGAACTGATTGGTTGGTTGGTTGGTTGCTTGCTTGCTTGCTTGGTTTTAATCTTCTGGAGCAATGTTTATGTGAAAATATAATCAGAAAATTAGTACCTTCATCAAGAGGTAATTCAGAGAGCTTTACAAATAAACCTAAGATTCTCATTGATTACAAAAGAAGGCTTTCTACTTCCAGAACCCTTAAATGCTCAAAAGCAATTATACCATTAAAATCTCTCTTTCCATGCAAAGATTATCTCATTTCCTCCTAATTAGTGTTTCCTGTTTTTTGAGACAGACTGTATTGAGAAAACCTACATTCCCTGGGACCCCCCTCACTCTCGCACTGTCCTTTGCTCTCTCTGGGGCCATAGAACTTGGAACCTCTTTTCCACCCCATAGGTTAGCACAGTTGTATTTTGGTCACATGTATTATACAAACTGGTGTTTGCTGATTATTTGGTAGTAGTTGCTCTGAAAAGTAATAGCAGAAGGAAAAGAAAATGTGTCAAATCTTGTCAGAGGGATTTTTTAAAGTGTTAGAGGTAAAGGGAAAGAGTTACAGATGGTAGGAGGTAAGCCAGTTTTCCATCACTCATGGCAAGACTGTGTAAAGGAATCAGGGGCTAAGACTCAGAAAGAACAGAAAACTAGAGAGCAGAAAGGAAAAAGCAATAAGACATGAGTGTTCTCTTTGCTTTCAGAGATAGTTCTCCTATGTCATTTGTTGCCCACAGCAGAAGTGATCAGATCTGAGATTTTAGGGATATCCCTCTAAAATGTCCTTGTGAGGTAGATGCTCTGAGGAACTCTAGGACTCAGTAACACTGTACCTACCTAGATTCCAAAGCCTGCAGTCAGGTGGAACAGGTAAGACACAGACATGTACAAAGAGAGCTAGCAGTACAAGCCAAGATACATCCAGTGTTACCAGCCCAGGGCAGCCTACAGATAATACAGATATTCAGAGAGAGAGGTTGCAGTAATCCAAGGTGAGCAAGGAAAACTTTAGGTGGATCTTGACTTCATCCTTCCAAGATTCTAATGAAAAGGAGAGCGTGATATTTATATCTATATTTATAGAATATGCAGAAGTGTTGTATATTTAAGTCAAAGAAATGTCCATGGCACAGTTGGAGACCTGGAGGAGATTTGGCTGGAGTTAAAGAAATTTTAGATTAATAGGAGAGAAGGCTGGAAAAGTGAAAGTCAGGGTTCTTGATCTAGAATCTACCCAGAGTGGGGCACCTGGGTGGCTCAGTTGGTTAAGCGTCCGACTTCAGCTCAGGTAATGATCTTGTGGTCCGTGAGCTCGAGCCCCTCATTGGGCTCTGTGCTGACAGCTCAGAGCCTGGAGCCTGTTTCAGATTCTGTGTCTCCCTCTCTCTCTGACCCCTCCCCTGTTCATGCTCTGTCTCAAAAATAAATAAACGTTAAAAAAAATATTTAGAATCTACCCAGAGATATCTATAGTAACACATTTAAATAACAAAGATAATAGTAAAAATTTTGCTGGTAGGTTTATTCAAGGATAGGATAAAACAAGTTTAAAGTTTCTGTTATACTTAAAAGAGAAATTATGCCTTAGTTCAATGCTTCATGGTTCCCAGAGCAGCTTCCCAGTCATTCTCATTCAATCCACAGAAACCCTTTTTAGTCTTGGCAGGCTGTGTAGACACATATATTTAGATAGATGGATGGATGATAGATATATAGGTAGATGGATGGATGGATACATGGATACATACATACATACATAATAGACAAGAAGATATACACACCTGTTTTTTAAATGTTTTTTTTCTAACTACTATATTGAGAACCCTAGAGGACTGAATATTTTTTCTTCTTTATGGCTCACAAATTGCATAACATGGGGGTTACATGTGAAAGACATCCAGTAGTTTGTTGTGTAAGATTATTATTATCCCTTTAATATCACTGCTTAAAGATATTAAAGATCACCTAGCTGGGTCATCAGTGTGGATCAGTCGGTTGAGTGTCCAACTCTTGATTTCAGCTCAAGTCATGATCTCACGGTCATGAGATCGAGCCCTGCGTCAGGCTCTGCACTGGGCATGGAGTCTGCTTGGGATTCTCTCTCTCCCTCTCTCTCTGCCCCTCCCATGCTTGTGCACACATGTACACATGCTCTCTCCCTCTCCCCCTCTCTCTCAATAATAATAATAATAATATTTAAAAAGATCAGCTAGCTGGAAGAAGAATCAGAGGAAGAACAAAATGTCATGATATTCTGCTTCAGAGGTCCTTCTATCCACCATATTATGCCAGACATGGATTATTACAGCCCAAAAAATCAGAGAGAACATGTCACAGTCAAAAATCAAATACAAGTTCAAACGAGGACTTCTGGCATTGTGGGAGTTGAAATTGGATGACACACAGGCACTTTTGCCTTGATGCTTCCAGGTGGAAAGTGTTTAGAAATTACCAGAGAGGGGGGAAAACCTTTCGCATTTAATCGCAGAATTTAGTTCTGCAGATGAGAACAAAGCAGATAAATTTTTAGCTCAACTTCCATTCTGGGTCTTTAAGAACACCAGAACTCCTCAGAACGCTTGCAGTTTTGTTAGAAGAGGCCACTGTGAAGCCAGATGCATGCTCTAGAGTTGCATAAAAGCTGCTCTCCGTAGTTAGCAAACATCTAGAAAAGGGAAACGGGAATTATCTACCTTGTTAAAATGGAAGGAGGGTTCCAAATGCAGGATAAAGCTGTTTCATTTAAGTACCATTTAAATAAAAATCCCCCTCTAAATAAAAAAACTGGAAATAAAAAGGATGCAGTCCCATGGTGGTGATAACTGGAATCGCTCGTGTGCTCAGTGTTGCTGCATGTGTAGTCTCTGGAGTATTCAGCTACATGTGTTATTTCACGTCTGTCAGCTAAATCTGAACTCCAAAATATAACAAATGCAAAATGTGACACTGAGGAACATTATGTGGATTTGTGATTTTCCCTGGAGGACTTGGTCCAGCCAGCAATAAATGGATTGAGATTTCATGCGGAACATGGAGACAGACTGTCGCTACATGACTTTTCTTTGTGACTCATGCACATTGTCGCAGCTTTTTCCAGTGTTTTTTTTCTATGGTGTCTATGCAAACATGGCAATGAAAATGGAAATTGTAGGATGATAGGATTTTTTTTTTTAGTCCATGGAATATTTGATATCCAGAAAAGAAGCACAATCTAAATTTCCAACAATAAGGGGAATGGTTAGTAAATTATGCCATGCTTGTCTAAAGCAATAATATGGTAATATGGAGTTACTTAAAATGTCTACTGAGAGTTGGATATGTTAGGGAAGTATTTTAGCTTTAATATTGAGTGAAAAAAATTAAGGTGAAAATTGAACTTATGTTACAGCTTCTATAAAATATAATCATGGGGACAAAATGAAAGGAAGCATATCTATATGTTAATAGCCTACAGAGAACTTGTCCCCTTACTCGTTTTTCTGTATTTTCTGTCTCTACAGTGGGAGAGCAGTATTGTTACTACAATCCAAACATTGTTTAATTTTAAAAGCAGATGAAGAAAAAACATGTTTAATTTAAATCATGTTAAATTTAACGTTTAACATATATCACGTTAAATTTTAAAAGAAAAAAAAAAGAAGCCTAAGTATGCTGACTTTACCTGGTGCTGTGACATATATTCTGATGCGAGCTTATTCAGTGTGAGGGTAATGGCATGACATTGTCTAGCAGAATTCCCACAGCCAGACCCAGAAGCATAAAAGACAGTGACATAACATTGCAGCATTGTCACTCCACAGTTATTCTCCTCTTGCTGGGATCTGTGACAGGATTTCTGAAGATGTCCTGTTCAATTGATGATACTAGAGAAAATTCCTAGAGGCAGCTACTGGTCTGATGAATGGGTCCCAATATGAGGAAAGCTCATGTCGGTTCAACACCACTCCTTGCCTTTGGCTCACATTTCTCATAGTAGTTGTAATAAAAACCGTTAAGAAAATATGCAGTAACTTTTATTTCATATCTGTTAGAATTCAGCAGCTGGAACCACATTCTTAGGCTCATATGTATAATAATTTTTTTCTTAGTTAATGGTTTGACTGTGTAGTTATTCATGTCCCGTTTCTCTAAGTTCCCTCTTTGTACTGCCAAATAATCTGTGGCAGAAACTCAATATCAGTGTTTGAATTGAGCAGAATTGGCTCAATATCTTAGAATAACTAAATCCCCAATATATTACCATTACTTTACCTTTTATACCCATGGGGTTTCTTTTATATGCAGTTCACTTCCACCCACACAGGAATGAAACCCGTACAGAGTTTTTCTCTACTACGGTAATCATTGCTCTGGCTTTTTGAAAACCAAAGGTTTGCAGACTGACTGGTCATCAGTTACGGTGCCTAAAGTGATAGGATTCCACTACTTCCCTGTCTGCTTCCAATGATGACCATATGTTAGTTAAGTTGTTCTCATCCAAGGCAAACCCACTTGCCTTTGGACTTGACTTTTTCATAGTGACTATCTTTCTTTGGAATATTCTGTTACTGTCTGGCCAATTTGATTTCTTATTGTTGACTTGGGAGTTTTGAAGCTAAACGTCACCCCCCACCACCACCACCACTCTAATATTAGCCAACTTGGATTGAATCTTGGATTGATGAGGACTTCCTATCCTTTGTCTATATATGCATTTCACAAGGAATTCTGTAAGGTACCCACCTGAGCTCTTTTGACCTGAAGCTTTAACACTGCTTTAGCCTTGTCCAGAATTGAAGCTATAGTATTTTAATGTTTTCAGATGATCAAAACCCATTATAAATGTTTTGAACACAATAACTCAAAATTTACAAAGCACCATTTTAAGAAGCCTCATGACACGTTATTTATAGTGTAGCTGAAGCCAGACGGTGTAGAGATTGACAGCAAGAAGAAGAGCCTGGTAAGTGGTAAAAAGCAGGTTAAGAATCAGGTGCACATCCCCGCCATGATGCCATTAGCACTGTGACCTTAAACAAGTTACTCAGTATTTGTGTCTCAGGTTGCACCTCTAAAATGAGAATGAGAATGTTATTATAAGGATTAAATGAGATATTTACACATATATAATGTACTTGGCACAGTTTCTAGCACAACTAGACCATAGTAAATGTTAAGTAAATGGTAATCATCAGTATCTTCTGTAATGTGGGATCATTTCTAATAAATGAGAGTTACCCACATGTTTTTGACATGACTCATCACTCTGTGTTAATTTGTTCCATCTATCTATCTATCTATCTGTCTGGACTCTTCCGGAAGGTTCTGTAGAGGAGGCAGCAGTAGAGCTCCAGTGTAGAGTGCCTCAGCTTACCTCCTTTGGGGATTAAATAATGTGCATGGGAGAATAGCATGCATTCTTTTAGATTAGGTCTAGGAGTAAATTTAACAGCTAGAAACCAGACCCCTTCCTACCAGTACATGTCACTTCAGTGGGCACTTTTTCCAAGGTTAGCCAAATCTCTGCATGCAAAGCACCAGCAGACTTGTTTGATGTGATTAACTTTCTGAATATCGCATAGTCCCTGTCTTTCGGGGTCAGGATTTGCATGCATCCTTAGAGCCCACTAACTGGAAGAAGCACAGTGTGAAGGTTGTATCTTCTCTACACCAGGCCCTGTGCTGGTTATTCTCATAATCTCGCTCTTCATCTTCCCAACATTAGGATTGGCATTAACTTCCTCACTTTATAGGTGAGAAAATGGAGATCAGAGACTCAGGTATCTCGCCCCAAATTGAGTTGTTGGAGAGTAAACCAAAAGCAGCAGTGGAGGGGACACCAGCTCAGTTTTACCACAGTTATTTGTTGTTTAGTGTCAGTTATTTGTCAAAGTAATTCTGAATTCATTTATTATGATAAAAACATTACTTAGCAGGACCCAGGGGCCCAAGGCAGCAGCAGCAGCAGCAGCAGCAGCAGGTCCAATTAGCTATTGGGAGGAAGGCAGTGGAGATTTTATGGGAGGAATTTATATTCAATAGAAGCATTTGGCAAAGTAATTGAGAATAAGAATAAAAGAGAAGGAGAAGAATGTAGTGTTTTTTAGACTTGCAAATACATTTGAAAAGGTTAATGTTATATTTCCCTGAAATGGAGGAATTCTTTGATCTTGGTACTCTTTAAAAAAAAGAAAGAAAGAAAGAAAAGAAACAACGCAAAAATATAAGGGCATTTCTCTGGATCGTGTAAACAATATTGCCTGCAAGTCATGGACATTGGGACCATCCTTATTAAGCATACTTCTAAATCATCTGAGGAGTGTATGGTGAAATTCTAGATTTGCAAAACTTGCTAAACTCCTCCAGGTAGTGAAATGCCATACCGGCTAATATACATGCAGGAAGATAATACAGGGTTATGTGAGTATGGAGAAGGACGGCAGATGGGTTTCTGCATGGACGACTGTAGGATAAGGAATTTAGGGAGAAGTAATACAAGCCCTCCTTCCAAGATTAAAAGGCTTTGAACTATCAGCTGTAACAAAGTTAAGAGGTTTTACAGCCAGTGTGTATTTTTGCCCCTGGTTTTTCCTCCCATGGCTGAAAGGCCAGCCAGAATCAGGAGTACTTAGAAAGGGACATTTAAAAGGGTACATTCAAAGCAGAAAATAGTGTACTGCTCAGATGTAAAGCCATGGTTCACTTACACCTGGAATGTTGTAATTTGCTGGACAAACCTTAAGCAGCTGTAAAGGGGTAGGAGAAGGTACAGAAATTGACTAGAATGATCTGTGGGGAAGAGGAGCTGCTTTATGGGGGTGACTGCAAAGATCAGGATGCATCAGCCAGGCAAAATAAAGGTTTACAAAATCATAGGGAGGTGGTGCATGTGATCACTCACCTTGATGAACATTTGCTATCCCCGTCATCAACAGACATGGATCAGAGAGTAGATGTGAAAGGAATAGAGCATACTGCTGGTTTAAAATCTGAATCAGTGTAGGCAGAAAGTCCAATAGGCTAACTGACAAATAGGCAAATAAAAATTCAAGATAGTGCAGGAGGAATGCCAGAGAATGCCCACCTCTCCTCTTTAAAACTTGAAAAGAGAGATTTTGTTTAGATCACTTACACTATGGGTATTGTACTTGAGGAACTAGTGACCCAAATAGTTCCAGTTCTGTCCTGGAACTACACGTGGGCAGAGAAGAGGTAAATGCATTTCTTATGAATGGATTTATAATATGTTCTTTTAAAACATCAGTAATATTTGGAGATGTGCCCAAACTTTGCAGTTTACCTTCAGGTAAAACAAATTTTGGAGTCAGGCAAACCTCATTCAAATCCCAGAGCCACCACGTACTGGCCCTTAGATAGACTACTTAACCACTCTGAACTTCAGGCTCCTCTTCTGTAAAGCAAGAAGAACCCCTTCCAGAGAGGGATGTTGGGATGGTTGAAAAAGAGTAGCATTTGCAAAGCTCCAGGAAGAGGTGGGAACTGAGACTGTCTGCAACTCTTGGTTTCCTTTGTCACCTCTTCCACAGTGTGCCTTGTAGGGCCCTCAGACTCAAAATCCCATCCTGGGGAGACTTTGAGTCTTCCCCCAGGTAGGTAGTGCTTGACTCCAACCCTCCTCTGCTACCTTCATCTACATTAAAATTCATTCTTTCATATTCATTGAACCCCTGTTATTTCAAGCATTGCTTTAGGCATTTGGGAAATCATAATGATAAAGATACACCAAAGCCTTGCCTGCAGGAAGTTTACCTAGGGGAGATGGGTACACACACACACACACACACACACACACACTGAACCTATAAATAAAGTTATTTCAAAGAATGATAAAAAGAGGATCATGAAAAAAGAGTGTGATGGGGGTTGAGGGCATGGTTCTTTTAGTGAGAGGAGGGAGAAGGCTTTTGTGAGGAGATAACACTTGAGCCCCAGAGGGATGAGAAGGCATCATTTGAAAATCTTGAGGGGACCATTCCAGGCAGATGGACAAAAGGGATAGAGGCCCTAAGGCAAGAATGAGTATGGAATGTTCAAGGAACAGAGAAGGCTAGTGTGGACATCCTGAATGGAGGGACACAGAGGGAGGCAGAGGGCAACCAGCCCTGTTGGACCTTGGGGCCAGGTCAGGACTCCGATTTTATTCTAAGAGCAATAGGATTCTGTGTATGGGAGAGTTTTCTGCTGGTGCGGGTTAAAGTGACTTATCCTCTGGAAAGGGTGGTGGTTGATGAGAGGAGATCTAGACTCCAGGGCAGCACCAGCAGGAGGAGCCGTGTCTCTGCTCTTTTTTCCAACCCCCACTCCACAGCCACATTGGACTCTGCCCCTGCCATTCCCATCTTTCTGGACTTGAGGGCCCACCCTGATTTCACACATCTCTCATGGTGCAGAGGTAACTGCACAGATCCCTTCATTTTTCATCTTTTAGGACATCTTTTTCTCAGATGAAATATTTAACCCAAATATATGTCGTTTCAGGTTTTAAAAATCAATTTGATTGGCCACAGGAAACGTATTTTGGCATCTCTGGGAGACAGGCTGCACGACGATCCACCACAGAAGCCCCCTCGGTCCATCACCCTCAGGGTAAGTGCCCAGCTTGTTCGTTTCCGCCTCCACTCTTATCCTCAGAAGTTATTGTGTGCAATAAAATGACATGATCGAAGCAATGGATCGAGAAGTACAGGCTGTTTTCCATGTGGTTTACCTTATTTATATAAAAACAATCTCAGTTTTGATTGTGTTTTGTAAGATGAGATTTGTTTCTCTCAATTGGTTAAATGTATACTTTTGAGATTGAGATGTACACATTACAAACCAGCACTTTTAAAGAACCACTCCCTCTGCCCCCTTCCCACATTCCCATCTGCACCAAGTGAGAGGAGATGAGTTTTAGGTCAAACTCCTCAAACCCACAGAACGAGAATCATTCAAGGACCACAGTTAAGGAAAGATAAATTGAAAGTTAACCTTAGGGTCTCCTGTTTTTTTAGGAAGTAAAAATTTGTCAGCTTTACTTCCTTCAAAAATTATGAATAGAGAATCCAGAACATTAATAAATGATTGCAGCTATATTTTAGAATTCTGGGGCCGAAAAACTAGAGAGAAAAGTATAGAATGGAGACAAAGATAACGTGGAAGGAGAAGGAAGGCAAGAAGGGCAAAGCAGAGAGAACAAGAAAATGAGAGTTGATTGCTGGCAAAATGGCAGTGGGAAGGAGCAGCCAACAGTCACTGGTTTCCATGAGACCCTGTTGGAACTTCTCAAAAACTCATCGAAAAGCCTGGATCTCCATGACTGGTTGGAGAGTTCCAACTCTGTTCTCTTTATTTCATCCTGCACTGGCTTCTGATCCATTTTCTGCACGTGTCAGCAAAGGCAGCAATAGCAAACAGTACACACAAGCATGGCACTTAGATGTACCTGCCAACAATGAAATGCAGTAGAAAGCCTCTTATCAGTGAACTTCAGAAAACAGCAAAACTACTGCCAGGACAGCAGAGGGTCAGGTGGGAGAGAAGCTGGTAAGACTGTGAGTGTGATTCCATTTTAAAGAAGAAGTTACACGATTTCAGGGAATACAAGAGATGTGGCTGGAGGAGGGAACCAGCAGGAAAATTGAGCACTGGGGAAATTGGGATACACTGGGACATTTGGAGACCAAAGAGTTGGGGGCTTTGGGAGCAGTGAAAGTAAAAACAGGACGTGTTTTTCTTCCCAGTAAGGGAAGCCTCAAATAAATTAGGGGGAAAATAAGACTAGAAAGTGATTATTGTCTTACCTTCATTTCGCTACACAAAAGGAGGTAAAGATGTAGGTGCCTTCAGTGTAAACATCCTAAAATGCCTCTTTAGACGAGTAACTTCCTCCTACTTACTCTGCTCTCTTTCCTTCCCCTCCTGAACCTCTCCCTCCGGCTCCCTGGAAGAGATTTAGGAGAACAACAAACAGATCAAAGACAGAGATTCCCAAGAAAAAGTGCAGGATCTTAATCTGTCACAGGAGGCCCAGAACATCTGGGGGAGAAGTGGCCTGGAGATTCAGCAGAATCCAACCCTCCTCTGACTCGCAAACCCTAGAGCCCAGCCGTCTGCCACCCCTTATCTGACTTCTGACCAGTTTCCCTCAGCTTGAGTCATCTTTGACGTTGAAACACGTCCCCTGTCATTATATGCATTGCTCTGCAGTCTGCGTGTGACATGCTGTGTTTCCATACTGTGTCCTCTTCCCTGCCTGATTGCCAGACCACCCTTTGATGGAGAATCAAGACCCGTTAGGTCCTACTGGGGCCTTCTTGTCATGTGTCACTACAGTGAGGACACTCTGTCCACAGGGAGATGCATCTCTTCCCTTGTAAACACACACAATCGCATCAGGGGTGCCCAGCATACGGGTGCCTCTCTCCTGAGCTCCTCTGTAGCACTGGTGTAGGAAAACCGGGCCTGACTCATTATCCTTGAAAACTTTGACCTGAAATACTTAGGGGGGAAAGTATTGCCTAGATCACGCCATCAGTAAAATGGTAGAATGTCACCCATTCCTTAGCAGGTGATTCAGAAATGACTCCCCACCCCTGCAGTGTGTCTTGTCAGTATTTCACAATTGTGAAACCAAAGGTTAGCCACAAGAACATGGTATTTATTTCATGATGTATTTCCATTCAGGATCCCAGTGGTAATCACACTCCTCCTCAGTTGTCTCCATCACTTAGCCAAAGCACTTACACCACTGGTGGCTCCCTAGACGTTCCTCACATTATCATGCAGGGCGATGCAAGGAGGAGAAGAAATGAAAACTACTTTGATGATATTCCCCGATCAAAACTGGAGAGGCAGATGGCCCAGGTAAGGTGTTAAAAGCCTCTGTGATATTTTTGCCTTTCACCCATATCGAGTAATGCATTCTGATATTGAACACTAGCTTTCAGTGAGCCGATGGATGCCTGTTGTCCACCCAGCTGGAATTTTACCATCTTATGCTATGGCCTTCATTCCCTACTCGCTCAAACCAGACTGAAAACACACCTTCCGGGAATGGCTTGTATACCCAGGTCCTTGTTATCCATTCTTATGGGAGAAGTTGTCTGATCCCATTGCACCCAGAAAGTCTTTGTGCCAAAGGGAATCATCCCGCGTGAGAATGAAATCATAATGAAAATGAATAACAAAAGTCTGGGTTATAAAATGTAAATTGGTTAGATGACAGAGCAGAAGTTGGGGGGAAGTAGTAACTCCTCGTGATGTTGTTAATTTCCTTCCGGGTTAACATATTTGAACAGTATCACACTGTTGGGACTGGTTGCATCGTCTCACAATGTCACCTTGAGTAGTTGAAGGTGATGATGCTGCTTGACACAAAGAACTGAAAAGAGAGATCTTTCATGCTTAGCCCTCTCTGTGGTTTTGGTAGAGGTGTCCATGCCTCACCTGCCCTCAGACTGCCGCTCAGAAACATGAGTCAGCCATACCCAACAGTGGAACTGTTCTTAACACACATCCAGGGGGGCAGCTACGGCTCTAGCGTTTGTCCTCAAGATTCAAAGATTTGGATTTGTTGACAACAACTGGCAGAATCAACTGTTTTCATCCTCCTTCCAGGTTCAGACTGGTGTGTTAAGAGTTTTCTCTCTGCCTCCCACACCTAAGATGAGAATCTTGAGGTGAAAATTCGACTGTAATTGCTTTGCTTTGCTTGTTAAATATTTTTCTCAACTGTTTGGTGAGATTCTGTTTTGAAAAGCCTTTGGTAAACATTCTGTGCTGCCGCTCATGAAAGAAAAATGTGAAGAGAATGTTCTGGAAACCATGACTTTTCTGCTTGCAGATACCCTGGAGAGAGAGAGAGTCTGGTATATTGCAACTCCTTTTAGCTCTCTCAATATTGAATTGTTCTCTGGGATCTTTGTGCAGGGAATGGCAATGTTAGGATTACGGAGAATCTTTTCTTGAAGGGAGATGAAAATGTACAAGTTACAAGAAATGAATAATTTTCCTTTTCTCTCTTGTTAAGTATTATCTTTTAATCCTTATTCTTGTTTTCACTGATGTTCTTTTAGAGTCTGAAAGCTTTTTTCCCCCAAGCTGTTCATATATTTCCTGCTACTTGTTAGTATTTGTGGATCACATATACGTGGTTAAATTTCTGTAATGACAGCATTTCAGAGACATGATTTGTTTTAAGTTTGACCCATGTAGTCTTTATGTATTAGTACCAACTGGGTATTTTCTGAACCTTTCTATTTCCTGGGTAAAGGAGGATCCTTCCTTAAAGAGCATTAGCTACTGTTGACTATGCCAACTTCAAAAACAAAATCACCTATCTGAGATCCTCCTATAATTTATGACATTTCTGCACACAACACAGTTTTTTCAAAGAGGAAATTAATTACTCCTCTGCCTGCGTGTGAACACTCAGAGATAATCTAGCAAAATTTCTCCCTTAGGTCCCTCGTGAGATTCAAAGGCTAGTATTTCTTGTTGAATAGCCCAGATGTTTTTCCCATCACTCCGATTGAAAGCATCCCTTTCAAGAATTGTCCTATCCTTGAGAAAGTTGAATGAACTTGTATCTGGCCAGGTGATAAAGGCCCAAAAGCAGAGAGAGGATAGATAAAAGGGTGGATGGGACGTGGCGAGCCACAGAGGGTCTGTGTGGATATGCTTGTTTTCCTCACGTGTACTGCTCACAGCAATCGAATGACTGATGTAGACATAGGCCAGGAGCCAGGAGCGTATTAGACCTTTCTGAAATCCTGCCGCTCAATACAGCACTTTGGCTGCAGAGAAAGCAGAGAAAATAGGAGATGGCACTACAAGAAACTAATCAATAAGGAAAAGAATTCTGGGATTGCAACTCTTTCGGTTGTGTTAATTGCAGTTTTTTGTTTGTTTCTCTTGAGAATGTTTCCTAGTCTAGAAATGCCAGAAATCGTGGAGAAATGAATGTGTACCTTTTAAAAATAGTCTCAAAGCTTTAACCTGTCAAAATAGGAAATACTCTGTGATTTTGTTGTTAAACAGTTTTATTTTTTTTTTAAGTGCTTTTCTATCACTCAACCACTCAATTGGTGTTTTTTTCTTATCCTTTCTTTTCTGGTCATTTGCTAGGATGATTTTTTAAATCCATTTGCTTTTTTAACAACCTGTCATGCTCTCCCCATGCCACATTTCTTCCCCGAGGCTATGTGCTTAGCCAATAAAGTTGGGTCTTCCTAAAGACTTGGATTAGAAATTAAAATTTCGGTAGGCAAGCAGCTAGTTACACCTCCATCCAACCAGGAGCCTGGTCCCTGAGGTTCTTTCCCAGGACCTTTCTCCCAAGGGGCTTTCGTTGCATGGGTAAGGCTCACCTAACCAAACAACACAAGTCCGTCTTCAGGCTTGCTAATTTACTAAAAGAAAGGAAAATGCAATTAAGAGAAAAATCACCAGGTCAGAAAATCTGTTCTCAGCAGAGACTCCACCAGAGTGATCTGGAATTCTAGTCATAGGCCAGAAACCTCAAGTTCTTGGTGGTTGCAATAATTCATAGGAGTGTTGCCCTCTTAAGATCTACTCAGTAGATGTTTGGAAGTGTTTTGCTTAACCTAGAAAACCAATGCTTACAGTTAAATTGAGATACATTTAATGTCTGTTCCACTATGAAATTTGTTCATTGGCAAATGATTTTCAAAAGTAACACTAGAGCGATGTTTAATTATCGGTGTTCAGGTTGAACTAGTATGAAAAATACCTATCTTGGAATCCAGTGGCTTTTAAATACTGTGGCTATTGTTTGCTTTTATTCTGATATAAATAATATTCTGGCATCAAATTGTCTTAAATGAATATGTGAGAGATGGAATTGAGTTCAGTACTAATAACATTTTTTAAACCACTGAACATAATGATATAATCACATCTAGACAATGGGTTTCTGTCATGCTGAAAACATCACTTTTCTGGCCTACAGTTCTAAATTGGACTCATTAGCTCAGAAGCTCTGAAATGCTCCCATATTTCCCTGCCTCTAATAAATGAATGTCACACTCACGTTTGTATAATAATAACTTAATGCCCATAGAGCTTTTAAATTTTCAAAGTACTTTCACATCTATTATCTCATTTGAGTACAAACGAAGTATCCTACACAATTGCTCATGTGCACATAGCATGTGGCTGATCAGCTTTTCAGTCCGAGTTCTGTAGTGAGTGAAAATAAAGTGAAACTCTGGAAAGCCGATCAGAAGGGGGATAAATATTTCCAGTATTTAGGGCCTACTCGCCATCTTTAGAAATGTTCTCAAGTGATATTTATTTAGAAGTCAGAATACTCTGAAAATGAATAATAAAAGAGAGTAATGGGGCTAATCAAGTTAAGGGACCACAGTCTCCAAAGTTACTAAGAAACAAGAAATTCCCAATGTGAAACTTCCTACCATTTATAGAAGGCCTTCATTTACAGAAAACACTTATGGAAAAATGAAATGATGCTTTTAGTTTCACAAAAATAAAAAGGACTCCTAAATAGTAAAAGAAATATATATCTTTGAACAAATTTTAGCTTGATATTAATGAGGAAAATCCATAATGTAGAAGTCCTTAAGGCTCTCATCTAAATAAAAATACCAGTATTTGGGGGCAGTTACCTTATCTGATGCACACTAACCTGAGAAACAGGCATTATCCACATTTTGAAGACAAGGAAACTGAGAAACCACATGACTTGTGTGGTCTGGGTCACATAGCCAGAAAGAAACTAAATCAGAACTCACCTAGGGCGTTATGTAAGGCACTGCAAAGGCTTGGTCTGAATTGCTCCTAAATCAGTACTGTTGATACCGTTGAAATGCCAGTGTTTCTTGATCCAAACAGTATCACTTAATAAGTATGACTAGACCAATTACTTCTTTATTTGAAAGCATTTAACATATTA
The DNA here is from genome assembly GCF_018350215.1 of Panthera leo. Lineage (NCBI taxonomy): Eukaryota > Metazoa > Chordata > Mammalia > Carnivora > Felidae > Panthera > Panthera leo. Next base: position 119,029,051 of record NC_056685.1, on the reverse strand, counting down.
GTTCTACAAATGTTCATTCTTTTGATATTGTTAAAAGAAGAGAAATGGAAAGGGAGTCAGATAGAAGCCCCGCCACAGCCAAATCCGTGCCTGGGATTCCATGTGCTTTATCTTATCTGATCCTCACAATGTCCCTCCTGTACTCGAGGAACCCTGGGTGGGTAAGAGCTGTGCCTCATGGCTTGAGTCAGCACTCAAGCTCTGTCTACCTGACCGTATCCTGGTTCTTCTATGGCTCTTGATACCTTGTGGTATCTGTTTTAAATGATATAAGTATTTTTTTAAGTTTATTTATTTTTAGAGAGACAGAGACAGTGTAAGTGGGATAGGGGCAAAGAGAGATGAGAGAGAATCCCAAGCTGCCAGCACAAAGCCCAGTGCAGACCTCGAACTCATGAAACCACAAGATCATGCATGACCTGAGCCGAAACCACGAGTCAGACACTTATCTGACTGATATAAGCCCCTGAATGGTGTAAATATTTTTAAATGATATAAAACATTTTCATAAAAGTTCAACAAATACAAACTTATATGCTGTAATAGATTATACTTATGTGGGTATAGCAAGAAGAATGACAATAAAATCACTAGTAGTTTAGTGGAACCTTATTGAATCAGCTTTTTAATGAATCATCATAAAACCCTTTAATGCAAAACTATAATGGTTATTTGTTGAGCCTTTTGGTGGAGACCCTCTCTGCACAGCTTGGTAGAACTCTGCCCTGTACACATGTTTGTGAAAGCTTTGTATGTGGGTGGGGTTTACTGTGCATACAGAGAGGTCCTTGTGTGTGGTTTTTCCAAACAGTGGATGCTGTTTCCTTAGTGGCTTCTTCATTTGGAGTTCTGATTTGGTTTCTTTCTGGCTGTGTGACCTGTACCAAGTCATGTGGTTTCTCCGAACATCAGTTTTCTTTAAAATGTGGATAAATCCTGCCTCTGGGATTTGTGTGTATCAGATAAGATAAGTTATGTGAAAGCATATTTGTATGTATCAGGTAAGAAATTTATGTGTAAATACATAGATGATATGACTCTCAATTCAGATGTATCACCCGTGGGTCCCTGGTTCATCAAAGGGCCAGTTAATACCAAAGATATCAGAAAGGTAAATGCTCATTCAGATGGTTGTAGCATTCTATAAAGGCCATCTTTTTGTTCTAGTATTATCCATGCTTAGAATATATAATAGACAATGGAATTGGAATTTTCCTCTTTATTATTTTAATTATATAAATATGAAGGCTCCCAAGAAGTGTCTTATGATGGAGAAGGGATCTGTGTAGTGATCACAAAGCCAGGAGAAGCAGAAGATAGATGGAATAATTCTCTACAAATTCAGGTTACAAAAGTAGGTAGCACTCCTTAATCCCCATCACCTGTTTAACCCATTCCCTCAACCCTCCCCCCCCTTGTGATGAGCACTGGGTGTTGTATAGAAGTGTTGAATCACTATATTGTACACCTGACACTAATATGTGAACTAGCTGGAATTTAAGTAAAAACTTTAAAAGAGGGGCGCCTGGGTGGCGCAGTCGGTTAAGCGTCCGACTTCAGCCAGGTCACGATCTCGCGGTCCGTGAGTTCGAGCCCCGCGTCAGGCTCTGGGCTGATGGCTCGGAGCCTGGAGCCTGTTTCCGATTCTGTGACTCCCTCTCTCTCTGCCCCTCCCCCGTTCATGCTCTGTCTCTCTCTGTCCCAAAAATAAATAAAAAACATTGAAAAAAAAAAAATTTAAAAAAAAAAAAAAAACTTTAAAAGAAAGTATGTAGCAAAGAATATCTTACAGTAATGGCATGTTATTATTATTTTAACATGGTGAGGTAAAAACATTAAGTGACAAAGAAGGGATTATTTTTCTCTTAAATGAAATTTACAACTTGCTTGAAATGTACAGTACACAAAATTAGCTAGAGAGGCATGAATATCTCAAAAAGCCATGAGGCAAATGCTTAGCCATCTTTGGGAAAGAAGGAAGATGGTAATTGATTCTATCATACTTTTCCCTGGGAGAGAAAGTCTATTGTTTCTAGAAATACTGCCCACTGCTCTGGCATTATGGGAATTTACAGATTCAGCCTTTAGAAAATAGCACAACTATGTTAAAGGAATAACATTTTACAAAGTGATTTTTCCCTAAAACTAACAAGTTTTCTTATTACTGTGTTAACATCAGATTTTTTTTAATGCCCATAGGTTAATGGCTAGTTTTTAATTTAGATTCTTATCACCTAGCCACTACTCAGAAAGGTTCAGCCTGTCCATGACTTCAGAATTTTCTTACATGAAGGTCTAAAGAGCAACTCCTGATACTTAAGCACAGACAGATAACATATAACCAAAAAAAGAAGGTGAAGAATAAACTCGGTAGGCTCTTCCATCAGGAGCTTCCGACTTGACAGCTTGTCGAGTTGACAAGCTGACATACCAGCTTCAGAGATAACTTGGGATGTTGATGATATCTGTGCCCAGTTTCAAGCCAGGAATTCAAGACCACCAGCCATCTATTCCCAAAGGCATCACACCAAGCAAAAGTGGAAAACATTGCTTTCATAATTGGAATTTAAACCTGATGTGTGCACCCTTTGTTTATTAACGTGGACAGCTAATTGTCTCTTCTCAAAATATATACTGCTCTCCCTGTCACAACTTTGGGGTTAGAAATTCCAATGTGCTTAGTGTCTTTTGGGAAATACTGAAGTGTTACCGTCTATCCTATACCTCAATTTAAAAAAAAATAATGGGAAGAAGTGGGAAAAGCACTCAGATGGGTTCGTTTTCAGATTTTGGTACTCATCTTACAAGTCTGGATTCTTTCATTCTCTGTCAAGTCCATCAGTGAGGCAAATTAGACGACCAGGAATTTGTTCTGACAGACTCCAGTCAGACCTAAATAGCTCTGTTCATTTTGCTAAAGAAGCTTTGATGCCTCCACCTTCCCTCCATGTCCTGGTACTTAACCAAAGGGAACGTTCCCAATTAAAAACAGACTATGGATTTTTTTTTTAAAAGAAAGATTGGTATAAAAGATCCTATTTTCAACTGAATAAATAAGAAATCTGACAATATATAAAAACCCTATTTCAGTGGAATTGACCTCGTGATATTTAGTGGTGCTTTAGGCTTGCTAACAGGGAGCAGCTTATTCACAAAGAGGCACACCAGGCTATTTTTCCACTTGTTAAATCTTTGGAATGTTTCTCATTATATTCAGTCCAGTTCTTGGGTCCACAGGTCAGAGTTTTGGCTTTTCTGATCTGACCTTGATAAATTTTCAAGGGTAGGAGAATCTTCTTATTCTCCTTCTCCCTCTTCCTTTTCTTTTTCCAATGTAAAAAAAAAAAAAATGAAGACAAAATTTTTTAGAAATCTGGCTGATTATGCGGTCCTGTCTCAGTTAATTCCATTTGTATATGACTAAAGTAAAATTCCAGTAGGGACTCTTCTATGTACGTGCAACTAACAAAAATCCAACTCAAGGTGTCTTCAGTTAAAAAGGGCATGTGTTTGAATTATTTCACTGCCAAGTCCAAGTAGACCTGGGTCCAGATGCTCATATGATGTCTTGCTCTTTGGCTCTTCGTGTCTCAGCTCTGCTCCCTCTGGATTGGCTCTTTTCCCAAACAGTCTTTCTCTGTATGAGGGAGTTTCAAGTCCAATTCCTGTTCAACTGGAAACTATGAGAAAGAGGGCTTATCTTTCCAAGAGTTCCCCCCAAAGTCCTGTCATTGGGTCCCATTTGTTCAGATCAGCCTGTTTTGGATCAGTTATCTGTCCAAAGCTAATCACAGAAGAAGGTGTGTGTGTGTGTGTGTGTGTGTGTGTGTGTGACAAAGAGAGAGAGATGAGAGAGAGAGAGAGAGAGAGAGAGAGAGAGAGAGAGAGAGAGAGTTTGCCTGGAGGTGGTTTTAGCTCCACATGCACCACACAGATTGAGGGGTAGAAAAGGAGCCCCCTCCCATGGACAGAGTGCCATGACCAGAAATGGGAATGTCTTCTATGCAGGCAGAAATATCAGTAGTAGGCACCTAAATAAACCCATTTTGACATTCTGAGAATGTCTGGCAGAAAAATTGTTTTATTACATAAGTATTGATTTCAGTGTTTCATACTAAACTTGATGAGATTTTTTTAAATTTTTTTTTTTAACATTTATTTATTTTTGAGACAGAGAGAGAGCATAAACAGGGGAGGGTCAGAGAAAGAGGGAGACACAGATCTGAAACAGGTTCCAGGCTGTAAGCTGTCAGCACAGAGCCTGACGTGGGGCTCGATCCCATGGACCGAGAGATCATGACCTGAGCTGAAGTCGGACGCTTAACCGACTGAGCCACCCAGGCACCCCCGATGAGATTTTTAAAATACCAGATTTGGGGTTGGTTGCCTGGCTGGCTCAGTCAGTGGAGCATATGACTCTTTTTTTTTTTTTTTTAGTGTTTATTTATTTTTGAGAGAGAGACAGAGAATGAGCAAGGGAAAGGCAGAGAGAGAGGAAGACAGAGGATCTGAAGCAGGCTCTGTGCTGACAGAAAGCCTGATGCAGGGCTTGAACTCATGAACCGTGAGATCATGACCTGACCTGAAGTCAGATGTCCAAACGATTGAGCCACCCAGGCACCCAGAGCATGCAACTCTTGGTATCAGGATTGTGAGTTTGAGCCCCACATTGGGTGTAGGGATTTCAAAATAAAATCTTTAGGGGAGGCTGAGTGGCTCTGTCAGTTAAGTGTCCGACTTCAGCTCAGGTCATGATCTCACAGTTCATGAGTTCGAGCCCCACATCAGACTCTGTGCTGACAGCTCAGAGCCTGGAGCCTGCTTCAGATTCTCTGTCTCTTCTCTCTCTGCCCCCCTTCTCTCTCTCTCTGTCTCTCTCTCAAAAATAAGTAAATGTCAAAAAATAAAATAAATATATAAAAATAAAATCTTTAAATAAACAAATTGGATTTGAAGTCATGAGATCAGGGTTAAAAATCCCATCTCTGTTATCTATTACTTCTGTAACCCTGAACAAGCCTCTTAGCCCTTCAAAGTCTTAGTTTTCTCTTCCTAAAATGAAATTAATGCCCATCTCACATTATTGTTGTGAGACATATAAGTAAAGTGGCAGCTGTCAAAGTATTTTATAAACTCTAAAGCTATATGTTGGGGTGGTTTTATTAGAAAGTGTCATTATTTTGAGATAACTTCTACACTATGCTTTTTCAAAACAACTGGGAATAAATGCACTGTAGAGTAAAGCTCATAATATTTATCCTAGTTTTACAAAACTATTTCTATTTTCCAACTGCTAAGCCCAAACTGATACCCCTCCAATGATATGGAAACAACAGTGCTTAGTTCGAACAAGAAGTTCCTGTCTATGTTATAACTCAATTATTGTTGGAGCCCTTTGGAAAGGATTTATGGATGATATCCTTATTTAAATACCTTTAAATACTTTATGAGTTAGCATATATTAAAATCTATCATTAGATTTTATATTTTAAAAAATTATTTTTCTTTTATAATGAAGTGTATGTTGACTGTGTAACAGCAAGCCTGACTCTTCTTTCACCATTTTAAAATTCACTATAATAAGCACTCTGTAAATACTTGTCGCCAGATTAATTTACACAAGGTTATAGGCACCACAATGCCGCAGGTTTCTAGGACTCCAGATTAGACACATATTGGGATAGCTTCAAATCTTTTAGAGAGACTGTGTGGAACAGTAGCATGCCTCCTGCCTAGCTTAGATCTGGTAGTTAGCTCATCACTACTATCGTCAGAGGCAGTACCAATTAATACAACTTATAATGAGGAGACTGAGGCATGGAGAGCTTATGTTGCTTACCCAAGGCTTCATAGATTGTAAGAAGTACAGGTAGGATTTGGACCCAGTCAGGCTTCACAACCTGTGCTTTAACCACTGTGTTGATTAACACCCTGTGCCATCTTGAACCAAACTGAGTACCAGGAGACATAACACATCCCAAAGTTCTAGAACCCCAAATGGCTCTAGTCCAATATTTTGAATCCTTGACAAATTCTGTTAATAATATTTAATGTTTTATATAAATGCAAGGTTAGTAGAGAACTGAACCTCTAAGGGAGCATGGATAAACTTTGTAAAGAAAATCCTTCACTCTTGACATACATTCTTTACAAATCAGGAGTAGCAAACAGTTGCTTCATGTAAACAGTTATAAAATGACATGACCCCTTTTCTCTCTTTTTAATATTTGTATGTTTATTTTGAAAGAGAGAGAGACCCATGTGCAAACAGGGGAGAGGCAGAGAGAGAGAGGGAGAGAGAGAATCCCAAGAGGCTCCATGCTGTTAACACTGATCCTGACACAGGGCTTGAACTCACAAACCATGAGATCATGACCTGAGCTGAAATCAAGAGTCAGACACTAAACCAACTGAACCACATGATGCCCTGACATGATAGGGTCTCTAATGAGGTTTGAATGCAGCATCACAAAAATTTGAAGTAACTTGTGTTAATGGCTAGAAGATTCTTCTGTACTTCTGTTAAAGAAAAACAGAGAAACTTAGAACGGGAAGGGGCCAGAAAATGTATCTAGTCTTGTAACTTACTACAGCACCCCTCCTAATACATCCTTAATAGACAGCCACAAGTTTCTGCTTAAATTTGTCACTGGAAAGGTGGCCCCCACTTTGTGAAACAGCCCTATCAGCATCGTAAAATGTCTAACTGATAGAACTTTTGCCTTATGTTGAATTGAAATAAGCCTTCCTAAAACTACTACATAGTTAGTGCTATCTTCAGAAAACATGAAGGATAAATCTGCTCCCTCTTGCTGAGAATAGCTAAGACTATAGACAATTTGATGTTTTCCCCTTACTCTATTAATCATATCTAGCTCCTTGCCAATATCATTCTGATAGTGGGATATGGGCCTCACAGCATCCTGACTCCCCAGCTCTGGGCACATCTGCTTCCTTGATGTTCATGCTCGACAACATTAACATATCATTAACTCCTACTGAGCTTTCCTTCATGAAAATTTCCCAGCCTTTACCAATGGCCACGAGCTGAGCCGTGCCTCTTTTCTCAGCCCTCGGTGGTGGTGGTGGTGATGGTGTGTGTGTAACCTTAATGCAGGACTTTACATTTACATTACTCCTTTCCAGCAAAAACAGTTTTATCAAGTTGTTTATCCAATAGTCCTAGAGTATCAATGTTTTGTAAAGCTTGATCAACACTCAGTGTGTCAGTGATCCTTCCCAAGTTTGTAATGTGCTAATTTAAAAACCTTACCTCGAAAAAGTATGCCTTTCAATTAATTTCTCCAATGTGTTGATTTCAGTGTTGAACAGGCAGAACTGAAGAAAAAAAATGCAGTCTTCTGCCAGGGACCTCTTGGATGGGCATCATTTAAGATAATCATTCAACTAGACCTCGTTTGTCCATATTTCGCATAAGGATAATATGAGGAGATAGTGGGGTCTCAACGTTGGTGAATGAATGGCTTTATCCAATACATCTTTGTTACCAGATGCAAGAAGCAGTGTTGAGCATCTAGTTAATAAATGGGTTTAAATAAAGAAAATGACAGTGTCAGTTTACAAGAAAGGAGCATAATGTATAAAAAGATGTTGCAGGCAAAGAACAGTATTACTCTGCCAAATCCAGTTCCTTTGCAGCAATTCCTGTTATGATAAAAAAGCTGATCGCTGCTTTTCTGAATGAGTTATTAATATTTCTGGTTTTTAGGTGTTTAGTTGTTCTGAAAAAATGTATCAGTAATGGTGGCATCCAAAGTCTGAGGCAGAACAAATAGCCCATATTGCAATAAGCAGCATGATCCCACTTGACTTAAATTCCCTACAATATCCAGAGAAACTGGGACAATAAGATCTGGACTGTGCAATGTTCCTTTTTTCTTGCCCTGCTTTATTTTTTTCTGAAGAGATATCATAAATAATTGTGTATTGTCATTTAGGGCTACAACTGTCATATTAGGGAATGAGGGTTATACATTATCTCTACAAATGAATAACAGAAATCATAAAGCCTATAGTTCTCTACTACTCTGGTAGCTGAGGGCTGATTTTATGTGCTGTCAGTAGCAGAATCAGTTAACAAGGAAGGAAGGGAGGGAGAAAGGAAGGTAGGAGGGGAGGGAAAGAGAGAAACCTGTAAATTTGGGCAAGCAATAGGAATTTATAATTGGAATCTCTATCGTACCAATGGACTTATGATGGGACCAAAAATGGTATTTAGTCCTTCCCACTTTTGCTAGATGGATTAATGCTGACACCAGCAATAGTGGGTCTCACACCGAGAACAACTGTTGGCCTGACTTTTCACTTCCAGCAGGTGATCTGTCGAAGAATTTCCCTGTGGACACAGGGGAAGGTCACGGTCAGGAAGGTTTGATAGGACTGCTCTTCAGAAAGGTGGAGAAATGACAGGAAGCAGGATTTTCTCGAGTCCAGCATCCCCTGCAAATGAAACAGTCCATCTGAAAACTTTTAGAACAAGCATTGGTGGCAAATAAATAGCAAAACAAAACAAAAAAACTTGAACTTGAGACATTCAAGTATAGTTGAAAAAGAAGAATCACATACAGTTGAGGGCCATGTGCATGGGGCAGAGGAGCACCTTTTCTGTATCAACAGCAGAGGGACAGAAGTGATCCGAGGCTGCCTCACGGCCTCTGGACAACTCTTGAGAGACAGAGGGTTCCGGTTTTCTGATTTCCAGGCAGCGTTCCGTTAGTGCCCCTGGAGGAAGGGGCTGCAGGGCCGTCACTGCTGGAAGAAAAGACAGAGGTGTTTGGTGCATTAATCCTTGCCTGAACTGAGTCCCTTTGACTCCATCTTTTGATGGATCTCATTTTAGTCTCTGCTCAAGGAGCCGCCAAGTCGGCTGGCTGTTGCCCGAGCCTTCCTTTGTTAGGGTGCCCTTTTTTCTCTTGCCTTTGAAGCTGTTTTGTTCAGTCTTCAAGTTTGTTTTTGTTTTATTTTAGAAGTGCTGGCATCCAAGAGAAGGAATGGGCTTCATTATACTTTTAGCTTTCACCCTGAACCTTTCCTATTTCTTGTTGGATTCTTTCTGGTCAATTTCTGAACAACCTGAAGTGTGAAAGAATTATGACAAAAGTAAGGGAGAAACCGAGAAAAAAATGATTTTTTTTTCAGCGCTAGAACAAGGCAGGAAATTTCATCTCTGGTAGAATCTGACCAGAGGGCTCTATTCACACACTTTTTTTTTATTATTATTAAACTAACTACACAGTGTTGGCAGGTTTTCAGAGCCTAATTGGTGTTGTTGGGTAGACAGAGCTACTGTCAGCTTGCTCCATTCCAAGACCCACCATCAGCCTCTGAATCCCAGTTTACTACTGGTCCTGACAGTGGAAAAGGGATTGTGTCTGTAACAGTCTGCATTCCATAAACAGTGACAAAAAGCAGAACCGCTTCCTACTTACTTTGTGATCCATGCCTTGTGCTCAGAAGATGCAGTAGCTATCCTGGAATGATGTCAGGGTGCCAGGGAGACAGATTCCTATGCTGTAAACTTTTTTTAAACGTTCAACTTCCACTTGAAAGAATAATCTGTTTACAGTGTGGAAAACATAGACTTAATTTGGATATAATATGCCAGATGCTCAGGGAAGTCTTCTCTGAGAAGGTGACATTGGAGTAGAGCCTGCGGGAGATAAGGGAGCTAGTCCCACAGTAGCTGGAGGAAGAACATCTCAGGCAGAAGGGGAGACACATTCAAAGGCTTGAAGCAGGAGTGTGCTTTGCTGTCCAGAACCAGCAAGAAGAATAGTAGGAGCGGAGGGTAGACAGATGAAGCGGAGATGGGTGCCAGAGGACGGAGATGCTTGCAGGCCATCGTTAGGACTCTGGATTTCCCTGTGAGTTAAATGGAGCAGAGCAGCACAATGCAGCTTTCATTTCAAACAGGTCATGGCGGCTGTTGTATTGAGAGTAAGCACTAAGGAGGCAAGGGTGAAAGCAATGAGACCAGTTTGCAAGCTTATGGAATAATCCAAGTGAGAAAAGGTAATGGCTTGGATCAGGCAGTGATAGGATGAGAAGGCTGTAGAAGTGGATGCAACAGGATTTGCTCCTGGATGGGAAATGTGAGCAAAAGGATGATTCCCACTGGAAGAAGGGATTTGCCATTTGCTAAGACAAGAAGGCTTAAAAAAGAAGGTGAGGTAAGCAGGAGCTTGGTTTGGGCATTTAAGGTTAAGATGCCTATTAATCATCAAAGTAGAGGTGCCAAGAAGGCAACTGGGTGTCTGAGTCTGGAGCTCAGGAGAAAGGTGGACTCAAGTGAGGACAGGAAAAGGGAACATGGAGACGGCATAGGCATCTCTTGGGGTGTTGTGGTTCTTAAAGAAGAGCAGAAATTGAGTAGGTGGTCAAGGGAAGGAGTCTGTTGGCTTTTAGTAGAAGATGTTATAGCACTGTTTGAGAATGCTCCGGTAAAGAGGGGGGGAAATAGATGAGGAGGAAGAGAGAATATACTATAAACTACTGGATTGCTACCAGTTGAGCAGAAAAGAAGTCCACCTTTAGGAAGAAAACCTTGAAGAGGGAGAATGCGCTTTCCATTTTGTCAGTAGATTTGAATGCAAGTGTGTTGTATTTTCTGAACTGAATTCCTGGTAACCTGAGATACAGGACGGTGACAAGAATGAGTGAGCTGTGTGTTGTATTTTAAGAAAACATTTCCAGAGTGAGGAGAGAGGTCTACACTAATGATAAAATTATATACCTTCACTTCATCAAGGAAATCAACATTAAGTTATTAATTATATCTCAGTTATAAGACTACTACATATCTTTCCTTAATCCCCATTTATTTGGATATCATGGTAATTCAGGTTCAGATAAGCTAAGTTAGCCCGAGAAATAAGCAAATGAACTTGCAGAGGGATGTTTAACATCCTTTTATAGAATTGTTTAAGCTGGCCTTTAACATAGAGGTGTACTAATTACAAATGTTCCTTCTCTCTTCAACAAAGTGAGCAGCCCTTTGTCAGCTTTTATCAGGAAAGATGAGAAGTGTTCTAATAAAAAGTCTGCAAGGTTAATTTCTGGTGCCTTTTACCAGAAATACGTCAGCAGTGACGTCGTTGACGGAAGGCACAAGTGTCAACAACAAAGCGGCCCAATTACAAATGATAATGAACAGCAGTAATTAATGTTCCTGTAGTGCTTTACTATTTGCCAAGAAACTTTTGAACACATTCTATGATTCCACTGATTCAGTAAATACATTTGACGGCCTTCTACTTTCCAGGTCCTAGAAATTTAGCCATGAAAAAGTTCCGTCTCTCGTGAAGCTTAACGAATTACAGAACAACCTGATGAAATAAGTGGGTCAAATACTATTATTATTCTTCACAGATGAAGACATTCTAAAGCTTAATCGAAGCTTAGATTTAAGTTACTACTGTTCTAGGAATTTGGGCCCTAGATGAAATCTTATCACCAGTATTTTCTTTCTCAGAGTTGTTCAAAACTCAGCACTTCAGTACAAGTTGTACCCTGAAATATTATCTTCATCAATGTAGTGAAATTCTGGGGTGGAAACTCTTTTGCATTTAAAAAAATCATTCTGGCACTCAGTCTAATAACCATTGTGTCTAGAAGAAGAGCCATTTTATATTATGAAGACACCAGTGACAGCTGATCCCCCTGAAGTAACTGCTCTTTGAGCCTGATGAATTATTTATTGCCAACAGAATTACTGCGGTATCTGAAATTATCAGCTTTTTCTTCAACAACCTCCATAACTAAAACTCAATTAACTGCATCTACTTTCAACTCTTTTTTAAAAGTCTGACTTTTTACCATTTGCATTGAGTCAATTAATTGTTGGAAATTTTAGAAGTTCTATTTTTTCTAAGTTTAAGACATAGCTTATACATGAAAATAGTTATTGTAACATCTTTAAAATGTATATAAACCATATACAAAGTCTCTTCAGTGTATGTGACTAGAGGTAGGTTTTTTTTCTTCATTGAAAAAATTTTTATATGGATTTCTAAAAATAAAATAAGTGATGCATGAGATGGTCTCTTCCCTCCTTAACTGTGGTAACTTTCTGGGACTGTTGGAAGATAATATTCGTGTAACAAGATGTTAAGTGGGAAATTTCATGTAGGTACTAAGTACCAAACATTCTCAAGAGAAAGCTGCTGAGAATGGAGCCAGATACCGTGTTCAGGATTGACCAAGAGGTAATGAGTCCTGCCCTGCCCAGTCAGCTACCTGTCTGCACAGGCAGAAGATTGGTGTTGGGAAGGGCTGAGAACTGTCTGAGCCATTGAGGAGAGCATGTGGCAGAGGAGAGAGGTGTCCCCGTGCCCTCTAAGCCTAGTGAGAAGAGCTCTAAGAGGAAGGTCTATCCAGAGTGGGGGAACCTACCAGAAGGGGAAACTGGCATCTCTTTCCACAGTTGGAATTCTGACAAGCAGATACACCAGCCTGAGCTGAAGAAGAGGGAACTGGAGGGACATCTCCTGGCAGAGAGGGGAGTGGTCACAGAGCAAGCCCGTCCTGAGGAGGTTGGGTTATACCCTCTCCCCTGCGTCCCATCCAAGGGGCCAGCATGGACGCTAGGAGGGCCGAGGAGAGGTTAGAGGAAGTCAAGCTGGGGACGTATTTCTCACATCAGGAACTGTGCAGTGGGGACCCACTGCCTTCCTCAGCAGAGCCCTCCAAAGATCTCACAGGGGTACACAGCAGAACCTGTGTGGGGGTGGGGCAGGGTGGGTGCACCAGCTACACACGGATGCTGGAAGCCGCGTTAGTGTCACCTGGAGAAGCAGTGCAGCCGACGGAGAATCTAGCCATAGCCAGATCAGAAAAGAGGCCCTTGTCCTTCTCCTGTGCTCTCCTCCCCAACAAAGGGCATGAAGGAGATAGAGCTTGGGGTCCTGGGTTTCCAGGATTGACCATTCCACCCCACTCCTCCCTGCTCCTACAGGAAGAACAAAGGAGAAGAGGACCAAGTACAAAGCAAATCTCTTTTAGCCACCATGGGTTTTTTACGCCTCAAGACTGGCCTGTGGTAAGGGAAGGCAAAGTTCGAATCAGATGATACTGGAGTTGCATACAAAATGGATTCTTAGTGACTCACAGTGACCAGGAAGTTAGGAGATCTGCGCAAAATGTCAAGTGGCCTGATGCCCATCAGGGAGGGGAGACTGGGCTGGCCCATTTGGGAATAAGGATTGGAAAACAATAAAACATTCAGGTTATTTGAACTCCAATGGAGTTGAGACTCTTCGTTGAACTGGTTCCGTTTACAGACACTTGTTCCGGGATCAGTAACACAATACATATCTCCATATAACTGGAGATTCCCTTTGCCTTCCTTGGCTTCCTGTGAAGTCAGTACCAAGCTGGCACTCCTTCCCAGCCATCCCCACAGGCTGACTTGTGACCCTCCCCTGTGTGACCTGAGCAAGCCACTTACCCTCTCTGAATGTCAGTTCAGTGCCTTCATCTGGCAGATGACAAGCGGTCCCCAGGTTACTTCTAGCACTAAAAGTCTCTGAAAGTTGTAAAAGAATTAGCTCAGAACTGTGGATGATAGTACTGAAAAGGTCAAGGATATCCTAGAAGTATGTTTTATGCCAGTTAAGATGGCAGTCCCACCAAAGCATGGAGTTAGTATATTTAAATCAGATGGCAGCTATTGTAGATGAGGCTGGGAGGTTAATGGGCAACACTTAGCTTGCTAGAGTTTTAATTTTTGAAAGGAAGAGGAAGATCCCCTGTGGAGGAAATAGCATGGAGTTTAGAGAGGGAGCTGAGAGTAGCAAACCTGATTAAACCACTTAAAGTGGGAGGTGGTTGAAGTTGCCTTTGGTCAGGCCCCCAGGGATCTTACTCCCTTAAGGAAATGCCAGTTACCTAACAATCCGTCCCCAGCAAGTCATCCAGATGACAGAAGGGATGGAAAGCAAAGATGTTTGTGTGTGGGTGGGACATGCCACTGTAACTGGACAGAGAGATGTTAAATTGCTGGTGAGCATTTCTGGGAGGGTGGAGGTAGGGAAGACATTTAGCCAGGGATAAGTTTCTTTTCCATAATTCATTTGCTGATGCGATTGTTCTTTGCCGGGCTTCTAAACCATATTGTGGTTATGTTCTTATCTCCTTCCTGCATGATCTTTGTACGGCCTGCTTGTGAATTCTGGGGATGTTCACAGTGCTTACTGAGTAAGTTTAGGCATGCTGCCATTTTCTGTGATTCAATTTCATGGTGTCTTTTAGAATGATGGAATTCAGGAAAAGAACTCTATAAAGATCAAGCCAGGAGTCTCTTCGCTTTATTTGGTGGTTCTGCTGTAATTCCCGGGAGGGGACTTAGTTTGGCATTTGGTTCTAAGCAAACATTATTGCCTTTTAATAATTGTTAATTATTTAATTGTTAATGGTGTGGTGGAGAGTTGAGATCACCGAGCTGACTCATTAGGCTCCCCAGTGCTGTTCACCAAAGCGTCTGCTTCAGTAACAGACCCCGGCTTCCTGGCCCCAACCCCTCCCTGCTCTAATCTCCTTCCTGCCTCCCCCACCACACACACTTCCACTGCTGAGTGGCAGACTGATGCTTCTTTCCATGTCAACCGCAGTTTTGCCCTTGAGAACTCCGGAGGGAGAAGGATCTTCTAGGTTTATCAAGTGGAGCAATGACTAAGTCAGGAAAGTCATTTTATTGCATTGTTTGCTTTTGGTCATTGAAGATAAGAAAATAAAAACATTTATTCTGCGTTAAAGGCTTTTTTCCCATCTTGAACTTCATGAAACTATTTATCCTCTGAAATGAATGATGTGAAGAGGGAAGATATTTCCGTTCTCTTTGGCAAATGTAAAACAGTTTGCTTTTTCCAAGATGTGCATTTATTGGTAATCTCCCTTGATATAAAACTAATGCATAAGTGTTTTTTTTCTTACCCACCCCCCCCCTTCAGCCAACCCAAAATGCTTTTAAGCAAAAGAATGACTTGGAAGCCAATTATTAAACCTGGGCATCCTAAAACATTTTTTGAGTTTGTGTGTGCGCGTGCACGTGTGTGTGTGTATGTGCGTGAGTCAGTGTTTAAGAAATGTGATTCTTTGCTTTTTATTATGTTCCTCCTTACTTTCCTTGATTCTACCATGGTAGCTGCCATGTTCTAAATATTGACAAGATGAGATAGTTTTCTGTTTATATCAGCAGTCGTCTGTCTGTGAGATATGGACGAATCAGAACGCTGGATTTCCTTTCTCAGCCATCCATCAGGTTCATAATGTAAGGTTACAAATGGTTATTTTCTTTCCTGAACTTGCGCTCTGTAATGTGTTGCAAAGTGTTGTCAATAGCTACAGGTACTGTGTCCTGGGCAATGCAGAAAATTCGTGATGTCTAATGACTCCTGAGATCTTGTCTATTATATTTCATTCACTGTGCCTTGTGACTAGTTGACGTGCTAACATTGTCCTAAAATGAGAAACATACTTGGTTTTAAAGTCTGCAGTTAAAATCTGTCCCATGTGAGTTTTGACTTTCATCCCAGGTGTCTGTGTTAATTTGCTTTTACAGGAAGAAGGAAAAGGGTAAATTGATATATATTTATATATATATATACACACACATGTATATATCGGTGTTATTCTTCTTCATCTTGTACTTCCCCATGTCCATGGGCTATTCAACCCATTGTGTCTAACAGTTCTCAAAGGTTCGTGTGCTTTACTTGTGAGAAATATTGGAGTATGATTTGCATGATATTCTGTATACATTTTATGCAAGTGTGGGAGTAGTATAGCCAGGAGCTGCACTGTTACGGCTACAAAGTGGTTCTCAGCCTTTTTCCATTTGACGATTCTGAATTGATCTTTGGAAAGTGTTGAAATCATGACCCATTTTACACTGAGCCACCTAATATTCAAATATTCACATTTTACCTTTGCATACTTTAAAAAAAATCACTTTTTGTTTGGAAAGTAGACATTTTCATGTTTGGTCTTTTCTGCTTTGTATTTTAAAATACAATCCTGTTTTCACATCCTGTTGGATAAATTTTTGCCATTGGATAGCCTGCTGTCTGAGCTGTCTGAGAGGTTGAGACATTTGGTTGAGAATCACTAAGCAGAGCTCTCGGGGTGGCATGTGAGGGCCTTTTTAGGGGAGCCACATCAGGCACACCCCTCCTGTGCATGGGACTTCTGGCTCTTGGGATCTTGGGGTCTCTACGTTGCCTGGTACTGATGCTTCAGTGAACCAGTGGTCCCTCCCGAACCCGTAAATGCTAACCAGTGCTTTTTCATGTTCAGAAGTGGCCATCTCTGCTCTTTATCATCAAAAGGAACAAATTTAGTATAACCAACGGCATTTGACCAAACTAGCATTCTTTATTCCTGAAGATTTTTAAAACAACTGTTGTGGCATCCTGCTTTTATGTGTGTGTGAATGTTTGTAGGAGGCCTTTCTTTACATTCACATCCAAATATATGTATACATATTTATAAGCATAGAGCTCTATGTAACATTCTTCAGAGCCTTAGAGATGACAGAAAATACATGTAATCATGTATAACTTATGAATGTTTGGGTAGCCCATCTCTGATATTTGTCAGAATTATTGAAAGTGAAACCTTAAAATAACAGTTGTCATTTAAAATCATTTTAGTTTTTCATTAAGTGTTCTGAAGAAATAGAGAATAATGTTTGTTAATATTCAGAACTAAATTTATAAGCAGGTAGGTGGAAACAGTTCCTAGTATAAAAGATTTAAAAGCTTCTATTTAAAAAAATCAATTAAATCCTAATTTAAAAAAATTTTTTTAAAGAATAATACAAGGCTTGGAAAATACCGTACCTTTCTGTTCATGTTAGGAATCTAAGTGATAATAATCTAAGTCGTAATTATTTACTGACATCTTTAGGAAATTTTTTTATCAAGAAGAGAATGAGGATATCGACAGTGTTTCCCTTTGTATGCACGGAGCATATAGAATATGGAGTTTCTTCAGTTTCCAGTTTGCAGGGAGAAAGCTACACACTATGATATTTTAGCATTTGCCTTATGAATCTGGTGCATATGAACTAAAAGTCATATGGTTTTACCATCTTTTGAAATAAGGCAAAGTTTAAAAGCTGCATTTTAGACTCTGCCATCCAATAAAAATCTATCTGTAGACTTCTGTGAGTTTTTTTCTATGGTATATATACTACTTAGTATATATAGATACTAAATTCAGTTAGTGGTTTTATACCTTTCAGCTGGTGGTATGAAAGACATTTAAGTATGGCCTGCCTGTCCTTCAAACTCGGCCAGACTATGCACTTTTGGTTCGCAGTTGGTAAATACCCGTTCAACAGAATCAATTTTCCGTTTAAAGCTCTAATCTCAAATTATGTTTTTCCTTTATCTTCAAAGGTTAGTTGAGCTCAAAAGGACACTTAATGATGTTAATTTTCCTTTGTTTTGTTGATAATATCCTATACATACATACGTACATAGGCACATACATATCAAGTAAATGAGGTTTTAAGCCATGACCAAATACTTGGAATATTAAGATCATTCAATACATGAACATAAAGGAAAGGTGTAAGTATTTTCAGCTCAAAAAAGTAGCCTGAAGACATTTAGTAAGAGTGCCTTGAATCATTTCTCTTCTGTAATTGCTGAAGCCTTTAAAGGAGTACTGTCAGTCAGTAACAGTTTAAGATGGAATTTTACCCCAACCTTTTCCTCTTGTATTTTTTTATTCTATTTAAATATTGCTGCGTCATTGTTACCTGTGTTCAGATCTGTTCGTTGAGGATAAGGTTTGATTATGTAAGTTTTGATTATAAACCATTTTTTGAGGCAAAACATCTGTTTGATTTTTTTTTTCATATTAACAAACGTTTTTTAAAAACTGGGAAATTATTAAATTAATTTTATTAATTTACCTGAAGAAATACAGGTTCCATCTTGATATGAGTATACTATTTGGCAAGACCTGACAATGGGCCTCACAGTGTGGAATTATTTTATAGCTAAGGAAGAAACCCTAATTTGCTTTTTGGTTTCTTTTGCTATTCCATACAATATACTGCCCTACTCAGTTCCTCCCTAGCTCATTCCTGCTGCAGTCCAGCCTCCGAGGTGGGTGAGCCTAAAGGCACCCTTGTTCTCTGGACCCTTGTACTGTCAGCTGACCAGTTGAAGCTGGAACAAACCCAAAGGCCAAGGCCATTCCTGCCCTTTGTAGCAATGTGTCACCAAGTCTGTCCATTCTCATAAAATTAACTCCAAAGAGAAGAATCAACACCTATAAATTGAGTCTCATAAATATTGTTTGATCCAAGGTTAAAAACAATAATAATAAGTTGATGAATTTCCAGGAAGAAAATAAATTTATTTTTTTATACCTTCAATCTTAACAACACTTTTCCCTCATCTGAAAATGAATTTCTGGAAATGGTCCTAAATGTGACAAAACTCAGTGTCTATTTCCAGAAAGATAGATTCAGTCTGTATAGAGAATTTAAAAATATTTGGACTGGAGCAATGTTTCAAGGCCACAAAGAAAATAAAGTAAGGACTGTGTTTACCTTCCCTATAGTTTCCTCCCTCCCCCGTAGCACGTAGGGGAGGCCCTGTCAGATCATTCTGAATTCAAAGCAGGTGGCTTGTGATTTCTGGACAAAGTGGAGTCATAGAAGAGCAGATGATGGCGCTGCCTAAACAGAGTTAAATGGATGTGCCACGAACTTCTTCAAGTGGTTATCAAATAAGAGGTCGGGATGAATTCCAGACTGAGTTGGTATGTGCTGGGGCTTGTTACTCCCAAAATGGCTGCTACGACTTATGTGGATGATGTAAATATTTGGATCAGCATTTGGCTGTAGTTCTGCTTTAAATGTACGGAACTCACATTGAAATTTAGTTATAAACGTGCCTGAGTTAATTCAACAGTTGGAGAATGAGTTTGCATATGATTTGCATGCTTAATGTACTAATACCTGAAATGTCCCCATAACCCCAGCTTCTCCCCACTTCTCCCCACCCCCAGCCCTATTCCCAACCCTTGCCCCGCAACCTGTGGTACCCCCATCTCCTGCCATGTCTGTTCAGACTGTTTTGAAAACTGCCTGTTGAGCTCGGCCAAGGTGTACCCAGCTGAACTATGACAGGTCTCATGTGAAGATCTGATGCTTGGTTTAAGTTGTCACCTCAGCAAACACTGGATCGAAGGATCTTATAACATCAACGAGCTCCTCTTTTTGTATCATTCCACGGAGTTGCGTGCAAACTTCTGTTTTCCATTAACAGTGTTACTTGTGACTTAAATGTACAACACCTGTTTGCTATGTTGTTGTTGCTTTATCAAGGCGGGGGGAGGGAAGCAGGTTAATGGGGCAGATTAGAGGACTTGCCAGATTTGGGGAGAGCTTTTAATTAAGAACTCATAGCTGCATGTTTCCAGAGCTTTAACTATAGGTATCATCACTTAAAGGTTATTACACTCACCTTCAAAATAATATCAAAATCCACATTTCCTACATTTTCAATTTTTACTAGTTTTTTTAAAGAGCAAATTACAGCCAGTTGAATTAAAGACTAGAGACATAATTAAGACCAGATGTTTGAAAGAGAAGGAAAAGAGAAGATCATAATAGGCAGCCAGAGGAAAACTTACTCCTAGAATTAATTGAAGTCAGTCATTGCTTTTACAAAATAAAAGTTCATATAAATATAAAGAGAAAACTCAAGAATGAGTCAAGGATGGGTCCTAAGGCACACAAAAATGCTAAAGTAATCATTCCAGGTAAAGTCTTAACTGTATCAACAGACAGGAGACAGGAGAACTGAGCCATCTTCAAGTACAAAGAATAGCTTAGACTAGAGCGTGAGGGAGAGCTCGAGAAAATCTGATAGGTTGCACACTCCAGTGAGAAACTAATGAGCTAGCATGATACTAACGTTGCTCTTCCTGAGATTAGGAGTGACCCATCTCAAAGAGAAAAGCTTCACATTCTCTGCCCCAGTGAAAAGGCATTCTGGAGGGGCTCTAGAATTTTCTTCCATTTTTCCAGAGCCTGTTAGAAACTTCCGAAGGCAAAGCCTATGCCTACCACTTCCCAGCATTAGCAGCCACTTCATGTAAGTCCAGACCGAACAGAGAAAACTGAAATGCTGGTCCTCTTCCCCAAAACACACATCCTATTTAAGCTATTCCTGGAGACTTGTGGTTTTTAACCTGTTAGGGTCTCTGATCCTTTCAAAGAATTTAATGAAAGCTGTAGACTTTTTCTTCCCCAAAACATACATCTCCGTCCACAATTTTGCATTCTTATCCTAGACTCCTTGAAAATCTTCCTTAAGAAACCCTACAGCATCAACCTATTTGCTAGTACTTCTATGAAACTTGGTCTCTAACCAAAGTTTTACTTGTTTTTGGAGTTCATGAGACCTATTTGTATTCTTTCAACTCCTGAGAAGAGTAATTCCTTATAATTCTACAAGACCAGCCAAGTCCAGGTTAAAAGAGAGTGGCTTTGGAAATCTGCCTGTTGTCTAGTTTTGTTAATGTCCATCTGAGAACAAAGAGCTGAATTTCAAGAAATGAGAATCTTCAGGGAAGTGAGTGAGAAATCTCCCATATATAATACCTAAATTGGACTAGAGCCCAGCAAACACCTGCCAGCATGGACCTCTCACTTCATAGATGCTCACACTAAACCGTTATATGAGGCTAACCTCATGGAAAACGGTAAATGAAACTACGGGATGTCCTTTTGTCTCAGGTCTTAGTGGGCATATGCGTTATATGATCTGCCATCATATGTGCACGTGCTTGTATTTGTGAATCATTTGCACATATGACCAAACTTGGTATTTCAGTGTTTATTATTCATGTGTGTTTTAGGTTTTCAGAGAAAGGTAGCTGAATACATCCAAGACAGTCACAGTGGCATTTTATCAATCCAAATGAATTCAGACGAGGGAAACTAGTCATCCATTCGTAATTTTTCTTCTAAAATTTTGTTTAGAGTCACGCTTTTACTACCTTTTCTCCAGAGATATAAAATTATCCCAAGAACACAGTACATGTCACATTTGGAAACTGAAATTCATGGAACTGTGTATTCTGAATGTAAAAGCAGTTCAAACTAAAAATTTCAAATAATCAAGGTTAAAAACAGAAAAGTCTTTTCAAAGTTGTATGTTCTTTTCTGTTGTGACAGAAAACTATGAATTAGTGCCTCATTTATGAAGATCTCTATGTTTTATTTTAAAATTACTTAGCTTAGGGCGTCAATCTAAAAATGGAGTAACTTCTTTCACACCTCAAAAATTAACTCAGCTTTGGGAAATATGATGCTACCACATATAAAACCGTAATAAACAGTAAAAGTATTTATGTGCACATAATACACCCAAATGCATTTGCACATCCCAGCACACGTGTATAAGAAGAACTCAGGCTAGGTATAGGGAATGAACTTGGCCAACTGCTCATATTACGTCTAGAATAAATGTGATTTTCAGACAGGAGACTGGGGAGAACCTTCCATTACCTTGCGACCTCCAAATGAAGCCACAGCCTCCACTCCAGTACAGTACTGGCAACACCACCCAGAAAAGCTCATCTTCCAATCGTGTGATTACAAAGCTTTTGTAAGTTACTATGAATTCAATATTTGGGTTCCAGAGGGGATAGAGGGTGTGTTTCTGGCTTGTTTACTTTTATGTTGAAAATATACCAAAATGTCCCCTGCTGAAACTCTTAAAGTATTCTCCCATTCTTATTCTTTTTTTTTAATGTCTTATTTATTTACTTACTTATTTACTTATTTATTTATTTTGAGATAGAGAAAGACAGCAGGAGCTGGGGAGGAGCAGAGAGAGAGGGAGACACAGAATCTGAAGCAGGCTCCACGTTCTGAGCTATCAGCATAAAGCCCAATGCAGGGCTCGAACTCATGAACCACAAGGTCAATGACCCAAGCCAAAGTCAGATACTTAACTGACTGAGGCACCCAGGTGCCCTGTCCCTTCTCTTATTCTTAAAGTAGCCTTTTCTATACAGAGAAAGTCCAAGTAAATAGAGCTTTATCATCCCTTTGAATCTTGTGAGCTTAAGATCTATTTTGTATATAGTTGTATATCTTAAGTGAGATAAAGCATGATCTTTAAATGGATATGAATAGAAGTATAGCACATACAGACATCTCCACTCACTCACTAATGATCTCAAAACATTGGCTCTACTACCAGATTTTTTCACTAGAATTATAATACTGGGTATTTTTTTTCTAATAGAAGAGAGAATCAGGCTTAGCTGAAAATGCAATATAAACAGGGAGGTGTTGAAAAAATACCATAGGTTTGGGTGAGGGCAGGTGGTGGTTGTCATGACTACAGCTGGAGAAGGAAAATCACCTCTTTTACAAAGAAATGTTTCAATTAGGACGAACTTCACTGATATCTTAAAAAACAAGGATTTCACCGGATTCATTTTTCTTAATTTGATTAAGATGTGGGCATTCTGGTTGTTGCATAGCAATTTGGCCTTTTTTTTTCATTTTGTTATCTATCCCTCTTTTACTGCCTACTTATTGTGAAGCACTGGATTTATTTCAGCAGTAATCTTTCCAAAACTGTAGGATTGAAATGCCTCCTTCCTCCTCCAAAGCTCAAACACCAAATCCCTGAGCCTTTGGAAACTCTCCTTTCAAGGCCCTTAACCACGCCCTCTGCTCTCCAGCCCTTAAGGGCTCACCCTCTTCCAGTCGGCAATTTCCTGGTTTGCAGGCCTGATTCCCAACTGCGGTTTTGCGGAGTGCTAGTGTTTCTTCAGCCATGTCAGGAAAATAATTATTAATTCACTTTTTTAAAAAAACAACAACAACACATAAGAGCTCTTTTTTTTTTTTTTTTTTTTTTTTTGAGGGAGATTAGGGAGGGAAAAAAATGATAAAGGAACCCGACTGAAGCTTCAAAGAGTTGAAGAGGAGTCCATTGGTGGAAAGGCAAAACAGGCATTTTGCTACAAACTGCCCCGCAGCTAGAACGTGGAGCCTGAGTGGCGTTTTGTCCCGAGGCGGTATTGGATCTGATCACCTTACCGCACGGTGGTTAGTCATTCCTGGGAGGAGACTTTTCTCATCTTCCCCCTCCCCCATTCAGCCCTCCGTGTGGGTTTGCAGCAGGGACTGAACTCTTTCTGTTCGGGAACAACCGAGATGCGGTTCTCCCTCCCCGCTGGCTCCCATCCCGCGCCCATCCCGTTCTCAGGTGGATCAACCACGGGGCGCGCAGCTGTGAATGAAAAGACCCCAAACTGCGTCTCCGCCCGAGAACAGCCTAACGTTAATTACCTACGCAGCCAAGTCAGCCCAAATGGGGTGCATGTTGCTTAGCTTCTCAGCTGTCTCACACAACCCTGTAATTACGTAGAGAGTAGTGTGATTTATTTTTGCAGACATTGCTGCCTCAAAAAAAAAAAAAAAAAAAAAAGGAAAACATTTTTAGATGCCCCCATTTTGCAGTTAAATATGATTTGAAAGATGGCATCTTTAGAAGATGCTGCAGTTTTATTATAAAGAGCAATTTACAGCCCTCAGAACTGTAGTTAATTCTACGGCATTCTCTTTCTAAAGGCATTTATTTGTTAGGATTAGTTACTGTTAGTTTTTTAAAGTTATTCAGCAACTTTCAGCCAGGAAACCCAGCCAATAGGACTTCCACAGTTTGGTTTCTAAATCGCAACTCATATTTATACTCTTTTTCATAAATCATTGAAATGTTTTGTATTTTAGTATTTAGGTTCTATGCTGATAAAAGAGCTCAGAGGGACAGAATCAACCCAAGATGCCTGTGCAAAAATGAGGGTAAGTTTGCCAAACAATTTTATTTCTAGTCGCTGAAATACTAAATACCGGGTATGGTTACAAATTGCCACTTTTCAAATGACTATTTTCTTCATCTGTTGGTCTGCTGAATCACATTGCTGTTCCATAAAAAGGTGTTTGGGCTTTGTTCATGTTTATACTTGAGTTTATCTCACTGTAGTTTGAGTTCAATCCGTTGGATATATTTATTTATTTGTGCCATATTACATTTATTATTTTTAAAAATTTAAAGTTAATTGTATATACACTGGTCATTATCCAGATTGAGCAAAATGATCTTTAGTTGGTTGCAAGAAAATGCTTTAAGCACCTACCTGTCAGTCTGAGAACATTTACTGTAAAGACCACCAGTTAACTAAAAAATTATCAAATGCTGAAGTATTGAGAGCATATTATATAAAGCTAATGTTCTTTATGAGTATTAATTCTTAATTATTCTGGGTTGTTGTTGTTTTTTAGTATAAGAAAAAAAACCATTCAACTCTGAGTTAAATCATGTAAGGGCAGTAAACGTTGACAAAAAGGGCAATTGCAAATGCCTGTGATTGGTGATTGCTGGGTTCCTAGGAAGCTGTATTAGCCAGACCAAGTCTTACTCCTGCTGCACACCCACTTTAGCTTTTGGTTTTTTTTCTGTATCCTTTATTCTTGCTTCCTCCATAGCAGATATATAGAGGGGTGTGGCGCTGACTGACAGTACAGATTGAGAATAGTAGGCTTACTCCATATAGCAACTAACACTCAAATTTGTCAGCAAGTGAACCCTAACTCTTATTTGCGGCCAGTTTACATCATCATTTATTTTATATGAGCAGTGTTGGGTGGGAAATATTTAAAAGCATTGAATTAAACTAAAACAGTTATGAAGACAAATATGTAATACTTGATTGCTCTTGGAAGGCTGAGGGTGTGTGAATCTTCATGAAACTGAGACCTCAGTATGTGATCACTGATTTAATATTTGGATCAGCTCAGTAACAGAAAGCCTGAAAATAGTTATCCTTCTATTTGATGTAGAGTTATACTTCTACTGTCAGTGCCAAAGAATCTTTATCCCAGGTACTATATTTAGATGAAAAAAGCTGTGGTATGTGTCAGGAACTCTATGTTCTGGTTTTCTTGCTGCTTACATGCTGTGGAAGTCACTCTTAGTCATAATAATAATAACTGCTAATATTTACCAAGTAGGTAAAATGTGCCAGTCTTCTATGCTGGGTGCTTTGTGTGTTTATCCCACTGAATCCTATCACAAACCTAGAGATTAGTAGTGTCCTTACCCCCACTTTACTCTTGAAGAGACTGAGGCTGAGAGAGGTTAAGTAACTTTCCCGAGGTCACATAGTGAATAACTTGCCAATCTGGAACTAGAATGCAGATCTGACTCCAGCATTTAACTACGGCACTTGCCTGCTTCCCCTGGGCCTCGTTTTCTTACTTAGAAAATGAGGATATGGGACAAGGTGCCCTGTAGGGGTCTTGGTTCATGGTTTTATAATTCTGGGAATCTGGTATTCTCAATATATGTCCGATCTAAATTATGTCACCAGTGAACAATAAAATGGGAACATTTTTCAATCATCAAGCCTCATAATAATTTTAGAGCTATTTCTGAATGTGTCTAAGAAATTAATTTGGCATCTCTGATTTAATGCTATTAACTCAATTATCTGAGTCCAGCTACTTCGATGCTGTAATCCGCATAAATAGTGCATACAGCACATAGCACCATTTAAAACCAGATTTGTGATTTGAATTTCAATTTCTTGAAATTAAGTGGATCTGAAATTCCATTCTGATAACAGGGAAGCCATTTTAATAGTGTCAGCGGAGAATAATTTAGTTAAATACTTGTCTGTTGCTTAAAATGAAACAGAAAAGGCCTTCTGTTTAGAAGCCATTCTTCTGTTCATTGGAGTTTTTCTGGTTTGCTGCCCTTGGTGTTTATTTGGGGTAGTTTACATGAAAATAGGGACTTCATTGCTTCTTAGAATATCACAAACCCTTATCTCCCATCTTGATTAAATAAATATCAGTCTTTGGTACAGTGGCTGAAATTGCACTCAGTGGATTTATTAGAGCCTTTCAAAAGGAGAAACTCAGGTTTGCTGTTATCTGGGACTATTGTGAATTAGAACTCTCACCAAATGAAAATGGTGTGGATCTCAACTTGCAGTTAATTTTCAGTTTGAACTTCAAGATGCTGTTTTATCTGCTTTCAACATGGTAGCATTGCAGTCAAAAGTCCCAGAATGATCAGGTCTACCCAGGGGAAATACTTTAGGACTGGTGATCTTAGAAGTTGATATATAGTAATATCATTAGGCCAAATAACTGTAGATTAAAACTTTACCTGGTTTTTAACTCTTTGGGTGTAAAAAAAAAAGACGTTTTCAATTCAACAGTATGCATTTTAGCTGAAATTAAAATTTATTTCCCAGTAAGAAGTAAATCTTACGGTTCTTTATTCTGAGAAATGCTTCCTTAATGTACTTTGTTAACAAAGATGACTAAGATTTGGCTCCTGCTCTCCCTGAGTTCACAGTTCAGTAGAGAAATCCTACAAGTTAACATGTAATTCCCCCAAAGTAGGAGAAGTTTCACTATAGCGTAGTCTTCATGTTTCCAACAACCTGCAGGATCATCACAGATGATCCCCAAAGTGACCTGCAGGCATGGTCTCCTAAAATCAGTTTTTCAATACTAATAGCAGTTAACACTTGACAGCTGTAGACCAGGCCCTGCACATGTGATTATGTGCATTAATTCATTTAATCATGAGTGAGTATTGCTACTGTCCCCACTTTACATGTGGGGAAACAAAAGCCAATGAAAGTTAAGTAACTTACCCAAGGTTAGCCAGCAAGCAGTGCAACCAGGGTTTGAACCCAGGTGATCTAGCTCCACCACCGAACTCCAAACCCTAGGCTGCACTACCTCTCTAATGAGCCCTTGGAACATTTTTTGCCCGGAGTTTGAAAATAGCTGAAAATGTAGGGGTGCCTGAGTGGCTCAGTTGGTTAAGCATCCAACTCTTGATTTCAGCTCAGGTCATGATCTCACCATTTGTGAGTTCAAGCCCCACATCAGGCTCTGTGCTGGCAGTGCAGATCCTGCTTGGGATTCTCTCTCTCCCTCTGTCTCTGCCCTTCCCTCTCTTTCTCTCTGAAAAGAAAGAAATAAACTTAAAAAAAATTAAAAACAAAATAAAATAGCTGAAAATGTGGATCATTTGTGTTGACGAAGAGCTTTAGGAACCCTCAAAGAGTCTGTAAAATTAGCTAAATTAAACCATGTAGGTACAGATATATATAGTAATTTGGGGTACATTCCAATGTGTTAACCTAAATAATTTTAAGAGAGTTTTTCTTGCATCCTAAGCAACTATATTTTTTTCCATAATACTTAAATACATGTACTTTGCCCCAGCACAAACCAAACACAATGTTCCCCCTTCAGAAACATTTGGAGTGTTTGGTGGTCACAATTGGTTAATTTCTAAGTTTATCTAAGCCTGTTTATTCATCTCTAAGGTCCCCTCCATTTCTGAAACCAAGATAATTCTACACTGATGTCCTGGTATTTTATTATACTCATAGTATTTCAGTCAAAAATAGGCCATCATAAGCTAATGTATGTGAGATGGTAGTAATTCACATCATTCTGTTCAGGTCAGCCAGCCTTTTTCCTCTTCAAACTGCCTTATAATTTTTCTAACAGACTTTACTTTTTAGAGCAGTTTTAGGTTAACAGAAAAATTAAGCATAAAGTGCAGTTATTGAACATACCCCCTCCACCATTCCCTTCCCAGTTTCACATATTAACATGCATTGATGTGGTACATTTGTCACAATTACAAACAATATTGTTATTAACTAAAGTCTGTGGTTTCCATTAGAGTTCATTCTCAGTGTTATACAGTGTTTGGGGTTTTGACAAATGTAGCCATTACAGTGTCACAAAGAATTGTTTCATGCCCTAAAAATCCCCTGTGCTCTACCTGTTCATCTCTCCTCTCCCCTGCCCCCCAGCCCCTGGCAACCACTAACCTTTTTACTGTCTTCTGTCTTTTCCAGAATGTCAAATAGTTGGAATCATACAGTGTGTACCTTTTCAGACTGGCCTCTTTCATTTCTTTAGCAATATGCTTTTAAGCTTCCTTCCTCTATGTCTTTTGTGGCTTGATGGCTCTTTTTTTTTTTTTTTTTTTTTTTAATGTTTATTTATTTTTGAGAGAGAGAGAGAGACAGAGACAGAGACAGCATGAGCAGGGGAGGGGCAGAGAGAGAGGGAGACACAGAATCTGAAGCAGGCTCCAGGCTCTGAGCTGTCAGCACAGAGCCCGATACAGGGCTCGAACTCATGAAACATGAGATTGTGACCTGAGCCAAAGTCGGATGCTTAACCGACTGAGCCACCCAGGTGCCCAATAGCTCTTTCTTTTTATCACTGAATAATATTCCATCATATGGATGTACCATGGTTTGTTCATCCATTTACTTATTGAAGGCCATCTTGGTTGTCTCCAGATTTTGACAATTATGAACAAAGGCGCTATAAATATTTGTATGCAGGTTTTCGTCTTTTTTTTTTCCTGGATCCACACCCTCTTAAAATTATCTTCTTAATTGTGTTTAGTGAAGAAGAATCAATAGGAACTTACATTAAACCCTGATAATTTTTTTAAGTAAAATTGCAGTTTTTGTCTTCTCTTTCAGAGTTTTCTTTAATAAAAGCCCAAGAGATTAGATATGCCTTGATATTGAGGCATACTTTTAGGACGAATGATTTCTGTGAATTATTTCGCTCTTCAGTAGTACAACTTGGCTGCCTATTACCTTTACTGTGACAGCTTTACAGGCATTTCTAGTTAAAATTAAAGTCTAAAAACATATATTAGTAACATATGTGAGAAGTTGTAAGAAGTATCTATTTGATCTGAACATATTCATTTAGTGCTACCTTTTATGTTACTATGTTACTAGTTAGGTTTTCCAGCTAAATCTGTGCTCAGAGACAGGCTTCATTTCTGAAAGGATTCCTGAGGGGAAGCATTAGCTCTGGGATCCTGAATATGATGCCCCCAACATGTTCCCCATGGAACACAGAACCTTCCTTCTGTCACACCTCATGTCACCACTGTACAAACCTGGTTGCTCATGCCCCGTGCCCCTTAGAGGGCAGGAACTACGTATATTGTCACCCCAGGGCCTGCCATAACATAGCTACCTTTAGGGTGGTTTTAAATTTTTTTTTCAACGTTTTTTATTTATTTTTGGGACAGAGAGAGACAGAGCATGAACGGGGGAGGGGCAGAGAGAGAGGGAGACACAGAATCGGAAACAGGCTCCAGGCTCCAGGCTCCGAGCCATCAGCCCAGAGCCTGATGCGGGGCTCGAACTCACGGACCGCGAGATCGTGACCTGGCTGAAGTCGGACGCTTAACCGACTGCACCACCCAGGCGCCCCAACCTTTAGGGTGGTTTTGATGGTGATCAATAAAGTGATGCCTGTAAAGGGTCTAGTTCACTAAAAACTCAAAACACGTTGACCTCTTCCTCCAAAATGTTCGAACAGGTAAATTGATAGATTTGCTTTGGATTATTTCATTTATTTTTTACTCAACTATAATGTCAGTATTGCAGTCGTTTCCCTGGTTTTCTGCATTCGCAATATGTAAGAAAGTGTTCAAAAACTTAGGAATCCTGCACTCTCATTATTATTTTTTTTAATGTTTATTTATTTATTTATTTTGTGAGAGAGTGTGTGCATGAGTGGGAGGGGGGGTTGATGGAGGGAGCAGAGAGAGAGAATCCCAAGCTGACTCCGTGCTGTCAGCACAGAGCCTGACATGGGACTCAATCTTATGAACCATTGAGAACATGTCCTAAGCCAAAACCAAGAGTCGGACACTTGACTGACTTAGGTGCCCCTTAGTTCCAGTTTTTAAAGGCCATCACCAAGAGGAAGAGAAAATGATGGGAAACTGTTGATAAGATGGTAAATGTAATTTTGCAGTTTTATATTTTGGGGGAAGTAACTTGTTCCTAAATCGATTGGGAGTTAGCTTGCCTCTTTTAAATAATGTGTTCACAGGACTGAACTTTACAAAGCAATAAATAGGTTGCTTTGGCCTTTCAGTGTTCTCTTTGGTATGAGTAATTCCCACTTCAAAGATTCTAAGACGCACAGTGGTTGCTCAAATGAGGGATTTGCTCTGGCCAGATGACGTTCTACTATTCCTTTTTGCCTCCCGAGACTTACACATACCCCATCCCCCAGCCCCGAATTTTGCCTCAGGGTATAATTATCACTAATATACAGTATTCAGTCACTTCCCTAATTAAATATACTATTAGGAAACATCTGCTACTATAAGAGGTAGGCTATTATATTCAATTTCATACTCTAAAATCTTTCTCTAATCCCATAGTTGATGATGAGTATTGTTCACAGGTGTTTGTGCTCGAGGCAATTTCTCTTTTAAGAAAAGAAAAATACCTGTTTTCAACTACAATCAGGTAGAAATCCGCCTTTTCAATGCAAAATAGGAAATATATATATGTATATGTATATATATATATATATTTTTTTTTTTTTTTTTATTTGTCAGGAGTAAGCAGATCTGGCAAATTTAAATTAGGGAATCTTTATTTCCCAAAGGGCTTAGATAGTTCAGACACCATAGTTCAGGTTTCTTATTGAGTCCATTCCCCTGACCTTGTCTCATTTTTAAACTTTCAATCTAGAAACAATTCTAAAGTTGAATTTTCAAATCTATAAATTTCCAAATGTACCTTGATTGAAGTGTAAAGACTGTCTTTTTTCTGTGCTTGTCAAAAAAAATAATAATAATGTTGGAGAATGGATTGGAATGCTTGAAATCAGATTTTAGAATTAGATGGAAATGTCTCTATGCTCTTACAAGAGACTCAAACTGGGGACACCTGGGTAGCTCAGTCGGTTAAGCATTGAGTCTTGATTTCAGCTCTGGTCATGATCTCGTGGTTTGGAAGTTCAAGCCCAGCATCAGACTTTATACTGACAGCATGGAGACTGCTTGGAATTCTTTCTGTGCCCCTCTGCTGTGTGCTCTCTTTCTCTCTGTCTCAAAAGAAATAAAAAGAAACTTTAAAAAGAAAAAGAAGAGACTCAAAACTTAAGTCATGTTTAGTTCCTTCTACAACTCCTGTCTATTAGGATTGTTTCCAGAAATCGTTTCAGGGACTACTACTTAGGAACCAGGCTTGGAAGAAATGTGCAAACAGCTGTTTTTTTAAAAGTCTCCATTTGCCCAAGTTTCAGGGAGGAATAAAATATTTCATTTTTTGTTCCCTCCCAAGTACTGCAGGTCAGTACAGGTCTAAGCCCATAAATATGAGTGTATATTAAAATAACAGTATACACAAGGCAACAGCATTTCTAACTGCTCACTGCTAAGTTTTGCTCACTTGTACTTGTGCTTTGTGAGTGATTTCCTAGGGGTCCTCCCAAAAGAAGACTGAACAATTCTGATCATCTCATCCTATATCATCTTTATACACCCTCACTATTGCACATCACTGAAAGGTTTCCTGGTCCTCTTCTGCCTTTAACGCCCACTGAAGCTCTCTTTCTAAACATACTGAGTCCATTGTCATTGGTCCAGATATATTGCTCTGCTGAATATTCATTGTTGGAACCACCATTTCACCACTATCCTAGCATGTAGCCCAGAGATTATTCACTTATGCTCACAGATGTTGACTTTACTTCTACTCTCTCTTGCCAGTGGGAGGATGTACTTTGGAAAGCAGATAAGTGAAAGCATCCATCCTCAGAATAAGAGCAATGGCTAAAATTTGTTGATGCTCACTACATGCTGGGCCCTGGATTATGTAATCCTCACAGCTCTACAAAGTCGATGCTATATTAACATACCCATTTTACAGATGAAATAACTAAGACATAGAGGTTAAATATCTTGACACACAGTGGAGCCAAGACAGGAATCCAAACATGCCCTTCTGTGCTATTATTCACTGTACTGCAGTGTCTCCTGGAGAAGGAGCTTATCAGTGGGTCTCTTCATAAGTTCAACATGACCATACCTATGTGCACACAAACACACTCTTTTTTTAATTTTTTTAAATGTTTTTATTTATTTTTGAGAGACAGAGACATGGCATGAGTGAGGGAGGGGCAGAGAGAGAGAGAGACACAGAATCTGAAGCAGGCTCCAGGCTCTGAGCTGTCAGCATAGAGCCCGACATGGGGCTCGAACTCACAAGCTGTGAGATGATGACCTGAGCCGAAGTCAGACACTCAGCCAACTGAGCCACCGAGGCGGCCCCACGCAAACACACTCTTAACTTGTTCTTATAAGTGATGGATTGAACTTATCATAAGTGAGAAGTTGGTGTGTTTTTTCACATGTTTACAATTAGCTTTTTTTTTAAGTTTTTTTTTATTTTATCGTTAATTATTTATTTTTTAATTTACATCCCAAGTTAGCATATGGTTCAACAGTGATTTCAGGAGTAGATTCCTTAATGTCCCTAACTCATTTAGCCTATCCCCCCTCCCACACTCCCTCCATCAACCCTCTGTTTGTTCTCTACACTTAAGAGTCTCTTCTGTTTTGTCCCCCTCCCTGTTTTTATGTTATTTTTGCTTCCCTTCCCTTACGTTTGTCTGTTTTATATCTTAAAGTCCTCATATGAGTGAAGTCATATGATACTTGTCTTTCTCCGACTGAATAATTTCACTTAGCATAATACCCTCTAGTTCCATTCACATAGTTGTAAATGGCAATATTTCATTCTTTTTGATTGCCGAATAATGCTCCACTGTATATATATACCACATGTTTATCCTTTCATCTGTCAATGGACATTTGGGCTCTTTCCATGCTTTGGCTATTGTCAGTAGCGCTGCTAGTAAACATTGGGGTACATGTGCCCCTTCGAAACAGCATACCTGTATCCCTTGGATAAATACCTAGTAGTGCAGTTGCTGGGTCTTAGGGTAGTTCTATTTTTAATTTTTTGAGGAACCTCCATACTGTTTTCCAGAGTGGCTGCACCAGTTTACATTCCCATACAATTAGCTTTTTAACTAAAAAAATATATACATTTTTAAAACTTCTCATTTTATTATTATAAAAGTAAACATTCATTGTTATCCAGTTTTAAAACATAGATAGGGAAAGGAGAAATAAAAAGGGAGCACCTGGGTGGCTCAGTAGGTTGAGCAATCTGACTTTATCTCGGCTCAGGTTATGATCTCACAGTTCATGACATCGAGCCCCACATCAGGCTCTGAGCTGATAGCACAGAGCCTGCTTGGGATTCTCCTTCTCCCTCATTCACTCACTCTCTCTCTCTCTCTCAAAAATCAATAAATAAACATTAAAAAAAATGGTAATTTTATCACACAGAGATGGTAAACACCTCTCTGTTAACACCTTGTTCCTATGTAATCCTCCAAACTAATTAATCATGCATTCATAGGCATCTCTTTTCTACAAAGCAATAGGAATATACTGTGCCTACTGTTTTCTATTTTCTAATCTATTTTTAACATAACAACATATTTTAAAATATTTTTGTTCCAATAAATATTTATCTTCAACAGTATTTGTAGTGGTTGAACAATATTCCAATCAATAACTGAACCAAACTCATTTAACCAGTTCCCCTTGTTGGTCATTAGGTCATTTTGAATCTTTTCAAATTATAACCAACACTGTGGGCAACATCCTTACACCTACATCTTTTGCCACGGGTCTGATTGTTTCCTTAGAATTAGCCACTAAATATAGACTGGCTAGGTCAAAAGTATACACATCTTGAAACTCTGGGTAAAAATTGCCAAACTGCCTTCTAAAAACCTGGTTCCAGTTGACACTTCTGGAAGCAGTACACGAAAGTGTGTTGGTGTTTGCTCGTCACGTCTCTCAAGGTATATACTTAATACCTTGCATGTGCTCCTAGTTGAGGGAGAACTGGGGAACTTTTATGAGAATCCATACATCTTCAGCGTTACC
Source organism: Panthera leo (assembly GCF_018350215.1). Classification (NCBI taxonomy): domain Eukaryota; kingdom Metazoa; phylum Chordata; class Mammalia; order Carnivora; family Felidae; genus Panthera; species Panthera leo. Next base: position 118,995,137 of record NC_056685.1, on the reverse strand, counting down.
CCTGGGCCTGTCAGCTCTGTCTGATCAACATCTATTCTAGAAGTACCTCTAGAATCTATCTTTATGACCTGAACTCTTTATTTTATGTGAAGAATGTTTTTTACTTTCACAGTCCCTGAGAAACCATGGAAGTTTAAATAATTCTTGTTATTTGCTCTGAAGACCAAGATCTGTAACTAAGTGCTAACTAAGGATTTTTGGAAATCACTTGTCAAGTGGAGGATAGTGTGTTTTGATAAATTAGCTTCTCTCTGAATTAATGTAGGATGCAGTACAACTGAGTTTACATGCATAGCAGCAGAGAACAGTTCTGACAGTGACTTTCAATCAAAAATCAACTATTTATTTAACTTATTTATTTTGAGAGAGAGAGAGAGAGAGCACGCACAAGCAGGGGTGGGTAGAGAGAAGGAGAGACAGAATTCCAAGTAAGCTCCACACCATCAGCACAGAGCCTGATGCCGGGCTTGAATTCATGAACTGTGAGATCATGACCTGAGCCAAGACAAGGAGTCAGATGCTTAACCACCTGTGCCACCCAGGAGCCCCCAAAATCAACTGTGTTTTTAGAACAGAAGTTTTCGAACTGTGGTAGCAGCAGTAGCTTCTGGAAATTTGTTAAAAGTGCAAGTCTTAGGCCTTATCTCAGACTCACTGTCTTAGTTTTTCAGGCTGCTATAATAAAAATACCATGTGACTGGGAGAAATTTATTTCTTGTGGTTCTGAAGGCTGAGAAGTCCCCAAGTCAAGACACTGGCCAGCCCTCTTCCTGGCTCATAGATGGCCATCTTCACTGCCCTCTCATGATGGAAGAGGACCCTTTTATACCTTTTATAAGCACACTTAATCCCATTCACAGCTCCACTCTCATGACCTAAGCACCTCCCAAAGGCCCCAACTCCTAATACTTTGGGCATTAGGATTCAACATAAGAAGTTTGGGAGATCACAGAACTTCAGTTCATAACACTTACTGCATCAGAAACTGTAGATGTGGGGCTCAGCGATTTGTTATTTACCAGGCCTTCCATGTGATTCCAATGCCCACGAAAGTTTGAGAACAGCTGCCTTGGTCCACTGGGCATTCCTGTTAAGTCTGCCATGCAGTTAGGTTGCCCTGGTGGAATCATTCTGCCATGGTGCCTGGAAAGCAGCCAGGGCCAGAGGAGTAGAGATAGAGGGCATCGCTTTGCGCTGTACTAGATTTGGCCAGGGTGTGTGAGTTACACTTGGCAGTACAATAGCCGTGTCTTGTGCCAAGGGAGTAGTTAGAATGGCTGCCTGCCCACCGTCTGCTCTTGTCACATGGTCGTACCAGGCTCTGTACTCACCCAGCCCTTGTGTCAGGCTTCTCCTGGCCAGAAAAGCCCTTGAGAGGTCATCTAGCCTCATTTCCCAGCCAAATGAGACTTACCCCTAAGTCATCAGTGACAAATAAGAGTCCAGACTATTTTTAAAGACATCCAGAGGGGAAAACTTCGCAGCTGCCCCTAATAATCCTCCTGCTGTTTCAAAAAGTCTTTCCTTCTCAGCACTTGCAATTTGAACCAGTTCCCTATTGCAAAAATGAAGACCTAACCCTTCTCTCCTTGAGGCTGACAAATCACAAGGTCGGTAAGGCTTTCCCATCCCATAGGAATCTCCTGGCTTATCTCTAATCACATCTGTGGTTCTCCTCCAAGTTCTTTCAAGACCTCCGTGCCTGGCTCTGGGCACCAGGGCTCTCTGAAAAGTCTGCTGAGCTCCTGGTGCACTGAGAGGCTGGCACTGTGGTTCTTCTTTATAAAGCTGGCTTTGTGCTCGTTACCATACATTCATTCGTTTGTTCATTCACTTAATAATTATGGATTTCAGCAGCTGTTAGACTGAACCCTATGAAATTGCTGATATTTCACCATTTTTTTGACCCATAAAAAATGGCAGTGTCATAGGGCTAAACCTGAGACCATGTGCTAGTCATTATGGAGGAGATCAGAGACAAATCAAGAAAGATGTGGGCCATCCTCCAAGAACTCCCTGTATGGTGAGGGAGACAAACCTGAGACCCATGGCAGCGAACCCTAAGGGAGAGCGGCAGAGGTTCACAGGGCATACCTGGGGTAAGAGGTGGCCATCCTGTCAGGCTGCAAGGCCACACGAGGCTTTCCCAGAAAATGACGTTGAAACTGAGTTCTGAAGGGTAAAGGTGCATTTCAAATAGCCGATCTGTGGTCTGCTTTCTATCTCTTAGAACCTCCGCAACATAATTAGTATCACTAAATACAAAATACAACACTGCTTGTTTTCTACATTTTTTAAATCATTTGAAAGGCACTTAGGGCTACCAAACATAATTGTCTGATCCTATTTTAATTTACTTGCTGAGACTGAATATAATAATTAAGCTTTGAAATGATCTAAAGGAAATATTATATGGCAAAATTAATAGTTACGACTCAGCACTGAATATCTAACTAGAAAGCATTCTCAGGGTAGCCATGTGTAGGTTAAAAATATACTGTGAGCTGGATGGCAGTAGCCCATCCAGAAATCTGTTCCCCAGTCTGTGTTTAAAATACACTGGAAATGAGCAGGGTATTGTAAGAATGAAGGGTTGTTGATCTCTTCCCCATGGGCTGCCTCACTCTCTTCCCTCTCTGTACTGGTTATGGGGCACAAATGACTCTCATTAGGAACATAAACATCACTCCGGACTCCAACGCAACATTACAGCTCACAGCTGAAGTGCTCCCTGTTGTAAACCTCTTTGCTCTCACTCACACTTACGAAAGCCATGCTCTGAGACCAGAGCATCCCTGCAGTCTCAAAAGGATATTCTCAGACTGTTGACTCTGCATTAGAAAAGGAGAAACTGTCCCTTCTCGGGGCATGCTATAAGGATAAAATAAAAGTACCAACAGCAATCTCTGACTTGATAAAAAGATTAAAAGATGGTATTACTTTGCTTGGTGTATCCAACAATCCCTCTTAAAAAAAAAAAAAAAAAAAAAAAAAGAATAAATAAATGTAAAAAAAAAATTAAAAAAAAAAAGGTTCTAAAAGTGTTCAGTTACTTTACAGTATCTCAGGTGCCCACCTCCAGATATGACATTACAGTCTGTATTCTGTGTAAATGCTTACAGATAATATAAACCCAAGTGCTAAATGTAAAGCTGGCTTTGCATTTAAGATTCAAAAGTTGCACTTTATTTTGGATTTCAGAAAGGTAGGTATTTTCCCTCTATAACTAAATACTGTTTCTGTTAGAGTAATAAAAGGATGATAATCTTATTTTGGGAAACTGTGAACAAAATACAATTGAATATCACTGTAATGCTCTTAGCAGGAGAGCAAGATGCTATGAAGGTTAAGTTAATTTTGGGCATTACCCATGAGAATTCAGCTGCTCAAGTATCCAGAGGTCCTCATTACAAGTGAATCTCTCCTATAAAGCTGGCACTGAAGGGGAGGGAATTTGAGGGCTTGGGGAAGGCTCAGAAAGTCCACCAAGAATATGGTGCAGAAAAAAAAACAACTGAAAACAAAAGAGAACCATAACATAAGGTTTGCCCTGAGCATTTCACTGGGGAAAAGAGCCTGAAGAAGTGAATTCTGTTTATACAGATCAATAAGGCTTGAATGTTTAACATACGTACATATATGGGAGTATTAACTACCAGAATCGCAGCAAAGCTTGCAGATAAGTCATAGAGACCAGTGTCACCTGCAGCTGGGTGCTTTGTAACTTGAGCAGTGATGTCCAGACTAGGTGCCTCCGTCCCTGGGAAGGAGAAGAAAACAATAATTTCAACACGTAACAGAAAATGGAGACGGCGGGATGTGGGCTGTCTGTGATTGGACCGGAGCCCTGCTCATATTTCGGTATCTGTACAGCCTTCACAAAATGAAGTAGGCGCTTATTGGATTTCTTGCCTGATTATTCTCCCTGAAGACTCGGTATATTAGCTTTCTTCTATGCGTCTTCAACCTTTCATTAAAATAGCGTATGAAAAGACCTCTTTGAAAGCTCTGTCAAAGTACACCAACAGAAAATCCCCTAAAACAGGTTGGATTTCTATCTCCTAGAATTTTAAATGCCTTAAAGAAGGGGCATTGCATTGAAGAGCTGCCAGAGTGACTCTGCGGCCAGCCAGGGTCCATCATCATCTTGTCACGGCGCGCAGTGGGAAAGAAGCTCGGTTTGGGCTCCAGATTGGACTGTGTGGCCACCCCCAGCGCTGCCGTCCACACAGCCTGCAGCGGGGGCACACCAGCGTGGCCTTCAGCTGGGAGAGCAGGGACTCTTGGCACCTAGAAAAAATGACCACCTTTTCTCTTGTCTTCTTTGTCCACGTTGTCTGAGCGTATAACGTAGAATCCTTGTATCGGGACAGAAATCATCGCTGATGCCCTCATTTCAGCCTAAGAGCCCATGTCCCAGCCTGCCCGTTGTCCCAGCCCTCCGCTCCCTCTCACTGACAATCACTGCACACCCCTCTGTATTCTTTCCTCTGTCTGCTGTTCTTTCCTCCTCACGCTGCCCTTAATAAAATCAGCAACAAAGTTTTCTAGTTGCTGAAGCCCAGGATTTTGCCCAGAAGACCCAATACATGTAGCAGCCGCTTTGCCTGCCAGCCATGATGTCGGGCTTCAATTTTTAGCTTTTTTCAGCCCTCCTGGCGTCGGGCACGGCTCCCACCTTCTAAGGAATCTGCCCCTTGACTTCTGCCATACTGCGTTCAAGCACCTTCCAACTCTGTTTCAGCTTCATTGACTCTTAATTCCCCACTCCTTAAGGGTTATCTTCCCCAGGGATTCTTAGCCCTCTTCTTGTTCACTCCTTGAGCCACCTCATCTCCTCAGGCACCCCTGCTGTGCACATGGATTTCCAGATCAGATTCTTCTAATTTCCTGCTGGACATCTCCACCTGATTACCAATGTTCAAGGGGTTTTCATGCAAAAGCATGCTCCTGTGTAGTATCCCTTATCTCAGTTGAGGGTCTCTTCATCGGTGACCGCTTCTCACTCACTCATCTTTCATAGCCGATGGGTTAGCAGAGCCTCTCGAATCTTCTTCATCAGAGTTATGGCTCCCTCTTCCATGCTCACACTTCTGTTTCAGCTTGGGTGCTTAGGGTCTCCTGTTTGAATGTACCTCTCCTTCCAGCCTTGCTGCATTCAGTCTCTAGCTGTTCCACTGCATCCGGTCACCAGCACTGGCTTTCTGCAACCCAGCTCTGTGTCACTCCCTACTTAAAAGCTTCCAGGGAATTCTAACTTGGCAGAGTAAGTCACAGCCTTCCAAACCTACTGTATCTGCCTCATCTTCCACCGATTACCCAAACCCACCCCATTATTTCTCACTTCCAGGCATGTGTGTATGTTGATTCTTCTGCTAAAAAGCCTCCTTTGTCCTCTTTTGGCCCCTAGAAAATCCCCATTCATCCTCTTGGAACAGCTCAGTCAGCCCTAGCAGGCAGTCACTGCTTTGTCAAATGAATAATGAAGACTTGCCCTACTCTCTCCTGCAAAGTGAAGCTCTCTTTGCTCAGTACTCTGGAGGCACTCTGTTTCTCACTGTTGCATTTATCAGCATTTGTGTTGTGGCTTCTCTTTGTGGCAGACCAGGCCAGGAACGTGGTGTGTAGCTAGCTCCTGTGCTGCCTCTTCCTCTCCCTGTCCCATGGCAGACCTCGTTCCCAACCGTCTTTCCCACTGAGCCGAGACACAGGCTCACAATTTTCTCAATACCGCACTCGGGACGCCACTTGCTGCAGACTGTAGTTTGCACACAGCTTGAGGTCTGCTTGACGTGCCCCGAAGTAGACTCTGAGCTTTCCCAGCACAGTGGGCTGCCTACTATAACCACTCAATTGCTGAATGAATGACAAATGGTTTTGCTTTTTCCCTTTGGGGCTTTCTTAATACTAAATGAAATGTTGATCTTTTAATCTTATATTGTTCGATGGTATAGATAGATGTGTCTGAGAGAAATGTATTCATGGCAAGGAATGAGTGAGGTAATTTGTTGAAATCCATTGTTACCCTTTGCAGAGAATTCTTCACACACACATTCAGTCCACCAAGCCACTACCCGTGCCGGCCGGCTATAGCTCTCTCTTTACAGAGCTCAGCCCACAACTTTGCCTTAAAATTGGCACACTGAGCGTTACTTCTTCTAGCTTTGCCTTTGATTTACCTTGCACACTTTTAAAGTTGGTTGGATAAAGCATTAAAAAGACAAAAGTATCTGCATCTCTTTGGCAAACACAGAAGAAAACTAACAAGCTTGGGTCATTTTAAAACTAGTTAAAAAGCACTTCAAGAGTGCTTTTTTTCTATACCGTGTGAAACACTTAATGAATACTAAACAGTAACACTCTTACTGATCCATTTGCTCCATCTTTGAAACCAGTACAGTAGCTCTCCAAAAGATGTGTCAAAACAGTCAGGAAAATGTGAAACACCTTTTCCATGGCTCAAGTGAAAGATGTAATGCAATTATGATTTTAGAGTTCAGTGAGTTTCAGTCACACTATCCAACTAAAAGCCTTCTTTAATTCTGGTCACATTTCAGAATTTTAAAATGGAAAATTGGGTAATGTTTTCTCCTGATTCCCTTAATATCCATAAGACAGGTAGCCACGTGGTTGTGGGACACTGGAAGTGGAGGGTTCTGGTGTGTCGGTCGTGAGACTAGGCGATGCAGTAAACGGGAATTAGAAAACAAAAGGACAGACGAGGTCTGGAAAAGCCCACAGCCATTCCTAAAACAGTTTCACTGCATCTGTATGTATCGATAAAACCTATTCTCCATTCACTTTTTAATGACTTTATGCTGTTGGTGAATTATTGAAATGGTTTCCTCACTTTTTTATGTATTTTCTCTCCTATTTTGTTCCCACCTGTCTTATCTGGAAAACCCATCAGGCTAACTGTCAGGTAGGTTCTTCTTGATGTTTAATGTGATTATTAGGAGGATCCATAGTGGGAAATGAAGTACACAGACTGTTGGTGACCCGTGATGAATGATAAAGCTAAACAGAAAAGACTCATACTAAATTGTGGAGAAACTTTTTGCAGATGCATAAAACTATAGAAGCTGAAGACTCTGGGCACATTAAGCCAGTGTGAACATCCGTCATAAGAACATAGCCTAAGGAAATCTAGCAGCTCTAAATGATAAAGTAGGTTGTTACCTGGACTGTCCAGTTTTGCTGTGGCTGTTCCTGGAGGGCTTAATTGTTGTAGGGTGGTATTGTTTCCCGCATGGTCACAAGTGATGGTGCTGTAAATATATCAGCTCTTACGGATTTGGCCAGGTTTGAGAAAAATTCACAATGATGTATTTTAAATCCCTATTTTAACCACACATTCAGACATACGTCATGCCTTGAAGAAAGAGTGACTAGGAGAAGGGGGAGCAGTGGCATATATTTTGCTAATGCTAAACTCACCCTTGGAGTTAACACTGACATGGTTTAACTCTAGTCAAAGAAGCGTTGCTTGAAATTGCAGTAGGAGACAGAGCTGTCCATTTCTCCCTTTGGTGTCGGGGAAAAGGAGTATTCCTTCACCCACGGGAGGCAGAACAGGCTGTTTTTAGATCCTCAAGTGCAAGACAGATAGTTTAGAACCCCAAACCACAGCTAAGCCCAAGAGAAGGGAGACCTACATTTAAATTAATGTGTTTGGTGTGTGTTTGTGTGTGTGTGTGTGTGTGTGTGTGTGTGTGTGTGTTGTTTTTAACTTGGGCTCATTTTTATCTTCCAAGAGGAGAAATTATGTGCTTCAGTTGCCATGCAACACAAACCGCTCTAACAGCTTTCTAATTTTAATTTCAGAAGTCTACAGAGCAAATGAAGAAGGTCCCCACTATTATTCTTTCAGTCTCTTATAAAGGAGTCAAATTCATTGATGCAACAAATAAGGTGAGTAGTGCACCTCTCTTTGCCTTAGACACCAGATACAGTCCTGGGAATGTGATCTAAAATCCTTGTGTCTCGTCATGCCCAGCATCTCTCATTTTATTCACTTCCTGTCCCCACCTGTCTGCTCTCTGCACATCCATAGATACACCCATGCACATGTGTACACACACACACGCACTCATACATGTATACAGAAGGACAGATTTCATCTGGGGAACTTGATCTAGGATTCCTATACATATTTTGCTTTTTCTGTGGTGCCTTCTCGCATAGACTGTGGCCACTTAGTATATGGCATTTCCCTCTGGCTCTAGAGAACATTACAAGGGGGGGATGTCATGTATAGAATGACAGTGCATTACAAGGCGGGGAGGTGTCCTGTATAGAATGACAATGCATTACAGGGGAGGGGTGTCATGTATAGCATGATAATGCATTACAAGGAGGGGGTGTCATGTATAGAATGACAATGCATTAAAGGGGAGGGGCGTCATGTATAGAATGACAATGCAACAAAGCCATCACCCCTTCACCAGAGGAACTGTCACTAGCTAAAGGACTAGGACGTTCGTCCTCCCATTTGTCTAGAGATATACATGTCCTTTCTTTGGATATATGTAATGAACACATTCTCTGACTTTTACATTTTATAATTGCATTTCTTCTCAGCGCTTGAGATGGGACAGAGGGTTTCAGCTGTATTGTTTTCTGAGAAGAAATAATCACAAAGAAGGTCAGGCCACACTGTGACTCTGTTGTGACTTTGTACTCACAGTGGAAACAGTTCATGGGCTCTAAGGTCAAGTGTGAACAGCCGGGTTGCATTTCACTTAAGTGTTCTAGAGCTCCTTTCTTGGCGAAGATGACAGAATGCCGGTGCTAGACTAGAGCTCCTGGGTGTGACCACTGTCACTCCCCACAAACAGTCAAACTTGATGGGCTCCTCCTCACAGAACCCCCAGATGTCCTTGTGTTTTATTCCTGTACCCTCCCAGATGATAAGCTCTAGAAAGAGGGGAAATGAGGTGATCCCCATTGGTGAATACCATTTCTTTTCTGGACCCCCTACCGAGTCCCCTCACCTACACCCACTCCACTTTGGAGAAAGGGAACAGAAGTTGTGAAACAGGTGAACTAAACAGTAGTAATTTAGGGCCAGGGAAACTGGATTTAGCCACCAGGGGAAAGTCCCATGGGCAGTGACTCTTGGGCAACTATAATAAACCTGAGCATCTGATTCAACCAGTTCGGATTTTCCTGATTTGTTTTCTGTAACAAAGAAGATTGCTATATCAGCAGTCAGACAAGCCCAGGCTCCCCGGATCTACTTAGGAGAGCAACCTTCCAGTTTTAGAAACAGTTCTGAAACCAGAGCAGAAACCTTATAACCCAGCATGATTAAGTAGGCTGTGGATCTCCAAAGCACAGAGTCAGTTACCTTACGTGGAATGATAGTTTCAAGTCTGCAATATATTGTTGATAGTTACTATTGTTGGATTACAGCTGTGGAGATTCTAATCAGAAAAATCCAGACCTATTTGCTCTTTTATTAGTTGGAAGCAACTTCAGTTACCGCTGCACAAACTTTCTGTATCCTTAAATTATAGTCAGTTGGTTTTTAAAGTTTTGGAACTTTATGGAAGTCTCATTGGCGATACCTCATTGCTGTCACTGTTTCAAAGTTTCAAGAAAGGCTTTGGCATTTGGGTTTTTTCCCCTAACCTAGAGCAACTGTCTCTACCCCATTTGCATTTGAAAACCATGAATAGTAGTCTATTTCTAGTAGAAGAGTCTGAAACTCTTAGATTAACAACCTAAGCAGTAGTGGATTCTGACAATTTCTAAACAAGTGGTATTTGCCCTGACAAGTTTCCAGAGTCTTAAGGCTATCATTCTGTGAAGCTGGTGGTGTGACTGGATGCATCCGTGTCAGTAGCATCCTCTATTCCAGTCTCCATGACCACAGGCAAGAGAGCTCTGTCGGTTCTGTTGCATTTTGCTCACGGACACATCAGTGTTATAGAACTTGATCCCCCCCAAACCTAAAGGAGAGACTTCTGCTTCAGTTGCCAGTAACTAGATGAGTTAGCCATAAATCTCTGCCCACTGATGACTGTTGTCTGGAAGTATAAGCACTGAAAAATATGCAGAAGATAATTCTGTGTGAATTAGAACACTAAAGAAGGCCAGCATATCTTCCAAGTTCTTGTAGTGTGGTCCTCAGCATATTTTCAGAATCTAGAGCAAAGGCAAAGTGCCTATGTTGGTGGCAGGCAGAGCCAACCTCTCCATGACAACATGTGCCTGGCTTTTTCAGGAATTGGGGGACATTGGCTTTAACACTGACACTTATACAGTGTCCCCATCCCAGTGTCCTGCAATGTGGCTGATCTACCCCGACCCAGCAGTGGATAGGGAGAGAGTGGATGACTCAGGGCCACAGTCTGATAGTTGGTGTGTGAGAAGCCAAAGGAAAGAGATTGTATTAGAAGTGTAGAAGAAAGAAATAGTGTCAGGCTACATTGGTGGGATTTGACTGCAGAAAGCTGAGAAACTCTACCATCAGCCAGGGCTGAAGGACTGGTTCCAGAAAGCATAGAAGAGCCACTGTTGAAGGACCATTCTCAAGTTGTGATGTGAAGGGCGCTGTGCTCAGACACCTAGACTCCAGCAGTGTCCTCAGCGCATCTTCGTATGCCACCTTGTTCTGTAGCAAAGGCCAACTTCTGATTAACGCTCATAACAGGACAGGAACAGAGTGATAAACTCCAGAGCCCTGATTGCAGTTTAAGCCAGAGATTTCTCCCATGGGAGGTGTTGTCTCACTGGGCCACTTTGACTTGAAGGACTTGTGGAGACATATTAGAAGACCTCACGACATGAGGTACTAGTGGCCAACTAAGCCTGTAATAAGGCACAACCTAAAGTCACAACCTAATTTTCATATCTGATGCTTCCATTGTGCTTTATTCCTAGACAGTCCTCTCCTGACCACTGCATATCTCTTACTCTGCCCTAGAGAGGTAGAGGGGGTTGTTCATCCTGCACGGCACAGGGGGAGGAATGGAAGACCTCAGAGTCTCTGTTAAGTGACCGCCCCACAGTCATACAGCCAGCTGGTCGTGGAAAAGGATTGACTCTCTAATACATCTTCTGTTCCTCCACAGCCACCATCCACCAGTTAATTTTGAGCGTGTGCTCCTCTTCCATTCTTATTACCGCCCATTAGACTGTGATAGATGAGCCGTCCAGCAAAGCACTTCTTTCCTTTTACTCCAATGAATAAGTGATTTTGGCTGCTTCATGGGGAAGAGTCAGGTGCCTAGGTAGAAACTCGCAAGTGTATTTATTGCCTAGAAACTTAGGAAACAATTTAAACCACTAATCCTGATTTAAGAAGGAAGAAGTAGAAAACAGTCTTGAATTAAAAATAGAACTTAGAGGGGCACCTGGGTGGCTCAGTTGGTTGGGCGTCTGAATTAGGCTTGGGTCATGATCTCGTGGTCTGTGAGTTCGAGCCCTGCGTCAGGCTCTGTACTGACAGCTCAGAGCCTGGACCCTGCTTTGGATTCTGTGTCTCCTCTCTGCACGTCCCCTGCTCACTTGTGCTCATTCTCTCTCTCTTTTTCTCTCTCTCAAAAATAAAAATAAACATTAAAAATGTTTTTTCTAAATAGAACTTGGAATAGATCTGGTCCTTAAATGTTGTAGATGAAGCACATCAACTTTTTGTAGATCCATAGCCCAGAGATAATTCTAGCATGGCATTTGGCCCAGAGGTCTCTGACTGGTTACAGACCTGTGTTGAGACCAGCAGGGTTTTGCAAGAGGTGACACAGTCCCCATATCCAACGCTTGGCTAAGAATGGGTTGCATTTTGCCTTCCTGTTCTGACCCCCTCCTCAATCTTCCCATCAAGCTAAATTAGGAACAGTGCAGTGCTGGAGTTTGTTTTTTGTTTGTTTGCTTTTTGACTGCCAACTTCAAACAGGGCTTATGCTATTTTTTAAGCACAAAATAATTCAGAACATTTGCCTAAACAAGTGCTCTTTTTTTTTTTTTTTTTTTTTTTAATAGCACATACTTCTCCCTCTAAAAAGCTCAGAGTCAGATTAAGAGCCCATTAAGCATGTGTGCTGTTCTCATCTGCATCAGCTTCTCTACAGGTCCCCTCCAGGCAGCCCTCGGCTGGGGCTGCTCCCTTTCTGTCTTACCCCTTCTCTGCAGGGGCACTGCATTCTCTGAAAAGGCCGGGCCTAAGGAAGAGACTCAGGAGAAAGGCCTGCCTGTCATAGCCATGAGTGGGGGGAGGGAGAGGAAGCTGACTTCTTGGCTGTATCACTTCAGCATCACACGCCCTTCTTAGAACCTCTCTGTTAATTGGCTAGACCAGACAATTCTACTCTACACCCACCAGCCAGGCACCTGTTTAGCTGTTTCTCAACATGATGAAAGGCAACAGACCAGAAAAACAATCTCTCCCTGTTGCAAGGGACTGGGCTGCCAAACTTTCTATCCCAAGGAAGGGGCAGGATAAGCCCCTCCTCACTCCTTCTTTTGAGTCTTTTCAAAGTGCTAGTCTCCTTAGAATGTGCTGAGGTATGAAGGCTGAGCAACATAAAAGGAATCCATCTTAAACTGAGGTACATCACCTGTACCTTATGTTGTCATCTGCTTTTAATTTATGGAGGAGCCACCAACTGATATGTAACAGGAGGTAGAAAAAATCTGTCCCTCCTAGACATCTTCTCCAAGGAGGAAACCAGCCATCCAGTCTCCATACTGTCTCCAGCTGTGGTGTCCTTGGTCTTAGATGCATCTTACACATGGGGAACTGGCCTCATCATTCTGCAAAGGTAGACCATGCAGAGTGGTGGCAGTGTTTCAATAGTGAGACCTCGAGCTCACCACATCCTGGCCTTGTAGAAAGATCAGGAAGTTCTGTTCAACAGTCCCTCCCTACACAAGCCATCAATGTGAATTCAATTAACAGCATATTTTTAAAGTGCCAGTTAAGATGATTAAACATCGGTTATTCTTAATGAAATATAGAATACATTTATTAGCCACCTTCCCTCTAGATCATAGCAACAGAGTTTCAGTAGTGGGAGAGGAGGCTGATTTGGGAACATGAAGCAACACAGAAGAGGGCAGTCTCAATGGGCAGCTAAAAGACAGCCCTGGGTTCCTGGGAAATACAGAAGTGGGGGGTTCCAGAAAATTGGGGGAATGGCAAGAAAGGGAAAATGTCTTAGTCCATTTGGGCTGCTATAACAAATTAACATGGCCTGAATTGCTTAAGTAATATGCATTTACAGTACTGGAGGCAGATTCAGTGTCTGATGAGAATCCATTCCCTGGCTCATAGAGGGCATCCTCCTGCTGTGTCCTCACATGGCAGAGAGAGCTAGCTAGGTCTCTCTTCTTTTGTAAGGGACTAATTCCATCATGGGGCCCCATCCTCAGGACCTAACCACCTCCCAGAGCCCCCCCACCCCTCCAGATACTATCACATCAAGGCTTAAGATTTCAAGGTTCCTAAGAATTCAAGATATGAATTTGGGAAGGACACAGACATGCAGTCCATAATAAAGAGAGATCTCCAAAGATATACTTTACCTACTTTATAGTTTTGCCCAGGGTCATGATGCTGTCACACACCACTGAAGACAGTTGAGAAGTGATTCAGGAAATTCAGTACATTGAAAATCAGAGGGCAGGGCTCCTGGGTGGCTCAGTCAGTTGAGCATCCGACTCTTGATTTCAGCTCAGGTTATGATCGCAGGTCATGGAATCAAGCCCCACATCAGGCTCCGAGTTCATCATGGAGATTCTCTCCCTCCCTATTCCTCTGCACCTCCTCCCCACTCATGCTTGCTGGCTTGCTTTCTCTCTCTCTTTCTCTCTCTGTCTCAAATAAAATTAACTTTTTTCAAAATGACAGGGAGTTTTTCAGTGTAATACTTTCCCAAGAAGTTGATCTTCCAATCTACCGAATGCTAGTAAAGGATCTCAAGAACACAAAATGCCAATTTAGTTAAAAATCACAGCGAATGTTCTATTTCTGATGATAGTGGATCTTGGATAGGTGAGACGAAATCCACACTCCCCAAGGTCATGGCAGCCCCCAATTAAAATGATGGTGGAGACTCTCAGCACTTGCAAACATCCCTGTGAAGACTTTGTAGATTATTTTTATTTTTTTAATTTTTTTTTATTTTTAGAGCATGAGTGGGAGAGAGAGTAAGAGAGAAAGAGAGAGAGTGAGTCTTAAGCAGGCTCCATGCTCAACATGGAGCTCAGTTTCACAACTCCAACATCATGTCCTGGGCCAAAATCGAGAGTCATATGCTTAACCAACTGAACCACCCAGTTGCCCTGACACCATGTAGATTCTTAAATTCATTTTAAGACTCACTAGCTCCTCATTTAGTTTTCTACTTGAAAACCTATCTGAATGCCAGAAGAAGATCATGGCCTTCTATTTTGAAACTGTATCTTGCAATAGAATGTTATTTGTTTATGGGATTCCAATTTCAAATTGAGTTATTTTTGACAGAGTGCTGCGTGTAGTGTCAACATACAGGGCCACAGTGAAGAATGTCTTAATTTAATTTTCTTTTATGTGTTAATTCTGTAATTGCTTCTCAGCCACACAGCTCAGTAGAGTGGGGGCCATGAAGTACTTGCTGGGGGTGCTGGCAGGGAAGGACATTTTGTAAGCGTTTTTAGGCATTGATGGGTATACGCGGAACATTTTATTGCCAACAGGTTATTTAAGACTGTGCAATTAAAAAGTAATTAGCGTAACTAAAGTATTGAGGGTTTTAGATCTATGACAACTGGAAAAAACGTAAATGGGATATTATAAGATAAAAAATGCGCAATTATGGGAATTTTTTTTTTTTTTTCAAATACGTCTGTGTATCAAAAGAAATTTCTAGCAGGGTTTGCAGCCAAGATGATGCTCCTTGGTTATTTTGTGCTTTAGGATAATAATACTTAAACCTTTCTTCACTTACCTCCCACCAGTTATTCTTAGAGGCACGTTGGAATGAGGGGGCTGGCAGGGAGATGCCATGAAGAAATGCTAGAGAGAAAAAAATGACATTATGTTAAACCAGTGAGGGAGAGGTGGCAATGAGGGGCCCTGCAGTGTGTGAAAGAGCCTGAACTCTACAGTCAGACAACCTTACATTTTAGTCCTAACTCTACCACCTCTCCTGCATAAGGCGCTTACACTGAGTATCAGCTTCCCCACCTGTAAGATAATGATAGCCACAGCGCCCACTCATAATTCTGGACAGTGGGTATAGTTAGTAAGGTATTGTCATCCACAGGGCCCTGCATCAAGCAGGGAATCCAAGACCTGAATAATGCAGAGTGGTTGTTTCCCTCATAGTACCTCTACACCTTAGCCTCCACAGAGTCTTTAGGAGGGAGCACCTTGAACTGTTGGTGGGAATGTACATTGCTGCAGCCACTGTGGAAAACAGTGTGGAGTTCCTCAAAAAAATTAAAAATAGAAATACCATATGATTCAGTAATTCCACTACTATTTACCCAAAGAAAATGAGAACGCTAATTCAAAAAGATATATGCACCCCTATGTTTATTGCAGTATTAACAATAACCAAGATATAGAAGCAACCTAAGTGTCCATTAATAGAGGATTGAATAAGGAAGATTGTGTGCACGCACACACACACACAATGGAATATTACACAGCCATAAAAAGGATGAGATCTTGCCATTTGCAACAACATGGATGGACCTACAGGGTATTATGCTAAGTGAAATAAGACCAAAAAGACAAATGGATAGGATTTCACTCATGTGGGATCTACAAAATAAAACAATTGAATAAACAAAAGGCAGAATCAGACCTATAAATACAGAAAACAAACAGAGTTGTCAGAGGGAAGGGGCTGAGGGGATGGGCAACATGGGTGAAGGGGAGTGGGAGGTACAGTCTTCCACTTATGGGATGAGTAATCATGCGATAAGAGGCACAGCATGGGTAATATAGTCAATTATGATATAAGGGCTAATGTTTAGACTTAATGACAAATAGGACTATAAGTGGCATAATACCGTAAGTATGTCGTTACAAGACTGATTCTGAGTAAGCAATTCAGAATTGTTTATCAGTGTCACATTGTATGGTGACAGATGGTAGCTATACTTGTGAACATAGCATAATGTACAGAGAAGTTGAATCACTACATTGTACATCTGAAACTAATGTAACAGTGTCAACTAAACTCACATTTAAAAAAATTAATGTTTATTTATTTTGAGAGAGAGTGAGAGCATGAGTGGGGAGGAGGGGCAGAGAGAAAGAAAGAGAGAGAAAGAGAGAGAGAGAGAATATCCCAAGTAGGGTCTCAATCTCACAACCTTGAGATCATGACCTGAGCCGGAATCAAGAATCAGATGCTTAACCAACTAAGCTACCCAGACACCCCCCCCCCCAAAATTTTTTTTTGAAAGATAGCACCTTGACATTTCCACCTGCCCGTTTCCTTCTATACCTGCCTTTGCTCTGGGGCAGTAGGAGCAGGGCACAAGACAGTGAGCAGCAAGATGGGGAAGAGTTTCTCCCAGCATGCAGAATGTGGCAGGTGATCCTTTCCAGACAGAATTAGCAGAAGGCAGCACTGCCTATCTATAGGTGTATATGGGGAATCAAAACACTAAAATGCTTCATAACTACTATTTTTTTAAGGAGTGTCTGCCACCCAGACTGCTTCTGCTCACAGCACCTGGTGAGAACCACTGCTCCAGGATATGACTATATTAGGTTGTTTTTAATTAAATGAAAACATTCCTTCCAGATCTGGTATTCATTTACCCACAGATAGCATGTTGGGTCACCTTGAATGTTGCTGGTCTAGAACATTCTAGAAAGGGGGAAGGCAACTGATTCCCAAGTCATTTGCCTTGGTTCTAAAATTTACTGGTTTGCAAAGGAAAATAATGGTCACTTATGTCATTTCTTCCAGAACATAATTGCCGAGCATGAAATTCGTAATATCTCCTGTGCTGCCCAGGACCCAGAAGACCTCTCAACATTTGCTTATATCACAAAAGATTTGAAGTCCAATCACCACTACTGTCATGTGTTTACTGCCTTCGATGTGGTGAGTAACTACCATCTTTGAACAGATTAAATATTTCCCCCAATATACCTGCATTTTATTGAAAGCTCAACTTACAGTTAAGATACTTGGTTTGTTTATCAAGTGTTCAGATATGCCTAATGTAAGGTACTTTGCAGACTAAGTTTTTCTGAGCTTTTTCTATATTTTCACTCACCCATTAAATTTAGAATTCTATTTCTCCTTGGTATCTGAACTGCTATTGCTCAACTACTAACTTGATTTTTCATATTTGACAAATCCCTTTCTTTCTTTGGTTCCAAAACATAGTAATGTCTGTTGGTTTCTCTGGTGGCCATTTTTAAATAGTAGGGCATAGTAGTCCAGATTTGTTAGGAAGAAAAATAAATTTCAGTGCCTCATACATTATTTGTGGTTTTCTATATTGAAAAGTAGTCAAACAGTTTTTATACCTACAAATTATAATTGAGAACACCAAGGTTTGGTTCATCTGCTTATTCAGAATTAGTCTGGTAATGACATACTTCTATTATACCACTTATAGTCCTATTTGTCATTAGACTAAACATTAGACCTTATATTACAAACTTGAAAAATGAAAGCAGTGGTAGAAAACAAGTGTTCCACTAAGATAAACAGATACCCTCAGTATGGTACCAATTCTTGAGGATATGTCTAAGAATCTCTAATACAGTACACTGGCCATTCAGCATTTGAAGCAGCGAGAACAGATATGGTTGCAACCATGAAATAATCTGTAATCAGAAGAATCCTAAAATGTCACTTTAACTTGACAGTTTTGCCCTGTTCAATGTGTTTGAAATATACATATTTAAATAATTACACAGAAACTGCAATATAATAAATATATTCTTGGGAGGCCGGCCCATAGTTCTGTGTCATGGGTGAAACTTCTTGGAACAATCTTTTTCATCTCTGGCTAACACTGAAGGACCAACGACCACCATAATCCAAAATGTACACCATTCTAAGGTACATCAGGCTCATGCTCAGAGCATTTGCTCAGAGCAAGTGGCACATGTCTTTCAGTTTTTGAAGACCGAAAATAGGAAAGAATGTTCATGTGCTATTAAAAACTTCCCTCTATTTTGGAAGGTATGTGGAAGTGGTATGTGATCATAGTAAGGACTAGAAAGCAAAGCCCTTGAAAGCTGCTTTTGAATATCTCTGGTTGTGTTTGTTTACATGAGATCAATGGTGTTGATTAAAGTCATTTCAGCATTAGATTTCTGGTGCCTTAAACATAATTTCCATTCTTGTGAAATGCAGTTGTTGCTGTAAAGAGCAAAATTCCATTCTATCCACACATATTTTGGTTTGCATGAAATACCTTTCACTATGGGAGTTGGATTAGTGTCATAGAAAGAACAGGCAGATCAGGGTTCACACCCCAGCTCTGCTTCCTGCACCCTGGTCTTAGACAAGTTGTAGGACTTTTCTGAGCCTCAATTTCCTTTGTCTATAAACCCAGGTACAGGGATTTGTACCTCACAGGTTTTCATCAGGATTGAAATGAAGGAACATATGGAGAGTGCCTCCTAAATAACAGGTGTTCAATGTTCCTTCCCTACCTCTTCCCTCTCCTTGCCTGTTTACATCACAATTGACAGCCTGGCCCTCTTTCTGCTAAAAGACATAAAATAGATCTGCCAAAAGTGTATTTATGATCCAGAGTTTTTACACTGCTCTTATAAAAGAACTGAAAAAATAGAAGTGATAAATAAATAAAATAGAAACAAGAGAAAGAAAATATTGACTCTGCAGGCCTTATAATGGTATATTGCCTTCATGCAATGTTTTCACTAAGTGTTAACATTAATACTGTGATACTCTTCAGGATGAATTCCAGCCTCTCATTGAGTACTGCAGCACTTCTTTCTAAATTAGTTCTTAAAGTAACATATAATTGGCCTTTATGATCATACCCCAAATATTGTCCTATATTCAAACTAAAAATGATACCTATAGGTCATCTGCCCCCTTGAGTTTTTAGCAATGTATGTGTGATGCCAGAATACCAAGGTGAAATGTGGGGGAAGATAGGCAACTGTTTAGTTTCAGTTTCATGATGGCCCTGATACATTTGGAAAGCACGCAAAGAATTGCTTGATCTTTTAGCTTTTCACCCAGATGTTTGATTTACTGTAGATATTCACAGGCTTAGGATTCTGGCTGGTATCAGCTCCAAAGGATTTTCATCATCTACCACAAATCCACCATTTTAATCCTCTCTAGGTGAACACAGTTTGTCTAACTTCAAAAATAGTAACAAAGGCCACCAGACTTGACCAGGGCCTTTGAGCAATTTTGAGACGCAACGAGCTTTGCTTGCAGTAAAAAAAAAAAAAAAAAAAAAAAAAAAAAAAAAAAAAGAGCCTCTTTGAGCATGGATTTTGTATCTTTATATAGGGCAGTTCAATATTCAGTCTAGTCTTGGAGCCTTAAAATTTTTTGGTATGAGTCATTCCCCTGGGCTGCTCAAATTGCACACACAAAAAAAGCTGTAAGTATACATGTTATCTTTTAGCTGATATATATGAATACATACACATTTTTATTGCAAAGTTATTGCTGCTTTGACCTTGCAAAGCTTTTACAGGTCAAAACAGTGTTTTTATGAGTATCTGCCATCAAGAAAATTCAGTGATGTCTAGAACACTTCAATTTATGGGGAATTAGATTTGAAATTCAGAGTGTTTTCCCATAGAAATCTGGGAAGGAAGGCCCAAGTCCCCCTACAAATCTACCATGTGAGTTTAACATAGTTCACTTACTAAGGGACGTTGTCAAGCCTTTAATATGCTCAGATGCCAGGAGGGGGTGGACTGCACCACGTCTCCCCAGCTCACCTGACCATGGAACTGTTTTCGGAGAGCACTTTGCATGGGTGGTGTTCTACAGAACTTTAGGAAATGTTATACTTTAGGATCTCTAAGCCTGTTTCCATTACTTAGAATCTATGATAAGTTACTCAGCTTGTGATTGTTTCAGTTTTAGATGACAGGTAGATCGATGCAAATAAGAAGACTAGAGCAAAAGCAGAATTAGGGGGCAGGTCCCCATGAAAAAAAGCCAGGATGTACCTATTAGCAAGCACCAACCTCCTTGCATTCTAGACTCTCACTGTCATGGCAGCAGATTTCTATTCCCATCTCTTAACTTGGAAGGCCCAGAACACATCTCATCTGTCATAGAACAGAAGGCTTCCCAAAGCCCACTGTCCAGGCAGTGAGAACTTAGAGGAGGAGGCAGCAATACAGCTGGGCAGAAAAGAAGGATGCGTCATGAGACCAGCTACAGGGGTTGAAAACAGGGATCCCACTTTCCCTCCCTCCTGCCTTATCTCAAGTGGCTGAAGGGGAATAGCATGCAGGAAGGATTGCAAGGGGGGAATGAGTGTTTCAGTGGCCACCAGATCCCAAAGCTGCAGTGATCATCCTTAGGAGGATGCTATAGGTAAGAAACAGATATAACCAAGGCCACTTGGAAACTGTCATCTTCTATATACTGTTCACTCATTCTAGATTTCTAAGTAAGGAGAGGGGTAAATCAGAAAGATTTCAATGCATTCTCTGTGGAACTATCAGATTTATTGTAAAAATCTAGAAAGGACCTCATTTAATACTTTTAAAATATGAAAGGGTTTTTTTTTTTTTAATAGAATTAAAAGCCATGACTTGTTAGACACTTGCTAATTCTCATTTCTCTATAAAGAATATATTTGCAGTCTTTGGTATTTTTAACCATGCTCATTTGCTCTTACGTGCAACTCCCAAATTCTGTAATCTTGAGCATGCAGCACGTGGTATGGCACAGACTGGCTCAGGAATGTGCAGGCAACGTTGGAGTCATGATGCTGGTGGGTGGTGGATGTGGGAGACAAAGCTCCCTCTTTCCTGTGCTTTCTTGGCTGAATGTGGGCCATGAGAGGAACTAAACTGGAGAAGCAGAGATGATGAAATGCAGGCAGACAAGTTTGGCGGACTGTGTGACAGCATCTGATAGTACTGTGCCACCAGTATGTCCCAGCAAACAAAGCATAGACAGAAAAGGACAGTCCAGTCAAGCACACTGTCCTGACCAATGAGACCTATGCCAGCTTCTGACTTCAGCTCTGCAATGAGTTTCTTTCTTGGTTTTCTCATCTGTTTAATGAAATTAAAAGTCCTGAGCCCCCTTTTTTCCAGTTTTATTGAGATATAATTGGCATAGAACCTTATATTCGTTTTAAGTATTCAACATGATGATTTATGTGTATGTTGTGAAATGATCACCACAGTAGCTTTAGTTAATATCCATCCACCTCAAAGTTAAATAGTTTTTCCCCTTGTGATGAGAACTTTAAGATCTACTGTCTTAGCAACTTTCAAATATACAGCATAATATTGTTAACTGTAGTCACTGTGCTAGACTTGACATTCCCGAGAACTTGTGACCGGAAGTTTGTACCTTTTGACCTCCTTCATCCATACTGCCTGTTTGTAAACCGTGAGAATATACAGGGTAGCTCAAAGTTCCTGGTGAGAAGTATTTAGGGCTTGTGTTGCAGAGGTTATCCAACAAAGTGGGAACTTAGTGCAGAAAACTGTTGGTGGTAGTGGTGATGATGTTAGTTGACCTCTGACAACTAAGTTAATATTGTGTGTGGAGCCAAGCTGTAGCTGGCATTCTGTTTCTCATTTTCTCCACCTGAAAATGGCCCTCAACCTCTTTGACTATGAGACTATGAAATATGAAAGTACATGGCAATAGAAGGCAACCTTAAAGGGCATAGAGTCCTTTAGATGGAACTCTACCACTTTCCCTGCCTTATTTCCCACTTATGATAGCAACCTAAAGTGAAAGTCTGGTTCTGAAGCCACTGAGACTCCTCGGCAAGTCAGTGTCAGGAGGGATCCTGCTCCCGAGAGCAGTGAGTGGCTCTAATTGAATATAAAAAGGCAGCGTTCCCAGCCCAGTGGTCCCTATACACCACCACCTGTTCCCTCACCAAAAAAAAAAAAAAAAAAAAAAAAAAGGAATAAATTAACACTGTCAACGTGCATTATATCTGTATCTTTTCTCCATTGGCATAAATCATTGAGAATTAACCAAGTCACAAAGTCAAAGGTGGGTGGATATTCAAAGAATAATAATCACTTTTTTCTCTTCATCCCTATTTTTTGTGGGGGAAGAAGGGATGGATGTTATTAGTGCCTAAAATCAACCCATTTTTTTGTAAAGTTAGATCTAAGAAAGGCACTCTGAATTTTTTTTCGCAGATTGGCAGCATTCATACCTGTGTCCATATAGCCTCCCTGCAAAGAACTAAAACTCAGGTGTCCTGTTTAGAAGTGTAGCATTTAGAATCAGGTCAGCACTTCTTAGACTTATAGTCTGGCCAAGAATTAATCCTGTTTCCTCATCTGTAAAACAGAGCTAACAATAGTACCCACCACTTACGACTATTGTAAGAATTAAATGAGATAATATGTGTCCACAGGGTGTTCAGCTATTCTCAGCTGCTGAGGACAGGAGAGGGGTAGTAGCAGTTGTATTCTTGTTGTGAGAACCCGTATGAAAAACCAGTTTTTCATTTACAGCATGTGTTTGCTGCAGCAGCATTCCACACTTGAGGAACAAAGTCAAAGTCCATTTAAATACATTTATTGAGTGCCTACTATGAGTCAGGCACAGGTCCCTGCTCTCTAGAAGCTCATAGTTCAGTAGGAGAAGTAGGGACATAACAAATAGCTGCCATGAAATCATACCCTTGCTGCCCTGGAGTTGTGCCAACACCTAGCAGGGCTGGGGCTCTCAGAGGAGGCGTGCTCGGGCTGGAAGCTGAATGCTTACTTTGTGTGAACATGTGATAAGTTTGGAGGCATGACAACTCATTAATTCACTTGGGAGTGGAGAGCTCAGAGTATTACACACACCTGCAATAAGCAAGAAGCCATTTATATTTACTGTTTTTATTAAGCTAAGGAAATGGACTTGTCCATTTGAGAAAGATTTTCAATGAGAAGGGTTAAAATAAAAAGGGTTTTGGATTTGGGAAGTGCCCCTTTTCAAAGGCATCACAGTTTAGTAAAGGTTTACTATAGCTTCCACTAGGAGCATTTACTTTTGAAAAGTGGGGAGAGGTTGAAATCGGGCAAATCTCTCTTTTGCATACCCTTTCTCCAAGTCCCTGTGGATGCCTGCTATCCAGCCAACTCAGGCTATGGTTTCATGTGGACAGGTGAACACGGGGCACAGGTGCATGATCTCCATGGAGAACCTTGAATGTTACAAGAAAGCAAATCATGGCTTAAGGAAGGAGGGCCCAACCTCCTGGCTAATTAGGTCTTTGCTAAGCCAGTGTGCCCTCATGTACTCAGGATGAGGCATGAAGTTAAACCTTAGCGAGTAATGCTGGAATAATGCCCTGCCACCTTTAAAAATCTGATTCTTGAAGAACATTTGGTAGCAGGCAAAAACTATTCATGATTTAATGTTGCATGAGAAAGAAGCTTATGAAACCACATATCAAGTGTGATTTTAATTTTTTTAATTCACATATGTAAATATTCATATATCATATCAAAGTATTTGTATATATATGAATGCAAAAAGAAAACCAACCAAAACGCAGTATTGGCTATATTCCAGGAGTAGAATTTTACAGGTGATTTTCTATTTTCTTCTTTATATATTTTCAAAATTGTATACATGTACCCCTGTTATAATTAGGGGGAAATATTAATTTCATGATTCTTTTGGTGAGCTGAAATTACCCCTAAAGAGGTTATCTGTATATTGGTCAGTCTGCATGTCAGCCCTGAACCAGATAGACATCTTAGCCAAATGCCTAACGTTTATTTCTAAATACTAAAGACTGTGATTGGGCAGTATTTACTTTTACAGATACAATCTATCGAGATTAATTTCTGGCTTGTACTTGAGAGAACTAACTATAGGTGGAGTTAAAGAGATGTCAATGAATTCTGTGAATATGCCCAGAATATTCTCAAGAGTTATTTTTGCTTCAAGATGTGGGTGAAGCAACTTGTAGATGAAGCTTACCCTAGGTCTTAAAAAACAAGAAGTACAAGCAAAATACAGCCAAAAAAGAATTGTGGCTTCCTTCTGGAGACCCTGCTGAGGACCCAGATTAAAAATCACTCTCCTCTGTTTTCAGGGCCCTGATGGCATTGCATGTATTTGTTTGGCCTTTGTTCATCCAGGTCTACCTGCGGGAGAGAAAAGAGAAGGCAAGAATTGGCTCTGGCCATCCATAGTCACCCTTATCTAACCCTTAAGGTGCATGTCCTCTGATCTTAGGGACCTACCAGGCAGCTAATGTACCCTAAGCCCTACAGACACAAAGACAAATGAGAGAAAATACTAGTAAATACCATGAAGTAGAGCTGTGTAAAGATGCTGCAGGGCTGTCTGAGAATGTGCACCTTGCTTAGCCAGAGGGTCAGGAAAGGGGATTACGAGAAGGCTCCTGGAAGATACAGTGCCCCAGGTGAGCATTAACTTACCAGCCAAAGATGAGAGATGGGGAAAGGGTGTTTTGCTAAAAGAGTCATTTTATAATAGACAAAATACTTGAGCATTTGGAATAATTTTAGGGGTGATTGTTGCAATGAGGACATCCTCTGGGAGGAAGGCCAGCCCCTTGGTTATAGCCTCTCTAAGCATTGGCTGGTGGATTGTCGAGGCCTGCAGTCTGGTCTTTGCATAATATGCTACAGTTTAACATGGGGTCAAGTATATGTACATCTCTAAACTGATGTACATCTCTAAACTGAATCCACAGTAAGAGACATCAGCTTCTAATTAGAATCCTGGATCTCTCAGGGTGGAAAGGGACCTAAAGGTCACCTGGACCAGACCCTGTTCTCAGTGTCGTCCCCTCAGTGGCAGTGATTGGTGCCACAGGTAGGTAGCCCATCGTAGCTTTAGCCCATGCAGGTGATGTAGGCATGGTCTTTAGTCACCAGTGCTGGTATGGCAAACCTCTGAAGCTCCTCATGCTTGTGACTCCTCCGCCCTGTCTAGGGCTTCAATGCCCAGAGATAGCCCTTTCTTTGAATGTCTCTGTTGGCATCCTCTTCAGGCGTGGGTAACCTTTGCTGACCTCAGGAAGTAGTTCTGCTGACCCCCAGAGTCCAAAGAATAGCCAGATATGGGCCCGTAGTTTCCTAAGGCTGTGGAACTAACATTTGTTTATTCCTTCAATTCCAGTTACTGAAATGTGGTGGTTTTGTGTTTTTTTTTAATGCTAGCAGAAAGTGCCAGAAGATAGATCAGAATGGTCTACTTGCAAACAGTAGCTTACCAGCCTGGACCAACAGGGCCCTCTCTCCCTGTGGTGTCCCATCCCTTCTCAGCTCGCTCACTTACTGAGGTGTCACTTTCACCAGGTGATGAGAAGGCCATATATGATGTAGCTTGTCAGCCATTTTGGTAGTAACAGGTTAAACAAAGTGAGCTCGCAAATGTATGCATGAACAAATGGACATCATTTATACCATGCCTTCTTCCATCAAGGATTTAAGGCAACCTACATAAATGGGTATGATAGATCTAAAAATAGAGGTACACACAGATCTGAATTGGGGAAAATACAGACTAAAAGGAAGATCAACACCAAGGGAATAGATTTAACATCAGTATGCAGACCACAGAATTGTATGTAGTTATTAGAGCCAAGCCACAAATTTGGCTCTGAGCTTCCTGGAAGTCAAAGCAAATAGGGAAATACATGTCTCCTGTATTGGGGAGTATAGCCCATCCTCTCAGAAAACAAAACTTCAGTGAGACTGAAGTCTGAAAGAACTTTTTGTCCTGAGTCTCTCCATGACACAATATTGTCTGATAGTATCTCACTAACATTCATACAGTGAATCTCCAAAACACAAGTTTCCCTCAGTGAAAGCAGAACACCAGCAGACTCACAAAAAGCAACAAGGCAGGGAGCTGAGTGGCACAAAATACTGGCTCATCTGAGGTCAGATTTGGGTTTGAATCTTGGCTCTGCCCCTTACTAGCAGTGTGAACTTGGCCAGGTTAATCAATCTCACTAATCCTGAACCTCTCACACATAAAATTGGGGGCGATAATTCTCCCTCTCTAAGGTAGCTCTGAGAGTTAGGTAATCTACATCAGGCACTTAGCAGGTCCCTGGGACATAGTAAGCAATGTCATGTGCTAGTTGCTGCTAGGTCTGCTTTATCATCTCTGAGATGAAATAGAATGTGGTTCAGGTTCACAGGTGGTCTGACTCTGTACAGCAATAAAACCTAGCACAGCTGCAAGAATGTACTGAGTGTGTGTCTATAAGTTAATGTCCACATACAACATTTTTCAGCTGAGCTTGATAGAAATTAGACAGTAGAAGGTTCAACTCTTTGTACTTAGAAGAGTAGAAAGAAGTATTGAGGTTCCAGGTTAAAGGAAGAGCTAGGTAGTCTAAAATTCAACTGAGCAGATGTTAGAATTGACATCCAGTGTGAAAACTGAAGAGCCTAAATTAGATTCTTGGCCTAATGGATGGCCAGCCCTACTGGTACATGGAGGTGAGCCACGGTAACATCTGCAGTAGGGCCTGGGTTTTGCTTGGAATAGTTTCCGACCCTCTCTGCCAGAGAATGCAAAGGCACTCAGAACCCCAAGGTGATGGGTAAAGAATAAGTAAGATTTTTTTGAGCTAGACTATTTTCTTTTAAGTATTAAAATTGACAGGCTTTTATTTTTATGACTATAAAATTATTCAACTTCAGTTGAATAAAGTTCAAAACATAAAGAAACATAAAAACTCATTCATCATCTCAACACTCCGTGTTAACCATTAGTAACATCTTAATATATATCCCTGTTTTCTGTGCACGTAGATACCATCTATGTTTGTATATATCCATATATTTTTAGAGTCTTTTAACCAGTTTTTTTTAATGACTGAATTTTCATTTTAATTGGCTGCCTAGTGTTCCACTGTGTGGATCTATGCGGTATACCTAATCCGTCCTCTATTTATGAAAATGTTAAATATTATAGTATTCTTGCAAATATGCCACTGAACCCTTCAGCTTAAAAAAATGTTCAAACCCCCACTTTATCTAAAAATGCTTTTTTTTTTTTTTTTTTTTTCCTTCTAAAAATGAAAGAATGCTTTTGTTTCCAATCCCATCCCAGGCCACCTCCACAGCTGCTCCTCCAGGCCTGGCAGTGGCCTGGCTCTTAGGGATGGAGATAAAGCTTATTGCTAGAACAGAATCAAAAGGCACCCCTGAAACAGGGCATCCCAGACAGAACCCCAAACTAGATAGACGCAGGAGGACATGGTGGATTCCCAGGGCAAGCAAGGTCAGGAACCAGGCTCTTCCTGAATTTGTTTGGAGCTTTTCCAACAAGGAAGGAAGGATAAACTCTTCATAGGAGGGAGGGGATGCAGGCTGAGGCTGCGCTTACTGGGATAGTCATTTTAGATCCCACCTGCCGATGTTCTGTACATGTGGCAAGAGCATATTTACTGTCCAGTGTGCTTAAACATTTCTAAGTTTTGGGCTCCTGGATGGCTCAGTCCCTAAGCATCAGACTTCGTCTCAGGTCATGATCTCATAGTTGGTGAGTTCAAGTCCCAGATCAGGTGAGTTCCAGCCCCACTTTGGGTGAGCCCCACTTCTCTCTCTCTTTCACTTTCTCTCTCTCCCTCCCTCCCTCCCTCTCCCTCTCTCTGCCCCTTGCTCTCTCTTTCTCTCAAAAAAATTTCTAAGTTTTATGATCTGGTTCTTCCTTTATAAGCTATCTGATGTATTCACTTCTTCCTTTGTTATAATGATTATTATATTAGGGAAATGATAAGTACTAATTTTTCAAATAAAACACAAAATTATAAAGCAGAAAAAAAAATCCTAGTGATGCATCAGTCAATATAAATTAATTACCTGAGTGGCCAGAATTTTTCCTAGGGGACAGATTGTCCATATCTATGCTGAAATTTTTCTAACACCAAACTGATGAATGTGCTAGGCACAGCCTCAGTGACTAGGATGCAGGAGGACAATGGGGACATCTCTTTGTCTCTCCATGAGCCTCCCCTCATCCACGTCATTCAGTGAGCACTTCCTGGACACTTGCTACAGACCAGGCATGGGCTAGGCATCAGGAGCTCAGCCCCTGACACATGGAAGAAGCTCAGTAAGTATCCAAGGTGATGGTCAACTATACTCCTGACTGCCTAGAGCTCACAGTAAATGCAAGCTTGCCTATACATCTCCAGTTTGTGTCCCTTGATTACGGTTAAGATCTGTCCTTAAAATACAATGGCTCTGCAAATTCCTCTAATGTAGTAATTCTTAATTCACAGATCAAAGACCCCAGGAGAAACGGGAAGGGGTTTAGAGATTGTGATGTTTCCCTAGGGGTGGTAGTCCCCATTGACTTGGGATTCCCTGCCTTCATCCTAAAGAGCCTCTGCTGGAGAGGGAGTGTTGCTTGGCATCCCTCATCATGAAAGGGACACTTCCACTGGTTGAGAATCCCTGTGATGATGGATCGTGTTAACTCACAAAGGACACCCTTTCCCGGGAAGCTGCCTGGTTCTGGCATGAGACCCAGGCAAATTGTGTACCTTTAGGTACCTTCATCCCAGCCAAGATGCATCAACCACCCGGGAGCTTCTGTATTTAATGTTTTTATGCTTTTTCTTTTTAACAGTTTGCAGAAGTCATTTACCTTAAGTCTAGTTCTAAGGTATAGTGGTCAAGAGCATAGCCTGTCAACACCTGGATTCAAATCCCAGTTCTGCCTCGTGCTAGCTTCATGGCCAAGTTATTTAACTGTTCTGAGCTTAATTCTCTCACATGTAAATTAGGAATAATAATAACCCCAAAGTTATTAATAATGCCCACAGAGTTGTTGGCAGGATTCAATGAGATAGTCCATGTGAAGCATGTCATATAATGTGCATGGCACACAGAAATCATGAGTGTTGGCTGAATTGTCATTGGGTAAGTGTAATCATGAGTGATTCTCTAAACAATCCAGCAAGATAGATACTGCATATTAAGAAAAATGAGGCTCAGAGCATGCTCTCCCCAGTAATCATTGGCTCAAGGCCAATTGCCATAATATGATTCTGGAAAGAGACTCCTGCTGGAAAAGCCAAGGCATGTATTTTCCAATAAGCTAGAAGGAGCAGAAAGAGCCAAGGTCAGAGACCAGCTGAGTTACAGCATTTGAAAGGTGTAAGGTAGTGAATGTAAAACTGAAGGAGTTTGAATTTATGCTCAAGGGAGTTAGTGGCTAGAGATGAGGACATCGTTGTGCCAACTTAAAAGGAAATTCCAGCACTCTGTGGTTTGGGCTAGCATGTGTGAAGGGACACCTTAGTGCCTACATCTAGCTTCTCCACAGCCAGGGCTGAGGGTAGGTGGCTCCAGGAGTAACTCCCCATGACTACATACTGTTCATCCCAGCTCAAGGCTGGAAGTTCCTCTTCCTACTACCTGAATGAGGATCGAACCAGCCTTCTGTAGCATTGTGTGGTGTTCCAGTTATCTATTGCTGCTTAACGAACCACTCCAAAACTTAGTGACATAGGAGGACATCCATTTCATTATGTTTATGATTCTGTGAGTTAGGGGTTTGGGCAGAATACTGTAGTTCTGCTCTTCTCTTCTGCTTAGCAGTATCTGGGGCCTCCACTGAGGTGGCTCGGATGGGACAACTCTATTGGGGCATCTGTCTGGGGTCTTGGACCCTGTCTCTGTGGCATCTCCTAGGGATTGAATGTCCAGTATGACTCCTTCACTGTGTATCTGGAATCTAGGCTGGGATGACTGCAACTGCTGTTTCTTTCCAGGCAGCCTCTGCCTTTGACCAGCTTGGACATTCACATAGCATGCTGACCTTGGGGTGGTCAGATGTTTTACACATGGCTAGTTTCCCTCAGAGCAAATGTTCCAAGAGGCCTGGGTAGAAACTGTAAGGCTCCTCGTGACTGAATCTCAGAGGTCCCCCTGTGCGTGACTTCTTCCACATTCTGCTAGTTGGGAAAATCAGTAAAGTCAATCTAGATTTAAGGAGGCAAAGAAACAGACTCACCCTCTTAGGAGAAGGTCATGACATGTACACAGAGGAGAGGAACTGATGGCAGCCATTCTGGAGACAAACCACCACACATGGGTAGGGTTAAGAATATGGGCTTTGAGTCACAAATATTGGTTCCTATCACAACTCTGTAACTTTCTAGCTCTGTGATGTCGGGCAAGTTACTTAACCTCTCTAAGCCTCAATTTCCTTACCTGTAAAATAAGGATAATGATATTTTGCAATAACTGTGATAATATTTAAATGAGATAAATCTAGTGCTTGGCACAATTGATTCCTAACACCTGTAAAGTCCTCACTTAATAGTAGCTATGCTGCCTATAATAATACCATATTACAGTGTAACTTTAGTGTAACTATAGTAGTGCTGTTTCTCTGGTTTGTCCTTTGGATATTCATTCATTCATTCAGCAAGCATTTACTGAGTGCCTGTGGTATGCCAGGCACAGTTTCAGGCACTGGCCTCCCAACAGTTGCAAAGATAATAATACATTGAAAACAGAGAGTAATTGGGTTGTCAGTTGTTTTGAGCAACATCGCTGGCTCTTCAGTGCCAGCCAGCATCGCTGGGGTTGGCAAGCCTGGCTTCAAGGAGGAAGCAAGGGATGGCCACCTAAGCCTTTCTGATATTGCAGTATTAACTTCTGGCTTCGTCCTAATAGAGACTCCTACTCCCACAGTAACTCTCCTCTGCCATTTAAATAGTGGGAATGTTACTAAGGAGAGGCAGGAGATATGAACCTTCCTCTCCATTCAAACATGTGTCTGCAGATCCCATCTGATGAGTGTCTCTTCCCCTCAGGGGCCCTGGTATGTCAGTAACATGGCACTCAGCATTCAGAAGCCCCATCAGAACCACTGCTCCTCTGTCTCATGCCCATGGACCCTTCCTGGCTTCCATAATCACCACCTCAAACATTGAAGTGATAGAAAAGATAGGAAAGGTAACAGTGTCCAACTCTTTACATAATCATAGGAGAATAACTCAGTAAAGCATTCTAAAATGAAATGAAAAGCAAGATGTCAAGAGAATGCAAGCCAAATCAGGAGAGGCCATTTGGCACAGTCTGGTCTCTGTGTCTTATTTGAGCAGTTTCCTAACACCAGGAACTAATTAAAAATGAAAAGGCAGGGCTTCTAACCCAGTACCTTTCAAAATCTTTAGGCTTCCCATAATAGTCATGTGAAAAATCTCACTTGCTCAAATGAGCATCTTCAACTTTGATTTGAAAACACTGGAGCTTTAAGTAAATCTCACTTTCAGGAATTTGTTTTTAGGTTAGTGATAAAGGAATTCACACTCATTAAGCTCCACTGTTCCAGGACCTAAAAGCTGAACATTACAGAATTGCTGAATCTGCCATCTTTCCCTTAGTCCATTTGCCCACCCAGAGCATGAATATGTGCTACATGGCCCTGACAGATGGACATCAACCATCTCCACAGTTGTGCTGAACAAGACCAAGAGCATGTGACTTCACATGGAGACTGCAGAAATCAGAAACCCCAGTCTGCATTTCAGAGGGGTCCCATCTGCACACAAGGAGGCAAGGCTGACGATGACATGAGTGCCAAGTGTAGGCAGATGAAGGGTTCAGCCCTCTTTGTACAATGATGGCCGGAGCTGTCTGCCAGCCCTCCTCCACTATCATTTGTTGGTGCACTGCTAATTTACTAGTCTGACTCATCCTTGGAGGCAAACACGGGATCAGTGTTCATTGCAGGAAGTGCTCAGTTGGCTGTGCGAGGTTCAGTGTCTCCAGCAAGCACACGTCTGTCTTGTGGGGCCATCATTTCATAACATGTCACTCGAAGAAGAAGACACCGCTTCTGTCAAAACAGTTTTCAAGCTCGGAGGCATTCTCCCTACTTGGGTCCAAGACCACAACAGTCTGGCATTGATCTGAAACCTGGTCTGTTCAGAAATCCACAGGCTTCTTTCACATGGCCTCTGAAGGCGATCCTGTATCTCCTTCACCATCTTCAAGTGGGAATAGTCCCAAACAGTTCTCCCCAGAATCATGGGGATTGAGCTGTTCCATGTGCTTGACTAGAGGGGCTAGAGATGGGCACAGTTGCAAAAGCAGCATAAGCAGAATGCCATTTCTGTGTTTTGAGAAACCATGAATACACATTCCAGGGACACTGATCGGAATGAAAACTTGGGACAAACCATGCCTGCTCTCTGCTTGTGCAGTGATTTTAAGAAAGCTCTCTGTGACTGATAGGCATCTACCTCTTCGGTGCACTTGTGACCTCAGGGGTGTTGTCGAGACCCTGTCTCCTTGGGGTCACACAACATCATGTTTTCTTAGTGAGAGAAGATGGGGTGGAGCTGTGCTGGGAAGAGAAGGTAGAAATCGAAGATACGTATCGGGAGAAGAGAAAGGAAAGCTAGAAGTCATCTTGAAGGAATGATTGAAGGTCTGACGAAAAGAACCTTTCTCCCAGGCACTGCTTGGCATGGCATTCAGGCCTGACACCGTCTCCTGTCTCTTGCTGATTTGATGATAAAATATGGAGTGGACCCACAGGGAGAGCAAGCGCCTCAAGAAATAGATGGATAATTGGCTCTGTTTGCATGCTGGCTGCTGTAACTGTGAGACGCCACACCAGCATGACTAATGCCTCTTCCCTCCGCCTAAATTAGATTTTGATTGTGCTTTAGAGATGTTCACTGAATCACAGATGTTTGAGGTAAAAAGACCCAAACTTCTCAGGAACACCTCCTGTGGAGTGTGTGGGCTAGTCCTCACAGGCACAGCTGAGGCGCTCCCAGAACTAAGATGAAGGACCAGAGTAACCCCTTATCTTCCAAGGCCTGGGAGCAAACCAGCTGCCCATGAGGAGGCTCAGAATGGAGTAGGTTCCTGGGGCCAGTGGGTGGGGGCCTGCTCCCTGTGGAATGAAGTTGGGGGTCGGCTCTTTAGCATGGCTGAAAGAGAGGCATCTCATTGCTGATTAATGACATATAGACTCCAAATTGGACCTAGAGTTTCCTGTTTTTCACAGATTTCCACTGACTCACTGCCACAATAAGTAGAGTAGTTCAAGGTCCTTGCTAGTTCACCTCCCACAGTGCTCCTCAGCCACTCAACTTGGCCACCCTGTAGTACAACCTAATAAACACTTTCTCTTTACTCTTGCAGAATTTAGCCTACGAAATCATCCTAACACTGGGACAGGCATTTGAAGTCGCCTACCAGCTTGCACTACAAGCAAGAAAAGGGGGGCATTCCTCTACACTTCCAGAAAGCTTTGAAAACAAACCCTCCAAACCCATCCCCAAGCCCCGTGTCAGCATTCGCAAATCAGTGGTAAGTAGAAAAGATAACAGATGTTCTGAAAATCTTGAGCTAGAGGGAAAGGAGGTTGCTAAGTGGGCCCTGAGTGGTGTGGGACCTGCATTTCTGTCTCCCTTGGCCTCCTCCTGGCATGCATCCTTCATCCTCCCAGCCTGGTTCCTGCAAAGTCTTGGGGGACCGTCTGCCTGAACCTAGAGGCTCCCAAGAAAATTCCACTCTGTCACCTGTGGCAGCCCTGTGAGGGGGGTACTGGGTGTTGCTGCTTCCTTGACGAACCTTTCCTAAAGGTCCAGTAAAGCTTGGGAATGATGTTCCCTGAGGCTCCACTGCCATCACAACAGGGGCCAGAGCCTCTTGCAAGCCACTGGCCCTTGGAGAGGTTGACAGAGGTTCATGGCAAGGTGTCCCGGGTACCCAGCTAAAGGAAGCTAGGTGCACAGGCTGTGCGTGCATCACAGCAGAGCAGCCCTCTTCCCCTTCACTGGAGGCCTAGATGCCAGCTTTAGGCAGGCTTTCTCCCAGCAGCTGAGACTTCCTACAGAGTGGTGACTCTTCAGAAGGTGCAGCCCCTCCTTCCTCCTCGTCCTCTGCCTTCCTCCAGGAATTTCCTCCCCCTCCCTCCCACAAGCTCTGTAGACATCCTGTCCTAACAGACTTTTCATGACTTCAAAGCGACCTCCGCTGGTAGTAGCAATACCCAGAAGCTGGAGCATTCCCAACCAGCCTCCCATCTGGCTTCTGCTCCAGCTGCCTTATGGCATCCTAGCAACTCTGTGGCATGGGGCAGGCAGGCGCCCCCAGATGCCCTGCTCTCTCATATCCATATATCCCTCTAACTCTCTTCTCCCTACCATTACTGCCCAAGGGGTCACAGGGAAAGTGTAGAATCTTGAAGCTCCTCCCTTTGTGACCATGTGGCTTCTTGTTTACAATCTTCTTTTGGGCCTCTACTCTTGTCACATTCAGCATCCATGGAGACAATCCCTCCAACATCTGGCCTCTCTCCTTGAGGGCTCACTGCCACTCCACCCCAGCCATTAGCTCCCATGCTTATCCTTCATCTGAACATCACCAGTTACTCTATGTCCTCTGAAAATCTTCCCTTCAAACACCATGGTCAAAACAAACAAACACACACACACACACACACACACACACCATGTTCTCCCTACCTCTGCACCTACCCAGCCCCACTGGCTCCCAATCCTGATGCACTCCCACAAATCCAGATTTGTATGTTCAATTTCTTTTTTAATATGTAACAGACATCTGAAACTTAACATGTCCAGAAATAATTATTTTCGTTTTAATTCCAGTATAATTAACATACAGTGTTATATTAGTTTCAGGAGTATAGTGTAGTGATTCAACAATTCTGTACACTACTCAGTGCTCATTCAAATACTCCTAATCCCCTTCACCTATTCTCCCCATCTCCCCCCCCCCCCAATCCAACTGCCCCTCTGGCAGCCATCAGTTTGTTCTCTATAGTTAAGAGTCTGTTTTTTGTTGTTGTTGTTCATTTGTTTTGTTTCTTAAATTCCACATGAGTGAAATCATATGGTATTTGTATTTCTCTTATTTCACTTAACTTTATACCATTTATTTATTAGTGTTTATTTATTTTTAAGACACAGAGTGTGAGCAGGGGAGGGGCAGAGAGAGAGGGAGACACAGAATCCGAAGCAGGCTCCAGACTCCAAGCTGTCAGCACAGAGCCTGACGCGGGGCTCAAACTCACAAACTGTGAGATCATGACCTGAGCCGAAGTAGGATGCTCAACCGACTGAGACACCCAGGCGCCCCTCTACCCTTTAGATCTATCTATGTTGTTGCAAATAGCAAGATTTCATTATTTTTTATGACTAATATCCCATTGTATATATATACCACTTTTTATTTATTCATTCATCCATCAGTGGACACTTGGGTTGCTTCCATAATTTGGCTACTGTAAGTAATGCTGCAATATATATAGGGGTGCATGTATCTTTTCATGTGTCTGTTGGCCATCATGTCTTCTTTGAAGAAATGTCTGTTCATGTTTTCTGCCCATTTTAAATTGGATTTTTGGTTGTTTTGTGTCGAGTTGTGTAAGTTCTTTATATATTTTGGACACTAACCCCTTATCAGATATGTCATTTGCAAATATCTTTTCCCATTCAGTAGGTTGCCTTTTAATTTTGTGAATTGTTTTCTTTGCTGTGCAGAAGGTTTTTATTTTTATATACCCCCAATAGTATATTTATGCTTTTGTTTCTCTTGCCTCAGGAGACATCTAGAAAAATATTGCTCTGGCTGCTGTCAGAGAATTACTGCCTGTGCTCTCTTCTAGGATTTTTATGGTTTCAGGTCTCACATCTATGTCTTTAATCCATTTTGACTTTATTTTTGTGTATATATAAGAAAGTGGGCCACTTTGATTCTTTTGCATGTAGCTGTCCAGTTTTCCCAGCACCATTTTTTGAAGAGATTCTTTTCCGCATTGCATATTCTTGCTTCCTTTATTGAAGATTAATAGATCATATCATGGGTTTATTTATAGTCTCCCTCTTCTGTTCCACTGATCTATGTATCTCTGTTTGTGCCAGTACCATACTGTTTTGATTACTACAGCTTTGTAGTATACCTTGAAATTTGGGATTGTGATACCTCCAGTTTTGTTCTTTTTCAAGATTGCTTTGGCTATTCAGGGTCTTTTTTGGTTCCATAGAAATTTTAGGATTATTTCTTCTAGTTCTGTGAAAAATGCTGTTGGCATTTTGATAGAGATTGCATTAAATCTACAGATTATTTTAGGCAGTGTAAACTCCCAGTCTGTGAGCATGGAGTACCTTGCCATTTGTTTATGTCATCTTCAATTTCTTTCATTAGTGTTTTATAGTTCAGGGTATAGATCTTTCACCTACTTGGCTAAGTTTATTACTAGGTATTTTATTATTTTTGGTGCAATTTTAAGTGGGGGTGTTTTCTTAATTTACCTTTCTGCTACTTCATTATTAGTGTATAGAAACGCAGTGGTTTTTTGTATATCGATTTTATTAGTTCTAGTAGTTTTTTGGTGGAGCCTTTAGGGTTTTCTATACATGGTATAATGTCATCTGCAAAAAATGAGTTTTACTTCTTCCATACCAACTTGGATGCCTTTCATTTCTCTTTCTTGTCTGATTGCTCTGAGGCTAAGACTTCCAGTACTAGAATAAAAGTGGTGAGAGTGGACATGCTTATCATTCCTCATCTTAGGGTAATAGCTCTGTTTTTCAACATTGAGTATGATGTTAGCTGTGGGTTTTTCATGTATGGCCTTTATTTTGTTGAGGTATATTCCCTCTAAACCCTACATTGTTCAGAGTTTTTATAATGAATATTGATTTTGCACTTTGTTAGATGCTTTTTCTGCATCTGTTGAGATGATCATATGGTTTTTATCCTTTCTCTTGTTGATGTAATGTATCATGTTGATTGATATACAAACATTGAAACATCCTTGCATCCCAGGGAAAAAATACCACTTGATTGTGGTGAGTGATTTTTTTAAATGTATTATTGAATTCAGTTTGCCAATATCTTGTTCTCGACTTTTTTATCAATGTTCATTATATTAGCCTGTAGGTCTCTTTTTTTATAGTGTCTTTTGGTTTTGGGATCAGCATAATGCAGGTTTCAGAGAATGGATTTGGAAACTTTCCTTCCTCTTCTATTCTTCAGAAAGGTTTAAGAAGAATTGGTAACTAATTATTCTTTAAATGTTTGGTAGAATTCACCTGTGAAGGTGTCTGGTACTGGACTTTGTTGGGAGTTTTTTGATTACTGATTCAATTTCATTGGTGGTAATTGGTCTGTTCAAATTTTCTATTTCTTCCTGATTCAGTTTTGGGAGATTATATGTTTCTAGGAATTTATCAATTTCTTCTAGGTTGGCATATAATTTTGTTGGCATATAGTTTTTCATAATATTCTCTTATAATTCTTGTTTATCTCTGTGGTGTCCATTGTTATTTCTCCTCTTTCATTTTTATTTTGAGTCCTCTCTATTTTTTATTTTTGATGTGTCTGGCTAAAGGCTTATCAATTTTCTTGATCTTTTCAAAGAACTAGCTCCTGGTTTTATTGATCTGCTCTGTTGGTGTTTTAATTTTCTATCTCATTTATTTCTGCTCTCTTTATTATTTCCTTGCTGCTACTGGTTTTAGGTTTTGTTCTTCTTTTTCAAGCTCCTTTAGGTGTAAGGTTACATTGTTTAGTTGAAATTTTTCTTGCCTCTTGAGTTAGGTCTGTATTGCTATAAACTTCCCTCTTAGAACAGCTTTTGGTGCATCCCAAAGATTTAGAACCACTGTATTTTCATTTTCATATGTATTTTTTTATTTCCTCTTTGACTTCTTGATTGACCCATTCATTATTTAATACCATGTTATTTAACCTCCACATATTTGTGTTCTTTCCAGACTTTTTTTCTTGTGGTTGATTTCTAGTTTCATAGTGCTGTGGTTGGAGAAGATGCATGGTATGACTTCAGTATTTTTTAATTTGTTGAGACTTATCTTGTGGCCTAATATGATCTATTCTGGAAAATGTTCATGTGCACTTGAAAAGAATGTGTATTCTGCTGTTTTAGGATGGAATGTTCTGTATATATCTGTTAAGTCCATCTAGTAAAACCGTTTCCTTATTGATTTTGTTTGGGTGAACCATCCATTGATGTAAGTGAAGCATTAAAGTCCCCTACTACTATTGTATTACTATCATTATGTCCTTTATGTTTGTTATGAGCTTTTTTGTTTTTGGGTGCTTCCATGTTGGGTGCATAAATATTTACAATTATTATATCTTCTTGTTGGAGTGTTCCCTTTATGATTATATATAGTGTCCTTCTTTGTCTCTTGTTACAGTATATTTTGAAGTCTAATTTGTCTGATATAAGTACTGCCACCTCAGCTTTCTTTTCACTTCCATTTGCATGATAAATGCTTTTCCATCCCTTCCCTTTCAATCTCATGTGTCTTTAGATCTAAAATGAGTCTTTTGTAGGCAGCATATAGATGGGTCTTGCTTTTTTATCCATTCCACCACCCTGTGTCTTTTGATTGGAGCAGTTAGTCCATTTACATTCAAAGTAATTATTGATAGGTATGTACTTATTGCCATTTTGTTACCTGTTGTTTTTGTAGTTCTTCTCTTTTCCTTTCTACTCTTGCTCTCTTGTCTCATGGTTTGCTGGCTTTCTTTAGTGATATACTTAGATTCTTTTCTCTTTATTTTTTGGATATCTATTACCAGCTTTTGATTTGTGGCTACCATAAGGTTTATATATAACATCCTGTGCATATAGCAATCTATATTAAGTAGATGGGTACTTAAGTTTGAACCCATTCTAAAAGCAGTAAAATCTGGGGTGCCTGGGTGGCTCAGTCGGTTAAGCTTCCAACTCTTGATTTTGGCTCAGGTCATGATCTTACGGTTCATGAGATGGAACCCCACATTTTTGGGCTCCATACAGACAGTGCAGAGTCTGGTTGGGATTCTCTCTCTCCCCTTCTCTCTGTCCCTCCCCTGCTCATGCATGTTCTCTCTCAAAATAAATAAACTTTAAAAAATAAAAGAAAATAAAGGTAGGAAATTTTTACTCCTAAAGAAGGAGTAAAATTTTACTTTCTACTCAGAGTCCCCTTTAACATTTCTTATAGGGCTGGTTTAGTGATCATGAATTCCTTTTTTAAAAAAAAAATTTTTTTTTAACATTTATTCATCTTTGAGAGACAGAGACAGAGCATGAGTGGGGAAGGGGCAGAAAGAGGGAGACACAGAATCGGAAGCAGGCTCCAGGCTCTGAGCTGTCAGCACAGAGCCCAACTTGGGGCCTGAACTCACGAACCGCGAGATCATGACCTGAGCCGAAGTTGGATGCTCAACCGACAGAGCCACCCAGGCACCCCGTTATCATGAATTCCTTTAAAAAAAAATTTTTTTTTAACGTTTATTCATCTTTGAGAGACAGAGCATGAGTGGGGAAGGGGCAGAGAGAGGGAGACACAGAATCGGAAGCAGGCTCCAGGCTCCAAGCTTTCGGCACAGAGCCCAACAAGATCATGACCTGAGCTGAAGTCGGATGCTCAACTGACTGAGCCACCCAGGCGCCCCGTGATCATGAATTCCTTTAACTTTTGCTTGTGGGAACTCCTTCTTTCAATTCTGAATGATAGCCTTGCGATTAGAGTACTCTTGGTTGCGGGTTTTTCTTCTTTCAGCACTTTGAATATGTCATGCCACTCCCTTCTGGCCTGAAAAGTTTCTGCTGAAATACCAGCTGATAGCCTTATGGGGCTTCCTTTGTATGTAGCTGTATTCCTTTCTCTTGCTGCTTTAAAAATTCTCTATCACTACTTTTTGCTATTTTAATTACTATGTGTTTTGGTGTGGCCCTCCTTGGGTTTAGTTGGGGGTGCTCTGTGTCTCCTGGATCTAGATTTCTATTTCATTCTCGATATTGGCCAAGCTTTAAGCTATTATTTCTTCCAATAAGTTTTCTGCCCCCTTTTCTCTCTCTCCTCTTCCTGGGATTCCTATAATGCAGTGTTATTACACTGGATGGTCTCACTGAGTTCCCTTAATCTACTCTCATTTTTTATTAAGCTCTTTTCTTTCTCTTGTTCAGCTTGATTGCTTTCCATTACTCTGTCTTCCAGGTCACACATCCATTCTTCTGCTTCCTTTAGTCTGTTTGTTCCCTCTAATGTACTTTTAATTTCTAATTGCGTTCTTCATCTCTCTGATTGGTTTTTTTATGTTGTCTATCTTTGTTGAGGGTCTCAGGTTCTCTACTCTTTTTTTAACTTTTATTTATTTTTCAGAGAGAGAGACAGAGCATGAACAGGGGAGGGGCAGAGAGAGAGAGAAGGAGACACAGAATCTGAAGCAGGCTGCAGGTTCTGAGCAAGCTGTCAGCACAGAGCCTCATGCGGGGCTTGAACCCACAAACTGTGAGATCATGACCTGAGCCGAAGTCGGATGCTCAACCGACTGAGCTTCCCAGGTGCCCCTGAGGTCCTCTACTCTTAAGTCCAGTATCTTTATGACCTTTACTTTAAAGTATTAATCAGGCATATTACTTATCTCCAAGATTTTAGCTATTTTTCTGTAACTTTGTCCTATTAGTTCATTTGGGACCTATTCCTCTGTCTCTTCATTTTGCCTTTGTGTGTCTTGTTTCTATTAGGAAAGTCAGTTATGTCTTCTGCTCTTGAAAGTAGTGACCTTAACAAGAAGAGGTCCTATAGTGCCCTACAGTGTAGTGTCCCCTGTTCACCAGAATCTGGCACTTCTGGGGTGTCTCCTCTCTCTGTTGCATGTGTCTCACTGTTCTGGCTGAGCTGTTTTTGCCTTCAGTCCAGTTGTCTGCTATGGCTCTTTGCCTGCTGTGGGCAGGGTTTGGTCCCCTGTGTTAGGGGGTTAGTCTGGGCTGCCTTGGGCTTAAGTTGGAACAGACCAGGTATTTTCCAGAGCTACAGGAGCACCACACTGCAAGGCACTCTGTGTTGTCTCCTGAGAAGTTTTTGTTGGGGGATGGGGCCTATAGTCAGACTAAATATTCCTAGCACACTCCTGGGGCCACAGACTGCTGTGTGTGGTTTTCTTCCCCTCTCCCCAGGGCAGGAGTTGCTTTGGGGTGGTGCTGACCCCTGTCAGGGCTGCTTGCATACTGCCATGCTTGTGGCATTGTTTTGGATGCACTCAACAAGGCCAGGTTGGGAGGTGGGTCTACAGGAGGCTATGGGGCAGGGCATGCTGTTAGCAAGCTAGGTAGAGTGCTGCACTGGTTCACACGGGTATACCTGTATGTAGGCTGGGGGTTGGGGGAAGGAAATGGTGCCTGCCAGTTCGTTTGTTCTTAGAGAAGTCTCCCAAAGATCTCTGCGCCTCTAGCACATGCTCAGAGATTAGTTAATAAATCTCCCTCCCTTCTGTATACTACAGGCATTTTTCAAACTGCTGCTTCTATGCTGTATCTTGGTGGGGCTATTTGTTATGCTGTCTCTTTAAGGGCAGAGACTTAGTTTCCTATCAGTCTCCGGTTCACTGATTTTCAAAGTTCAAGGTGTGTTAAGCCCCTCTGGTTTTCAAACCCAGATGTTATGGGAATTCATCTTCCCCAGGGCAGGTGCCCTGTGCCTGGGTGCCTGGTGTAGGATCTGCTCCTCTCCCCTCTGGGCCCACAGCATCCCTCCCTCAGGTACCACAGGCCCATTTGGCTTCCAACTGCATCTCTGCCTTTCCTCCCTTCTTCAGTGTGGCCTCTTTCCTATGTTTAGCCGTGAAAAGTCTGTTCTGCCAGTCTATAGATCATTTTCCGGGTTATTTACACTGATGTGGGTATTATCTAGGTGTATCCATGGGATGAGTTGAGCCTAGGATTCTCCTCGGCCACCATCTTCCCTGGAAGTCCCCGGAATAAAATTCTTGATTTTCCCCTTAAAGCTGTTTACACTCTCAATCTTTCCCAGCTCGGTAAATGGCATAACCATTTACCATATTGTTTAAGCCATAAATCCAGAGATCATCCTTAATTCCTGTCTTCCTCTCACCACCATGTACAACCATGAGCAGGTTCCATCCACTCAACCCTTAACACATAGATCTGTCCACTCCTATTTCCTCACTCTTCTCATCCAGGCTACCACCACTGCTCTCCAGAACTACTGCAGTACATGTCCTAACAGTCTCTCTTCTCCATGCAACCAGAGTGATCCTAAAAAACATATCAGATCATGGCACCACTGCCCCAAGTTCCAAAAGCTAATTCCCACCACACTTCTCTATGATGCTCAGGCCTTCCTATTCCTCAAACAGACCAAAGCTCACTCCTACCCAAGACCTTTGTGCT
The DNA here is from genome assembly GCF_018350215.1 of Panthera leo. Lineage (NCBI taxonomy): Eukaryota > Metazoa > Chordata > Mammalia > Carnivora > Felidae > Panthera > Panthera leo. Next base: position 118,952,811 of record NC_056685.1, on the reverse strand, counting down.
ACCTGTTCCTTCCACCTGGCATAGTATCCCCCATATTTTCTGCACAACTGACTCCCACTTGTCATTCAGGTCTCCACTACATGAAGCTTTTCCTGGGCCGCCCAATCTGAGGTAGATGCCCAGGCACACTCAAGCATATACCCGCTTTTAATTCTGTGTAGTATTTATTGACGGAGATTTGTTCATAATCTATCTTCCCCCACAGAACTGTAAGTTAAATGTCCAGTTTTCAGAATATTTTTTGGATTATCTCTTAGACTGTTGTAATTCATTCTCACATGGGCTGGATAAATCTGTTCAAGGCAGGTGCCTCCATCAGACTTAACTCTGGTCCCCAAAGACTTCTTCCGAGAGAGCACAACTGGGATGGATGCCATGGGGGCTCATAGAATATGCATCTAAAACCCTTCACTGAGAAATGATGAAAATATACAGTGAATAATACTGATGTTCTTTAACTGCCTCAGCATCCCATCCCCCTCAGCTGGTGTCCATGTTCCATCTCCCTCAGGTCTATTTGTTTATTACTCAAAAATATTCCATGATTCCTAAGAACATGTGAAGTCCTCCCCACAGCTTTGTGGAGATACAATCAAATCATGCTAGAAGGTAGCCAAAGGGCATGGATCCCACAGCCTTCCAGCAGGCACGAAAGTTCACAGTGCAAGAGAAATGAGGCCTTCCCAGGCTACCTTGCTCCAGCACTCCTGAGCCGAACACATAGCCAGGGCCAGGGCAGATGTGGAAAAGATGAGGCAGCAATGTGGGGAAGAACTCCCTGCGAAAGCCCCGCCTGAGAGCTCACAGCTCAAGCCTTACCCACGAGTGGCCTTTTTTGACTTTGTATGCACAGGGGCTAAAATGGTTTTAACTGTTCTACAGCTCAGCTCAGTTTGGTTCAAGGCTCAGCCTAACTTGGCCCTGCTTACCTATTTACCCTCCTGTCTCCCACTCTGCAAACTGCAAGCTCTCAACCAGCTCTTTCTCCTTGCCTCAGGGGCTTTGCACATGCTATTCCCCCTCTCCCTGCCCCCTTGCCAGGCAAACTCTTGCTCATCCTCCAGCTGTTCAGATATTACCTCATTATTTTATAATATCCAATAAGTATGTATTGTGTGCCCACTATTATTTACTGGGTTGCCAGGAGCTTTTCTAAGTTCGGGGGAAACAGTGACAAAACAAAATCCTACACTGCAGTGTAGGATGAACTAATAAACATGAGATAATGTAAGTGGCACAAGGATTATAAAGAAAAGAGCAGAAGAAGAGAGCAGAAAAGTTAGGATGCTATTTTATATGGGGTGAACAGGTGAGGAGGTGGTGTTCGAGCTGCAACCTGAATGACATTAGGGTATAAGACATGCAGGTGTCTGGAGAAAGGCATTCCTGCAGAGCAGATGATGTGAGTAGAGGCCCTGGGTGTAGGCTTGGCATGCAGGGAGAAGCAAAGCCAGAGTGGCTGGGCTTCACCTGAAGGACTTAGGGTTTACTTTGTGATGGAAACCACTGTAGGCTTGAGAGGTGGGGAGTGACATAACCTGGTTCACCTCTTCCAGGAAGTCCCCTGGCTCCTTGACCACAGAGCACCCTCTCTTCCTCCTTCCCCCTTCTCAGTACTGAAGTGCAGAATTCTGTGTTTGCTCTCCATCTGTGTGCCTTCAAGAGCAAGGGCTGTCATTCACCATCCACCCCTTGAGTGCCTTGCATATAGTCCTTATACAATAAATGTGTATTAAAAGGACAAACATAAGATTCTCATGTATCAATATCCCTGCAGTCCTGTCAGAGCATAGCATTGGTTTCCAAAAAGTTTTAAGAAGCATGTTTGCACCCGAGTACAGGTACCGTATAACAGGCATCAGCCTTTCTGTTTTAAAGCAGATCGACCCCTCTGAACAAAAGACTCTGGCCAATCTGCCGTGGATTGTGGAGCCAGGACAAGAAGCCAAGAGAGGAATTAATACCAAGTATGAAACCACAATTTTCTGATACTCACCATCCTCCTGTCCTCGCGGTGCCTTGCACGCTGAGCAGTCCTGGAGCAGGCTTCCCTTCGCGCCTCCGTTTCCACCCAGCCCAGGAGGAAGACTGCTCTGTTTGTGTGGCCTTGTCACGGGCGAAAGGCCGCTGGCCATTCCTGGGGATGTTCTTTCTGCACCAGTAACAGAAAGTGTGCAACCAAGACTTTCCAGCCGTAACCCCTGAGAGGCACGAGTTGAGGTTTTTTGCTGACTCTCCCGACTCCCCTCCCTGCCACCACCCAAGGTATTTCTAATGACTCTGCCCCCAACACTGCTTTGCTGAATTTGGGGATAATACCTTTAAAAAAAAAAGTACAGGGGATCTCTAATACTGCCTAAAAGTATAAACATCTTGGATTTTTCAGTCAGCAGTTTTAAAGGTAGAATCAGAACAGAACTACCCCCATAAAACACCTGTAAAATCATATCACTGAGCATCATTTCATGCATAAGGACAAAAACCACCCCCATGATTGCCAGGAAATCCTGTTTCCCAATTTCTATATTTGTGGATTTTATATGTAATAAACCATGTCAGATAAAGAAAAACTTTACATCTATGGATTGATTCAAAATTTAAGAATGATTCAAAACAGGAATTTATTATGCACAGAAAAATGTGTCTTGTATTAAATATTTTTATTAAAAGAATGTTTCATTAATGCACTGATAAGAAAAGTAGGTTAGTTGTGAGGGATGTTTCTGGTTTCATTTCAAATGACTAAATTTTTACTGCTACCACTGAGAGGACTGGCTTGGGTGTGGCAAAGTACTGATGACGCTCCCCAGAGCAGGAGATTAGGGCAAGCAGACTGGCATCCAACCGAAAGTGCTGATGCAGCCATAAGCTGCAAAGATTGTTTTTTTTTTTTTTTAACCTTCACAGTGTTTTAAAGAAAACGTTAAAAAAAAAAAAATCTAGGGCTCCTGCTGTCAAGATTTCTGTCATGGAAACCTTGTTTGAGAAAGGTGTTAATAAAATTCTATTGCAAAAATTTTTCTAGAAAAAGTACAAAAAAAAAAAAAAGAGAGATTCCAAAGTAATAAAACTCTTTTCTTGAAATAAATGTTTGCTTACTATTTGATTAAATAAAATTTACTTACATTTCTTTAAGGTATTTTAATTTTTTTAATGTCTCTGTGGAGTATTTGTATGATACCATAATGTATATTTATGTAGAATCAAATTATATAAACAGTACCAATATCATTATAGAAAAAAATAACATTTTAACGTATATTGTTCTAACTGATCATATTGTGAATCATTTTGAAGTTCATTATAGCGATACTGATAAATTGTGGGATTGTCTTAATGTTTTTTTTATTAACCAATTATTATTTTAAACTTGAGGCTTATCAGTTATTCATCAGTTGGTGAGTTTTAAAGAAGGATAACTAAATTTTGTTTCAAACTGACAAATGTATATGGATTTAGTTCAGTGTTGAAGAATTTTAACACAATATTAAATTACTTGACCTGAACAGTTCCTTGTATATATTTTGCCTATTCACTGTTGATATGTATGTAGTAAATGGAGAATAAAATAACACTGAAATATGGTACCAAAAGGTAATTGTATAGGAGCAAAGTAAATAGTAGCTTTGCTGAAACAGAAACCTGTGTAAATATGCTTGGGCTTCCAGTTATAAATTTTGTAATTTTTGTCATTATTTATATCCTATTAAAAAAAAAAAAAGCACACAAAATAAAACAAATTGTACAGCCACCGGTGCTTGGCATCGTTCTGTGAGCACCTTCCCACTTCCATTTAGAATCAAAACCAAAGGCCTAGTCTCCTCAGCATCCATACTAAAGGTATTTTTTAATTGGCCAAATTGAGAAAACTTGCTCATTTCTAAGTTGAACCAGTCTGATAAGGATACTTTCACCTTTAAAGCTTAGATTTCAGCCAAAACAATCCCCATTGCCTTTAAATATTAAAGTAGGCTATAAAGAGGAATCGCCAAACAAATTTCTGAAAGAGCAAGGGCCACCCAAGTAGATTGCTTGTCTCAGACAATGCAGATAGCACGTTTGGAAAAAATCTACATGTTTATCTCTGTCAGCCCGGGGTACCATAACAAAATACCACAGACTGTGTGGCTAAACAACAAACTTATTTTTCACATTGCTGGAGGCTGGAAAGTCCAAGATCAAGGTGCCAACAGATAGGTTTCACTCCGAAAGCTCTTCTCTTGGTTTGTAGGCATCTGCCATCTTATTATATGGTCACATGACCTCCTTTTTTTATGTGTGCAGAGAGTGGGGGAGCAGCAAGCTCTCTGGTGTCTACCCTTATAAAGGCACCAATCCCATCCTTGAGGGCCCCACCATCATGACTCCATCTAACCTAATTATCTCCCAAAGGTCCATCTCCTAATACCATCACACTGGAGGATTAGGGCTTCAACATAAGAATTTTGAGAGGACAAAACATTCCATACACTTCATCCATCCTTCCATTTTCCTAAAACATACGTGCCAGCTGCAAGTCAAGTGATATAAGGCCACGCTAGAGAAACTGGAAAGATCAAAGATTCACATTCCATATCCTATGACTTTCAGGAGATCTCCCCTGCACTGCTGGATCTGTTACTCTGAAACACTAAAACAATCTTGGGGTGCTACAAGCCTGCCGTGCTTGTAGCAGATGCATGCACAGGGCTTTGAAAACGCTAGAAACAATCTGAGATGGGGTAACATTCAGAGAGGCAGAAAGGACAGGTTTCCTGAAGAAAGATTTGGGCTGGGGTTTTGGATGGTAATGCTTCAGGGTGCCTAGGTGGCTCAGTCAGTTAAGCGTCCAACTTTGGCTCAGATCATGATATCATGGTTCGCGGGTTCGAGCCCCACACTGGGCTCTCTACTGATAGCTCAGAGTCTGTGGCCTGCTTCAGACTCTGTGTCTCCCCCTCTTTCTGCCCCTCCCCCTCCCTCTCTCCCTCTCCCTCTCAATAATAAACATTAAAACAATTTTTTTAGATGGTAATGCTTCAACTGGGCTAGTTTGCACTCCCCCCCCCCTCCTTTTTTTTTTTTTTAAATCTTTGCTAACTACCAGGTCAGCAGTCCTCCTCTCTCTGTGGATCAAATGCTTATTTGTATCCATTACGGTCCCAGCATGAAGCAGATGGCACACTCCAATTGGGATTATTTTAGAGTTTAATAAATAGAATACTTACATAGGTGTTGGCAGCATGTAGGGAAACAGACGGGTGAACAGTGTCCCTGGGCTGGTAATTGCCTAAGGGAGAATGGGAAGGGAGAAGGCTGTGTGGAGGAGGCTGCCAGACAGGCTGAGGGACATGGCCAGCTGTGGTGGCCCTCTAAGAGGGAGCCAGGAATTAAAACACCCTGATCTCATTCTCCACCCTGCATTACCTGAACCCAGAAGCCCAGGACAAGGAGCCCACTGATATGGTCTACACAGGGCAGGGAAGAGGGAGGAGAGCTCTAAGGGGCAAACAGAAGAGTGCTCACATAATGAAGAAAGGATTTGCAGCTAATTTCTTGAAGGAGAAGTCTGACACATCACTAACTGCAGTATCCATAGGGGATAGGGATCCCTTCCAAAAAAGGACTTAAATAACTCATTTTTTTCTTAAATTATATTCTATGATAAATTTGGGTGAATGAACCCTATAAAAATTATGCCTAGTTAATCCATTAATAAGTTATGGCAGTGATTCTTCTCAAGATATACCAGATTTTCTGTTGGACTAGTTAGGAATATTCCTGGTGCATATAATGCTTGGATACAATGGGGCAGAAAACAGTCTTAGATAACGAACACATGGCCAAAATCTCAAAAATAAAAATTCACAATTGGACCCCAAGTAACTGCTCCTAAACTACTTCTGGAAAGAAATGAAAATCTGATAAGTGGGCTAGCCTCCAGAGTTCATTCTTCTCCCACAGAATTGGAATATAATAACCATGTTCAAAAGTCTATATGGAATAAAGCCTTTTTAAGACATTAAGTTTTTTAGTTCTTTTTATATAAGGTATTCACTGAGTAGGTTTCCTATGAAAATTAAGAGATCAGACAGTTAGAACACATTTTCTTAAACTATAATTGGAGAACCAGCCAACATAGGCCAGCAGAGTCTACCTGCACCAATGCTCCATCAGGCTGGGCCCCTACTCCATTCCTGTCTCCCCCAATGCCCAGCACACCCCACACTCATTTGCAGCTATCTGTGCCCCAGCTTCCCCCAGAAACCAGCTCCAAAGCAGGCAGAGATTCTCCTTAGGCCTGTTGCCCAATCACTATCCTGCATACTGTGAAATTCCATTAGTATCCAAGAGACAGGACTTATTTTTGTGGTGGTATTAACCCTAAGAATTTGGTGCGGACCTGGGAATGCCAGTTCTACTGTTTCCTCTCTGCATCCCAGGCCAATCTACTTACTGAGAACTTGCTCTGTTAAGCATGGCACCATTTTACTTAGAATTGCTAATGCAAAGATGATCATTCCTGACCCAACATACTGTACTCTGTATAATTCATAAAGAATCAGAACTATAAATTATTTATCATCAAAATAGCTTTTGTTTTACTTCCCAAAACCCCAAAGAACTGTTTGTAAAAGCTACACGAGCATTTAACTTTCCAAGTTAATGACCAAGGACATAAAGACTTTACATCAGACTGAAACAGAGACTCTCCATTTAACAGCTGCAGTAGGGTCACCCCAGCTGAAGGTGGCAGCCATAGCAGCTGAGGTTTTCTCAGGGGTTCAGACAACTGAGGAGCACATGTGTCGCAAAACAGACTTCACAAGCACAATGGAATTAATGCACATCTTCCGAGTCCTGCCATTTAGGAAACCTCTAAGTTATGTCTCAGAGGACGTAATGTAAAAGCCGAGCTGGAGTCATTCTTACTCGTGACATGGTAATAAAAGCCATTCAAAAAGCCATTCAAAAGCAATCCATATTCAATACTCAATTTAATTGTCCCCTGGATGTCTCAGTGCCTCAATCAAGCATCCCAACAGCTGCTCCCTGAGCAGCCTGCAGCTCTCCCTCTTACTGCCTCTCCTCAATAAGACATGTGAGAAGGGAAGTCAAGATGCCTCCAAGAAGCAACATCAGCTGTTTTCTGGCATTTGAGAGGTTGATTTCTCTCCAATTCTCAAAAGTGCATGCTAAGTTTTCTGAGAAAAAAAAAACAAAAACAAAAACCCCAATGTGTTGAGTCAAGGGAGATTGGGAAAGGAGAAAGGCACAGAAAATTCAGGAATACCATTTTAACAGGCCATTCCTCGGGTGTGTGCCTGGGTAGGGAGGTGGAAGGTTGCAAACTCAGCTGCCTTCAGGGCCACACAGGTGACATGAGTGAAGGGGGCATTGTGGTGATCCACAGAACACCTGCCTCATCTCAGAGGGCAGCTGCTACTTACTTTCAGTGGATCGTTGCCAGGCAGAAATGACCCTGGGTCAAAAGATTTTCTAAGAAATCAGGATTTATGCAAAATCACCAGGTTTTCAAATGGTGGCAACAAATTCAGGATTATAAAAAATACATGTGGGCCAAATACAACTCATCTGTGGGCTGGGCGTGATCCATGCCTCACTTCTTTGTGACTTTCTGAGATTCCATCAGGTTTCAACAGCCTCACAGCTAGATGTCCAGTTACTTATCAGAGGAGGAACAGTGTGTTTGTGGCTAGAGTGAGGGGGTGGAGGAGGCAGAGACACAGAATCACTGACATTTGTTGAACTACTCTTATACACCAGGTTGGTTTATTCAGTAGCAGGAACTGAATTCAGGGACTAGTAGCAAAAACCAGAAATAACAGGCTCTTAAAACATGGAAAGGTTGAATTTTTTTTCTCTGTAGCTTGAATTTCAGATACAGTACAGGGCTGGGATGGCTGGAATGGTAGCTCCACAAGCTACTTCTACATTCCTACTGTATCAATCCTTAGCATATGGCATCCATCTGGAAGGTCACCTCATGATCACAAAATGGCTGCCGGAGGATCATCTAGCACATCCACGTTCCAGACAGTAAAAAGAATGGTAAGGACCAAAATTCTCTTCCCTCCCAACTGAGTAAGGCAATCTTTTAAGAGCTTTCCTGGAAGCTTCACCCCACAGCTTCTAATTACATCTCATTGGCCACCCCTACAAAGGCAGCTGGAAAATGTAGCTGTTGATTTTAGCTAAGCACATTGCAGCTCCCAACAATCCAGGAGTTGTTAGTGAGGAAAAGGGAGAGACTGGGTATGAGGATGGCCACCAACAGTGCCTGCCATGATGGGAATCATCACATCCCTAGTTAAAAAGTGAAAGCAAGCACACAGAGGTGAGACATCTGGACAGAGAAAGCCATGACTAGAGAAGGAATTGATGGTAATAACCCTGTAAGAGTTGCTCTATAAATTAGCCATCAAATCCAAGTAGGAAATATCCTCACATCTGTGTTAATATAATATGCACACCAAACGTCTGTGCTGCCCAGCAACACGCCTGAGAATGTCATGGCAGAGCAGGTGTGAAGGAACACACCATAAGCAGCCATCACAAGTGCAGTGGCAGTTGGACAGGAGTAGAACTAGCAATGGCCTGGTCATCAAAGTTCTCAACCTCCACTGCACTCTGGAATACTGCACTGGGGAATTTTAAGACAATACGGACGCCTGGGTCCCATCTCCAGAGATTCCGAATTAATTGGCCTGGTTAGATAAAGTCCAGGTTTGAGGAAGTTTTTAAGTTTCCCAGGTAATTCTAGGTGCAACAAGTATAAGAAGCTTCACTCCTGGATGGATGAGGCCCTCCTGATCCCCTGAGATGTTGGGCAATCCATGTAAGTCTCCACACCAGAGGCTCCCTAGGAAATAGGTCCTTGAGACAATTAAAACATTTGCTGAAGGTCACACAGCTAGGAGGTTATTACAGTCAGGATTTGAATTTGGATACACTTGACAGCCAAAGCCAGAGTTCTACCACACGCCCAAGCACCAGCCCAAGCAACAAGCCCAAGGTCTTCCCATTCTCATTCCCAATCCTCTATCACTCACGGGTGCATGCATATCCAAAGAGAAGAAAGTTTGAGACAACTCAGAAGAAAGCAGATGACAGCTTTCCTGCTGAGCAAAGTCTGTCTCCTGGGTGCTAATAGCCAAGAAGACAGATCTACCATGAGGTAGAAAAGGATTCCTAGAGAAAGCAAAAGTCATAGGGTCCCACCTTGTAAACCATGGAAATGTGGGCAGCAAAGGAATGGTGTTTTGTAGCTGAGACCGAAGATGATAATGCCATTGAGACCTATGTCAGGTGCTTGACATATTTTTCAAGCTTCACAAAAAACTCTGTAATTAAGTGTTGTGGTCCCTATTTTACAAATAAGGAAACAGACTCTGAGAGGCTATACCTTTTCAGATGAAAGGAAAAGGAGAAAAGGAAATGAAATTAAGGTGACAGGCACATGGATGCACTAGCTCCAGGGCTGCCACTAATTTGAAATGAACACCTTAAGAGTTCCAATGTAGAAACAGGCATCTCCAGGGAACAGATCATGGTAGGGCTGCCACCTTCCCTGCTCAATGTCGGAATCATCTGAAAATTGAGACCAGGTTGGGTAGTGGCCAAGTGCCGACAAATCCAAAGCATTCCCCAACCTCTGCCATGCATTTGGCTGTCAAATTCTTTTCAGAGAACAATCTCTATTGACATAGAGATGGGTTAACCAGAATACCAAAAGTAGAAGGTCCTCAAGTACAGGGACCACCTCTGACAGCTCAGGACCTAGGATCAGTCACAATGCATGACGTGAATGGGTGAAATGAATAATGAATTAAGTGCATAATTGAAATGACGTTCCTGGATCCTCTCACCCAGGAGCTTTGGTGAGGAGGCCAACTACATGGACCAAAACCCTAGCTCTACCACTTTGCTGTGGCTGTTTCCACATCTAGACAACAGAAATAATACCTTACAGCCTTGTTGTGAGGATTCAATTAAATAATATGTATAAAGTGCCTGGCATAGGGCCTGACACAATAAAATGCTGGTAAAAAAATAAATAAAAGCTCCTCCCTGTTTCCTTGAAAAAAAAAGGATTTATTAGTTCTCAGAAAGTTATTTGACAGAATGGGGCAAATCAACACAAGGTGAAAGGTTTAGAATCACTACTAATTGAAGATGAATCAGAGATGAGAAACACAGATCTCTCAAATCTTCCCCAGCTGCTGAAACCTAAACCTTGACCCCTAGGACTGGTGTTCATCTGCCATAAACCCAGGAGGATTCCACTTTCAACTGAAACCGCCACTCCACTTGTAGCCCAGTGGGTCTGGGTCTCTCTATAAAGAAAAGAAAATCAGATTTGGACTGTGGCCCTGGCTTTGTCGCTGATTAACTGCCTGGGGTGTAGTTCTTCCTCTATAAGCTAGGACTGCACCGTCTGCAAATCCACTCAAAGTACTGTGAAGATAAAATAACAGCTGGGCAGTCCCCTGAGTGGGGACAAAATGGAGATTTGAATGGATGGTGAGAATCTTTGCTCCAACTCACAACAGCCACCCTGTACTAAGCAGGAGGCTTCATTCAGCTGTGGGTGCTTTCCAGTTTGATCAGCTGCTCGGAACCACCAGATCCAAACCTGGGCCTGGCATTCTCTAGTTATTCTTGCCCTGGGTGATGGGAAATTACAGAGGTAGATTTCTGTTTTAATTTCTGTGATAAGCAGTATTCCCAGTTCTGAAGGCCTGACCTCATAAATGAATTTACAGTGAACACCAGCAGCTCATTTTCCTGAATCATAATTGAAATGAAAACTTCCCAAGTTTTGGTCTTCTTACATCATCTGACTTAGAAGTAATACACTATTGATGCCAAATGACTTCAAAGGCCTGGTCTCTGATGAGTCCCACGTTTGATGCATATTTTTTTTTTTTGCCCCTTCCCTATGAATATACACAACTACACAATAATTCTGTGGTTGTAATTCTATGGTTATACTCATAGCCCCATAGCAGTTGATATTCTAATTCCGGCATTTAAATAACTGTATAGTATCTCCATGGTCTTAAGGGCAGGGGTTATGAGCAAGGAAATCTATTCAAGTGACAATCTTCAGAGACCAAGAATTATTCGAAAATCATTTTCTCCTTCTCAAAAGGCCGGTAAGTAAATTATAATAACATAATGTTGAATAATAGATTGCCATACTTACCAACTTAAACACTTCAGGGAAATGTTTATTCATTTCATATAATCTAGGAGCAAATCTTTTATTCAAGTGAAGTTTTACTTTCCTCTAACGATGCTTCACAATAAAATGCCAAACTAAAACAGAAAGATAAAGAAAATGCTAGTGACATGCTACTTTTTAATTAACCTCTTGATATCCTGGCGCAGAGGGAGGACAGAGAATGTGCTCTGGACATGCAACCGTATATACAAGAATTTCAATCATTCAACAACTATTTACTGAGGCTCCAACTGGAGCCAGGCTTATGTTAAATGTGGTATAAAAGACACAGACCTGGCTTCATGGAGCTTATGACCTAATCGGGGACTCCAATAAGTAAACAATACAGGGTGATAAAAAGTCATGGCGGAGAAAAGAAGGCACTATGAGAGGGCAAGGCAAACCTTCAGCAGAAGGGTCATCTCAAAATATATGAAGGATAAGAAGGAATTAGGGAAAAAAATTAGGCTGGAGAAAGGCAGTATAAGAGAGAGAACAGCATATACAAAGAAGCAAGAGAGCACAGAGCAGGTCCAGGGTTTTAAAGAGAAGCGACAAGATTAAAATGAGCACTTTGGAAAAATAAAGCAGAGTGGCACAAGAGACAGCAGTCAGGGAACTGTTGCCAGGCCAAAGATGACAAGACCCGAATAACACCAAGAAATGTTCATTGAGCACTTTCTTCATCCAAGCATGGAGGTAAGTACCTCATGAGCATTACCTTATTAAATCTTTATGACAACCATGAGAAGGAAGAACAGATACCCATTTTACATATAAGACAACTGCTGATATTTTTTTTTCATATTATCCATTGTCCTCAATCTCTCCCAACAACTAAAATGTATTTCTTTATTGCCTTGGCTGCTGCTTAAAATAGTTCTTGGCACACACTAGATACCGAAGCCATTCAGGATAGGCCGGTGGCTGAACAGACAAACCACTAAAGAAATTTTGCCCAAGACCACATTAAAAGACCCATGCCCACTGCATTCACTATACTTACCACATCAAGCTGCAATTCTTAGTCTTTCTGGTCCTTCTCAGTCTCCTGTGCTGGTCCTTCATCTCACCAACCTCACACTGTCCTGGACTCCAGCTTAGGACTCCAGTCTTGTCTATCAATACCTGTTTCACTGCTGATCTCATCTGATCCTGTGGTTTTAAATACATTTGATGTATTTAAAGTCACTGATAACTCTCAGATTTGTATCTGCATCACAGATTTTTCCCATGAACTCCAGACCCTTTTATTTGACCACCAATACTCAATCAACATCCCCACTTGGATGCCTAATGGCCATCTCAAACTTGCTATGTCCAAAACCCTGCTCCTTTCATAATCGTTTTCACCTCCATTAAAGGCAATTCTAATCTTCCCATAGCTCAAGCCAAAGTGGCTAAAACCTTGGTATCATTCTTGTCTTTCTCACAACTTTTATCCAATCCACTGGCAAATCCTATTATCTTTAAAATATATCCAAAATCCAACTGTCACAACCCCTACTGCTGCCACCCTCATCTGGCTGCCTTCATTTTACCCGAATTATTGCGCAAGCTTCTCACTGGTATCCCTGCTTTCACCCTTGTCTGTGCCCCTTTACAACCAATTGTCAATTGGTTTCCACTGCCAGAGGAACCAATTAAATCTTGGGGTACGGGGGTGGCTTAGTCAGTTAAGCATCTGACTCTCCTTTTTAATTTTTTTTTTTTTAACATTTATTTTTGAGACAGAGAGAAAGCATGAACAGGGGAGGGTCAGAGAAAGAGGGAGACACAGAATCTGAAACAGGCTCCAGGCTCTGAGCTGTCAGCACAGCGCCCGATGCGGGGCTCGAACCCACGGACCATGAGATCATGACCTGAGCCGAAGTGGGACGTTTAACCGACTGAGCCACCCAGGCGCCCCAAGCATCTGACTCTTGATGTTGGCTCAGGTCATGATTCCAGGGTCGTGGGATCAAGCCTTGCATCAGACTCCATGCTGAGCATGGAGCATAATTAAGATTTTCTCTCTGTCTCTCTCCCCCTCTCCCTCTCTCAGGGCACCTAGATGGCTCAGTTGGTTAAGCATCCAACTCTTGATTTCAGCTCAGGCCATGATCTCACAGTTTGTGAGTTTGAGCCCCATACTGAGTTCTGCACTGACAGCATGGGACCTGCTTGGGATTTTTGCTCTCCCTCTTTGTCTGCCTCTCTAAATAAACAAACAAACTTAAAAATTCTCTTTCTCTTTCTTCCCCTCTCTCCTGCTCACACTCTCTCTAAAAAATAAAAGAAAATAAAGCTTAAGTCACATCACTCCACTACCCAAACTCCTCCAGTAGGTCCTATCTCAAAGTAAAAGTACTTACACTGGCCTAGGAGGCCCTACATGGTGATGCACCTCTTGTTACACTCCCCTCACATAGTCTTTGCCAGCCACACCAGCCTCTTGCCAGCTCTGTAACAGACCAACCCATCCACTATTCTGTCTTTGTGCCTAGTGCACTCTGCTTGGGAATCTCTCCAGATTCCTGTATGACTCACTCCTCCATCTTTCAGGTCTGTACTCAAGTGTCACCTTCTCAGTGAGCAACTCCACCTAAAACTGTAACGCTCCCAACCCCTCATTTATACATACCATATATACATACTATAATACACTATAGATTTTACTTTTTGTCTGCCTCTCCCTGGCTCTGAACTGAAGTAGGGCAAAGACTCACTTTTTTTTTCTGCTCACTTTTATATACCTAATTTCTACAAAAATGCCAGATACATGGTAGATCTCAATAAATATTTACTGAATGAAAAAAAATTAATTAATTCTCTTCTTTACAGGATCTTCACCATGCACCATGACAGCCACACCAGGTAGCAATCATCAGAGATAAACTGAGGAGATAAAACTTTAATAAAATTGAATTAGACATAGTTGATAAAGCAATAGAAAGAATGGTAGCTTTAGTTTGAAGAATCTTTCACATCTGTTTTCTAACCAACAAAGGACAAGGAGCCTGAAATAATCTGAAAATGTTTTTCAAAAATATTTTAGGAATTTTATTTTTTATAAAATTTTTTAATTCATGTATTAAAATGTATACCAAGGCAAAAGAAATTGTGTGACTTGTATCATAAATATAAAACTAAGAATTTTCAAACCATACAAGACACATACAATGTAAAAAAAAATCCTTATATATACAAAATGCAATGTAATTTCCATTACAAAAAACAAAGCAAGGGAAAATGCTTGAAAATGCTCATCTGCAAGTACAAAACAAAATCCTCCCCTTGACTGACCACTTGAGCTGCCATGAAACATATAGCTCCCTCATATTGGGTTTCTCTTCTTCCCTCAAGTTACCTTGTCTTCTCATCTTTTTGATATTGCCTTTTTGTCATTACCTTTTCTTCCCACTTTTCTTTTTATTTGAAGACAAGGGCCAATCAAAAGTAAAAGCCAAATGTCTGTTCTATAGTTTAACAGTCAAGTGGCTTTTAATTCCAAAAGTTAATACGTTATAGTCTGAGCTATAGTTTCTAAACATTGTATGCAAATCAAACTATGGTTTACTCTAAGTACATCATTTACATAATTTTTTTCATAAAATTAAGATCTTCACATCACATTTGCTGAAATCACAGTAAGCCTATAAATTAGTACCTCAACCCATCATAAAAAACCAAACAGCTGAACCTCCTTAACAATGTAAAAGATTGTATTCGTTATACTTATGACTGCCTCAAATGCTAAATAGTAATATCTAATCTAAAATACATCCGGAGTGGTCTAGGCCCCCTATCTATACCACATCTAATACACACCAACAACAGAAACTGGCTCACTGCTTACCTGTTAACACTAATATTCATTTGATTTACTTTCTGCTGCAGCAGCAAAATTCTTGAATTTTGGTTATTCTTATGTGAACCACATCTATTAATTTATTGCCATTTCCCTTAATAATGTATTGTCAGGCAAAAATGCAGCTTTAATGCAATTAAAATTCCTAATCAGGAAGTCAAAAAAGCTAGTTACTGATGCTGATATACTTTTTCTCTGTTAAGAGCTACCTTTCCTGATTAACCTTGGAGGGAGGGAGGGAAGGAGGGAGGGAAAGAGGGAGGAAGAAAGGGAACAAAAGAGAGAAGAATACCAGTTGGAAGACAGACCAGTTTCCAGATTCACGAGGACTCTTCTGTTACTACATAGAAAAGCATAGAGAATTCTCTCGAAATTCATCTGAGTAAACAGATGCCATTCATCTGAGTAAGCAGACTTAGAAGAAAATGATTTTTTACTATATTTCTTAGAAAAATTCTGCTAGAACATAATGAAAATTGGTCCTCTCCAATTATTCTAATTTACAAAAATTCAACTGTAAAAAAAGAAAAGAAGAAAGTTGAGCATTAAGCAACGTCGAGTTCAGGGGTGTCTGGGTGGCTCAATTGGTTAAGTGACGACTCTTGATTTCAGCTCAGATCATGATCTCACAATTCATGGGACTGAGCGCCTGCATCAGGCTCTGTGCTAAGTGTGGAGCCTGCTTGGGATTCTCTCTCTCCCTGTCTCTCTGCTCCTCCCCTACACACACACATGTGCATATGCTCGCTGGCTCTCTCTCTCACTCTCTCTTGAAATAAAAAAAAAAATTTTATAAAGGAAGGTCAAGTTCAGTCAAGTAACAAGTCTGGTTAAAAACCAGAGCAAGCAAGACAGCACCCAACTCAAAAATTGACAACTAGAGTCCAGTGGCAGCACAGGGCTGCCATTAGCTAGTGAGAAAAAGGTAGTCCTATGATTTTTGCTTCACAAGAACTTTTGAAATCCAACACTCACTTATCTAGTGAATTTAAGGAAATGCTGCAAACTATGCACACAAACATAATATTTTTAAAGCAAATTTAAGGGGTGCAAATAAGCTTCAAGATTGTAATTGGGAGAACTATACCCCTTGGGGTAATGTGGTTCAGAAAGCAGGCCTGCTACCCTGAGGCACAGCCTGCATAATAATAGCATTAAAATACATATTTCCTTCAAATTATTCTCATTAATTATGTCAACCAATTTGAATGCATCAAGAGAGAATTTTACCAACAGTATAACAAGGTACATATTTACATTTTCATTTGCATCTTAAGGACAAACTGTTAACAATAATGATGATGATTATGAAAAACAAGATTAAAGGTGTGTTCGTTTGGGAAAAGGCTACATTAATATTATTCACCCAACCACAAACACTTTCATAATGAATGCAGTACTGCAAAACAATTCACAGCTTTATAAAAAGTTGAAATACAGAAGTTTCAATAGAATTTTTTTCCAATTCAAAATTGAAGAGTTCAACTACATTATTCCTTAACTACTTTACTCTAACATCTGTAAAATATATAAAATACCAAGATTATCAACAGTCACATATGTTTTGAAGTCAGGAGACACGTGTATTTTCTTAAGATTGGTTCCATTTGTGTAGAAGGTCTGTGAGGATTCCCCAGTGTCAACACTCCACCACTGTTCAGAGAAAAACAAAATTCTCATTAGACTGGTAATTACTCTGTGTGACAATTGCAGTTAGTGCCAGCCAGGTCCTTCACTCTATCATCTCCCCACTCCCAAACTTCGGCAAACTGTAGGAAAAATGTCTGAGGTTTAATATTAACAACCTAGTCACTATTTCCTGATTAATCCTGGTGACTGCCCCACAGTTATGCAACACCTAACCCCACTGCAAGGTATGCTGGAAAAACGTGCAGCCTACAGAAAGCTACAAACACAAGGCTATACAAAGTAAACTATGGCCATGACTGCACTGAACTCTGCCGCCTGCATATCTTTCTTAGTAGAATGAAAAGAATAACCCTGTTTTCTTTAAAAATGCCCCTTTGCAGGTGTGCCTGAGTGGCTGAGTCAGTTAAGCCTCTGACTTCGACTCAGGTCATGAACTTGCAGGTCATGAGTTCAAGCCCCGCATCAGGCTCTGTGCTGACAGTTCAGAGCCTGGAGCCTGCTTCAGAATCTGTCTCCCTCTCTCTCTGCCCCTCCCCGTTTGCACCTTGTCTCTCTCACAAATAAACATTAAAATTAAAATTAAAAAAATTAAAATGCTCCTTTGCAGACACAGACTGGTATTCTGATAGACACTGAGACTATTTCTTATTATAGGACACCACACAGAATGTTCTCTCTACTGAATCTTCATTTTTAAATTTTTTTTAATTAAAAAAAATTTTTTTAATGTTTATTTATTTTGAGAGACAGAGAGAGACAGAGCACAAGTGGGGAAGGGGCAGAGAGAGAGGGAGACACAGAATCTGAAGCAGGCTCTGAGATGTCAGCACAGAGCCCAAAGCAGGGCTCAAACTCACGAAATGTGAGATCATGACCTGAGCCAAAGTCGGTGCTTAACTGACAGAGCCACCCAGGAGCCCCAGCTTAATCTTCCTTTTAATCAGGATGATTCAAGAGCCTATGACCATGTTGCTCTATATAAGAGTCTATACATTTATTTGCTAAATAAATATTAAACATCTTAACTGCATGCAGCAGGTGCTCCGGCCAATCCTTCCTTTCTCCTCCTGATCACTGAATTTGGTCAAATTATAATAGTGTTTACAGCTATTTACCAAATGGAGATATTCATAAAGCTTACCCATGTATCTCACAGCTAAAATGAGGGTAAAAGAGACAATGAACATAAACACCTTTTGAAAAGGCATCAGGTACATCAAGATTCAGAGTATCATGAACAAAATAATGGTGTCACTCATTTTTGTAACTGGGGGCAGTGCCTAACATTCTGTGCTTGACTGGGTAAACTATTCGTGTTTCCTCAGTAATAGTAACTGGTAAAAGTATACCCCATGGACTTTAGTAAACCTCACTAAAGCAACTTGTAGTAACTTGAAATTTTCCAGAAGTGGCGATTTTGCTTTATAAAATAGCAATGTAATCAAGACTGCACAGGACACATTCCACCTACTTGAGAGAAAATTCATTACTTTCCATTCCCTAGAAACAAATCACACAGATAGTAAGGCCCTTAAAGATCACCTAGATCAACTGCCTCATTTACAAATACGGAAACCAGGGTTCTTAGAGAAGAAAGGCCTTGTCACCTAAGATGATACTGCTAGCAGGTGGCAGAAGCAGAACTGTTTCTGGTACCTAATCTAGTGCCACTACCTTTCCCTCTACTGAAACAAACCACTCTGCTTAGAAACATTGTATCAAGCCACTAAGTTGAATACTGACTAAAAAACAATGACATTAAAAATAGCTAATATAGGGGCGCCTGGGTGGCTCAGTCAGTTAAGCGTCCAACTTCGGCCCAGGTCATGATCTCACAGTTCGTGAGTTCGAGCCCTGCATCAGGCCCTGTGCTGACAGCTTGGAGCCTGGAGCCTGCTTCGGATTCTGTGTCTCCCTCTCTCTTTGCCCCTCCCCAGCTCATGCTTGCACTCTGTCTCTGTCAAAAATAAATAAACTTAAAAAAAATTTTTTTAATAAAAGAAATAGCTAATATAGGGAATTTTTAGGGCAATGAAACTATTCTGTATGATACTACAATGGTAGACACATGTCATTATACATTTGTCAAAATTCACAGAATGAACAACACCAAGAGTGGTACTAATGACACGCCAGTGTAAGTTCATCAATTGTAACAAATGTACCACTCTCTTGATAATCTATGGACAGTGGAGGAAGCCTGTGCACGTGTGGGGGCAGGAGGTATATGAGAACTCTGTACTTTCTGCTCAATTTTGCTGTGAACCTAAAACTGCTCTAAAAAATAAAGTGAATTTGAGGCGCCTGGGTGGCTCAGTTAGTTAAGCATCCAAGTTGGGCTCAGGTCATGATCTCGTGGCTCGTGAGTTCAAGCCCTGTGTCGGGCTCTGTGCTGACAACTGAGAGCCTGGAGCCTGCTTCAGATTCTGTGTCTCCCTCTCTCTGCCCCTCCCCTGCTTGTGCTCTGTCTCTCTCAAAAATAAATAAAACATTAAAATTTTTTAAAAAAGAAATAAAGTGAATTTTAAAAAATATCTAACATTTACTCAAGGTACACTATGTGACTCTATGTATGAGTGCTTTACATGCATTAACTCCTTTAACCATCCCAACTCTATGAGCTAGAGTTTATTATTATACCCATTTTTACAAATAAGAAAATCAAAGCATAGAGAGATTAAATAATCTCATGCAAAATCACAAAGCTAATGGGTGGCAGAGACAGGCTTTGCCTTTGGGCAATCTGCCCTGGCTCACTCTCCTATTACATTCTCTTTCCTCTATATAATGGCACACCTGCTTTTATCACCATGTATTCCACATTTCAAACCAGCTTTCTTCTCGTAAGTATGAATTAATGTCGATTTCCTATCATTCTAACTTATGTATTCTATGGCATTACACAAGTAAACAGCTACATTATATTATTTTTTAACTTTATGATAGAAATAATTTTGAGGGCTGCCTGGGTGGCTTAGCTAGTTAAGTATACAACTCTTGATCTCGACTCAGGTCATGATCTCATGGTTTGTGAGATCGAACTCCGCGTTGGACTCTGGGCTGATAGTGTAGAGCCTGGTTGGGATTCTCTCTGCCCTTCTCCCACTCGTGCTCTCTCTTTCTCAAAATAAATAAACTTTAAAAAAAAAAAAAAGAAAGCATTTTGAAAGTTAAGAGCTTTTTAGCTACTGGATATCTACTTTACCCTACTGACATTCGATTTATATAGCTTAGATTCTTTAGTAAACAGACTCAAAAGGCTCATTCCTTCGGACACTACAGCAGCTGTTCCTTTTTACTTCTAATTTGCTCTGTGCTTTTGATAGTCTCATTAACATGCTGAGTAGATGCAGGCTGGGCTATATCATAATCAGTTTAACCATGCTAGTAATCAAACCAGAGGGAAGAACAGCTTGACTGTCATTTAAATATACAGACTGAATGTATAGGCTATGGGTTCTTACTCCCTTAAGACATAGCCTCTACAGTACAGACATCTATTCTGTTGCTCTATTTCAAGGTTCTCCAAGAACTCTGGGAATCCTGTCATTGATTGCTATCACACCTTATAAGCCAGATTCATGATTATGTGACAGCCTTCTCTGGGGCCCAGAGTATCAAATGACATGGTCTCCAGAAGCTCAGTGTCAAAGTTGAGCAATTATGTTTTTCAACAGGTAATGGACTCAAGGCCCCCTGCTTCCAACCCAAAGATCACAATGCTGCTCCTCCAAGCATCATCCTCAGAGCAGACTAAGAGTCTCAGTTTATCTTTACATTAAAGGAAAATAGATGGTGACAGTTTCAAGATCCCTCCCAGTAACTAAATAAACTATACCAAAAAGGTATAGTTTAATGCAACATTTTATAAATAGCAGTGCATTCTCAATGCAACTCAAAAAGGGTTTGTAACAAACATCCTCTCACAGAGCTAAAAACTGTCTTCTTTCTTATAAGGTACATTTTTATGTTGAGTAAAACTGTAATTATGTGGGTCTCATATAACCAAAAACTTAAATTCATTTATTCAAATATTTTTGAACACCTATACTGTGTCAGACAATTAATCAGAATCATTTCCTACACTTGAATTTTTTCAGTAAGAAATAAAAGTATTATAAGATCTAATTTATTAGGGATCTATTTTAAGTGGTCAGTACTATAGTATCTTCAACCCTTTCACAAATGTACCACCATTCAAAAGCCTCACTGCAAGCATCCCCCTCCCTACGAAGCCTCTGCCAACTCCATCTTTATGCACACATGTCCCAGAACCCTCCTATACTTTACAGACTATTTATTCACTATCTGCTTTCCCCAGACTATACGTCACTGAAAGACAAAACCAAGTCTTAAAACACTGTGCCATATAGCAGTGTCTTAGCACACAGTGGGCACAGAACACATTCGTACCGAGTGGATAAATACATGCAAGCACCAAAAAAGGACCCGGAGGCACCACAACACACGCAATGAACATCAGTTTCCTCATCTATAAGCCAAGGATAATGAAATTTAAGCTTACAAAGCTGGCTTATGAGATGATGTAAGTAAAGCATTTTGTAGGCTATAAAATAAAGCAATATACTGTTGCTACTATTATTACAAATGCTACTAGTAGTACCTAAGAGATTTCACAGGGTGTCTGGGTGGCTCAGTCAGTTAACAGTCCGACTCTTGGTTTCTGCTCGGGTCATGATCTCACAGTTCGTGAGTTCAAGCCCCACATTGGGCTTTGCAATGACAGTGTGGAGCCTGCTTGGGATTGTTTCTCTCCCTCTCAAAATAAATAAATAAACTTAAGGGGAAAAAAAGGAAATTTCACAAATTTTTTTCACAAATAATTCAAGACTTTCAACCAAAATAGTTAACCATCAGTGGAAAATAAAATTAAGTTAAACACCCAACTTTCTAGTCATTCTGATCATCTAAGTATGGGGCAGTATGAGAGCTGTGTACAGAGAACATCCCTAACACTGTCATCGAAACTTCCAAGAGAACTGAGGAAAGTAGCCTTGCAGATCTGTCTCATCTAGGCCAAATGAGGATAACAGTCACTGCCCTTCCATTCTGCTGGGTT
The DNA here is from genome assembly GCF_018350215.1 of Panthera leo. Taxonomy (NCBI): domain Eukaryota; kingdom Metazoa; phylum Chordata; class Mammalia; order Carnivora; family Felidae; genus Panthera; species Panthera leo. The sequence goes on along the minus strand of NC_056685.1, from coordinate 118,931,004 downwards.
GTATGAGGCCCAACTGAGAAACAGGAAGTGAAAACAGCTTGGAAAGTAGTACACAGGCTGTTCTTTTCTTTCACAGTCTTTGAGGAACTCTTACCTTAAGATATCCTCCAGCAGAGACAAGCATTTTGCTATCTGGTGAAAAGCAAAGGTCAGTCACCCAGCCTCCATGGGTAGCAGCTCCTTCTTCTACTGAAATCGGAGCGCATAAATGAAGCAGCTCACCATTTGAGACATTCCATATCTACACAAACAAAATACACAATGCATTAACAAGGTCACCCAGAAGTTTTATATATCTATCCATCTAATCTGGAACATATTTGGAAATCTTTCTCAAAAATATAATTACAATTCAGTGATACCTTAGGAATTTTTTTAGATTGCATTCTCTCCTGTTCAATTTTTTAAATGCCACTCACTATAATAAAAATGTAATTATTATAAAATAATAAAATATTTATCATTAACCATATTCCAAAAAATAAAACAAGAGAACTTAGAACAATTGGTCAGAATACTGTGATCCTTTTCATTTAGTAAGAGAATAATGGGAGAAGCAAGGAGTAAACAAAAAAGGCTTAACAAATTATTAAAAAAAGAAAATAGAATTCTAGGGCAGGATCTACCATGAAAAATGCTGACAGAGGTCAAACACCTAAAGTCATTCAAACATATTTAAACACTAAGTGCCTTAAGGTTTTACGTGTGTGTGTGTGTGTGTGTATACACATACACACATATATAAAGATACAAATATATATAAAGATTTTACTAGATCCTTATGAACAACCCAATCACAGATGCTAATATTTCCATTTATTTCCAGTGATAATTAATACACGGGCAGTACTCTAATAATAAATGCACAACAGAGTAAGAAAAAGAGGCATAAACAGCAAAGGAAAATGACCAAAACCATCATTTGTAAATGTTTTCCTAGAAACATTTGATCCAAGAAAATCAAATGGACAGACTCATTAGAATTTAGTAAGATAGCTAAATATCAGAGATACATATATACAGAGAGAGAAAAAAATTACTACAGCTACATTTTAAATAATCAAGGAAAAAAACTTTTTGTTTAATGTACTAAAGAAAAAATTTTAAATGACATGCATTTAAAGAAAGAGAATTTGGGGCAGCTAGGTGGTTCAGTGGGTTAAGTGGCCGACTACAGCTCGGGTCGTGATCTTACAGTTCTTGAATTCAAGCCCGAGCCCACATCAGGCTCTGTGCTGACAGCTCAGAGCCTGGAGGCTACTTTGAATTCTGTGTCTCCTCTCTCTCTCTGCCCTTCCCCCAACACACGCTCTCTTTCTCTCAAAAATAAACATTAAAAAAAAATTTTAATTAAAAAAATTAAAAAATAAATTAAAGAGAATTGGTTTCCTCAAGCGTTTCTGAAAAATGAAATACTCCTTCATAACCAGTAAAGGAGCCCTTTTCATCTAAGATGAGAAGTCAGAGCAAAATGAATGTTCCCAAAGCAGCCCTGCCACTTCAGTTGACATGGCATTTATTAGAACAGTACAGAGAAGATTGGTTACTTAGCCCTCAAGCAGGAGAATCTTAATTTTCCTGGAAAGATCATCTGATAATTCCTCTATTCCTGCAAACTGAATACTCTCTCATGAATTTTAAATCTTCCTTTGTAAAAAAAGAAAAAAAAAAAGACGTTCTTCAAATACACTGGTTACTAAAACAGCCATCCCAACACCCAAATTTTTCCCATCAACTGCCCAATCCTTCTAACACAACCAGAGGCAGGCAATCCCATGAGGACTGTAATAGGCCACACTATAAATGTTGACTATCCAATGGATATAGTTCCATTAAGTGATTCTTTCAGTGCTCAAAAGAGCAGAATTTGCAATTCATTTATAATCTACTTAATGATTTATAAAATTATTTTATTCAAATTCTGCCACTCTAAACAACCTTTGGTTCAGGTCCAAGAATCCCAATGAATCATTCTCAAGCTAAAAGCAGACAACCAAGTGCAAACAGCTCAGGAATTTGCATCCTCACATTCAGAGACTGTATTCTTTTTTTCTTCTTCTTTTTTTTTTTAAGTAGGCTCCATGCCCAGCATAGAGCCCAACATGGGGCCTGAACTCACAACCCAAAGATCAAGACCCAAGCAGAGATCAAGATTTGGATGCTTAACTGACTGAGCCACCCAGGTGCCCCCACAAACCCTAACTCATACACTTCATTCTAACTAAAACTAATTCTTTCCTGCAGAGGAGCGCAGCTGTGAACACACTGTGCACAGGAAATAAAGCAAACAAGGTCTCACCCAACCAGAACCCCAGGGCCTGTACTTCTCAGTCACATTAACAAAGGTCCCCCATGTGGTACAGAGCACTAACCAAAGCTACAGAAAGAGCAGCACTTTTTCATGTCAGCAAACACCCTACCCTGATTTCTCCATTGTCATCTCCAGTCGCCAACAGGGTACTGTCCACAGAGAAGGCAGAGCAGCGCACACAGCCTTTGTGGCCCCTCAGCTCATGAAGAGGGGAAAGAAGTTCAAAACTCCAAATCTGGAAAGCAATTAAGATTGTTTAAGAATAGTAAATACACTCAAAGTAAGTACCTGCAAACCCTGTCTTGGGGCTGACTAGCCATAAATTCAATCATATGGAAGTTCTAACATTCAACAGTTAAATAAATTTTCATTAGAGGCCCAAGTCTCAACTTGCAACATTGTTTTTTCCTTATCTTCCCTGTAATTACTTATGTTAATAACTTAAGCTCAAGGACCAAAATCACAGCTTCTTTAACTTTAGACGTAAAAGGAATAGCAAATCAGTTAAGAACAGTCTACAGAGTAGAGCCAACTTGAGTGTGAGTCCTGGCTCCCTTGTACTGACAACTCATATAAGTTTCTCTAGCTTTCGTTTCTGCACCTGTACAATTGGATAATAGTACCTATGGTGTGAAGATTAAGTGAGATAATAGTGAAATTCTAGCACAAGGCCTAATATATGACAAGTGTTCTTTAAAGATCACTATCTTACTGTCTTGGCAGCCAAAATACTGTTTATTTCTTTCCAATATTCTTTGTGGTTCAATGTCATCACCATTTAATAAGAATGTACTGTAATTGCCATGTTCCAGACACCGTGAGCTAAGAACTGGTGGTATAAAGATGAACTGGATACCCTCCCTGTCCTTGAAAACTCTATAATCAGGTATACAGACTTACGAATCATTAAGTGAATAGTTACATGAAGTAAATGCTCTAAGAAACTGGAGTAATCTGGAACACTGAAGGTAGAGCAGCTAACCCTGCCTGACAGGCAGGAAAGGGTTCACTGAAAAGTGGACATCAAACCTACCTCTGAAAGAATGAGTCATAATGCTTCGAGGTAAAAAAAGAGAAGTTGTGTCATGCCAAAGTTAACTGAGTGCACAAAAGATGGAGTTAAAAGTAGCCTGGCACAGAAGGAACAATGCGGCAGAAAGAGACGGTCAAGGGCATAGGAGTCTGGCATAAAAACCATCAAGTCACAGAAGGTATTTCAACAGGAGATTCAGGCAGTAGCAAGAAACATAAACTGGAGGAGGCACAGACCAAAGAAAGGTTCACCAATGAAGGAGGAGACCAAATCTTATGGAGTGGGATAAGGAGGAGAAGAATGAGCCAAGAAACACTGAGAAGTAATCAACAGAACATGAAAGACAGGACAGAGTCCAGCCAATTCCAAGGTTTGTAGTTTGGAAAAATGGGTAATGAGGTCATTAACAAAGATGGATAAAAAAGAAGAGAATGGATAGTCAATGTCCCCAACCAGGCAGCATTTCACTGGAATGTTATTTTCCAAAGTATCAACTTACATTAATTGCATAAACTTTTACAATGGATACGCAATTAAATGTAAATCCCTTTCAGTGCTTTTTCCCACCTATAATATATGGTAGAAATTGCATTTTATCAGTAATAGATAAAAAAGTCATTAGTAAGGCAGAAATCAAAAGTCCTCAATGTTATTCATTTAATCTATTTGACACACTAAACGTCAATGGGCATCTGTCAAAAACCCACAAAACGGGACACACACATAGACACTTAGTGTTTTATACATCATTTGGACTCATAATAAATAACCAATACCTAACTTTTATACATGCATATTTCAACTAACTGACCTACCTTTGCAGTCTTGTCAGCAGATGTAGATGAAAACTTAGTAGCATCAGGAGAAATATCACAAGAAAGTACTGTATCTTGGTGACAGACAAAATCTTTTTCTATTCTTCCAGTAATAATACTCCACACCTTCAAAAAGAAATACAGAAGTTGGCACTTTTAAGAACATTTTGAGGGCACCTGGGTGTCTCAGTCGGTTAAGCATCTGACATTGGCTCAGGTCATGATCTCACAGCTCGTGAGTGTGAGCCCCGTGTCAGGCTCTGTGCTGACAGCTCAGAGCCTGGAGCCTGCTTTGGATTCTGTGTCTCCCTCTGTCTCTGACCCTCCCCTACTCACACTCTTTCTCTCTCCTTCAAAAATAAATAAACGTTAAAAAAAATTAGAAAAAGAACATTTTGTATTACTGAGCATAATCATCTAGAATATATTATCTATAAAATAAGAGCTTTAGCACAATGGTTGTTCTGACCTCTTTAAGTGCCCTTAAACACACAGATGAAGGTGATCGCAGTAAACAGAAAACAGCCATGAGAAAACAGAAATTTAAAAATTTAGGTAGTTACTTACCACCCATCTGCTTTTAGCTATCACAATATAATCATTACAATATCAGAATACTTTAAAAACAAAAACAAAAAAACCTTGTGCTTCAAATTACCTTCACTGTTCCATCAAATGACCAGGAAAGCAGTCTTGAATTTTTCAAGAGCCTAAAGTCTTTCACTGTTTCCTGATGGGCTTGTAGAAAGACATATTCCTCTGATTGCCAATTCCACACCTAATTATCAAAGAAGTAAGTCTGTTATAACCCTCTTCCCATGATATCCCATTGGAGGAGTGGGGTAGTATGTGCTCAATAGCCTAACATCTTTTATCCTCATGGCATTTCAGTAAAATAAAGAAGAATACTGCTAAGTGAAATTACTCAGGGAAAGACAAATAAATATCATATGACTTCACTCATATGAGGACTTTAAGATACAAAACAGATGAACATAAGAGAAAGGAAGCTAAAATAATATAAAAACAGGGAAGGGGACAAAAGATAAGAGACTCTTAAACATAGGGAACAAATAGGGTTGCTGGAGGGTATGTGGGAGGGGGGATGGGCTAAATGGGTAAGGGGCATTAAGGAATCTACTCCTGAAATCATTGTTACACCATATGCTAACTTAGATGTAAATTAAAAAATACATAAATTATTAATAAAAAAAGAAAACCGAAGAAGAATACCAAGAAAAAAATAGGGTGTTCCCATTTTAGAGACCAAGAAGAGAAAAGCTGGGATTAATTAACCTAAGTGACAAAATAAAATATGTTTCCTCCTAAATAAAACTCATTTTCCGTGCCTGGGTGGCTCAGTCAGTTGAGCATCTGACTCTTGATTTCAGCTCAGGTCATCCCAGGGTCATGGGATAGAGCCCCATGTTGGACTCTGGGCTGAGTGTGGTGCCTACTTGAGATTCTCTCTCTCTCCTCCTGCCCCTCTCCGCTGTTCACACTCTCTCTAAACAAATTAAATCTTTAGAAAAAAAATCACTTTCTTCAGTTTCTTGGAGAGCAATTAATTACACCAGAAGATAGAGAAAAGCCGCAATATGCTAGTGAGCTCTCCATCCAATTAAATTTTCCAGAGAAAAGTATCCCCATTACATATTCACAGTTTCCTAAGCCCTGCAAGTTAGGCCAAGACTGAAGATTCTAGCTCCACTAACAAACAATCCTAAAGTATATATGGAAGCAGAAAAAGATCCAGAATAGCCAAAGCAATCTTGAAAAAGAAAACCAAAGCTGGAGGGATCACAATCTCGGACTTCAAGCTATACTACAAAGCTGTAATCATCAAGACAGTATGGTACTGGCACAAGAACAGACATTCAGATCAATGGAACAGAATAGAGAACCCAGAAATGGACCTACAAATGTATGGCCAACTAATCTTTGACAAAGTAGGAAAGAGTATCCAATGGAATAAAGACAGTCTGTTCAGCAAGTGGTGCTGGGAAAACTGGACAGCCACATGCAGAAAAATGAACCTGGACCACTCTTACACTATACACAAAAATAAACTCAAAATGGATGAAAGACCTAAATGTAAGACAGGGAGCCATCAAAATCTTCAAGGAGGAAGCAGGCAAAAACCTCTCTGACCTTGGCCACAGAAACTTCTTACTCAACACGTCTCCAGTGGCAAGGGAAACAAAAGCAAAAATGAACTATTGGGACCTCATCAAAATAAAAATCTTCTACACAGCGAAGGAAACAATCAGCAAAACTAAAAGGCAACTGACGGAATGGGAGGAGATATTTGCAAATGACATTATCAGATAAAGGGTTAGTATCCAAACTCTATAAAGAATTTATCAAACTCAACACCCAAAAACCAAATAATCCAGAGAAGAAATGGGCAAAAGACATGAATAGACACTTCTCCAAAGAAGATATCCAGATGGCCAACCGACACATGAAAAAATGCTCAACGTCACTCATCAACGGGGAAATACAAATCAAAACCACAATGAGATACTACCTCACACCCGTCAGAATGGCAAACATCAACAACTCAGGCAACAACAGATGTTGGCGAGGGTGCAGAGAAAGAGGATCTCTTTTGCGCTGCTGGTGGGAATGCAAACGGGTACAGCTACTCTGGAAAACAGTATGGAGGTTCTCGAAAAATTGAAAATAGAACTACCTTATGATCCAGCAATTGCACTACTAGGTATTTACCCAAGGGATACAGGTATGTTGTTTCAAAGGAGCACATGCACCTCAATGTTTACAGCAGCGCTATCAACAATAGCCTAAGTACGGAAAGAGCCCAAATGTCCATCAACAGATGAATGGATAAAGAAGACGTGGTATGTATATGTGTGTATACACAGGCGCACGCGCACACACACACACGAATGGAGTATTACTCGGCAATCAAAATCTTGCCATTTGCAACTACTTGAATGGAACTAAAGGGTATTATGCTAAGCAAAATTAGAGAAAGACAAATATCATACAACTTCATTCATATGAAGAATTTAAGATACAAAACAGATGAACATAGGGAAGGGAAGCAAAAATAATATAAAAACAAGGAGGGGGACAAAACATAAGAGACTCTTAAATATGGAGAACAGAGGGCTGCTGGAGGGATTGGGGGGGGGATGGGCTAAATGGTTAAGGGGCATTAAGGAATCCACTCCTGAAATCACTGTTGCGCTATATGCTAACTAACTTGGATGTAAATAAATAAATACATACATACATACATACATACTAGCTCCACTGAAGTTACTGAGTCCTACGGGCCCTAATGCCTGGGAAGGTCAGCTGACTAGAGCAGCTTCAAACCAAGTCACAGAATGTCTAAGTTTTAGAGATATTAAATATCCCCTTAATGCAATCCTCAAATTGACAAAGTGATATAGTACATTATTTTCCATATGGAGCTCCAGGAAGAATTCCTCAAGCACAAAAGGAAGAGAAGAAATTGAAATGATGGAGACAGTGCATTCAAAGTAGGCTTGAGGTAAGGTATGGGCTGGAAGTATGATTCACAACCTGAGAAGGGCTTTTCAAATAAAGGCAATGAATGTTTAAGTTAAAGCACAGGAACAGGAAAACATGGAAAGATTATGAGGACCAGTTTATAGCTCAATCTGGCTGAAATACAGGATATGCAGAAGAATCAGAAAAATAAGGTTGGGAAGATATTAAAAAAATAATAAGTCCAGTGGGCTTGATGAAGTTGGACTTCTGAGCTGTGGGCAATCAAGTAGACTAGAACAGATTTTTCTTCTAATTTTTAACATCAGGAATAAAAAGATAAAGAAAAATCAGTAACCACCACAGGTATGCACATTAGTGATAGTCTGGGTCAAGTTTTTGACTGGTGAAGGTTCAATAGTAGAAATATCTTTAGGCTTTTCCTGTCAGGCTTAGGCAAAACTATAAAAGAAATGACACTTCTCTTATCCCCTTTCTTTACTCCTTTATCCTCCACACTTAAGCAGCCCCCCCGCACCCCCCACCACCACCGAGCCCTGGCTCTCAGATCTCTATCTCTTCTGTCTCCAAGTGCTCATTTACAGAAGGAGGATATCAGGAGCAGGGTATCTGTATGAGAGCAAGGGGACCCTAGAAGAGGAGTTAGAAATGAGAGGAATTTTGAAGAGAATGTATTAGGAATTTCAGCATTTTAAGAACTCAAGGAGACATGTTGAGGAGGAGAATAAAGAGAGGTTTCTCTGGCTCCCCAAACCGTATCAGAAAAGAAAGGCACCCTGTGTAACTAAGCATAAAATACACCTAGATCATTTCCACTAGGAACTTTCTGGGTTGCTCCTACTTTCTGGGCATTACTGCAATTGAGAATCAGTGACTACTATTAACAGCTCTTCCTCAGTGACCAGTACTGCCATTCCCAGCTGTGTCTGATTCAATGTTCAATCTTGCTGCTGCCCTCCACGTCAAGAAGTCAGAGATCCTTCCTGAGCAGATAGAACAAAAAGTTTGACAATGACTGAGGAAAGATTAAGAACAGCCTTAGCGGTTTGTTGCAAAAGCTTTCTGATAAGGCAGTGATGACAGGGACACCTTTTTTACTGGACTCAAACACACTGTACTAACTGAATTACCTTATATAACAGCTAAACTTTCACCAGCATTAACCAAATGTATTGAGTTTGGGGATGTCCCTACCATGAGCTATAATTTTTGCAATGTATGTACACTACAGAATGTTTTCAGCTATATAAATGGTAAAATTTAAATTTTAAAAATGCTGAAGAATCTTCTTATACCTGTAAGAATTAATATAGTGTCATAGCTCAGGTGAACATGGCTGCTACTTGGGCTATATTTACCTCAAGAAAAAGGATCAAAAACTACCAAAGGTAGACCTCAATTTTTACAATGCTAGGTGCTATAATCAATCAAGTGAATTGATTTTTAAATTTTGGAAATAACTTTGGTTCAGCTCAACAGAGATTTACTGAACTCCTGCTAAATTCTAGGCACTGGGGATACAAAAATGAATCAAATAAACCTCCAAGATGATAACTATGTGACGTGTGTAGATTCATTAAATAACTTGATCACTGTAATTATTTAACAATGTGTGTATATCAAATCATAATGTATGTTCAAAACATATACAATTTTGTCACACCTCAACAAAGAGGGCTGGGGCATAAACTTCCAATTAATTATTTATTAAAAAGTTAAAATAAAAACCCAACCAGTCAATTCTTCAAAATACCCAGCAAGAGTTTTGTTACATGAATATATACTGAAACATTTAATTTTTTTTAAATTTTTTTAAACGTTTTATTTATTTTTGAGACAGGGAGAGACAGAGCATGAACAGGGAGGGTCAGAGAGAGGAAGACACAGAATCCGAAACAGGCTCCAGGCTCTGAGCTGTCAGCACAGAGTCCAACGCGGGGCTCGAACTCATGGACCACGACGAGATCATGACCTGAGCCAAAGTCGGCCACTTAACCGACTGAGCCACCCAGACGCCCCTATACTAAAACATTTTAAATGTAAGAAGTATTCTGGATAGAGCAGAAAAAGAGGATGAAACACCACTTAACTCCTATTTCTAAAATAATCTAACTCTGAACCTAAAAATATTCCTAGAAATTATTTCTCTCTCTGGCTGAGAATACCTGATGTTCAAGCAGGTCATTAAACCTATGATTTTAGCTTCTGACAGAAAAACTATACAAGGTCTATACAAGGTCTATACAAAACTATACAAGGTCTCAACAGAATCTCATCAGATGTAGTTTAGTTTCACCCATTTCAAAGCAATCTGGAGAGGAAGAAAGGTGAATATTACACTGAGTTTCATAGCTAATGCTAATAACAATATCATGGGAGCCTATAGTAACTTTCTGCACTGAAACCAAATTTCATTCCAATCATATAGAACTCACAAAGACATAACATAAAAATATTTTTTTCAAAATAGTTTTTATTTATTTAAGTAATCTCTATCCCTGATGTAAGACTTGAACTCATGACCCCGAGATCAACAGTCATATGCTCTTCCAAATAAGCCAACCAGGCACCCTGTCAAAAGAGTTTTAAATACTGTAAATATTGCTAATGCAAGAAACACATGTTAAATGAAAGAACATACAGTAACTTCTATTGAACATATGTATTTATATCTCCTTCACTTCTAAAACCCTACTACAATGACAAGCTAAAGGGAGTAGGAACAAAAATGTTGGAGCCTGAAAAGCAGAATGATAGAACCAAGAAAAGAGCAGAACCAAGAAATAGAGAATAGCAGAACCAAGAAAACAGAATCCTAAAAGCATTAGGGAAAAACCGAAGCAACAAAACTGACAGTACAGAATTCACCAATTGTTCAGAAACTTAGGTCACTGAGTACATCCAGAGGTGGGAATGAGGATGGGCATAGGACCAGAACTATTAGGAATTCTGGGAAGATGGCAACAGTGCAGGTGAGTTTTGTTTTTTTTTTAATCTCCCTGAAGCCTCCATTAAAAGTGGACAAAGCAACTGCAATACCAAAACCAAAAATGCACAGACAACTCTGACAACAAGACCCTGTTAACTGTTATGACCCTGTTATGACAAAGTATTCCCATAAACCCCAAGATACAAGTGAGTAGGGACAAACTGAGAGCTGCAAGACTTGCATCCCAGCATCTATGTGGAAAGTATAGAGAAGTATGGAAAGTCTGACAAACCTAAAAAGAGAATTCCAAAAGAGCCAAGTACATTCACTGGAAAGCTCAGTGGACCAATGGGACAGCAGCAGCAGACACTGAATGCAAGGCAACTATGGTCCAGTCTGGAAGGGATGGAGCAGTCTGGGACCTATGAACTCTCAAAATTAACCAGGATAAATAATCCTATACTAATGAGGAGAAACTGCTGGGAATAGAATCCAAATTGAGTGGAACAAGGATTTTGGCAGCAAAGGAAAGTGAAGGTGTAAAAAAAAAACAAAAAAAAACAAAGGAAGAGGATAGAGCAAAGCAATCTCATAAGAACAAGGCCATGTTTTTAATGTTTCATGAAAACAACAGAAGAAGAAGCTGTAGAGCTATAAAGCTAGAAACGTTGGCCTTATCTACTCCTTCAAAAAGTTCAGGAAAACTAATTTTGTGTAAAAAAGAAAAAAACAATCCTTGAATGAAACAAAGTTACTATAAAAAAAGAGAGAGAGAATCAAGTGTAGAAAATGCTCCTACAGACAATGGGAATAGACCAGAAAGAAGACTCTAAATTAAAGGGCACCAGCACAACTGAGGACAGAATTATAGTTTTGAGAACAGAGGGATCCAGTAAAGGTTTACACACTAAATGACGAGACCCTACAACTACCCCCCAGTTCTCCTCCCCACTTAGCTCTAAGAACCTGTCAGCCAGATTTATAACCTCCAGGCAGAAAGACCAGAAGTTTCTTCTCTAGTAATCTGACAAGTACATGACAAAACACCTAAAGATACTGACAACAAAGATTCCCCATCCAGACTACTTTTCAGAAAAGGTCTCAGTCAACATGCAGAGCTTTCAATCAGCCTTTTAGTGTCCACCTCTGGTGGCTAGTATCACCACACAGCTGAGGAAGACATTTAAAATAAGAGGCCAAAGCAACCACACAGAAAAAAAAAAAAAAAAAAAACTTGGAAGAAATAGCAACTATGCAGGAAAATGCAATTTTGAGGAAAAAATTATGTGTGTGTGTGTATATATATATATATATATATATATATATATATATATATATATACATATATACATATGTGTATTATATGTATAATTTGTACATTATTTATATATCCACCCATCCTCAAAGAAGGTATTACATCTCTGAAACAAGAACACAGTGCTCTTCTAAAGAAATAAGAATGGACTCTTCAGCATTAAAAATAGTAGAAATAAGGAGCGCCTGGGTGGCTCAGTTAGTTGAGCATCCGACTTTGGCTCAGGTCATGATCTCGCAGTCTGTGGGTTCGAGCCCTGCGTCGGGCTCTGTGCTGACAGCTCAGAGCCTGGAGCCTGCTTCCAATTCTGTGTCTCCCTCTCTCTCTGCCCCTCCCCTGCTCATGCTCTGTCTCTCTCTCTCTGTCAAAAATAAACATTAAAAAAAAAAAAAATAGTACACATAAAAAAGTCAATTAAAGGCCTGGAAGATAAAGCTGAAGAAAACTCAGAAAACACAGCATGGTTTAAAATCATGAAATGCAGAAAAAGAAAATTACAGGATCAGTCCAGGAGATCCAATATCTGAATAATGGTTGTTAAAGAAAAAGAAAGCATATTGGGGTAGGGAGGAATCAAAGAAAAATTTAAGTTTACTTGCATTAAAAAATGTTTCCAAATGGAGAAGGGACCACAAATAGGCAAAACAATGGATAAAACAAATACACACCAAGGTACATCATCATGAAATTTCAAAATTCTAGGGACAAAGAGAAGATCCAAAAATCTTCCAGAGAGAAAGATTGGGAATCAGAATGGCTTCAGACTTCTCAGTATGAGCTTTGGAACCTTGGGAGAAAATGGAACAACGTCTTCAAAGTTTTAGGGTAAAATAACTGCAAACTACATCCAAAGGTAGAACTGTCCTAAATTGCATTAAGGCAGGAAGCACATTCATAGTACACTTAGTCTACTTAGTTCTGATGACACTAATGACCAAAACAAAATTTTATTATAACTGTATTAGAATAATGGGGTGATAAAAAGGGGTGTGCCTATGTCAAAGGTAGCACAGGTGGGAGAAGAAAAAACTACATTTTCATCTTAATTTTCAGAAGATAAGTTCTCAAACATAGAAATTAAAAACATTATAAGCTTGAGATATGGAGGCATGAAGGTAAATATCAAAAGAAGTATCTAGAAGCTAAAAGAAGTGCTTCTGGAGAATGAGTAATGGGGATGTCTGTTCTCCATAATGAGCTCTGTAATACTATTTAAGTTTTAAAAGTATGTACATTGGAACTCTGATAAAAACAAAGTTAATTTTTAAAGAACATACAATAGGCGTAAGGCCTCCATATCCACAATCCTTCATTATGGCAAACTATTCTTTTTTTAAAGAATTTCATCCCTATAATAAACATCTTTATTCTTAAAAGAATAAAATTATTTCAGATTCTACAACTTTAAAGAAAAGTAAAGAGAAACTACATAAATGTGGCAAAAAAGTTTATTTATTGATGCAAATCCAAATATAAGGCAAGTGGGAGAACTCAAATGACTCCTTGATCTTCAAAATAAACAACCTTCCAGTAGAGGGTTCCCAAGTCAAATTGCCTGCCTCACCCACAGAAAAAATATGAAACGTGAATGGGTTTTATCTAAATCTATGTACATAATCTGAATGTATCCCCAAAGTAATATGATCTTAAAGAAATATTTAAAATGCACACCAGATATGAGCCACAACCAAAGTGTTCCTTTGCTAGAGTCAGCATGACATATGTTGGAAGTTAATTCTCCTCACCTGAATTGAAGAATCATCAGAGCTTGAAATAAGAGTTTTCCCATCATCTGTGAACTGGATGTGCCGTACAGTTTTCTTGTGCCCAATCCTGGATTGGAAGATTCTGTTGTTTAGGAGTTCTAAAATCTTCAAAATAGAAAACCACAGAAAATTAGCACCAAGAAATTCAGCAACACCCAGGCATTACACCCCAAAGATATTAAATTTAAATTAGATACAGAAGGGTATAGAATTTCCATCTCATAGTGCTTTCATTTTAATTAAAGACACACAAATGAATGGAACATACATATGCACAAGTGTATCCACACACACACACATCCTAAAATAAAACTCACTGGAATGACCAGATAGCAGTAGGAACCAGTGGTCCTTCTGAGAACTCAACCACCCAATTCATCAAACAAGTGGCAGCCTGAACTCAGCCTCCAAAAAGAAAAGGACATGTAAGATGGATGAGAGAGAAGAAAAATTCTGGATGACTGACAACACAAGCTCTTTATAAAACACCAAAGACAAGGAAAGAGGGGGGTAATGAGAGAGACAGGAAACAGACAAGAGAATAAAGAGTAGGTTTCGGAAGTATATCAAGAACACATAAAGGATCTAAAGATGAATATGCCTAACGCAGAGATTAAAAAAGTGGTAACAGAACTCAAAAACTAATGACTATATCAAAAAGGCTTTCAAGTGAACTGACCAAAAACAAAACAAAAAAAGTAAATATGGTTCTCTTGTCCAAATTAAAATGTCTCAAGGAAGCCTAAGGAAAATAGAAATGATGCTAATATAGGAAATGGTAGAAATTCAAGCCTAACCTGCATGTCTGAAAAAATGCTCCTTTTAGGGGCGCCTGGGTGGCTCAGTCGGTTAAGTGGCCGACTTCGGCTCAGGTCACGATCTCACAGACCGTGAGTTCAAGCCTCGCGTCGGGCTCTGTGCTGACAGCTCAGAGCCTGGAGCCTGTTTCAGATTCTGTGTCTCCCTCTCTCTGACCCTCCCCCGTTCATGCTCTGTCTCTCTCTGTCTCAAAAATAAATAAATGTTGAAAAAGATTTAAAAAAATAAAATAAAATGCTCCTTTTAGAAGGCAAACGGGAACTGTGTGAGAGCGTTCCCCAATGAGCAGAACAATCTTAGAACTGCTGTAGGGAAAAGGCAGGCAAGCATCATAGCACAGCAGCTCAGAGACCAGGGCTTAAATCCTAGCTCTGCCACTTACTGATTTAATCAAAGTTATGGAAACTTGGAGTTTAGACATCTGTAAAACAGGAATAACAACATCTAACATCCAAGTATTATAATAATTCCATGAGAGAATCTGGTTGATAAATACCTAAAAATGGTAGCCTTTATTATTTGATGATACTAGACTCAACCACATGAAAATGCTATCTTACAAGTTAAATACAGTCAAATACTGGTAATCTCATATGATTCATTTTATATTATTTATATTATTTGATGACTCTGAGGACAGGGATATGGATGAGGTACATGTGTGTTTTGTGAATTATTTCCTTAAACTAAGGTTTATTTCAAGATACTCAGATCGTAAAAACAAAAAGAATGTAGCGCTGGCTTGGCAACAAGGTAAAAATAAAAGAGGAAGCAAGGATCCTTTAAGAATGAATAATAGTATACACCAGTTTGAAAGACGAGACCGAGAGGGAAGACTAAGGTGCACTCATAAAAGGAGAACCATCCCTTGCTTAAAAAACATTCACAATACACTTTTTTCAAAATAGCACTCATCTTCATGATAAATAATTTTTCCCAATAATGAAAAAAAACACCTTAACTCTGAATCCATGCCACAATGGCCACGACAAATATATAATAACACTGGCATCACTTTCTAAAAGCTTCTTCCTTCATTTTGTGTGTAAACATATAGTCTCCTCTTTGTGGGGCAATATGGACTAGAGAATATTTGTGTAATTCCTTATGAAAATAAATCCAAAGTAAAACAAATGTGGCTTGTGTCACAATTAATAAATTAAGAAATAATCCCAAAAAGCTTGGATGAGAAAAAGGTGAGAGAAGGAGCAAATGTTCTTTGGAAAACCATTACACAGCTAAAGACAATGTGCTTTGTGATGAAATCATTTTATTACACATTTTTGCATTTTTTAAGTTATTTGGTCTTCTTTAATAAGTTAAGGATTCAGGTGGTGAAGAGGTATACTTCTAATACCAAAAGAGTATCAGAAGGGTTGGTGAAACAGGTAAGCAAACGACAACCCTGCACAGACATTTCCAAGGAACCTTATCAGTACCAAAATGGAAACTTACACCAAAGGCTGAGTTGCTAAGGAGAGAAAAAAGTGCTATTTACATGGTCAGCTAAATCTCTGACAGTGTTTGATATTCTTGGAGAATAGCAAAACAACTAGATAGACCATAAGAACACAAAAAGACAAAAAGTATGAGAAACCATAGTAAAGGCAATCTGAAAAATATATCACCAATAGGATTTTAAGATTTTAGCCTAGCAGAAGAATGACTGATATACCACAAAAAGATTTATTTAGTATAAGTCTACAATGCCAGACACACAATTTTAAATAAATAAGTCTCCTGCACAGAAGGATTCTGAAGACTAGAACAGAATAATACCTCAATGGCTCCATCTTCGCCTCCAAATGCAATGTACTCAAGATGTGGACTTAAGCAACAGCAACTAACTTGAGCTTCTGTCAGATAATCAGTCTGACCTGTTTTTCCATTAATGAGCTAAGGAAAAATAAGGCACAATCAGTTGTTAGGCTGTAAGAGCAGTTTCTGTTCTTTAGAACAGAGACTTCAATTGAAAACATAAAGTGAAACAGAAAACAACCAACAAGATCTCCCAGGGGAACAACAAAGTCCTCTCCTAGTCTCAGCAGCTGCATTTAGCACTTCACGCTTTCATTTCATTTCACTTTTGTAGTTCAAATACATTTTCATAAAATAAAATGAGCTTTAAAAGGTTTAAAAAGCAGCTGCTGTGCCCACCACCTGAGACACATGAATTTATAATCCCACAGCTAACTCTGCACCCTGTTTTCCATTTCTTTACAAAGCCCATTTCAGTAAGGCTATCATTTGCTAAAGTATACTTTTCTGATATTTTTCAAGGGGGCTACTGAAATGGGACTGAGATAGACATCATATAAAAAGCCAAATTCAATTTAAAATGAGTTTTAGGAGCACCTGGGTGGCTCAATCGGTTGGGCAACTGGTTTTGGCTCAGGTCATGATCTCACACTTCGTTGAGTTTGGGCCCCACATCGAGCTCACTGCTGTCAGTGCAGAGCCTGCTTCAGATCCTCTGTCCCTCTTTCTCGATGCCACTCCCCTGCTCATGTTCTCTCTCAAAAATAAAACATTTTTTAAAAAATCTTTAAAATGAGGTTTATATCCTCTAATCACTCACAAAACAGTTTAAATTAAGATTCTTTCCTTTGTGAAGCAGGGGAGAAGGGAGCTTTGGAGAAGAACCCATAAGCATAATATGGGTGACTGGACTTATAATGCTTAATCTAAGGTTAGCTAATTTTATAATACGTACCAATGCTAACAATTACTTTAAGTCTTATTAACAAAGATGGCTTATTGCTCAACTAAACCTATTTCTCAAACTTAAATCAATTGTCTGCTACCTCTCTCTCTTACAACCTAAAAGTCTTAAATCATTTTTTACCACCATGAACTAATGGTCATATTTGTTTCAGGCACAAAGATTACAGGGTATCCATCAAGGTAGCCTTTTCTTCACAATGACATTCAAAATAAAGACTGAATTGCTAAAAGCTGAATTTATCTTCTTTCTCTCAAAAATAAATTTCCATATTTTTCTAATAGTGACTAAAACATGTTTTGTTCACTTAAATGGAACTATATTTGTCAGTTTAACTATCCCCTAAACTCTCCCATAATCACTGACAGAGAATGAAATGATACTTTTATAGCTGTATGACTTCTTTTTGAAGTCTCACAGTTATGACAACTATTAAAGAAAGGTTGCACAAATTTAATAAAGGTAATATAAGCTTGAGGACACTGAACTTGACAAGAAAACTGCAACAGAAAATATCCCAAGTCTGCTAAAAATCAGTAACGAGGCATGCACATTCAATTTCACACATCAATTTATCCCAGAAATACAGGGCATTAGGAGCTCCCCATCAATATATTAAGGATGATAGTGTAGCTTGTAAAATACAGAACAAGCCATATTAATGGGTGCCTCACACCTTGACTCTGACCCCCGACAGGAGACAAGGAGAAATTACCACATGCCATAGACTGTTTACTCCCAGATATCTGTCTCCTGAATCTGGATTCCACCTTCACCCTATAACCAGCTCAGACTTCTCAAGATAAAAAGGACCATATAGATGAAGAAAGTGAGGCTCAGAGGAAGTGTATAATTTACTCAAACATCACACAACTGACAATAAAGCCTAAACTGTACGTGGGTCTCCTGAGTGAACAGTCACTGTTCTTTCCATCACATCAAGCTGGGCTTTGCAGCTCCAGAGCTTGTGAAGCTCTGTCTTACCCTCAGTCACTCCGTCTCAAGTTCTCCTCCCGGACTCCATGAAAATCAAGGAATGTGATTACAGATACCAACAGGAGAGGAATGAAGTGAGGCAAAGTTCACTTTTTAAAACTCTAAATATTAAGCATATTTAAGCCTCAGCTCAAGACCCACATATTTATTCAATTAATACCTACTGAGCACCTATTAGATATCACACATTTGTGCCTGATTCCCAAATTCAAAACTGAACAAGAAAAATGTGAATTGGAAGTTCAATCAAAATTTTTTGGGGCGCCGGGATGGCTCAGTCAGTTAAGCATCCAACTTCAGCTCAGGTAGAAAACTCATGTTCATCAGTTCGGGCCCCACATCAGGCTCTGCGCTGACAGCTGAGAGTTTGAAGCCTGCTTCAGATTCTCTGCTTCAGATTCTGTGTCCCCTCTCTCCACCCCTCCCCTGCTTGTGCTCTCTCTCAAAAATAAATGAATAAACAGGTCGCCTGGTTGGCTCAGTCAGTTGAGCATCCAACTTCGGCTCAGGTCATGATCTCACGGCTCGTGAGTTCGAGCCCCACGTAGGGCTCTGTGCTGATGGCTCAGAGCCTAGAGCCTGCTTCAGATTCTGTGTCTCCCACTCTCTCTGCCAACCCACTCGTATTCTGTCTCTCTCTCTCTCTCTCTCAAAAAAAAAAAACATAAACGTTAAAAAAATAATAATAAATGAATAAACATTAAAAAAAACACACACACACAATTTTTCCAATTGTTTTCTAAAAAATACTCACCTGCAGATGTCTTACATTGTCAACTGCAAGAACCATCACTTCATTTTCTTGAAACACAACATCTATTTCTTGCTTTAACACTATAGCAGAGTTCTCACATACTTTCTTTGTCTCCCAGAGCTAAATAAAAGATTAAAAAAACTAAAATAAGATAGTCATATCCTTTGAAATATGTAAAGAGAAGCCTTAGTCTTAAAGCAAGATACAAACCATGATTCACACTCAAAATACATATGATGCCAGGAAATTTTCAATTATTAGATTATAATTCAATAAATACTTATTAATTATATGCTACATGGGAATGCAAGCTGGTATAGCCACTCTGGAAAACAGTATGGAGGTTCCTCAAAAAACTAAAAATAGAACTACCTTATGACCCAGCAATTGCACTACTAGGCATTTATCCAAGGGATACAGGTGTGTTGTTTCAAAAGGACACATGCACCCCCATGTTTATAGCAGCACTATCAACAATAGCCAAAGTATGGAAAGAGCCCAAATGTCCATCAATGGATGGATGGATAAAGAAGATGTGGTATATATATACAATGGAGTTACAATGGAGTATTACTTGGCAATCAAAAAGAATGAAATCTTGCCATTTGCAACTACATGGATGGAATTGGAGGGTATTATGCTAAGTGAAATTGGTCAGAGAAAGACAAAAATGATATGACTTCACTCATATGAGGACTTTAAGAGACAAAACATATGAACATAAGGGAAGGGAAACAAAAATAATATAAAAACAGGGAGGGGGACAAAACAGAAGAGACTCATAAATATGGAGAACTGAGGGTTACAGGGGTTGTGGGAGGGGGGATGGGCCAAATGGGTAAGGGGCATTAAGGATTCTACTCCTGAAATCATTGTTGCACTATATGCTAACTAATTTAGGTGTAAATTTAAAAAAATAAAAAATGAAACAAGATAAAAAAAATCTTTTTTCACTAAAAAAGAAAAAAAAAATTATATGCTACAGTGAGTAGTAGTTAGTATTAAGAGTAATGAGTGCCCGACCATGAATTCTAGTTCCACCTAAAGTTGTGACTTTGGGAAGGTTACTTAATACAGTGCTTCTCACAATAAGAACTCCTGCCAGTCTTCACACTGATACCAAGATAAGGAACTGGTACTAGAATTTAAATCAACTATATCACTAACACACCATTAACAGTATGCTTAGTGATATGACTGATCTTTTTTTTAAGAAGACTTCTTGATGAAGAAAGAGGTAAGTTGATTTACATTGTGGCTCAAGTTTATTGAGACTGGCACTATAAGCAAAACTGATTTAACCTTTCTGTGACTGTTTTCTCACCTGCAAAAAGGACTGCTATCAGAACTAGCAAATATAACAGCAGTACTTCTCACAATGTCTAGCATACAGTAAATACTAAAAAAACTTTAGCTACAATGTATATAAAGTACTATATTAGATGCCACAGGGTCCCTGGCCTCAAAGGCCTTGTAATTTAAGATGTGTAGGGGCGCCTGGGTGGCTCAGTCGGTTGAGCGTCCTACTTTGGCTCAGGTCATGGTCTCGCAGTTTGTGAATTCGAGTCCCGCGTCGGGCTCTGTGCTGACAGCTCAGAGCCTGGAGCCTCCTTTGGATTCTGTGTCTCCCTCTCTCTCTGCCCTTCACATTCTCATGCTTATCTCTCTCTGTCTCTCAATAATAAATAAACATTAAAAAAAATTAAAAAATAATAAAAAATGTGTGAACAAGTTAAGAGGAGCAGTGGAGAACTAAAGGTGAGACGTAAAGCAAATCTGTACTTAACACTCAAAGCAGAATTTGGTTAGTACCATAAGAAAAGGACATAGAGTTATATGGCATTAAAGGGAAGATACATTCTCCCAAATGGATTATTAGGAAGGGCTTTGCAGAAAGCCTGGGGGGAATGTGTAAGACTGTTAGGATTCCAACAAGGAGAGAGACAGGGAAATAGAGTATTCCAAACATAAGAAACCATAAAAGCAAAAGAAGCAAGGAACTACAGGGTGTTGGGAAAATGTGAGCAGTCCAGTATAGGTTACCTGTAGGAATAAACCAAAAGAAAGACTGGAGCAGAATGAAGCCATACTGTAGAGAATTTCAATATAAACTTAGGACTACCTACTTACTTTTAGTAGTTTTTAAGCAAAAATGACATGGCTGTATTGTACATGAGGAAAATAGCTTGGAAGCAGCATGTAGAAAACCAAGAAAGACAAGACTGTGGCACACACTAATACATTAAGAGAGACAACATGTAATGATCACCTAAATTTGAAATGAAAAGGTAGAAACAAATGACAGAAAATGGAAAGGCAGAATCCATTAGAATTGGCAAATAACTGGATGGGGGAATTTAAGATGGAGGAAAGAGTCAAAAATTAAGTCAATGTATTATCTAGTAATATATTTTTAAATGAATCAAAATAGAATATAATCAATGGACTTCAACATTTGGCCCATGATAATACTCAATGAACACATATGGAATGAATGAGACTGTTACAGTCCATGTAATAGCCCTTTTCAAGGATAAATATGAATCTAGTAGTTTCTTGTTTTACTGCCCCCAATACTGCCCATCAATTTCTTAGTTTCTAGGAGGTTTATGATCAGTAAATGTCTAGAATGAAAATGTCAATATTTCTCACCCTGATTGTCTGGTCATCAGAAGATGTCAAAAATGATGATCCATCAGGAGAAAACATCACACAATGAACCCAACTTAAATGTCCTCTGCAGTCAGCCACTTTTAAACATGAGTCCATATTCCACAACTACAGAATATATAGGAAATCACATTCATAAGAATTTTGAACATATCAAGAATATTGAAAATAGCAAAAGTAAACCAGTATCCACTTCTATGAATATAGTCCAAAATAAACTAGCAAAAATACAGAATGACTTGTGTAAAAATTATTCATTGCATCTTATTTTTAATAGCAAAAATTGCAAACAACCCAAAGGATCATCAATATGGAACTGACTGGGGCGCCTGGTGGCTCAGTCAGTTGAGAGTCCAACTCTTGATTTTGGCTCAGGTCATGATCTTATGGTTTGTGCATTCAAGCCCTACATCAGGCTCCGCATGTCAGTCTCTGTCTCTGTCTCCCTCTTTCTCTGCCTTGCCCCTGCTCATTATCTCTAAATAAATAAACACTAAAAAAAAAAAAAAAAGAGAGAACTGACTGAATAAACTACATAATGGAATATTATATAGCTATAAAAAACACCCAGACAATGACTAGTCACTGAGATAGATTTACAGAAAATAAGCAAAGAGCATATATACTTCTATGTAAAAAATATATATATTACACTATATATGTATATGTATATATTTACACACACACACACACACACACACACACACACACCTGGATACACACACTATACTGTGTAAGAGATGAAAAACAAATACCGATATATACATGGATATAGACATGGAGATTTTGTTTATACAAAATACATACAGATATCTGCTTATATACACAAAAAGAACATTGGAATGTTAAACCAAAAACAAAACCAGCTACCTATTGGCAGGAGTTAGAAAAAGGGATAGGGATAGAAATGAAAACAAGACTTCTCTGAATATAGCTTATTACAAAACTTTGATTGGAATCATGCATTTTATCTATTTTTTTATAAGTCATCAAAAAATAGACTATTTTCCACTGTCATCTAATTCTCATTTCAACCAATGGCAAAACCGTACAATAAATGAATATACTAATTGTACATGTACACACTTCTGTTATTCATGGTTATTATCAATTGTAAATGTCTGCCACCCTGGCTATATTTTGTCCTGAGTTCTGCTATAAATTATTCAAATATATTCCAGTCTAATGAAGTACCATATGTGCCCGAGTTCCTCTCATTACACTCTGAATGACAGACCCACTTTACGATTTCAGAATAAGCATGGACAAAACAAGTACTTCATCACATGCCCAGTGGGTTTCAATCAGTGAGTTCTATGGTTACAAATTAATTGTATGAAATTTTCTTTGCCTTATCACTAGAGTCCAAGCTCTTGTGGACATACAAAGCTAAAGGCCACAAATGACAATGGTTCCATAACTAATAAATCTCCATTGAAAATCCTTCCCTTTTCCCTTCTAATTCTACCCCATCATTTATTAGAGCCCCCATTTTAGGAAAAAGGACAATGTTTCCTCAAGCTTTCTAATAGGAAAGGGTAGGGATTTTAGAAGTGACAGAAAAGGCTGAAAGAAGAGTTGCTCCTCCACTCCTTCTAAAATCCTGACAAAAACCCACAAAGAGGAAATTTCCAACCACATCTACCTTGAGGATCTATAGATAAGGTGAAAGATCTAGCACATCTGAATTTTTCAATTCAAGGACTCCGCTGACAAGAACACTGCCCACAGCACCCTACTTCTTCCCATCATTTCAAATAGGACTGGAGCCTGCCCACACTCACTGCCTCTGCTTCCAATGGGAAGATTCTCGGCAGGGAAGTTCTTCAGTGTTAGTTGCATTGCTTCTGTACTTGGAGGTAAGCAGACCTTACAGAGCTTACCCACTCACTCTCACCTATTATATCTCCATGCTGAAGACATCTCCATGCTGAAGATACCTCCATGCTGAAGGGCTATAGCTCAGAAACTCTCCCCAACATCTTCACAGTAAGGGGCAAGATTGTCAAACTCACTAAAAATTGCTGAAATAAGCACAGAACACTAAAGAAGTGCTTGCAGGGGGCGCCTGGGTGGCGCAGTCGGTTAAGCGTCCGACTTCAGCCAGGTCACGATCTCGCAGTCCGTGAGTTCGAGCCCCGCGTCAGGCTCTGGGCTGATGGCTCGGAGCCTGGAGCCTGTTTCCGATTCTGTGTCTCCCTCTCTCTCTGCCCCTCCCCCGTTCATGCTCTGTCTCTCTCTGTCCCAAAAATAAATAAAAAACGTTGAAAAAAAAAAAAAAAAACCTATTAAAAAAAAAAAAAAAAAAAAAAAAAAAGAAGTGCTTGCAGTAGTCAAGCTTCCTTTGAGAAGACCCTGTGAACCAAGTGGATTTGTCTATTTTCCAGATAAAAGCCCATACCCACCTTCTTAGACTGTCATCACAAGGGTCTCCAAATTACCTGATGGTAAGACCCACTCAAGAAATAAATAGTAACAAAGCTTGGAAAAACTAATCCATCTTTGGAAAACAAATATAAGGAACTCACTGTTTTTGAAAAAATTAATACAGCCACTCACTTATTTCTCAAACATCCTCAGTAGTTAATGGTTTAAGTAGCCCATTCTTTGGCATCCTTGTACCTCTGGAGACTCAAACTTCACAGAGTAAGTGAACTACTCACCTCTACACAGCACTGGGACAAAGCCACCACTGCCAAGTGATTTTGTGGGGAGAAGTCACAGTACTGGATGGTGCTATGATGGCCTGTATGGATTTCTGCCAACAGGCCACTGGCATGAATGTCAAAAAGCTGTCAACATAAAATAGGTTACCTATGAAAATAAAATACTTTTAAAAATAAGCTATATTCAAACTGAATATAAATTTATAAGTCCTGACAAAACACAATTACTGATAGCTAACAGTCATAAATAAGATATAAATCAATATACACATACTTTTAAAATACTGCTCATCTTGTAACATGTTTCCTATCAAGAAAAATTTATCAGGGCACCTGGGTGGCTTAGTCAGTTAAGCATCAGACTTCAGCTCAGGTCATGATCTCATGGTTCATGAGCTTGAGCCCCACATCAGGCTCTGTGCTGACAGAAGCCTGGAGCATGCTTCGGATTCTGTCTCTCTCTCCCTCTGCCCCTCCCCACTCGCTCAAGTTCTCTCTCTCTCTCTCAAAAATAAACATTAAAAAAATTAAAAAATTAAAAATAAACATTAAAAAAGAAAAATTTATCATGGATGATGTCTCAAGCTGACCTAGGGAGAAATAAAACCTTTGTGAATAAATGAATGGACTAGCCAAATTAACATACAGAGAAGTTCTCCTGAATGCTTATTTATTCAAAAGAGGAAAATGGATACTCATAAATGAAGATGATCAAAATAATATAGAGCAGAGGCTTGCTAAAATTAAATTAGTTCAACCATTTCTATTTCTCTTCAGTGCTATCAAATTATTCCATTTTGATCATTTTCCCATTTTTGAATTAAAAAAAGCTATTTTTGTGTAATACAAGCTTCATTTCAACTTTTGAAAAATTTTTAAATGTTGAATATGCTCTTCTGAAGTTTTTGCTAAACGATAAAAACATTCATAGCAATATATAGTATTGTGATTTAAGACCAAGGTATAGTCTTTAGGAGGGAAAAAAAAAAAAAAAAGCTTCCAGCGGGAGCCATAAATATGCACACAGCCCTGCAAGTATGCACAGATGGTAAGCAGCACAGCATCGGGGGCCAACAACAAAAGATAGTAAACCATATTTAAAATATAGTTTTCCAGGATAGATTGTTCTTAAAAATTAATGGTGGAGGGTGACAGAGGAAACTGAGCATGTATGAAATAGGCATCTGTCCTATTACCACCAATTACTAAGTGGTAAAAAGGTAAAGCCCTAACAATTGGAATAGGCCAACAAAAGAGTTTGAAAGAAACCAGAAGAAGGAGAATGGAGAAACCAGAGAGTAAGAAATAGGGATCTACATGTAATTAAGGGTAATTTTAGGGTACTTTTATTTTAGCAGGTAAAATAAAAACCTCGTCTAGATTTTTAAAACAAAAACATATTTCATGCAATATAAAGTTGTTTTCTTCTATCACTGGAACAGATCTTTTAAAATGTTCAAATTCTGCTTAACACCATTAGTCATTAAGGAAATGTAAGTCAAACAACCATTAGATACCACCACTTCACACCTAATAGGATGGTTATAATTTTTTAAAAAATGGCAAATAACAAGGTTTGGCAAGAAAAAAGTGGAACCCCTGTAACACTACTAGCAGGAATACAAAATGGTGCAGATAGTTTGGTGGTTCTTCAAAAAAGCTAATTTAGAATTACCCAGTAATTCTATGCCTAGGTGTGTACACAAAAGATTTGAAAGTGGAGGTTCAAACAGATACTTGTACACCATGATCACTGTATCATTATTCACAACAGCCAAAAGGTGAAAACACCCAAGTGTCCATCAACAAATGAATGCATAAACAAAACGTGGTATATCCATATGATGGAATATTATTTGACAATAAAAAGGAATGAAGTTTATATATGCTACAACATGGATGAACCTTGAAAATATTACGCTAAATGAAATGAGCCAGATACAGAAGGACCAATATTATATGATTCCACTTATATGAAATATCCAGAACAGGCAAATTCATAGATTAAAGGTTACCAGGGGTTGGGGGCAGAGAGGAATGGGCAGTTACTAGTTTCTGGTTACAGAATTTGTTTGGGGGTGAAGAAAAAGTTTTGCAAACAGTGCTGAGTTACACAACACTGTGAATGTAATTAATATTACTGAATTATACATTTAAAAATGGGCTAAAGTAGCA
Source organism: Panthera leo (assembly GCF_018350215.1). Classification (NCBI taxonomy): domain Eukaryota; kingdom Metazoa; phylum Chordata; class Mammalia; order Carnivora; family Felidae; genus Panthera; species Panthera leo. Next base: position 118,904,532 of record NC_056685.1, on the reverse strand, counting down.
GATTTTACATAGATATATTTTACAACAAAAAATTTTTTAATCTTCAAATCTTATAAATGCAATGGTTCCTTTTCTGTTCCTACAAATTTTAACAAACTTTAAAAAGTTTGCTATTTTTTTCTTCAATTGCATGCTAAAGGAGTATAAACCGACATGCAACAAAGATCGAAGGGTCACAGATCAATGACTAGATCAAAAACAATATAAATGGGCCCTCAGTCAGTTTTTATGTAAATATACAGTATATTTCAGTTATATTCTTTAAAATTGTACTATCTCAGGGGATTTGAGGAGCTCTCAAGAGACTTAAAGACCTCTTCCTAAGCTAGCACTCTCACCAAGAAGAGTGCAAGTTCAAGAAGAAGAAGAGTGCAAGAGTGTTCAGTTCAAGTGCAAAAATCATGAAGCCCAATGGCGAGAAGCTGGACAAGTTCAAGTGCGACATCTCCCAGGCTCTCCTTGAGCTGGAGATGGACTCAAACCTCCAAGCCCAGCTAAGGTAGCTGAATATAACAGCAGCCAAGGAAATTGAAGTTAGTAGTTGTCAGAAAGCTATCATCATCTTTGTTCCTGTTCCTCAAATGAAATCTTTCCAGAAAAATCTAAGTCTAGCTAGTCTGTGAATTGGAGAAAAAGTTCAGTGAAAGCACACTGTCTTTATTGCTGAGAGAATTCTACCTACGTCAACTCGAAAAAACCATATTAAAAATAAGGAAAAGTGACCCAGCAGCCACACTTTGACAGCCATGCATGACACGATCCTGGAGGACTTGATTTTCTCAAGCGAAATTGTGAGCAAGAGAACCATGTGAAATTGGATGACTCATAAAGGTTCATTTGGATAAAGCACAGCAGAACAATGTGGAACACAAGATTGAAACTTTCTCTGGTGTCTATAAGAAGCTCACACGCAAGGATGTTAATTTAGAATTCCCAGAGTTTCGGTTGTAAACAAAAATGATTAAATAAAACATTCACATAAATAAATAGATAGATAGATAAATAAATGATTAAATTGCACTATCTTGGGTGTGGAGAATAGGAAGAGGTTGGTAAAAGGATATGAACTTTCCGTTCAAGATAAATGTGATCTGAGAATCTAATGTATAAGACGGTAACTACAGTTGATAACACTGTATGGTATAACTGAAATTTGCTAAGAGTAGAAATTAAATGTTCTCTCACACACACACACACAGAAGGTAAATACGTGAAGTGATAGATATGTTATTTAACTCCTTGTGGGGAGAATCCTTTTACAATGCATACACATATTAATTCACACATGTATACCTTAAATATCTTACAATTTCGTCAACTGTACCTCAATAAAGCTGAAAATAGAACTGTAGTATCTCTTATCAAGTCTTTTAAAATTACTATTAGAATGAAATGTCCCTGAGCCATAAATCAGAATATCTATCTTTCCAAATCCATGGTATAACTTGGGACAAATTATTTGGCTGCTCTGAACCTCAGCTGCCTCATTATTAGCATAGGTATATTGTAATCTGCTGCATCTCTTGGACATTTATATCAAGAGAAACATGTGAGAGCACCCTGAATACTACAAATATAAGCTATTACTACATTTCCTTGTCATTCACTATTTTAACATATTGTCCTCATTTACATCATAGAAATCTCACAATATTCTTCAGTTGTTGATAAGTTTTTCTATCACAGTCACCAAATCATAAATTTGAGGAGTAAGGAAGCACTTTGAAAATCACCTAAATCAATGTATTCAAAATTGTAACAAAAAAAAAAAAAGTGATACAGAAAGTATTCCATATTTTAAATCTATTTGAGAAACACTGGACTAACCAACATAAATTATTTTTGTATTATAGGACTTATGGAGGCCTTAGGTATGTTAGTATACACTGACTCTAATAAGGAAAGGAACACACATTTCTCAAACCTGTGTGACCATGGAAACCTTTCCACACAAAGCCAATCAACATCCCCTAGAACACAATTCTGAGAACTAAGAAGTTAGGGAGCCTACCCAAAATCATATAGCTATACTTTATTATTTATATCAATAAACAGTATAAAATGCAAAAATCAATAGATGTTTTCATTTTCTTTAAATCAGGCTAATTTTGGCTTGTTAAAATATGGATACTTACAAAGATCTTATTTTTTGCTGCCACCATTATCCTAGCACCATCAGCAGACCATGAACAACATTTCACTATCACTTCCATATCCTCTTGAGGCTCCTCTGAATTTAGGAAGAATTGCTTCACATTAATGCTTTCCCTCTCGTTTGCTGATTTCACATCCCAAAGCTTCAGATTGTAAAAATTAAAAAAAAAAAAAAAGTTTAAATTTGTTTTAATCTCAAATCACACATCTAGAATTCTACCGGGATTAAATGTCATACAAATTATTCACTTTTTCTAATGAACTGTTTTCACTTATGTGTGACTTTTTATAAAGCTTTCAAATTAAGTACTCCAGTTTCATTCAGCACCTTCCTAAAAAGAAAAAAAAAAAAAACTAGAAGCACTGCCTGAAATGCAAAATGCAGAATGTAAAACTAAATGCTAAAAAACCCTTGCATGGTGTGGAGGAAGCTAAAGATTAGGTGGTGACAATAAGAATGAGAACAGGAAGAAAGGTGAGACTCACGATTTGCCACTGCTGCCCTCTGCTGTGCCAGGCATGAAGTTTGCTTCCCATCTATCTACTGCATGCACAACCTGGACACCACACAAGGCCCAGTCTAAGCTAAGTTATAAACGTAGCAAGAGTATCCAGGGACATAAGGAAGTCCCTGAAAATAAAAACAAAGAATATGCTAAAAGGAAGCAAGGCACCTTATGTGTTTGTGGGACCATACACTTAAGCGGCACAAAAGACAAAGGCCTTCAAGAAGACCCATCTCCACTCCCCTTGGCCTTAAACAGCAACCGAGCTTCACAGAGTGATAATGACTACCATGCCCAGACCAAGGGTTGGTCAAGGACGACCAAAAAAAAAATTTTGTTTAATTAAAAATTAAAACAAAAAAACAAAAAACCTGCTTCTTAGGCTTTAACTCAGCTTCCAAAGAACACCTCCAAAGTAAAACCAGGTTTGTTTGACCAAGCACATTTTTAAAGCTCAAGTTTAGAGGGGCACCTAGTCAGTTAAGCGTCTGACTTCAACTCAGGTCATGATCTCACGGTTTGTTGAGTTCGAGCCCCATGTCGGGCTCTGTGCTGACAGCTCAGAGCCTGGAGCCTGCTTCGGATTCTGTGTCTCATTCTCTCTCTGCTCCTACCCAACTTATGCTCTGTCTCTGTTTCTCAAAAATAAATAAATGTAAAAAAAAAAAAATTTAAATCTCAAGTTTAGAGGCACATTATATACACTAAGGAATATAACCAATACCAAAACCTTTACCCTTGCAACAAATGTGGATAAAGTGGATGAAGTAAAAGACATCAGATAATAAAATAGCCTTCCTTGGTACTTAAAGAGGAAAAAAAAAAAAAAAGCCTATACATAAATGCCAGAAGTTTCAGTCACATCAACTACATATATGAGAAATCACATTGCTTCCCAAGCCACCACTGCCGGGATTTAAAAAAGAAAGAAAGGGGGCACCTGGGTGGCTCAGTCGGTTGAGCGACCGACTTCAGCTCAGATCATTATCTCACAGTTTGTGAGTTCGAGCCCCTCGTCGGGCTCTGTGCTGACAGCTTAGAGCCTGGAGCCTGCTTCTGATTCTGTGTCTCTCTCTCTGCCCCCTCCCCCACTCATGCTCTGTCTCTGTCTCAGAAATAAACATAAAAAAAAAAAAAGAAAAAAGAAAGAAAGTAAGAAAGAACGAACCTAACAAAACCCAATTTCATTAAACCTGTCTAAACTACATTCTGCATCTGGACCTGACTTCAGCTCCTATCCAATGAATGATGAAATTCCACACATCGAGGGACCAAGTAAATACAAGCATTTGATTTTAAGCAAGTCACTATACTGTATCAAGGGCCCATGTGCACCCTGGGCTTTGTGTGGTTTACATGGCAATTTTAAATAAAAGTCACATTTTGAAACAGTTTATCAACAGGGCCTGAAAAACACATGCTTATCAACATGATACCCTGCAAAATGCTTAAAAGATTACAGAGCCATTTGGGGCAGGAAATAATTTTACAGTTCTTCATCCTCTCAGAAGGCAACAGCTTTGCGAAGACTTTGACCTTGAGATGCTGTTATCCAACATCATTTTACAGGACCTCTGCTTACTACACGTCACTGTATCAGCACGAACTAGCTAACGATACTGCCTTAATAGCACTGTGGGAAAGCTGCCACAAACACGGCAGTTCTCACCAAGAGTGCAATAATGTCTCTCCCCTGCTGCTACTGCTCTATGCTCTACAATCACATTTTGATACTCACACATGATATCAAAATCCTGTCCCTGAAGACTTTTAACACTTTTTTCTTTCGAGTTTGGAGAAGTCTTACTTTGATTTGAAGGGACACAAAAAAGGTTTATCATTGTGAACACATTAACCACTATGCTCATCATTTGGAAGATTACATAAATAAATCAGGTATAGATACCTCTCTCTCAAGGAGTTTACAGGCCATTAAAGGAGGTAAGACAAGCCCATAAGTGACTCTAAGACAAAGTACATCGGATGTGTCATTTGAGAGGAAAAGATAAAGCACAGTGGAAATGCTAGACCCAAGCTGTGGGCTTGAGGGAACAGTTTTTGCAGAGGTGGACATCTCAGTCTCCTCCCTGAAGATTAGCCTACAACTTAGGATGGAGAGATTTTCAACACTAAAAAGACAAAAGGAACACTCTATGGCCTAGACTCTAGGCTAAAGGGTCAGCATAAGCTAAAGTGACACATAAAATGGGATAACAAAGATCATGAAAAAGGAGAAAAGGTTACAGTTTGGGTGCAGCACCAGGTGCCTGAACACATCTGGACACAACCCTCATCTGTTCTCAGAGCACCTTTGCCATTTCCACAGCTTGTCTATTCCCTTACCACTTTCTCCAACTGGAATTTGAACAACTTCAGGCCAGGAAATATTTCATGTTTTGTTTGTTTTTTTCTTTTTAGTATTTAAAACCCAAATGCCTCGTGCAGTGTCTGACACATATTAAGTATTCACTAAATAATCAAAAAATGCATTTTAAGTGAAAAGACAGATTCTTCTCATGTTTCAAGCATAGGTGAGTAGAAACAATAGTGTTACTGAAGGAAATAGGATTCAGATTAAAGATGTAGATAGAATACAAACATTCATCTTCATACCCTCCCAAAACCACATAAAAGAACAGTAAAGAGAACTTTTCTCCATAGGCATAGTTCACAAGGCAAAGGAGAAAGGAGAAAGAGATAATAGCAACAAAACTATAAAGGGTAAAAAGCAAAAAGGCAAGCAATAAGGAGACTCCTAAATACTGAGTCCTGAGCCCACCACAGGGAAAGCCAAGAAGCAGCCCAATTCATACCACAGAACTCCTAAAAGGCGAAGGAAGTGTTGCACTGGGTACCTTCTAAGGGTAGAGCTAAATCAAGAGAAATCACTACAAATCCCTTGAAACCCCCTCCCAAACTATGCAACCCAGGTTGCTGTGTCCCTACTTTGGCTGAAGAGTAGAGGGTTTTTCTAGACCCATCACAGTTGAGAGCAAAGTCATCATTCTGAAAATTGGGAAATTAAAAGAAAGTCTATATTCCAAATTTTGAGATCTCTACCTCAACATCGTCTCAGAACTTGCCAACCAGACTTATACCCTAGAGGTAGGAGACTAAAGATTTTTCTCTGAATATCCAACGAGATCAAGAGGAAAGATCTAAAAAGTCTGACATTAGAAGTTTCCCAGACAACCCTTCAGGGAAACTCATAATAAGCAAGGTTACAATTCCCTATCAGCTTTTTGGTGCTACACTCCTAAATAGGAGCAGGATTTATATATCTAATACATATACAGATCTTCCTCAACTTAACCATGGGGTTACATCCCAATAAACCCATCATAACTTGAAAATATCATAATTTGAAAATGCATTTAATATGCCTAACCTACTGAACACCATAGCTTAGCCTGGCCTACCTTAAATGTGCTCAGAACACTTACATTAGCCAAAAGCTGGCAAAGATCATCTAACAAAACCTATTTTATAATAAAATGTTGAATATCTCCTGTAATTTATTAAATACTGTAGAGAAAGCAAAAAAGAGAATGGCGATACAGATATAGAAAGGCTGTAAGTGTATCACCCTTGTTCACCCTTGTGATCTCATGGCTGACTGGGTGCTGCGGCTCCCTGTCACTGCCCAACATCACCAGTATCAGACTGCATATCGTTATCCAAGGGAAAGATTAAAATTCAAAATTCGAGGTACAGTTTCTACTGAAGGTATATCACTTTTACACCATCATAAAGTTGAAAAATCCTAAGTCAACCATCGTAAGTCAGAAAACATCTGTAGCTATACCCAAGGATCAGATAGCAGACGTATACCTCTAAAATACAGACAGAAACTGAAACCAACAAAGAAAACAGCAACTATACAGGAATATGAAATTTAAAAAAATACTATTCACAAGGGCACCTGGGTGGCTCAGTTGGTTAACATCCAACTCTTGATTTCGGCTCAGGTCATGATCTCATGATTCCTGAGATTGAGCCCCACATTGGGCACTGTGCTAACAGTGCAGGGCCTGCTTGGGATTCTCTCTCTCTCCCTCTCTCTCTGTCCCTCCACCACTTGTGTACATGCTCTCTCTCTCTCTCAGAATAAACAAACTTAAAAAAAAAGATGCAGCTCTTAAAATATATATTTACAAAATAAAAAATAAAAAACTGTTAACACCACAAAAAGATTAAAGAAACTCCATCTATGACAAATATAGTATAAAATCAAAAAGGAAACTGATCATAAGAATGAGTACTTTAAGATACGACAAGAGAAATTAAAAATCCAATAGAAGGATTAGAAAATAAAGCTAGAAAATAAAGCTAAAGAAATCTTCCAGAAAGGAGGGCAAATAGACAAAGAGAAGGACAGAAAAATAAGAAAACAACCAAAAAAACAGACAGCCATTCTAAGAAGAAAAAGCAGAGAAAAATTACATCAAATAATTAAGAGAAGACTACAGAACTGAAGTATATGAATTTCCAAATTGAAAGAAGCCACCAAGTGCCAAGCACAATAAATGAAGACAAACCCACACCAACGCAGCACGTTATCATGAAATTTTTAAAAAGAAAAAATACGGGGCATAAAGAGAAGATCTTAAAAGAATCTCTCAGAAAAGGGTTGTCTTAACCCATCCAAATGTGTTCTGAAAAACCTCCTCTGATATGGATTGTCCTAAAGAAAGAGACAGTATTTAATATTTGTAGATAACATGTCATAGAGGTCAAAATCTATTTACTTGAATATTCTACCTAAGAATGCTCCCAACATCTACTAATAGCTAGAAAATTCTTTAAAGTAGAATTCTAACCAGAAAGCGTTCCTAGATGCCCTGAAGTAATTTCTACAAAACAAGTTATCTTCAGCCAACAAAGATAAATCAAAGATTCAACCAGAGAATCAGCATCAAGAGATTTCTGTAACTTTCTGTAACTTAGGAGTTACCTATCAGCATTAACGAATCTTCTCTAGTGATTCTAACAAACAAAATAGTGCCCAGGAGGGTTCAAGCATTTCTCTGGAAAAAAATATGTCAAGAAAATTTACTGAGTGTGTGTTTTGAGTACAATTCTGTACTATGAACTGCAGAGAGTACAAGATGCAAGGTCTCTGCAGATCATAAATCTATATGCAATCTTATCAAAGACATATGAAAATGATTGAACTGAACTGCACAACATATTTACAAGTGGAAATGAGAAGATCAACTGAACAGTTCCTATCAATATACATAAATATAGATAGAAGGATGGGTGGTGCACTCAGAACCAGAAACATGGATAAGAGAACACTTTCTGAAGAAGTGGGTTTTTAAATTTTTAAAAAATATTTATTTATTTTTGAAAGAAAGAGACAGCGTGAGCAAGGGAGAGAGGGCCAAGAGAGGAAGACACAGAATCTGAAGCAGGCTCCAGGCTCCGAGCTGTCAGCACAGAGCCCAACACAGGGCTCGAACTCCAAACCATGAGATCATGACCTGAGCTGAAGTCGGACACTTAACCGACTGAGCCACCCAGGCATCCCTGAAGAAGGTTTTGCATAAAGGTTTAAGGGTCATTAAAAAATATGGTTAGGGGCACCTGGGTGGCTCAGCAGGTTAAGCATCTTTCTCTCTCAAAAATAAATAAACATGTAAAAAAAGGTTTTTTTAAATATGGTTAAATGAATTGGAGGCCAAAATTCTGCCAAAAAACTACTGAAATATATATATGGAAACAGTACCAGACATAAGCCCCCAAATTATCTTGCCCAAAACAATTAGTGTTAAGTGTGTTAGAAGAAACAAACTGAACAGGTACAGAGGTGGCAGAATGATGATAGGTAAAGAGACTCAGAGGTGCACCTGATAAGCCTGGTTTATCACAATTTATAATGTGGGACTTTTGTGTTCCAGCTTAAAGTGGCAAGATGAAAACAGAGGTAAAGTTATTCTAGCAGTTCTGTACCAGAATTAGGAGGGATGGAGAATACATCTTAGAAAGCTGCTATCAGACATAAGGAGATGACAGCATGAACCAGAGCAAACACTATAGAATGGGAGGGGGAAAAGTAGACAAAAAGATGAGGAGGTCAAAGATAGATTGGACTTAAGACCAAAGGAAAAAAGGAGAATCAATAAAGAGGAGGCTAGAATGATGGTGGAGACAGGAGTAATAAAGTAGGATTTGGATCTTATTTGAGAAGGTAAAAATGTAAAGAATTTAGTTTTTTTTTAGGACTATAGATTTCAGGAGGTTGAATAAACTTTTTTTCCTAGCTCTCAAAAACAGGAGAATATAAAATAAAAGGGAGAATAAAGAATAAATAAAGCAGGGCCTTTACAAATTCGACCCCACAGGTCTCAATTTTATGAAGTCTTAAATAGAATATATGCTTAAAAAATTAAGATTTCAAATTATATGAACTTTAAACCATAAGGCAGTAAACCATTCATAAACAATCATTATGACAAGCAATTACAGTTATATTAAATATGCTCCTGGAAATTAAAGAAGCTCTTCCTGTAGAAATGTGAAAAACAGAAACCTATCTCTATAACCAAATCATAAAACTACAAAATTACAACCAATTTTAATGATAAACAAAAGCATACCTTTAATGTTCCATCAGCTGAACAACTAGCCAAAAGTTTATCATCTGGTGAAAATCTGCAGTGATTGACTGAATTTGTGTGGCCAAACATGGTATTTCGACACTCTTTTTGGGTCAAATCCCACAGCTATTTGAGAAAGATAAAAAGATAACTACAAAACTAGTACTGAACAAGGAAGTTAGAAACCACATAACATTTTTTCTTCCCTCCCATTTAAGTTTTTTCAATTACAGAAAAATGTTCATAGTAACACAAAGGTATCAAATACAAAGGTGAATTGTGATTACCAAGTAATGGAGCCGCCCTTAGATCAGCACCTACATCTATTAAAGGACCAAAGGTTATGTAAATAACTAATCACTGCCCATTTTAACAAAGTAGTTTGGAATCATTACTATTTTTACTTAGATCTATAATAAATAATTTGTAAAATAAAATATCCCCAAACTTTTTTAGATGCTAGGTTACCCAAATGGTCATTTCTAAGATTTCCCCATGCAAACCTTGAGTATACTAGCTAGGCTAAAATCTATTAATGCTCTAAAAAATGACTAAAAAAATACAAAGATAGCAAAGATAGACATAAATACATTTGACAGGACATGTAATAGGCTTGAAGACCAAGTAAACACCTCTAGGAAGCAACCAACCAAATTCAGAATCCACAGGACAAGTGACTAAAGTTCTCATCAATGGCGTAAGAAAAGAGGAGGAGAAGGGAAACTTCTACAGATTAAAAGGGATTTAAGACATAGAACAGCTAAATGTCACCTGAAATTTATATTTTGATTCCAACAAACTCATGGTAGAAAGGTATGTTTTTAAGAATAATGGGGAAGGGGCCCCTAACTGGGTCAGTTGATCTTGGGGTTGTGAGTCCAAGCCCACATTGGGTGTTGAGATTACTAAACATAAATAAACTTAAAAAAAGAAAAAGAATAATGGGGAGAAATAAGCACAAACCAGGTATATTACAAAACCATTGTTAATGTTAGGGGTAATAATGCCATGGTATGTATGTTTAAGACCTCAGATACGCATGCTGAAGGATTTTGGGTGAAATGACATAATACCTGGGATTTGTTGCAATATGCCCCAGCCACCACCCCCCCCCCCAAAATGGGGATGGGGGACCAGGGAGGACAATAAAATAAAATTAGCAAAATACTGATAATAGTACAGTTAGAGCTAAACAATGGATACCACAAGGGTTCATTATTGTACTCTTTCCTTTTGGATATGTTTGAAAAGTATATAAAATGTAAATTAAAAAGGGGCTCCTGGGTGGCTCAGTCGGTTGAGTGTCCGACTTCGGTTCAGGTCATGATCTTGCAGTTTGTGAGTTCGAGCCCCATGTCGGGCTCTGTGCTGACAGCTCAGGGCCTGGAGCCTCCTTCGGATTCTGTGTCTCCCTCTCTCTCTGCCCCTTCCCCGCTCATGCTCTGTCTCTCAAAAATGAATAAACATTAAAGAAAAAATGTTTCTTTTTAAATGTAAATAAGGACTAGTCATCTCTGGTGATTTATGCTAACTACATTAAACACAGAAGAAGAACTCATTCATCCCCATGATTAACCTTGGTAAAAATCCTTTGCAAATGACCAGTGAGATACGTCCTATTCTTCATGTCCATCTCCATCCTAGACTCCTTTTTATCCCAGTCCTAGGTAAATCCAATTTTTCAGATAAGGCAAGTTACATGGGGGCAGCTTCAATTTTACATATATTTTTTTAAAGATTTCATTTTTGGGGCGCCTGGGTGGCTCAGTCGGTTAAGTAGCCGACTTCGGCTCAGGTCATGATCTCGCGGTCTGTGAGTTCGAGCCCCGCGTCGGGCTCTGTGCTGACAGCTCAGAGCCTGGAGCCTGTTTCAGATTCTGTGTCTCCCTCTCTCTGACCCTCCCCTGTTCATGCTCTGTCTCTCCCTGTCTCAAAAATAAATAAATGTTAAAAAAAAAAAATTAAAAAAAAAAAAAAAGATTTCATTTTTAAATATTCTCTACACCCAACATGGGGCTCAAACCCACAACCCTGAGATCAAGAGTTGCAAGCTCCACCAACTGAGCCAGCCAGGCACCCCCAGATTTACATATTTTCATTGGCTTCTCTCAGTTCAAGAGACACAAGAAGTGAGTTCTAATTGTCTACATGGTAATACAGGTGTGGTATGGCAGATCTTAAAGCATAACTTGTCCTTAATTAAAACTGTTGACTAACCAATAGACCCCATAGATCTCTCTTTGTTCTCACATCCTAGAGGTTTTTGTCTGTAATTAAAATGAGGAAATATTAACTTCTTCACCCTCTAAAATATTAAAAAGAAACATCAAAAATTAGTCATAACAAAAGGTCTTAGGTTTTTAGAGCTGGGATTGTTCAAATAGAGCAAAGCTTTTCTTAAATAGTACAATAGTCTTATTTTTTAGAGGTGGGTTTATTCAGTAGGGTAAAGCATATCTGAGTAAAAATGAGCTAAGACTGTAAGACTATGTTAGTTTGTTATTTTAACCCAATCCAGTGTTTCAAACTGAGCTGTGCAGGGCCCTGGGGATTCCAGAAACGTGTCTGAAAGGAACTACTGGGGGAAATAACCTGTGGGTATAGGGGGGAAAACTTTCAATATTTTCTAAAGTTGTTCAAATACCTTAAACGTCAAACAGAATGTATGAGGTTTTCCAAACTGAAATGTTTTGCTGAACCTTCCCAAAAATATAATGTCCCATTACAAAGATAGTGTGACATTAAAAAAGAAAGGGCACAGGGCACCTAGGAGGTTCAGTCAGTTAAGCGTCCAACACTTGGTTTCGGCCCAGGTCATGATCTCATGGTTCATGAGTTCAAGCCCCATGTCAAGCTCTGTGCTGACAACATGGAGTCTGCTTAGGATTCTCTCTCCCTGTCTTGCTGCCCTCTCCCCGCTCTCCCAAGCTTGTGTACTTGCTCTTTCTCACTCTCTCAAAAATAAACATCAAAAAAAAAAAAAAAAGGAGGAGGAGGATGAAGGGCAGAAATCAATCCAAAAAAGACTCTAAAAGAAGTTAGTGAATCTTTCTGGGACCCCAGAAAATTCAATCTAGCTATCTTTAATATGGCACTTAACAGGGGAAAAAAGAGCCTGCCTGGAATTCGCTCTCTCTCCTTTTTCTGCCCCTCCCCTGCTTGCTCGTGCATACATGCTCTCTCTCTCTCAAAATAAACTCCAAAAAAAAGATAAAATCTTTTATAATTTATAATTATAAAGCATTACCAAACATACATGAAATGAATATGTTTTTGGTTTTAGCTTTTTTTTCCTGTCAGCATCTCTTTTTCTTCCTCCTAATAACAGAACCTCTCTTTTGAATCAAGCCCCTCTTATATAATTCAGTGGAGCTGACCTCACCTCACTTGTCCCATTTCTACATGGCTACACTTGTGATCCTTGGCCAATCCACGGATTCCATCCTACAGGCCACTAGGATTATTTAACAATGAGCATATAAGCCAAACAAAGTCAAACAGTCTTCTTTAAAATGAAATCTATGGGATCTGGGAAACAGTAGATCCTATATGTATGTATGTATGTATGTATGTGTGTTGTATATATATAATACGTATATGTGTATTACATATATCATGTATATAATATATACGTATACACACACACACATATATATATATATATATATATATATATATATATATATATATATATATACATACACACACACACATATAACATGACTTCCTCTGTGACTATAAACTATAAGACCCATGTAAGCCTGGAGGTGAGAACAGCCATATTTCCTGCCACACTGAAAGAACAACGCCTAAACCAAACAAAGAGGGAAACAAAGTCTAGAGATAAGAGGTAGAGTCTAAGAACATAATTTAAACATCTGGGGGCGCCTGGGTGGCGCAGTGGTTAAGCGTCCGACTTCAGCCAGGTCACGATCTCGCGGTCCGTGAGTTCGAGCCCCGCGTCAGGCTCTGGGCTGATGGCTCGGAGCCTGGAGCCTGTTTCCGATTCTGTGTCTCCCTCTCTCTCTGCCCCTCCCCCGTTCATGCTCTGTCTCTCTCTGTCCCAAAAATAAATAAAAAATGTTGAAAAAAAAAAAATTTTAAACATCTGGAATCAGCTATGCTTGAAGCCATGCTCCCTCTATACTCTTCACTTACATAAACCAATAATATCTTTTTTTTTTTGCTTAATCTAATATGGAAGTTTCTATCACTGCAACCAGAAGAACCCTGATTAATACATGAGAAAATCAAAAGAAATGTTCTAATGCATCTATCAAATTTGTCTATGTAATTCTCATTATCCACACTTACTTTGAGGAAACAGTCACTTGACGCAGTGGCTAAGAGAAGGTGATGACTGTTGTTGGTAAAGTGGCAGCAATTGACTTGCTCTGAGTGCTCATCATAGATATATACTAGTTCCCCAGTCATAGAATTCCAAATCTAAAAAGAATAGAGAAAATAAAACTTACAACTACCCCTTATTTTCAAAGGGAGAACAGAGGAGCAAACAAGCATCACCTGTTTTGTGGCAGATTTTCCCAGACATGAGGCTAATGAACACCTCTGCCTTCTCTAAAATATGTATTTTTCCAGGTTTAAAAAAAAAGTTACTTGCAAGTGTATACATGTGACCTTTCTATAGCATAATTAGAATCTCATGAAAACATTACATTCTTCAAGGGCAAGATTGCACATGTTCATATGAATGACAGCAGGCAGAGATGTAACTGCTATAAAAACTATGGAAGGCGCACGTGGGTAGCTCAGTCATTTGAGAGTCCTACACTTGATTTCAGCTCAGATCATGATCTGATAGGTTCAGAAGATCAAGACCCAAGTTGGGCTCTGCGCTGACAGCAAAGAGCCTCCTTGGGATTCCCTCCCTCCCTCCCTCTCTCTCTCTCAAAATAAACAAACTTTAAATAAATAAGAAGTATAGAATAATGGACTTTAGATCAGAAGGATTAAGTCCAAGACCTGGCTCTACCATTTATTATTTGTGTGTCCTTAAGTCCTTAATTTATCTGCATCACAGTTCAGTCTTCTATAAAATGAGGATACTTATACCTGTCCTACACAATTCAAGGTATCAAATGAGATAAAGGATGGGGAAAACTGAGAGCTTTCCCCTTAAGGTCAGGAACAAGACGAGGATGTCCACTCTCTCCATTGTTATTCAACATCGTTTTGGAAGTCTTAGCAATCAGACAACACAAAGAAACAAAAGGCATCCAAATAGGCCAGGAGGAGGTCAAACTTCCACTCTTTGGGGATCACATGATACTTTATATTAAAAACCCAAAAGATTCCACCAAAAGACTGCTAGAACTGATCCGTAAATTCATCAAAGTTGCAGGATATAAAATCAATGCACAGAAATCGGTTGCATTCCTATACACCAACAATGAAGCAAAAGAAGGAGAATTCAAGGAATTGATCCCATTTACAACTGCACCAAAAACCATAAAATACCTAGGAATAAATCTAACCAAAGAGGTGAAAAATCTATACACTGAAAACTATAGAAAGTTTATGAAAGAAATTGAAGAAGACACAAAGAAATAGAAAAAGATTCCATGCTCCTGGATAGGAAGAACAAATAGTGTTAAAATGTCAACACTACCCAAAGCTATCTACATATTCAATGCAATACCTATCAAAATAACACCAGCATTCTTCACAGAGCTAGAACAAACAATCCTAAAATATGTATAGAACCGGAAAAGACCCTGGATAGCCAAAGCAATCTTGAAAAAGAAAACCAAAGCAGGAGGCATCACAATCCTGGACTTCAAGCTATACTACAAAGCTGTAATCATCAAGATAGTATGGTACTGGCACAGAAAGAGACACTCAGATCAATGGAACAAAATAGAAAACCCAAAAATGGATCCACAAACATATGGCCAACTAATCTTTGACAAAGCAGGGAAGAATATCCAATGGAATAAAAACAGTCTCTTCAGCAAACGGTGCTGGGAAAACTGGACAGCGACATGCAGAAAAATGAACCTGGACCACTTTCTTATACCATACACAAAAATAAACTCAAAATGGATGAAACACCTAAATGTAAGACAGGAAGCCATCAAAATCCTCAAGGAGAAAGCAGGCAAAAAACCTCTCTGACCTTGGCCACAGTAACTCCTTACTCAGCACGTCTCCAGTGGCAAGGGAAACAAAAGCAAAAATGAACTATTGGGACCTCATCAAAGGACCTCATCCTTTGCACAGCAAAGGAAACAATCAGCAAAACTAAAAGGCAACAGACGGAATGGGAGAAGATTATTTGCAAATGACATATCAGATAAAGGGTTGGTATCCAAAATCTGTAAAGAACTTATCAAACTCAACACCCAAAAAACAAATAATCCAGTGAAGAAATGGGCAAAACGCATGAATAGACACTTCTTCAAAGAAGACATCCAGATGGCCAACTGACACATGAAAAAAATGCTCAACATCACTCATCATCACGGAAATTCAAATCAAAACCACAATGAGATACCACCTCACACCTGTCAGAATGGCTAACGTTAACAACACAGGCAACAACAGATGTTGGCGAGGATGTGGAAAAAGAGGATCTCTTTTGCATTGTTGGTGGGAACGCAAGCTGATGCAGCAACTCTGGAAAACAGTATGGAGGTTCCTCAAAAAATTAAAAATAGAACTAGCCTACAACCCAGCAATTGCATTACTAGGTATTTATCTAAGGGATACAGGTATGCTGTTTCAAATGGGCACATGCACCCTAATGTTTTTTTTAATATGAAATTTATTGTCAAATTGGTTTCCAAACAACACCCAATGCTCATCCCAAAAGGTGCCCTCCTCAATGCCAATCACCCACTTCCCCCTCCCTCCCACCCCCCATCAACCCTCAGTTTATTCTCCGTTTTTAAGAGTCTCTTATGGTTTGGCTCTCTCCCTCTCTAACCTTTTTTTTTTTTTCTTCCCCTCCTCCATGGACTTCTGTTAAGTTTCTCAGGATCCACATGAGAGTGAAAACATATGGTTATCTGTCTTTCTCTGTATGGCTTATTTCACTTAGCATAACACTCTCCAGTTCCATCCACATTGTTACAAAAGGCCTTATTTCATTCTTTCTCATTGCCACATAGTATTCCACTGTGTATATAAACCACAATTTCTTTATCCATTTGTCAGTTGATGGACATTTAGGCTCTTTCCATATTTGGCTATTGTTGAAAGCACTGCTATAAACATTGGGGTACAAGTACCCCTATACATCAGCACTCCTGTATCCCTTGGGTAAATTCCTAGCAGTGCTATTGCTGGGTCATAGGGTAGATCTATTTTTAATTTTTTTAGGAACCTCCCCTCTTTTCCAGAGCAGCTGTACCAGTTTGCATTCCCAACAGTGCAAGGGGGTTCCCATTTCTCCACATCCTCTCCAGCATCTATAGTCTCCTGATTTGTTCATTTTAGCCACTCTGACTGGCATGAGGTGATATCTCAGTGTGGTTTTGATTTGTATTTCCCTGATGAGGAGCGACGTTGAGCATCTTTTCATGTGCCTGTTGGCCATCTGGACGTCTTCTTTAGAGAAGTGTCTATTCATGTTTTCTGCCCATTTCTTCACTGGGTTATTTGTTTTTCGGGTGTGGAGTTTGGTGAGCTCTTTATAGATTTTGGATATTAGCTCTTTGTCCAATATGTCATTTGCAAATATCTTTTCCCATTCTGTTGGCTGCCTTTTAGTTTTGTTGATTGTTTCCTTTGCTATGCAGAAGCTTTTTATCTTCACAAGGTCCCAATAGTTCATTTTTGCTTTTAATTCCCTTGCCTTTGGGGATGTGTCAAGTAAATTGCTACGGCTGAGGTCAGAGAGGTTTTTTCCTGCTTTCTCCTCTAGGGTTTTGATGGTTTCCTGTCTCACATTCAGGTCCTTATTCCATTTTGAGTTTATTTTTGTGAATGGTGTAAGAAACTGGTCTAGTTTCATCCTTCTGCATGTTGCTGTCCAGTTCTCCCAGCACCATTTGTTAAAGGGACTGTCTTTTTTCCATTGGATATTCTTTCCTGCTTTGTCAAATATTAGTTGGCCATACTTTTGTGGGTCTAGTTCTGGGGTTTCTATTCTATTCCGTTGGTCTATGTGTCTGTTTTTGTGCCAATACCATGCTGTCTTGATGATTACAGCTTTGTAGTAGAGGCTAAAGTCTGGGATTGTGATGCCTCCTGCTTTGGTCTTCTGCTTCAAAATTACTTTGGCTATTCGGGGCCTTTTGTGGTTCCATACAAATTTTAGGATTGCTTGTTCTTGCTTCGAGAAGAATGCTGGTGCAATTTTGATTGGGATTGCGTTGAATGTGTAGATAGCTTTGGGTAGTATTGACATTTTAATAATATTTATTCTTCCAATCCATGAGCACGGAATATTTTTCCATTTCTTTATATTTCTTCAGTTTCCTTCATAAACTTTCTATAGTTTTCACCATACAGATCTTTCACATCTTTGGTTAGGTTTATTCCTAGGTATTTTATGGTTCTTGGTGCAATTGCGAATGGGATCAGTTTATTTGTCTTTCTGTTGCTTCATTATCAGTGTATAAGAATGCAACTGATTTCTGTACTTTGATTTTGTAGCCTGCGACTTTGCTGAATTCATGTATCAGTTCTAGCAGACTTTTGGTGTAGTCTGTCGGGTTTTCCATGTATAATATCATGTCATCTGCAAAAAGTGAAAGCTTAACTTCATCTTTGCCAATTTTCATGCCTTTGATTTCCTTTTGTTGTCTGATTGCTGATGCTAGAACTCCTAACATTATGTTAAACAACCCACACACTTCTAAAACTCAAACGGGAAGAAATAGAAAGCTTGAACACACCCATAACCAGCGCAGAAATTGAATCAGTTGTCAAAAATCTCCCAACAAATAAGAGTCCAGGACCAGATGGCTTCCCAGGGGAATTCTACCAGACATTTAAAGCAGAGATAATACCTACCCTTCTCAAGCTATTCCAAAAAATAGAAAGGGAAGGAAAACTTCCAGACTCATTCTATGAAGTCAGCATTACTTTAATTCCTAAACCAGACCTAGTAAAAAAAGAGAACTACAGGCCAATATTCCTGATGAATATGGATGCAAAAATTCTCAATAAGATACTAACAAATCGAATTCAACAGCATATAAAAAGAATTATTCGCCATGATCAAGTGGGATTCATTCCTGGGCTGCAGGGCTGGTTCAACATTCGCAAATCAATCAATGTGATACATCACATTAATAAAAAAGATAAGAACCATATAATCCTGTCAATCGATGCAGAAAAAGCATTTGACAAAATTCAGCATCCTTTCTTAATAAAAACCCTCGAAAAAGTCAGGATAGAAGGAACATACTTAAACATTATAAAAGCCATTTATGAAAAGCCCACAGCTAATATCATCCTCAATAGGGAAAAACTGACAGCTTTCTCCCTGAGATCAGGAACACAACAGGGATGTCCACTCACCACTGTTGTTTAACATGCACCCTAATGTTTATAGCAGCACTATCAACAACAGCCAAAGTATGGAAAGAGCCCAAATGCCCATCGATGGATGAATGGATAAAGAAGATGTGGTATATACATACAACAGAGAATTACTCAGCAATCAAAAAGAATGAAATCTTGCCATTTGCAACTATGTGGATGGAACTAGAGAGTATTATGCTAAGTGAAATTCGAGAAAGACAAATCTCATATGACTTCACTCATATGAGGACTTTAAGACACAGAACAGATGAACACAAGGGAAGGGAAGCAAAAATAATATAAAAACAGGGAGGGGGACAAAACATAAGAAACTCTTAAATATGGAGAACAAGCAGAGGGTTGGTTACTGGAGGGGTTATGGGAGAGGGGATGGGCTAAATGGGTAAGGGGCATTAAGGAATCTACTCCTGAAATCATTGTTGCACTATATGCTAACTAACTTGGATGTAAATTTAAAAAAATAAAAAGTTTTTTTTTAATGAGATAAAGGACATGCTAAGATTTCTGACTTCAACTTATAAATAAATAAGTAAAGACAAATAGCTCAGTGAAAAAAATAAAGGCTTCTGATTCTGAGGGAAACCTAAGCTTTCAACCCTGGCTCCATTACTTATCAGTTGATGTGAGCCTGGACAAATGACTTCATCTCTGAACTTGTTGCCTCATCTGTTAAATACTTACTTTACAAGTTGTAGTGAGAAAATGATAATGTAATACAACAAAGTGTTCAGTATAAAGCTTCACAAGGTGTTAAATTCCCAAGTAAAAGAATAATCATTTTAGTTACTATGTAAGACAACTAAGCAGTGTGTTCTATCTAACAACAAATGAAAGAAATAAATTATCTAATCTCACTGGGCTCTGGACTTTTCAGAGGTACTAATTTGCCTCTTATAGCATTTTGTTTTTAATTTTTAAGTAAGCTCCATACCCAAATAGGGCTCAAACTTACAACCCCGAGATGAAGAATCATGTGCTCTACTGATTGAGTCAGCCAGTCACCCCACATTTTATCTTGTCAAAGCACTCCCCAGAGGCCCAAAAAGTTTATTTTTATTTAATACACATTTCTGCCTCTTGTTTTGTTTTTGAGTACTTAGAAAGCAGAAACACAGTGTTATTTCCTTTTACTCCATTTGGCTCTGACTGTGGAACTACAGGAATGGCCAACTCCAAGTCTGACTCAGAGTAGAAGCTATGGAGTAAATTAACGAGTTGGTTGTAAAGCCACTTGGAGTCCATTCTATCAAGAAGTAGATTTTTCCAAGGCCTGAATTTAGTCTGAAAACTCCAAAGTCTTCTTCAAGTGGATCCAGACCCTAGGAAAACTTCCAAGCCAATTTTCTTGCTCCCAGGTCCACTAAGACCCAGTTACACACCTAACCAGTTACGACATTCTTTAAAAAAAAAAAAAAGAGGGGCGCCTGGGTGGCGCAGTCGGTTAAGCATCCGACTTCAGCCAGGTCACGATCTCGCGGTCCGTGAGTTCGAGCCCCGCATCAGGCTCTGGGCTGATGGCTCGGAGCCTGGAGCCTGTTTCCGATTCTGTGTCTCCCTCTCTCTCTGCCCCTCCCCTGTTCATGCTCTGTCTCTCTCTGTCCCAAAAATAAATAAAAAAAACGTTGAAAAAAAAAAAGATTTAAAAAAAAAAAAAAAAAAAGAAAAAGAAAAGAGAAAAAGAAAAAAAGAAAAAGGCTGGGGCTTCTGGGTGGCTCAGTCAGTTAAATGTCCAACTTTGGCTCAGGTCATGACCTCACAGTTCGTGTGTTCTATGCAGACAGCTCAGAGCCTAGAGCCTGCTTCAGATTCTGTGTCTCCTTCTCTCTCTGCCCTACCTCACTCATGCTCTTTCTCTCTCTCTCAAAAATAAACATAAAAAAAATAAAATTTAATTTAAAAAAAAATTTTTTTAAAGCCTGAAGTGAGGATCCCCCTCCACTTATCAGAAAAAAACATTCCCCTGGACTTCGGTCTCTCCTAAATTCCACATAAATGCTCTGGCAGAAAGCCAAATTTAGGAACGAGACAAGAAAGAATTAAAAAAAAAAAAGAAAAAAAGAAAAAAAGGAAAAAAAATAACAAAGATAAAAATTAACCTGTGTTTACTTTTTTTTCTCTATTTACTTTGTAGACTAGTAACTGAATTGCTAGTTTGTTCATGCATCTAGATTTGCAGTGAATGTAGTTCATAAAGGTTAAAAAAAATTTTTTTTAAAAACCTGGGGGGCGCCTGGGGTGCTCAGTTCGTTAGGCAACTGACTTTGGCTCAGGTCATGATCTCATAGTTTGTGAGTTCGAGCCCCACATCGGGCTCTGTGCTGACAGCTCAGAGCCTGAAGCCTACTTCAGATTCTGTGTCTCCCCTCTTTCTATCCCTCCCCTGTTCATGCTCTGTGTCTGTCTCTCAATAATAAATAAACGTTAAAAAAAAATTTTTTTTTTTAATTAAAAAAAAAAAAAAACCTGGGTTGCCCTTCACAGACTAAGCATTTTACAACAGGAATCCAATCTCAGACAATAATTTTGTGCAGCAATACTTCCAATCACAATGCATTCAAAGATTCCAATTGGTATGTATCTCATAGACTGATCAATAAATGGCAGACATATTCATTAATTTGTAATTGTTTCTCTTAGCTGCCTGGTAAATATCTCAGGCTGAGAAACCTAGGCATTTTGCTGGTGCTTAAAAATAAGGACTATTAGGGGCACCTGTTACGCATCTGACTTCGACTCAGTTCATGATCTCAAGATTCATGGGCTCAAGCCCCGCATCAGGCTCTGTGCCAACAGCTCAGAGCCTGCAGCCTGCTTCATATTCTGTGTCTCCTTCTCTCTGCCCCTCCCTTGCTCACGCTCTCTCAAAAATAAACAAACATTTAAAAAAAAAGATTTTTTAGACAGTGTTAATTTACAGTTGAAACTGGTTTGCCTCAAGTTAGTAATCAATAGGCAAGTCTTTTATCCCTACTTACCCTAGTCCCTCTAGTATGGAAAAAGAAAATGAATTCTGTGGTAATTACAACTCTAGAGAAAAATACTTCCCTACCTTCACTTTTTTATCCACTGAGCAGGTTGCTATGAATCTGTCATCTGCAGAGAATGCACAACAAAGCACTTCATCCTCATGAGCCTTGATTTCCAGAAGTTTCTCTCCTGTTTCAGCTTTGAACACCTGCACAAGCAAAAATAAAATCTTTTTACCATAAACCACTGGCTACCATTCAATAAAAATCTTTCTTTTAAAGATCTTATTCAGTATTATTTTGCAATAGGAGTGAACGTTGGCAAAAACAGTCCAAACAGCAGAAATATCCGTCAGAATTTATATGCCTGAACATAGAGAACTATCCCTTGTTAAATGTTTTTAATATCAATAAAAAGAGCTAGCAGAGTATAGCTTCAGTTCTTGAGATTAGTTTGGCAAATTCTTTTTTTTTTAAATAATGAAGTACACATATAAAAATAAGGTTTCCAGTCATAATCTTATAAAGACTAAACCTAGTCTGAAAATCAAAGTTTTAACTAATTTGATCCTGTTTCCTTCCAAACCAAAAGGTACAGTACAGATTTAAAGAAAAGCATTCATTCATATATTCTGAAAAGAAATGAGAACTTAAGAAATTCCTTCAAGCACCTTAGAAATAATCTAGTCCAATTCCTATTTACAGTCAGAAATCTATGCTTGAGCCTGTACTAAAATAAGTATTTTATTAAATAACTTTTTAAATCAAAGCCCAGTTCACTATGCTAGGGAGTCCTTATGTCTTTTAACAATTTTCATTTCCTCATTACCCCTAGCTGGTACACAGATGACAGAAACTTATTGCTAGGGTAAAAGGTACTTTCATGCCACTTGGCAAATTTAAAATAATGAAAATGCACAACCCTATCTCTTAAATCTCCAGAGAAAGTTTTCATAAAATATTCCAGAGAGTTAGATTTCTCTATTTCTAATGTACAATTTTCTTCAATTTTAGTATTTAAATATGTTCTAATATGCACAGTATCAGGTACATGCCTCTTCCAATTTTTCTCAAGAGATTTGTTTTACCTGTAAGGTTTTATCAACTCCACAAGAAGCTATTCTTTGACCATCCTCAGAAAAGCAAGCATGGTAAACAGCATCTGTATGGGGGCGGACAACTAAGCGGGAAAGATTCTTGTTGTTTTTTTTGTTTCTACATACAAGGAGAAAATGAACAGAAACCCAATAAGTAAAAGTAATTTCTTTCAATAATGAAGTAAACTGTCGTTTAATGTTGTATTGCCAAAAATACAAAATTCTTAAAATTAAGTTACCAACTTGTAAATGACAGCATAGATCTCCTGAAGGAAAAAAAAGCATAACAAAAGTGGCTTTTTAAGAGAAATTCTACCCTCTATCAAGCAACCTGTCATATGTTGCAAATGACAGAGTTGGGAGAAATCTAATCAAATACATGTTGCTTTCTATTTCCCTTGATACATTAATGATAACATGTGTAGAGAAAACATTATATAAGAATACTCTCAAAAAAATCTCCATTTTTAAAAGGAAAGAAGCCATACTAAAGTACGACACTACACCCACTGTTAGGATGATGTACTTTAAAACTGTTCTTCTCTAACCACAATTAGGTATAGAGAAAAAAAGATCAAGCAATGTCCTTTTATTTATATTTTAGTCTGCTGAATACTATTCCACTAGTATAGGTAATATGTTATTTCTCATGGGCTAAAGGGGTAAAAGAACAGTGCCAGAATTTCATATACATATGCCCCAGTCACCTTGAATACAATTAAATATGTTAAATGGCATCACGCTTATTTTAATAGTCAGATAAACCTAATGAATAACCCTACTTCTACTACTTATTAAGTGTGTAAACTTAAGCAAATGACCTAATACATTTCCATTTTCTCATATGTACAATGGGAGTAAGGGTACCTGCTCTAAACAGTTTCCGACACATAAGGATGCCATTGTTATTATTCTTTAAAAAAAATTAATCACACACAAGTTAGGCCAAATGAAATAAGGGAACACAAAAGGTAAATCAGATTTAGACCTTACTTAGAAAGTATTATAATTCAGGAGGTGCCTGGGTGGCTCAGTTGATTGAGCGTCTGACTACTGCTCAGGTCATGATCTCATGGTTCGTGGGTTCAAGCCCCACATTGGGCTCGCTGCAGTCAGCACCCAGCCCATTTCGGATCCTCTGTCCTTCCCTCTTTCTACCCCCTTCTACTCACACTCCCTCTATCAAAAATAAACATTTGAAAAAAAAGTATTATAATTTACTAGAAACAACAAAACAAGTAACTGTAATATAATAAGAAGAACTAGAGTAATGAGAACCTGGAAGAAAACCAGGTAAGTTACTAGCAAAGTTTATAGGATTAGATTAAAAATACTCTTCTCTCTCCCCTTGATCTAACTACTCAATTCCCCAAAAAAGGGTCAGAAAGTGACCTGTCCCAGTGATGGGCATACAGTGGATGGCCAAAAAAGTATTAAAGAAATAACAAATGAATGCATGAACAAATGATTTCTCTGAAAGCTAAAATTAAATTAAATTTAAGCTGCTATCCACCTAAACCGTTCTATAGAAAAAGAAATTTTCTAGTACAGGAATAAGGCATTCTTTAACTATGATCTGGTCAAACCCACTTAAAAAATTTAGCTATGAATGACTAACGATTCTGTGAGAGAACACCATGGGTTGAAACACAGTTGACAGAATGGGGAAAAAACCAACAAAAATAAAACAGCAAGAAACATTAAAAAAAACAAACTCAACAACGCAAGAGAACAAGAACTAAACCTATGCCCATTTGACATCAGACCTTGTATTAAAATTCTATTTCAACCACTCACCAAAACACCAATGCCGTCAATCCTCCACAAATTTCTAGTGCGTACCAACTATATGGGCCAGGCAAAATGCTAAATGCTATTCTTAGTAATTAACTATTAGATATTAAACACTTTCTATGAATGAGGTACTGCTCTAAGCACTGTGTGTGTGTGTGTGTGTGTGTGTATGCACATAGTCATTTAATCTTCTCAATAACGCTATGAAATAGCAACATTAGGTGAGAGAAGTTGAATAAAATTCCCTGGTTATATACAACTAATAAAGCAGAGCTGCATTTCATGCCTAGGCAATCTAAAGCCAAAGTCTGTTATTTTAACCTCCAAACTATTCTAGAGTACAGAATGTATGGACTAGTAACAGAAAAGTAGGCAATCACCATAAAGTGAGATAAATGCTATGATAAAGTGTGCAAGTATTCTAGAATACAGACAGGTCTACCCTAGCCTCAATGAGTTAAGAGACTGCTTCAGAGAGAGAGTAAACTTCTTCCCAGGAAAGAATTAAAAGAATAGTTAACTCCAGGAAATGAGAAGGTGAGAAAAGATGGGGAGTCTGTCTTTTTTTTTTTAAGTTTGTTTATTTTGAGAGAGAGCGAGCGAGCATGCGTGCAAGTGGGGGAGGGGCAGAGGGAGAGAGAAAGAATCCCAAGCAGACTCCACACTGCCAGCACAGAGCCAGATGCAGAGCTTACACTCATGAACTGTGAGATCATGACCTGAGTTGAAATCGGATGCTTCAACAACTGAGCCACCCAGGCATCCCTGACTTTTCATTTTATATCCCTCTAGTATTATTTGATTTTTAAAAAAAGCAGAAACACAGATTACTTTAAAATAAAAATAAAACAAAAAATTAATATTTAATTTTAAAAACACTTTTTAACGCTTTTGTGGAAACTTCCCAGAATTCCTCACCAATCCAAGTTAATAACCCACTTCTCAGTTCTATGTTATACACATTTCTGTTGTTGCACTCATCACATTATGTTTAATTATTTGCTTCAACTTTTTTCTTCATTAATAGATTATAAGTTCCTTCAAGAGAGCCTTAGCACCTAGTAACAGTGCTTAATATTAGCACATTAGACAAACTCAAATATTTGCTAAACTAAGCTGAATTAGGGCAATCACCCATGGCAATCTGACTTATTTGGAAAGAGGGCCCAGGACTAATAAATATTGCAGATCAACCTAGAGTTCTATTCAGATATAAATTATACATGTGAAAAGTCAACCATTCACATTCATTATCTCTAGCTATAAGAGAACCATGGCATATAGAAGGTGCATAGAAAATAAAATGAGACAGGGGCACCTGGGTGGCTCAGTCAGTTAAGTGTCTGACTCCTGATTTCATTTCAGGTCATGATCTCACCATCGTGAGATAGAGCCCCAAGTGAGTGTATAGCCTACTTGGGATTCTCTCTCTCCCTACCCCTCCTCCACTCATGCTCACACTCTCTTACTCTCTAAAATAAATAAATATTAAAAAAAGAAAGCTAAACAGATCCAGGTTTTTTTTTATTATTAAATTTTTTTAATGTTTATTTTTTTTTTTTATTTAAATTTTTTTTTTTTTTTTTAACGTTTTTTATTTATTTTTGGGACAGAGAGAGACAGACAGAGCATGAACGGGGGAGGGGCAGAGAGAGAGGGAGACACAGAATCAGAAGCAGGCTCCAGGCTCCGAGCCATCAGCCCAGAGCCCGACGCGGGGCTCGAACTCACGGACCGCGAGATCGTGACCTGGCTGAAGTCGGACGCTCAACCGACTGCGCCACCCAGGCGCCCCAATGTTTATTTTTGAGAGACAGAGATAGTGTGACAAACTGCGAATGGGGGAGGGGCAGAGGGAGAGAGAGAGGGAGAGAGGGAGAGAGAGAGAGAGAGGGAGAGGGAGAGGGAGAGAGAGAGAGAGAGGGGAGAGAGAGAGAGAGAGAGGGAGGGAGAGAGGAAGAGGGAGAGAGGAAGAGGGAGAGAGGGGGAGAGAGGGGGAGGGAGGGGGAGGGGGAGGGAGGGGGAGGGAGGGGGAGGGAGGGGGAGGGAGGGGGAGGGAGGGAGGGGGAGGGGGAGGGGGAGGGGGGAGGGGGGAGGGGGAGGGGGGAGAGGGGGAGAGGGGGAGAGGGGGAGAGGGGGAGAGGGGGAGAGGGGGAGAGGGGGAGAGGGAGAGAGGGAGAGAGAGAATCCGAAGGAGGCTCCAGGCTGTCAGCACAGAGCCCAACGTGGGGCTCAAATCCATGAACTGCGAGATCGTGACCTGAGCCAAAGTCAGACACTTAACCAACTGAGCCATCCAGGCACCCCTAAACAGATCCAGGGTTTAAATCCCATTCAACTAACTACATGAGCTTAATCAAGTCTCAACATCTCTGCAATTTTCTCATTTGTAAAATAGAGAATATTTATCTTATAAGGTTTGAAGATAAGTAACGTGCACATATCGTGTGTAACAGGCATTAAATAGATGATAGTTTACCCTTTCATTTTTCTAATTGGTAAGATTAAGGCAAGAGTAAAACTGAACAGCCTCTTTTAGGAATAAGAATCAAAATTCAGTGGAAGTTTTATTAGTGCTATGTGAAAAGCAAGTGTTAATCACTATATATCCAAGATCTCATTTCAATCTTCACAAAAATAATACTTCAAAAAACTGTTATCTCTATTATATATGAAAAAGAAAAGCAACCTGTAACTTATTCAAAATCACAAAAACATATCAGGTTTTATTTTTATTTTTTTTAACGTTTATTCATTTTTGAGACAGAAAGAGACAGAGCATGAATGGGGGAAGGTCAGAGAGAGAGGGAGACACAGAATCTGAAACAGACTCCAGGCTCTGAGCTGTAAGCACAGAGCCCGACGCGGGGCTCGAACTCACGGACTGCGAGATCATGACCTGAGCCGAAGTCGGACACCCAACCGACTGAGCCACCCAGGCGCCCCAAACATATCAGGTTTTAGAACTGAGACTCAAACCAATGTCTGAGGTTTCAAAGCCCATATTTTTCACTAAGATACTAGGTTATAGTAAGTAAACCATTTGATGTTAATATTTAGTATAACTGGTCAAAATGCCTATAGGCAAGCATCTATTTCTATGGACTCTGAAAATATGCATTTTTCCAATGCTTACTTCTCCAAAACTTTTCAGTAAGTAAGAATGCTTATTAAAAGTTCCAGCCTTTTCCAAAGTAGTTACATCTTCCTGGAGTGAACTTATTCACTACCTGAAAAATAATGACATAATTAGCACTCTGCTCCCCTTTGGTTTCTCTCCTAACCTACTTACATCCACTCCAGGTAAAGCATTCCATTATCGACCTCCTGCTTGGCCTGCAGCTTAGCTTGCTGATAAACTTCTGAAGTTTCTGGTTCACAGAGACCCAGTTGAACAATATTAGGAAATGGCTGTCGTCCAAGAAGGTGTCCATTTAATGATAAAAACTCTTGGAAATTTTCACAGACTGCACAATCCTACGAACAAACTGAAATCTCTTAGAAATATAACCAGAACCAAGATCTGACATTTTTCTGTTTCTGTGATCTTGTCAGTTTGAAAGCTTAAATGAAGATATTCTCTATATGAGCTAAAATTAAATAGCCAACCATTAAGTAATAAATACCTGGTGACCCTCTCTAAACTTTTAAACAAAGTGTAACAATGGAATACTATTTGGCAATGAGAAAGAACGAAATATGGCCTTCCGTAGCAACGTGGATGGAACTGGAGAGTGTCATGCTAAGTGAAATAAGTCATACAGAGAAAGACAGATACCATATGGTTTCACTCTTATGTGGATCCTGAGAAACTTAACAGAAACCCATGGGGGAGGGGAAGGAAAAAAAAAAGAGGTTAGAGAGGGAGAGAGCCAAACCATAAGAGACTCTTAAAAACTGAGAATAAACTGAGGGTTGATGGGGGGTAGGAGGGAGGGGGAAGTGGGTGATGGGCATTGAGGAGGGCACCTGTTGGGATGAGCATTGGGTGTTGTTTGGAAACCAATTTGACAATAAATTTCATATTAAAAAAATAAAATAAAATAAAGTGTAAAAATCTCATTATCCAACTATTACTTTCTTAATACATTGTTTTGTAAAAAATACCACTGAACACTTCACTTCCCCAACTTTCAAACCTCAATCCCATCCACATTCCCAACAGGCTAGGAAGGAAGCAAAATAATTAGAGTAATCAAGGATCAAAAAAAGGAAATTATCTCTGTTTGCCCCTTCTGTGCTGCTCATCCCCACTATTAAAACTAGAATTAAATGACAAAATGAGATGCCCTTTAGGGACTTATTCATACTAATTTATACCTTTTCATCCAATATATGCCTATATTCCACAAACTCATGAATCAGATGGGCAGGGCCTACGAGTTCAGTTTTTGCTTTAATCCAATCCAGGGAAAACATTAAAGCACAAAGTTCCTTTAAAAAAGAAGTAAGAGAAGGACATTGTTAAAGACATCAAAGAATTTTAACTCTACCACTTTATAACTCTATCCTAACACTACTGAAAGAAATTTAGCAGATAACTAGAACTTAAGGACAAAAAAGGAAGTTTTTTAAAAAGAACCAAAGAAACATTAAAAACTTAAATATAAAATAGAAAGCCTCAAAAAATACTACAAGATACAGGCAAATATTTTTGTAACCCTAGAATGAAGGAAATGGTTGTAAGCATAACACCAAAGCAAAAATACAAAAAAAAAAAAAAAAAAAAAAAAAGAGAGAGAGAGAAAGAAGTGCACTTAACTACCATAAAAATTCAAACCTTTAATATAGTTGCAAACAATATAAATAAAATTTGACAAAAAATAAAAATATTTATTTATAACACTTATGATGAGGGCTCAATATTATTATTTTATAGAAAATTCTAATAAAATAAGATAAACACCTCACCAGAAAAATCTGGTAAAGGCAATGCACAAAATAAAAGGTCAAATGGCCAAAAATCTCACCAATAATCTAAATGAAACAACAAAGATTCAGCATTTTTTTTTAAACATGTTCTTTTTTTTTAATTTTTTTTTTTTTTTAATGTTTATTTATTTTTGACACAGAGACAGAGCATGAACGGGGAAGAGTCAGAGAGAGGGAGACACAGAATCTGAAGCAGGCTCCGGGCTCTGTGCTGACAGTGCAGATACTGCTTGGGATTCTCTCTCTCTGTCTCTGTCCCTCCCCCACTTGTATTTTCTCTCTCAAAATAAATAAATAAACTTTAAAAAAAATACAAACTCTACATACCATTTGACCCAGAAACTATGCTTATAAAAATATGTCCTGGGTCACCTGGGTGGCTTAGTCAGTTAGGTATCCGTTCATGAGCTCACGGTTTGTGGGTTTGAGCCCTGAAAATCAGGCTCTGTGCTGACCGCTCACCTGGAGCCTGCTGCAGATTCTGCGTCTCCATCTCTCTCTGCCCCTCCCTCACTCTCACTCTCTCTCTCTCAAAAATAAACATTTAAAAAAAATTTTTTTTAAATATGTCCTAAGAAAATAATCAGACAAGTGTCCTTCGGCAATCTAATTATCTATAAGCCAACTGGTCACTATACAATGAAACAGTATGAAGCTTTAAAAATTTTGTCACTCTATGAGGCGCCTGGGTGGCTCAGTCAGTTGAGCATCTGACTTCAGCTCAGGTCATGAACTTGTGGTCCGTGGGTTCGGGCCCCGCGTCAGGCTCTGTGCTGACAGCTCAGAGCCTACAGCCTGCTTCAGATTCCGTCTCTCTCTCTCTCTCTGCTCCTGCCCCACTCATGCTCTGTCTCAAAAATGAATAAATGTTTAAAAAAAATTTTGTCACTTACATAAATTGACATAAAAAGATGACCATGAAATGTAGGTTAGTGGAAAAAAAAGATATGACTATTTCATTTTTTTTTAATGTATACTTATTTTGAGAGAGGGAGGGAGAGAGAGAATACCAAGCAAGCTCCACACTGTCAGAGCAGAGCCCAATGTGGGGCTTGATCCCACAAGCTAAAAAAGATCATGACCTGAGCCAAAATCAAGAGTCAGATGTTCAACTGACTAAGCCACTCGGGCTCCCCAAGACTATTTCTATTATGATCCTATTTTCGTTTTAAAGAATAAGTATATGTATCTGGGCAGAACAACTTAGAAAATTATACAAAAAAGCATTAACAATTGCCATCTTCATTTTCTTTTTAGTTTTCCTAAAGTTTTCCAATGAAAAACATTAAATATTAGAAATTACCTTTAAAAATCAGGAAAAAAAGTCTAAAATGGTGAGAAAAAACTGAATCCTGTCACACTATCAGACATGCCAAATTTTAAAAAGATGCACTGACCCAATAATCCCACTTCAAAAAAATTTTTGAAGGAAATAATGTAGGTACAAAGACAAGCAAGATTGTTCATTAAAGCATCATAAAGGCAAAAATCTGAAAACCTAAATGTGCAACAATTAAAGCAAATTTGGCACAGATATTTATCAGAATATCTTCATTCCAATGCAGATTATTAAATGTAAACTGTATTTTGCTAGGTGAAAAAAAACAGGGTACAACAATACACCCTTTTTTTAACCAAGAGATAACATATCTAAGCATAGACAAATTACTCAAAGTACATACAGTTTTCCAAAATGTTAACATTTTGAATTAGTTGAAGTAATGACTTCAAATATCATCTATGTGGTGATGATACCCAAATGTTATCCATAATGTTATGGATACGTTAAATTAAGTTATATTAAAATTATGTTAATCTATAATTTTTCCCCAGAAATTCATATTCATATATCCAACTACATATTCATTATTTCCAGTCAGATGTCTTAAAAGTATAAGAAGCAGTATATTCAAAATGAGTTCCTAACACTCCCTTCACCCCCTGACAGACATCCGAATCTCAGTTCATATCAACTCCATTCTTTCTGTTGTACAAGTCTGGAGTAATCTTGTAATACACACCAATTCCATCAACAAATCATGATGATTCTGTACCATCACTTTCTCTTTCCATGCTTTTTTCTTTCTCTGAGCACTTACTACTCCCAAAATAGCATAAATTTATTTGTCCACTATTGGTCTCCCTAGAAAATGTAAACTCAACGAGAGCAGGGACTTTGTGCCTATGGTATATGCTCACAATGGAAAACAATACCAGTACCTAACAGGCACTCAATAAATATTTGCTGAATGAATGAATATACTTTCCCATTCTTCATTCCTCTCAAAGTTTAAAATCCATACTGCCCAAAAAAGAAAGCTACTGGTAAGAAAAGAGTGAATTTTTAGGTGGTTCATTTACTAGATTTACTAAGGTACCTTTTTAAATCACTGTAGGTAAAAAGAGTAACAAAAACAAAAATACTTACATAGACTTTAATCTTATTTTTACAGGTAAAAGAAAATTCTAAACATAGGATGAAATAAAAGTGAGATAAAAAATAGTAATTTTTAAATGGGTCATCTTACTTTGTGCATGTTAGCACTAGCCATGTGGTAAGCCAGAAAATTGTACCAATACATGCAGTCCTCCTGATCTGGTGAAAGAGTATGTGGCTGGTGATGTCTCTGGAACTGAGTGACTAACTTCTTATGTAGATCCTGAAACACAAATGAAACATTTTAGAGGACAGAAACAATTTCATAACCTAAACATCACTATAGCTTACAAAGTTATTTAAAAATGTGCAGAGAATCAACCCAGAAAATACTTAATTACAAAAGGAAAAGATAGTAGCTTTACACTGGAGAAACTAGCAGGTACCACTTTAACCAAGTGATCAACATTAACATCACTGACAATAAGAAATATCGACTTCCTAATATGATGCACTGAAGACACAACATAACTTTTGTGGTATTCTTGACAAAAAAATATAACCTTAATATAGCCAGGAGAAACAATCAGACAAACGAAACTAAGAGACTCTATACAAAATAACTGAGTAGTACTCTTCAAAAGTAACCATGAAAGATAAAGAAAGCCAAGAAATTTTCATAGATTTGAGGAAACCAGGGAAACATGACAATTATTATGCAATATGGGGTCTTGATCTGAACCACAAGAAGGGCATTAGTGGGAAAGCTGGTGAAATCCAAATAAAATCTGTAGGTTAGCTAACAATATCCTGTGATTGTTAATTTTTTGGTTTTATTATAGTTACATAAGATGTTAACACTGGGGGAAGCTAGATGAAGGTACATGCATAAAACTCTCTTTAACCCTAAAGACAGTTTTGCAACTTCTATAACCCTAAAATTTCAAAGTTAAAAATTAAAAAAAAAAAAATGCACAGAGATGCAAGTACC
Organism: Panthera leo; assembly: GCF_018350215.1. Lineage (NCBI taxonomy): Eukaryota > Metazoa > Chordata > Mammalia > Carnivora > Felidae > Panthera > Panthera leo. The sequence continues at coordinate 118,871,600 of NC_056685.1, read as the reverse complement.
TGAAGCTGGTTGCGATTCTTTTCTATAAGGAAATCTACTTGAAGATCATGTAAATAATAACAAAATGATTTTCCATTCCGATCACAGAATAAGAGAGACTTATTAACAAACTCCTGCAGTATGTCTTCAACTTCTTCAGTTTCCATGTCCCAGAGAATACATAACACCTGGGAATCATTTTAAGCATTTAATGTATCACAAAATTACAATTACCAGGATTGCAGATAAGATGTTAACACACATAAACATACACACAAATCATATCATAAAGCCCTGAATAACAGCATCTCAATTTCATATGAAGAAGCTCAACTATTTGTCAAGATAGAAAAGAGAGATAACAAAGTCAGATGCTTCTCCAGCTTCACTAGAACTGAGAAATAGGAAACTAATCTGAGTTCAACACCAAGCTCTTGATGGAGACTAAGAGCAGTAGGATTTTTACATCCCCCACACCTCCTCAGTGACATGGGTCTTAACCTTCCAATATCCTCTATAACAACATCCTTGGTACTATATCAAAAGTTCCATGTCAAAAATACCCAATGATGAGGATTGCTGGTCCTTCTATTACCTTTGTAGGCACCTTAACATCCTTTTGAAGGATGGAAAGATCTGTGTAATAATCTTTGATGTCCTCTCTGAGCATTTCAACACTTATAGACATGGCTTCATCCAGAGCCTCATAATCATAAAATGAAGATTTCCTTATTCTCTTAAATTGCTTATTCTGAAGTTGCCTAAGGTAGTAATCCCAACGGTTGGGAAAATCACGTAAAAGTGCACCAATTAAAGACACTACAAGAGGAGAACCTAAAAATAAAACAAAACAAAAAACAAAGTCACTGGGTTAATACTGTGTCATTTCAAAATTACCACTAAGAGTCACATTATTCTTAAAAAACAATTTCTGCTGCATGTTACCCAAAGCCTTAAAATATTTATAAAACTTGGATTCACTTTATGCATTTATTCTAAAGAAGGCATTAGAAATAAGAAATATTTCCTTTAAGGATATCCATCACAGCATTATTTATTTATTTTTTACTTTTCTAATGTTTATTTTTGAGAGAGAGACAGAGTGTGAGCAGGAAGGGGGGGGGGGACGGCAGAGACAGAGGAAGACGCAGAACTCAAAGCAAGCTCCAGGCTCCTCACTGTCAACACAGAGCCTGATGCAAAGGCTTTGAACTCACAAACTATGAGATTGTGACCTGAGCTGAAGTTGGACATTTAACCAACTGAGCCACCCAGGTGTCCCTCAACACAGCATTATTTAAAATAGTGAAAAATCTGGGGCGCCTGGGTGGCTCAGTCGGTTAAACTCAAAGTTTGTGAGTTTGGGTCTCGCATCAGGCTCTGTGCTAACAGCTCAGGGCCTAGAGCCTGCTTTCGATTCTGTGTCTCCCTCCCCTCAGCTCCTCCCCTGCTCATACTCTATCTCTCTCTCAAAAATAAAGATTTAAAAAAAAAATTTTTAATACTAAAAAATCTTTTTTTTTAAATGTATTTATTTATTTGTGGGGGGCAAGGAGGAAGAGAATCCCAAGAAGGCTCCCTCTGCACTATCAGTGCATGGAGCAGATGTGGGACTTGAACTCACAAACCATGAGATAAAGACCTGAGCCGAAATCAAGAGTTGGTCACCTACCCAAATAAGCCACCCAGGTGCCCCTGAAATAGTGAAAAATCTTAAACAACAATAGAGAAATGACTGAATAAATTGAAGTTATCACAATATTATGCCACTAATAACTTTTTTCAAAACATAGTTAATGACATAATATTCAAGATTTGTTATATGAAAAAAGACAAGATTCAAATTATGCATACCATTGTAATCTGAATATTTTTTTCAAAGTTTTATATGTCCTAAAAGACTGAAATACTCTCGTGATGATAATAATTATCAGGTTTATGGATAATTTCTCTTTTTTCTTTATCATTTCACACATCTTTTAAATGTTTCAAAATAGGGGCATCTGGATGGCTCAGTTGGCTGAGCGTCAGACTTAGGCTCAGATCATGATCTCGCAGCTTGTGAGTTCAAGCCTCGCATCAGGCTCTGTGCTGACAGCTCAGAGCCTGGAGCCTGCTTCGGATTCTGTGTCTCCCTCTCTCTCTGCCCCTCCCCTGTTCATGCTCTGTCTCTCTCTGTCTCAAAAATAAATAAATGTTTAAAAAAAAAAAAAAATTTTTTTTTAAATTTTTTTAAGTCTTGAAAAAAATTTAAAAAATAATAAATGTTTCAAAATGGACAAACATCACCTTCACAATTAGAATACAAATGAAGTATTCTTTTCTAAGATATTTTTTAAAAGTCAATTAGCTCAGGGGCACCTGGGTGACTCAGTCGGTTGAGCGCCCAACTTCGGCTCAGGTCATGATCTCACAGCTCGTGAGTTCAAGCCCCACGTCAGGCTCTGTGCTGACAGCTCGGAGCCTGGAGCCTGCAGCCTGCTTAGGATTCTGTGTCTCCCTCTCTCTCTGCCTCTCCCCTGCTCATGCTCTGTCTCTCTCTCTCAAAAATAAACAAACATTCAAAAAAAAATTTTTTTAAGTCGATTAGCTCAAAACGAACTATCTGATAGCAGAATGAAAAAACAAGGTCTGTTGAAGCATTAACAACAGTGGAAGAAATAATCTTAAGAACTGATAGGACTATTTACAATTTTAAATTTCTGTATGTCAAATAAAATACTACAAATGAAATTAAAAAGCAGACAAAAAACTGGGGAAAGTATTTACAAAAAATGGCAAAGAGCTAATAGCTTCAATAGAGTGCCAAAAGTCAATTAAAAATCTGCTATCACAAAGAAAAGTGAGTGAAGGATAATTTCTTAAAATGCAAATATTCAATAAACAAGTAAAAGGTTTAACTTCACTTAACTTCATAAAAAATGCAAATTAAGAGAACACCATGTTACATACAAAATTAGAATACTATTTTTATAAAATCAACCAAAAAAAATTAAAACTCTGATTCTCATATTTTTTTATTCTTTGACAAAGTCATGTCTTTATCTAATGTCTCCCACTAACATATCATGGGTGTTCATTAAATATTATTTTAATGAATAAATGAATACCAAAATATTATTATCTATTTAGGGTATCAAAGAAAAACCTAAAATACTCTAGGTTCTAGAATACAATATTCTAGTAAAGTTTCTGGATGTTCATGTGCTAAATTGTCATACTTATTAGCTTAATTTACAAAAGGATAAAATTAGTATCTCTATAACCCTCTCATACACAAAATAAATAACCATACCTTTACATTCTTTTATAATACTGTGAGCTTGTTCTGGCAAATCTGCTTTCTTCATATTAACAAAAAGGGATAAAATTTCAAGTCCTTTTTCTTTTCCTAAGCCACTCTCCACAGAGACTACATATTTAGGGCCTGTAACAAAATCACACGATATAAGTAATTTGGTTAAAATATATATAAATCTAATTGAATTAAAACATAAAGGTAGTAAAAAGCATATTAACCCTTACCCATTACTGAATCTGTAACACTCTTGTCTCTGGTTGTAATAAGAATCTGACACTGATTGTCAAAAGCTTTTAATACCCAAGGATCCCAAACATCATCCAAGATCAACAGAGACCTAATTTTAAAAAAACAAAAACTTGTATTAAGTCACTAATGACATTTATTTAAAGCTTCCTTCTAAGGTCTTTTAAAATTTACAAAATAAAAGATATGTATTTCATGGCTCCTCCCCTTTGCTATATTCGTTTCACAATATACTGATACAAATAAGGGAAAAAAAATTAGACTTTCCTCTCTTCCAACCCAAAACAATGAATGCATTTTATTATTTTCTTAAGTTTACTTATTTATTTTGAGAGAGAGAGAGTGTGTGTGCGCAGAGGAGAAGGAGAGGCAGAGAGAGGGAGAGAGAGAATCCCAAGCAGGCCCCACACTGGCAGGCTCAGTCTCATGAACTGTGAGATCATGACCTGAGCCAAAATCAAGAGTCGGAAACTTAACTGAGCCATGCAGGCACCCCAATGAATGCATATTAAAGTTAAGAAACCTATAAAAACAGAACCGTGTAGGTATTAAAAAGTGGTTACCAAGTGCCTTAAAAGAAGTTTCCAAGTAATGAGGTTTTTCTAATTTAGTCTTTAAGTACCAAAACCAAATGAGAAATGAGCTCAAGGTTAGCATTAGAATCAATCATATAACAATGACCATTTTAGCCTTTTTTTTTACCTACAAAACTAGCAATTTCATATGTTCTAACATAATGCACTAGCAAGAATATTACCTTTCATTTGGTACACTAGTGGGGGTTTTTTCCATCTATAAGTCAGTTTATTTATTCCTAATGAACCTCTGTGCCAATTCTTAATTGGTTTCTCCAAAAACTTTTTTGAACTCAGCAGAACATACAGAGAAAAAAATACAACTAAAAGCTGATAGGGTAATTATACACTAGCATTTTTATACTAATGGCACATCACTTCTGTGCATTACAAAAAAAGACTCTGGGTACACATACAGCCTGGCAAATTGCCAAAGCATAAACCACAATGATGTTGATAAACAAAACGAATGACAGGGTGCCTGGGTGTCTCAGTCAGCTAAGCATCCTACACTTGATTTCAGCTTAGACCATGATCTCTCAGTTGGTGAGACTGAGCCTCATGTCAGTCTCTGCACTCACAGCACAGATCCTGCTTGGGATTCTCTCTCTCTCTGCCCCTCCCCCACTCATACACATCCACACACACACTTTCTAAAAATTAAATTAAAAAATAAATTTTAAAACAATTTAAAAAATAAAACAAAATGAATGACTTTACAAGCCATGGCCTGATACATGTGTTAGCATTTACAGTATTTTCCTAAACAGAAATCACTTTTACTTTCATAGGGAAGGGAAGCAGAACTAGGGAGAAGTTACTACACAAGAAAAGAGTATTAGTTAGTGGTCTCAATCCCATTTCCTCCAGGAAAATAGATACCAGTGACTATCAAGGGAAGGGGGCAATAACAGAGGGATCTGGAAGAGAAAGAAGCCAGAGAGAAGGGAGCTTGTTCTCTGTATTATGCATCCATTAAGAATCAACTACGAAGCTTTTCCCAAATTACTACTCTCACTCAATATTCTGATATTAATCCCTTACCAATTTAAGAATCACTGCCATACTCACCACTGTTACATATGAAAGTGTACTGCATCATCAGCTACACTGCAGCATTAAAAAAAAGTCCAGAGCCATTACCTAATTCTCACCCAATTTACTGCTGAACTCCCAAGGAAGGCTTTATTCATCATTGTACTTGCAACACTTGACCCAGAACCTGGCAGAACACTCAATGTTGGTTAAATGAACCAATGAAAGAATGGTTGTTAGATCAGGGAAATCAAAGTGATGACTGAATCCCAGCTGGTTAACTATTGATGATTATATTGTTAACATAAGCAGCAACCACACTATTGTCTCCCTTCTGGCTAATGAAAATTGCAAAACAGTTGATAACAGCGCCTGGCACATAATTATAATCTTATTTATTGAATGAATTATTTAAATAAACAAACAAAACACACTCTTGAAGTACATGGAAGTAGAAAAGTTAGATATACATATATCCAAAAGTTAATACAAAACAGAAGGGTCCCATTAAATAAATAACCCTTTTACCAGGTGCCTATATTTATTCGGTCTCTTGTTCAATGTTATCCATCAGAAACAACAGATTCAGGAGCACCTGGGTAGCTCAGCTGGTTAAGCTTCTGACTCTTGATTTCAGCTCAGGTCATGATGTCATAGTCATGAGATCAAGCCCTGCATCTGGCTCTGTGCTGGGTGTGGAGCCTGCTTGGGATTCTCTCTCTCTTTCTCTCCCTCCCCCTCTCATTGCCCCTCCCCTGCTGGCACACACACTGGTGCACACATATGCTCGCTCTCTAAAAATAAACATAAAAAAATAAAAAGAATGGATTCAAGGTAAGAAGCTTGCATTTTCTAGCAAAGATCGCTAACCAACTCACCTTCTTAAGAAATACTTCTTGAGCACCCCAGTGGTAGATAAGAGACATAGTAGTAGAATGCAAAGAAAAGTAGCAATTTTTGCCCAGTGGCAGCCACTTTTGTTTTAATACAAGACAAAGAACAGCAGAAAAGCAACGGTTCATTCTTAGATCTCTACTGAGGAGCAAGAAAAGGGTATGATGTTCTCAAACTGTCAGCAGTTAAGTCTCATTGGGACTTCATACATTAAATTTTTCTATCTGTACCGTGGGTGTTTACGCAGCATCAGAATGCGAAGGCGGTCTTTAGCCTCTTCAATATTGAGTGGAAGCCTCTGGGAGAAACTCTCATCCTGATCCAACCGTGCGCAAAGATTCTGCAGTTTCATCAGAAGCCCAGACTTGTCTTGTTTCCCAACTGAAACCCAGTGCACACCCCCTGGGAAACAACCTAGGAAAATAAATAATAAACTTAAGGCCTTTGAACAGGTGTCCTCCTTTGAAAGATTTTGGTGATTAGATTTGCTCCAATTTCAACCTCATCCTATCTTTAATTTCTCTTGATTCAGTGTATACATTTCGCTTGTAGAGTACTGTCGAGCTTTATAACCTGAATCTAAGAAGAGCTGAAGATGTGAAGAAACTGAAGTTTGAAATAAATCCGTTTATCGGTAAAATCTTACCAAACTAAAATTTAGTTTTTGTCCTATGTCATCAATGATCACTGTAAAACATAATTTCTCAAACTCAGTACTTTTGACATTTTGGGCCAGATAATTCTTTATTGTAAGGAACTTTCCTGTGCATCGTAGGATGTTTAACAGTCTCCCTGGCCTCTACCCACTATATGCTAGTAGCATTCCTCCTCCCTGGTTATGACAACCAAAGATATCTCCAAACATTGTCAAATGTCCCCCTGGGGGCAAAATTGCCTCTGACTGAGAACCACAGATATCCAGGAACACATAACTCACTCATTATGGTTCTCGTATAGAAACTTAAAGTAAGAAGTTAGGTTCAAGTCTGGCTCTACTGCTTACTAGCTATGCTATCTTTAGCAAATCACTTAACCTCACTTTCATTTGTTATACTGACGTATACTAAGGTATTATTTACCTTACCTATTTCAGAGTTACACTGAGAAATTAATAACATGTAAATTTGCTATGTTGTTAACCGTAAGGTATTATAACAGACAGGATTACTAGTGATATGGATCTGAGAGCACCTTGCAAATATTAAGCTTTGAAGTAGTAGGTACCATATAAGAATGGAAATTATTATTACTGTTACTTTAAACTGTTAACATCATTATCATTGCTAATTAAGCCACAGTATATCTTACAATACATATTTTTACTTACATAGGTATCAGGAGCCAAAAATCTTAAGCCTTCATAGACTATACTTAATCAGCTCCGTGTATAGATTAAAAAAAAAAAAAAAATGCAAGAAGGGTCCCTATGTGTAAAATATGGTGAGCAGTAGCATTAGACCATACCAGTGGCATTAACCATAAAGATTTATATTAGGTAATCATAAATAGTATAAGAAAAAACAGAAAACAGATAAAGATTAATAAGTTATAACATACCAAAGGGCAATTTTTGTTTACTGGTATTTACAAATAATTAAGTACAAAAATCACTATTATAAAAACTTAATCATCCAAAAGAAAGATCTGTATAAATGCAAAGACCTACTTATGACAGATATTCTAAGGGTTCTACATATTAATCTATTTTTAATCCACATAGTAAACTCTCAGGAAGACACTTATTTTCCCCATTTTATAGATAAGGAAACTGAGGTATAGGGAGATTGAGTAGTTTGTCCAAAGTTACACAGGTTAATAAAGTAGAGCTGGGATTCAAACCTCCAGCACCACTGCTCATTCTAAACTATTCCGCCTCCTCAAGGATATTTACTGCAGCACTATTTTAACAGAAAAAATCTGGAAACAACCTGCAATGTCCACCCTAACCACCTCTTCCCAAGCCTGAGGCAGGACCAACTGAGGAAAGAGAAAACCTTACATATAAATGAAGTTTGGAATATTAAATAGGCCTTGACATTTTAATTATTGAAATTAGATTGCTGGAATGCAAACTGGTGCAGCCACTATGGAAAACAGTATGGAGATTCCTCAAAAAGTTAAAAACAGAACTATCCCATGGTCCAGCAATGGCACTGAGTATTTACCCAAAAAATACAGAAACACTAATTCAAAGGGATACATAGCAGCATTATCTACAATACCCAAATTATGGAAGCAGCTCAAGTACCCATCGATTAATGAATGGATAAAGATGTATATATACACAATGGAATATTATTCAACCACAAAAAAAGAATGAAATCTTGTCATATGCAATGACACGGATGAAGCTACAGAGTATAATGCTAAGAGAAATAAATCAGAGAAAAACAAATACCATAGGATTTCACTCATGTGGAATTTAAGAAACAAAACAAATGAGCACAGGGAAAAAGAGAGATAAACCAAGAAACAGATTCTTAACTATAGAGAACAAACTGATGGTTACCAGAGGAGAGGTGGGAGCGGGGATGGGTTAAATAGGTGATGGGATTTGTTTGGGATGATGTATGGAACTGTTGAATCACACTATACTGCATACCTGAAATAAATATAACCTTGTAAAGAATAAAGTTACAGTTACATCAAAAAAAATTTTAAAAGAAGTACACTTGTGATGAGCACCAGATGATGCAGAATTGTTGAATAGCTGTATCATATACCTGAAACTAATCCAACACTGTATGCTACCTAACTGGAATTAAAATAAAAACTTAAAAAAAAATTAGATTGTTTTTAAAATTTGAAGTGACCTGGGGACTCTGAACCTGTACAAGGTGAGGGAAAGAATCAGTCCCAGGGAAGTTTTGAACAGGCAACACGGGAAAAAAGTTGTTTTTTGATTACACCCTATAAACTTCAATGCAATAATTATACATAACTAAACCTAGCAAAATTGCCAAGGTTTATGGTCATAAATTTACACTGGAACTAAGTTGGGTGATTTTCTTCAGCAAAGAGGAAGGAAATTATGGTCTGGATGAAGCAATGTGGAATAAGCAAGTAACTGTCTGGATGAAGCAATGGGGAGTAAGCAATTAGATCCCATCTCCTAGCAGAGAAGAAGCAATCAGCTTTTACCCAAGTAAGGAGAAACTAAAGAGCCAAGAGCATGTGCTGAGAAGCAACTGAATAATGGACAATAAAAACCTAGGTCTGAGCCTAGGAGGGTGCTAATGGGATAAATAGTGAGGATATTATGGAATCAAGAAGAAATAAGTCTTGATAGATCAGAAAACTGTAGTAGTGAACTTGAAGAATAGAATAGGTGGAGGTGGGCAAAGGGTAGAACCGGTTTAAGTTAAGATTTCAAAAGTAGTATAATTTCCGGTATTGGCAAGGACAAGGGTCCAGTCTGTGATCAAAGAAGCAAATGGCTAAAGGAAAATAAAGACAACGGTCACTGCAGATAAAGAAATCAAGAAACTGAGAGGCCAAGGTTTTGGATGACTCATCTATATAAATGTCAACTGATCTTACTAAGAGTGTCAACAGAAGAAGAGCTTAAATTTATAATTAAGAACTCCAATCATCAATGAATGAGAACAATATCATAACTGGGAAGGATCAGAGAAATGAACTTCAAAGGACAAAGACTTTAGCTGGAAAAGGGAGTATTAATGGTCTGGATGAGGCAACAGAAAGCAAGGACAACATCAAACACTTCCTAGTGCTTAAGTATATAGGGTGTAAAGGGAAAAAAGTTGCCAAACCATGGAAGGTAGCTATGGAGAATGTGGTATGGGGGGGGGGGGGGGGGAAGCAGTGGGGGAATGCCCAATTTTAGATAAGGCAAGGAAATAAACATTCTCAGAACAGGTTGATAAGATAGAGTAAGATAGAGGAGTTTCCTGATCACAGAGGAGAAAACCTAGGGGATAAGACAGAAAAGCTTGGGAATGAGAGGAGGAAACCTAGATCAGAATTGGCAATGTACTAACTAGTAACTGCATGAGAATCTAAAAGATAACAAATGACCGGGAGATAGAGAATTCTGCAAGGAACTAGGGTAAAGACAGTGCTGTGAAGCATGGTTTGATTATCAGTGAAAGCTTCTGCAAGCTCCCTTAGACTTCCCTCAGTATAAGTCTACATTTATGAAATAGTAAATCCCTGAGGTTTCCCTTAGTGTTACAGCTGCATTCTGTGTGTGCACAGGTTTGTAAATGTACAGGAAAAAAGTTTTGGAAAACTTCACTGTAAACTGTTAACCACAATTACCTCTGCTAAAGGATTTAGAATTTAGGAGAAAGGAAAAAAAAAGCAAGTGAAAAGAATTTTTACTCTTTTTTAAATGAAAATACTACTTTTGTAATTTTTTTAAAGATTTTATTTGTAAGTAATCTCTACACCCAATGTGGGGCTCAAACTTACAACCCCAAGATCAAGCATTACATGCTCTACTGACTGAGCCAGCCAGGCACCCCTACTTTTGTAACATTTAAAACAGATTTTAAACTACCTGTTGCTCCTAAGGTTTTATGTTTTGTTTTTTTTTTAATGTGTGCATTCCATTTAAAATTCCTTAAAAATCGAGGCACCTGAGTGGTTTAGTTGGCTAAGCAGCCGACTCTTTATTTCAGCTCAGGCCATGATCTCAAAGTCCACACTGTCAGCACAGAGCCTACTTGGGATTCATTCATATCCTCTCTCTCTCTCTCTCTCTCTCTCTCTCTCTCTCTCTCTCTCCGCACCCCCTCCCCCCCCACGTTGTGTTCATGCACACTCTCCCCCTCTCTCTCTCTCTCTCTCTCAGAATAAAGGAACTTAGGGGGAAAAAAAGTCATCCCAGAGTAAAAGACAACGGAAAGTGTCCAGATGTAACTAGCTAATAAATTCCTCAGATTTAAATTTAAGTACCTATTACCTAGACCAAAGGTCTTTCTCTCCTAAAGACAAATACCATATGATATCACGTAAATGTAGAATCTAAAAAATAAACAAACAAAAAGCATAAACAGACCCATAAATACAGAGAACAAACTCATAGAAGGGAGGGGAGTGGAGACACTGGGCAAAATGGATGAAGGGGAGTGGGAGGTACAGGCTTCCAGTTATGGAATGAATAAGTCAAGGAGATGAAAGGTACAGCATAGGGAATACAGGGAATGGTATTATAATAGCACTGTATGGTGACAGATGGTAGCTATACTTGGGGTGATAATGTGTAGAGTCCTCAAATCACTATGTTGTATACCTGAACCTAATGTAACATTGTGTCAACTATACTTCAATTAAAAACAAAGTTTTTAAAAAATAAAGGCACAATAATATGTTCAAAAGCAAAAAAAAAAAAAAAAAAAAAAGTCTTTCTCTCCTAAATTTAAAACAAAAACATTAGGGCATTAGAAACATATCCAGGGGGCCCCTGGCTGGCTTAGTCGGTAGAACATGTGACTCTTGATCTCAGGGTCATGAGTTCAAGCCCCATGCTGGGTACAGAGTTTAATTAAAAAGAGAGAGAGAGAGAGAGAGAGAGAGAGAGAGAGAGAGACTTAAAAAAAAAGAAACACATGCAAGAAAAAATAAAACACTGCTAGCTTTACAAAGAAAAACAAAGAGACCAGATGACCAACTCATCTGCAAATCTCCTACCATCACGGTATAACAGTATTAATTCCACATTTCAGAAAGAATGTAAACATCTTGACTATGGGCACAAGAGGGAGCAAGTCAGCCTTGAATGAGGCTTACACCTGTAATTCATTCAGGGGAACTTATTCACAAAAACACTGCCTTTAATCAGAGAAAAGTAACCCCATCCTACTTTCACATGTGATTTGTCATGGTAGCAATTAAAAATCTAATAGCATCAAAGAAATCTTAGGAAGGACAGAACGAATAGTAGACAGCCTCCAGATAAAGCTTCCATGCTTTAAAAACTCAGCATATATACACAGCGATATCAATGGTTTATAAACATGTTAACTCCTCCAGGCACCTGGGTAGCTCGGTAGGTTAAACGTCCGATTCTTGATTTCAGCTCAGGTCATGATCTCACAGTTTGTGAGTTCAAGCACCACAGAGTCTGCTTGGGATTCTCTCTCTCCCCCTCTCTCTGTTCCTTGCTCTATCACATATGCTCTCTCTACCTCTCTCTCTCAAAATAAATAAATAAACATTAAAAAAAAAAGGGGGGGGGCACCTGGGTGGCTCAGTCGGTTGGGCGTCCGACGTCAACTCAGGTCATGATCTCACAGCTTGTGAGTTCAAGCCCTGCATTGGGCTCTGTGCTGACAGCTCAGAGCCTGAAGCCTGCTTTGGATTCTGTGACTCCCTCACTCTCTGCCCCTTCCCAGCTCACACTTTGTCCCCCTCCCTCTCCCTCTCTCTCAAAAATAAACATTAAAAAAAAATTTTAAAAAACACCTGTGAACTCCTATTTTCCTACCCACACCCAAAATAAATAAAGGGTTGAACATTCGAAAGGAAACTGGGTTACTCGGGGCACCTTGGGTGGTTCAGTCAGTTAACCAACTGACTCTTGGTTTTGGCTCAGGTCATGATCTCACAGTTGGTGAATTTAAGCCCCGTGTCAGCTCTGTACTGACAGTGCAGGGGCCTGCATTCTCCCTCTTTCTCCCTCTCCGTCTCTCTCCTCTCTCTTCTCTCTCTCTTTCCCTCCCCTACTCAAGCTCTCCCAAAATAAATAAAAATGAACTTAAAAAAAAAGGAAATTGGGTTATCTAAAAATGTATAGGCATAAATAGTTAAGAATCTAATATTCTTTATTATTTATAATAATTTCTTTAAACACCACCCTAAGACAACAAAAATTCTATAAGAACCAGTATTTTTTTAATTTTAATGTTTGTTTATTTTGTGACAGAGAGCATGAGCAAGCATGAGCAAGCATGAGCAAGCATGACCAGGTGAGGGGCAGAGAGGGAGACATAGAATCCAAAGCAGGCTCCCAACTCTGAGCTGTCAGCACAGAGCCCGACATGGGGCTCAAACCCATGAACTGTGAGATCATGACCTGAGCCAAAGTCAGACACTTAGCCAACTGAGCCACCCAGGTGCCCCCAGAACCACAGTGTTAATAAAGTTTGTAAACCTTACAGCTATCGACACTTACAAAAGAAAAAAAAAAAGGTTTCATACTACAATTAAATGGCAAAAATCCAAGATTCCTATATTTTAGAATGGAAATGAACTCCAGTGACTAAAATTTATCTTCAGTAAAGTATCTACTCTTGAATTAGTGGATATACTAAAGCAGACTCCAAAAACATTAATGAACTAAATCTGAATAATAATACCATTTTAGAAGTACTTAAGCAAAATTCAAGAAGCACAAATTAGAAGACACAAAAATTCATTAATTTGACTATATCAGAATTAAAGATTTCTGTTAAAGACATCCAGGGCAAAGTTAATACAGACAAATAAAAAGAAGACATTTACATAATCTAAAACCAACAGCATCAAATATCTAGAATATAAAAGAAACTCCTAGAGAGCAAAGAGAAAAAGAAATCTCAATGGAAAAACAGACAAATGATACAAACAAAATTAAAAAAAGGAAACCCAAAAAGCTAAAAAGCTTCCTTAGAAATAGTCAAACTCAAGTTATCAGAGAAATGCAAATTAAAAGATTATACTTGCTGACCTAGCAAAAAATTATAAATCTAGATACCTAGTGTCAATAAGGAAGTGAGATTATAGGATCCCTCATACACTACTCATGGCAACATACAGATTGGAGGGCAATCAAATCTGATGTCACCATTTTCTGTAATTTAGTGATTCTGTTCCTAGGTACATACACTCAAAAAATTCTCACTTCTGTAAAAGTTCAGCCCAGCTTTGGTGGGGCTGCAAAGAGTTGGAGACCATCTATGTATCTATCAACTAGGGGAATAAACAATAAAATGTGCTAGATGCACCCCATGTAGGATAGCAATCAGGTTAACAAATAAGATATATACCCAGCAACAAAGATAAGTCTTAAAAACAGTGTCAAGAGAGGTAAGAAATAGAATAATTAACGCTATAACATTTACACAAATTTAAAATACCTGCCTACAAACAACACGTTTTACAAGAAAACATACATTACAAATATGCTTACAAAGAACATACATTAAATACACTGGAAGGATCACCTATGGGGAGGTGTGATCACCTATGGGGAGGTGATACAGTGATCAATATATTTGGTCTTCATCACTGTTCCCGGCACATAGCTGTAAAACCCTTGTAATTTCCCAAATAAGAGCCATAGGGACACCTTTTATAATATTTAGTTTTGTTCCCAGTTCCTGAAATAATGCCAGAGGTATAAAAGTGAAAATTATTCATATAAGACACTTTCAACCACACCTGAGTTTGTTAATAAAATTACTTTTGAAAAGGCTCAATATAATGGAAAAATGGGGACTGCTGCCAGGGAACCAACCATATAGAGGGTTGGAACTTCCAGCCCCATGCCCCAGATCTTCCAGACCTCTAGAGAGGGAAGAGAGGCTGGAAATTGAACTCAATCACTAATGGCCAATGATTTAATCACCTTCATTTTAATGAAGCCTCCCAAAAGGGGGGTATAGACAGCCTGTGAAATGAAGGTGTAGACAGAGTGGTATACTAGAGTTGTCAGGGAAGCTCAACACCCCTTCCCACATACCTTGCCCCTACTGCATCTCTTCCATCTGGCGGTTCCTCTTTTATATGCTTTTATAATAAACAAGTAATCTAGTACATAAAACGTTTTCCTTTGAAGCTACACTAGGGACACCTGGGTGGCTCAGTTGGTTAAGCATCCAACTTCAGCTCAGGTCATGATCTCACGGTTCATGGGTTTGAGCCTCGCGTGGGACTCCGTGCTGACAGCTCAGAGCTGGAGCCTACTTCAGATCTGTGTCACCCTCTCTCTCTGCCCCTCCCTCCCTTTCTCTCTCAGAAATAAATAAACATTAAAAATATATATATATTGAAAGTCACTCTAACAAATTAATCAAATCCAAGAAGAGGGAAAGTCCAATCTATAGTCATTTGGTCAGATGCACAGCTAACAACCTGGCTTGTGATTAGCATCTGAAGGATGGGAGGGATGGCAGGAGGACAGTCTTGCAAGATCAAGCCCTTAACCTGTGGGATCTGCCACTATTTCCAGGTACATAGTGTCAGAATTGAGTTAAATTGTAGAACACCCAGCTGGTCTTAAAGAATTACTGTGGAGATGAAACAGAAGAGGAGACACAATGGAAAAGTGTGTATTAAAGGAATGGATGGAAAGTGAGAATGGGAATTTTTTTTTTAATATATGAAATTTATTGTCAAACTGGTTTCCATACAACACCCAGTGCTCATCCCAAAAGATGCCCTCTTCAATGCCCATCACCTACCCTTCCCTCCCTCCCACCCCCCCACCAACCCTCAGTTTGTTCTCAGTTTTTAAGAGTCTCTTATGCTTTGGCTCTCTCCCACTCTAACCTTATTTTTTTTTTCCTTCCCCTCCCCCATGGGTTTCTGTTAAGTTTCTCAGGATCCACCTAAGAGTGAACACATATGGTATCTGTATTTCTCTGTATGGCTTATTTCACTTAGCATCACACTCTCCAGTTCCATCCACAGTACTACAAAGGGCCATATTTCATTCTTTCTCATTGCCACATAGTACTCCATTGTGTATATAAACCACAATTTCTTTATCGAGAATGGGAAATTTTTAAAAGAAAACAAACATAGTAGCTAAAAGCTAAGTCTTGTACCAAAAAAAAAAGAAAGAAAAAGAAAATAAAGAAAAGAAAAAGCTAAGTCTTACACAGACCCAATATGAAAACAGGTGTGAACTAAACAATGATTAATTCAATCCTCTATATATGAACATGAAATCTCAAAAAAGTATATGAAAGATATTAACTACATTATAAACTGGACTATTGCCAGTATCTTTGACATTTTCTCAAAACAAGGTGGTTAAAACTCTGAGACCACTATTTATACCATCTGATTCCTGGGTAATTAATTCCATAAGTTATTGGTCAATTTTAACCCCTAAAATTGAAAATTCACTTCAGTAATCTAGAGTGATTTAAACTGAGTTGAGCGGCATACTTCTAACCTTTAAATTAGTAAGCTATAAATATGTTTTTAAAAGGAAATTCATCATAATATTGTAAGGAAAATGCATTTCTTCACACTAAAAGAACTTAAACCAATTTTTACTCTGAAATACCCTTAGTGATCAACTTTGCAGTAGAGTGAGCGAATGAATAAATAAGTATTCAAATAAAACCTTAGCCATAAGACTTGGATGGAACTGAATCCCACAAACTTCTCTCTAATGACAACAAGGAAAAACCAAGGAATTGGGCATTTTTCTAACAAAAGAAGATCAATACTATTGACAAGGGCTGTGAAGTATACACCAAAGCAGGGTGAGTACAACAGATGTGCCCTAGCCTTCATCTTTCTAAATCTCTTAAAGGCTTACTATTTATTCCATCATTAATTTTGTCATCTCATCATAAACTCTTTTAACTGCTTATTATGTATTATAAACAAAAAAGTTATTAACAACTAGAAGTCAAGAACCATCTTTAAATTCCACTTGAAGTCACTAATGAATGAAGGCAACCAAAGACTGATGGAGCTGTCTATGAATACCTTGAGAACCCACCAGATTCATTAAGGTCAGCAGTACACCTGCGACATGTCCTAAACACTCTTCTGTACAGTATGTCCTTCCCCAGTCTATTCAATACCTTCACTGCTCTCCCAACCCTACCTAGTCTACCTAGCAAACTTCTATTATTCCTCCAAACTCCAGCTAAAATGTCATGTCATTAGAGGAGCCTGTCCTGTTCATCCTCTTCCCCCAGAGAGATAATACTTCCTTCGTTTGTTCTAACTTTGTACCACATACTTGTTTCTACTGCTCTGTTTGTCACATATAATTTGTTTACGTGTCTGTCTCCCCTACTTGACTGTGAATAAATTTCTTAGATGCACAGACTAGACCTTCCTTTTTGCCAAGCTCCATAGTAGGCTCTCAAACATTTGCTGAATACATGAATACCTGAAGCAAGAAGTCAGTCACTAGATGTCAAATGAATCTATAAAGCCTATCCACAGGGGCGCCTAGCTGGCTCAGTGAGTCGAGCATGGGACTCTTGTATTTATTTTATTTTTGAGAGAGACAGAGTGCGAGTGGGGGAGGGCAGAGAGGGACACACAGAATCCAAAGCAGGCCCCAGTCACTGAGCTGTCAGCACAGAGCCTGATGCAGGGCCCAAACTTGTGACCAGTGAGATCATGACCTGAGCCAAAGTTGGACGCCCAATTGACTGAGTCACCCAGGTGCCCCATGGGACTCTTGATCTCAAGGTTGTGAGTTCAAGCCCTACAGAGTGTAGTGATTTCTTAAAAAAAAAAAAAAAAAAAAAACCTAGGGGTGCCTGGTGGCTCAGTCAGTTAAGCATCTGACATCAGCTCAGGTCATGATCTCATGGTTTGTGAATTCAAGCCCCACATGAGGCTCTCTTGCTTTCAGCACGGAACCTGCTTCAGATCCTCTGTCTCACTCTCTCTCTACCTCTCTCTCTCAAAAATAAATAACATTTTTAAAAATAAAAAAAAAAAGTAAATTAAAAAAAAGGCCTATCTGCAAAAACCCATTGGTTGCCATAGTCAATTCCCATTTTTTTCTTTTTCTTGGGGATTACATATAAGGTAGACAAGTTACTAAAAATTTTTTTCTTAAGAGAAGCCAGGATTTTTTTTTCCCCTCAGGATTTTTTAAGTAATCTCTATATCGAAAATCCAATATAGCGTTCAAACTCCCAACCCTGAGATCTAGAGTTCCATGCTCTACTGACTAAGCCAGCCAGGCGCCCCTAAAGATTTTTAAAGATAGACCACTGATGGAAGTAATTACAGAAATGGAATTAATAGTTTAATATAGGATGCCAAATACATGGGAGAATCACCACTAGGAGAATCATTAATGGAAATGAGTTTCCAAAACTCTCCTTCTCTATAGCACTCAACTGACAGGAACGTGTAAGTCCAATACTGCTTAAAAGACAGGGATATAAAGTGGACAACCTTTCAAAATCCTTTTTCAACTCTACAATCCCCTCAATTATTAAGATACAAGGGAACTAGATTCAATCCAGTAATAATAAGTGCCATCTAATAATGAATTTATTAGACTGGTTAGCCAAGCCTCTTTGTCTGGCTATTGGAGAATATTGGCCTGGAATTGGAGAATAACAGCTTCTCCAAGATGTTCACATCCTAACCTACAGAACTTGTAATCATAGTACCTTAAATGGCAAAAAAGGACTTTGCAGATGCAATTAAATTAAGGATTTGGGGATGATATTATTCTGGATCATCCAAGGGCCCCTAGAAGAGGGAGGCAAAAAGGTGAGAGTCAGAGAAAGAGAGGCAGTGACAGAAGCAAAGATCATAAAGAGAGAAAAAGATCTGAAGATGCTATGTACCACCAGCTTTGAAAATGGAAGAAGGAACCATGAGTCCAGGCCACCTCTAGAAGCTGGAAAATGCAAGGGAAAGGATTTTCCCTAGAGCCTCCAAAAGAAACTCAGCCCTGCTGACACCATGACTTTAGCCCAGTAAGAACTACTTTAGACTTCTCACTTCCAGAACTGTACAATAATAAATTTGTGTTGTTTTATGCCACCAAAGTTCTGGTAATTTGCTACAGCAGCAACAGGAAACTAATACCATGCTTCCTTAGCCAGCAACACATGGTAATCAAACTTACCATCTAAGAAAGAATGATCTCGAACAGTTTCTGCAGCTAAAACAGACTTCCCACAACCTGCCATTCCGTATATGATGACCCATCCTGGTTCACCATTTAGTTTGAAGAGGTTCTGCTGAATTGAGTTCACCAGTTTCTTCCTAGTAACAAAGACCACCGGCCTCTGTGGCACTCCACCTTCACACAGGACTGTCCTTACTGAAATCCAAAACAAAACAAGTATGAATGAACAGAACTTTGAAATGGTTACTCAGGTCATACCATAAAAGCCAAAGAAAGCAAGGCTGGGGCTTTAACCTCAGAACTTCCAAGAGAAGATGTGGCTAGCATACTAACCTCAATGCTCTGATTTCTCAGAACATAACAAAAAAAAAAAACATAGGCCTTTCAAGATGACTACAGATAATGGAAAGCTCCATCTGCATCTGCCCTTATACACCCTATTCCTCCTTAACTCTCCAATCTCTTTTTCTCATATTAAAGACTGGAAAGGATGGTGTAAAGGAATATGGAGTTCCTTTCAAGAACATAGATTTCTAAAGATTCTTATTCTTTCCTATGCATGAGCTCAATAAACACAGAACTGGAGAAGAGCTTAAATAAAAGCCTAAAAATTGTCTTTTTAATCCCTAAAAATGTGTATTGTTCCCTCAGCAGTAGACAGCTCCCTGGGCAAGAGGAAAATGTGAGTTAACATAGGTACAAGTAAATATATTTAAATTGGAAAACCTAACTATAATTTTTTCACATGCATTTTCAGTGAACCAGTCTCTTCAACAGACTCCATTTAAAATACAATAAAACTGCAGCAATGTAGCACTGTCATAGCAATGTGATATAAGATATAATGAATACAAACCATATGAAGTTATTCCACCAACTGAATCTTTGCCACCATTCGAAGAAGAGATGACAGGAATGCCACCATGAAGAAGGCCAGCAAGATCTTTATACCCTTCATGTATTAGAGCATTGTAGAATGATATGTAGGAATAATTATCTTTTTTAAGTATCATTTTAATTAGGAGAGCTGCTCGTTGCTGCTGAGTGGGCTAAAAAAAATAAGTAGTTTAGTATACTACAAAGAGTATGTTTGCAACATAAATTAGTGGAGACCAGTGCAAGTTCTGAAATAAATTTAAGAAAACTTTTTAAAGTCATCAAATAATTATATCAAACATTTTAAATAAAAACTGGAAAGAAAAAAAAACTTTATAGCAAAGACTGCTTCAGAGGGCTTTACCTCATTTTTTACTTTTTCCTCCTCTGATACTGTTAAAACTCCATCATTAATCATACAATCCATGATGTAGGACGTTTTAATGTCCTTTTCCAGGGCTTCTCTATGTTGAAGCAAACAGTTTCGAGCTTTTGCATCCATCCTCTCTCAAATTTTTCTCTAAGCTGTCAACCATCAGCTATGGACAAAACATCAAAATTTTTGTCAGGTCAATAAAGATATGAAAAGATGTGCAACATTACTGGTAATCAAGAAATAAAAGATTTTTTTTTGGCAAAGATTTTTAAAACTGGACAAAACCCAACGCTTTCAAAGGTGTGAAAAAATGAGTTTTCATATGCACCACTTGAGGAGAGTACAAAATAGATATAACTTTTCTGGAAGGCAATAAGATATAAAAGCATTTAAGGTGAGTATTGTCTCTAACCCAAAAATCTCACTTCCAGAAATTTACCTTAAGGAGACATTTACATACGTATGCAAAGATATAAAACAAACCAAAACAAAACACAAAAAAGAGTTAACAGAGCTGTGAGTTCAAGCCACAAATTGGGTGTGGAGCCTACTTAAAAAAAAAAGTTAAGAGAGAATGTTTGGGTAAGAAAAAAACATGAAAACAAAACAAAATTAAAAACAAAAAAGATGAGGGGCACCTGGGTGACTCAGCTGGTTAGACGTCTAAATCCTTGATTTCCACTCAGGTCACGATCTCACAGTTTGTGAGATCGAGCTCTGTGTCAGGTTCTGTGCTGACAGCAAGAAGCCTACTTGGGATTCTCCGTCTCCCTTTCTCTCTACCACTCCCCAACTCGTACTCTCCCTTTCTCTCAAAATAAATAAACATTTTAATAGACACACCAAAAAAATGAAAACAACCTAAATGCCCACCAAGTATGGATTTAAAAAATTAGAGTATGTATGTAAAGTGGAATATTATACAACCATTTAAAACAAAACACATCTCTATGGAGTACCTGGGCAGCTGAGTTGGTTAAGAATCGGACTCTTGATTTCAGCTCAGGTCATGATCTCACAGCTTGTGAGTTCAAGCCCAGCCACCGGCTCCACATTGACAACACAGATGCTGCTTGGGATTCTCTGTCTCCCTCTCTCTCTGCCCCTCCCCTGCTCTTTGTCTCAAAATAAATAAACATTTAAAAACAAAAAACAAGACACATCTTCACGCACTGACATGTAAAGATGTTCACCACAAACTGATTTAAAAAATGAGAAACATGATCCCCAAAACAACACAAAATATGTTGGTATCATATAAACATATTGGGAGATGTTAGGAAGTCTATTCAACGAAAAACATTTTGGGTTACTTCCAAGTAGCAAGATTTGGTGCGTTTCCCCTTTTTCTTTTTTGTACTTTTCTATATAGTCTTAATTTTTTCAATACACATTATCATTTTTACAATTTAAAAAACTTCTTAAAAGGTGCCTGCGTGGCTCAGGTCATGGTCTTGCAGTTCATGGGTTTGAGACCCATGTCAGGCTCTGTGCTGAAAGTTCAGAGCCTGAAATCTGCTTCAGATTCTGTCTCCCTCTCTGCCCTTCCCCTGCTTGCACTGTCTCAAAAATAAAACATTTAAAAAAAGAGTTAAAAAAAAACTTACGATTTTTATAAACAGTGATCATACTAAAATCCTAATGTTTAGAAACTTGTATTAAACATTAAGACTAACCACAGCATTGTTGGTATTGAGCATTAGTTCTCACTCAAGGTGAGTGTCAGCTTTAGATCTTCATCTAAAACATATTTCTCACATGCTTACTCCACTGATGTTTTGGCTGTGCTAAGTATGACAAAGCAACAGAAAATATGCTTTGGTGTCATTCCTTGGATTAAGAGGACACAAAAAAAGAATATTCTTTACAGTATAATATTCTAAGTTCCTACCAACTTTATTTCAAATACAACACAAATTTTTCCATGGGTATAAAATCCAGATCAGAATGTTCGCAAGTTTTTAAAACATTAACAGAACTCTATCCAATGTAATACAGTGAGTGTCTAAATATATTAATTTATGGATTCAGTAAACATTTGAGTCCCTATGTGCCAAGCCCTGAAGTCTACAGAGATTAAATCATATCCCTGAAGGAATTCACAGTCTAGTGGGAGAGAAAAATTTAAAGAGATAATTAAAAGACTCACAGAAGTTTTTTTTTTTATTTTTTATGTTTTTAATGTTTATTTATTTCTGAGACAGAGCACGAGTGGGGAGGGGCAGAGAGAGAGGGAGACAGAGAATCCGAAGCAGGCTCCAGGCTCTGAGCTGTCAGCACAGAGCCTGACATGGGGCTCCAACTCATGGAATGCGAGATCATGACCTGAGCCCAAGTCGGTCGCTCAACCGACTGAGCCACCCAGGCGCCCCTTAAAGAGATAATTAGAATGTGATGTCCTAAGTGCAAAAATACAGGTAAGTACAAATCATTTGGGGTGCACAGAGAGGAGGGATAATCATTAAGTGTCAACAATGACTATATACTTTTAAAGTCACAACTGTGGCACTTGCAACATAGGGAAATAGAGCATGTGCCTATACTTGGCAAGGTTCACCTTGACATCTCATGTCCAGCATGCTAATGTCCAGTATTAGCATGAAACTGAATAATAGAAAGTTATGATTGGAATAAAGCTATATTTTTTAAACATTAATAACATTTTATGATCTCAATTTAAACATAAATGTCCCCTCTGGGGCCTGGGTGGCTTAACTGGTTAAAGCCTCCGACTCTCAGTTTTACCTCAGGTCATGATCTCTCGATTTGTTAGTTCGAGCCCTCATCCAACTCCACACAGACAATGCAGAACCTGCCTGGGATTCTCTCTCTCCCTCTCTCTCGCTCTCTGCCCCTCCCCTGTGTTCTCTCTCTCTCAAAATAAATAAACTTAAAAAAATTTTTGAACATAAAACGTCCCTTAATTTTTAGTTAATTTTTTTAGGTTATTTCGAATTGCTAAGCAAATTGACAACCTGAAACTAATTTCCAACTTTACCCATCCCCATTATGTAAATTTTAAACACGTTTTTAAACTCTGCACAAATCATAATATTCTGAAAAAATTCAGTGTCCCACTTTTGTAACCGCATCAAAATGTAAAAACAAACTCTTCAAAGATGTTAAACAGAAAGAAAGTAAAGGGCAATTTCATCCAGGAAACCAGTAATAGTTGGCTACTTCCTCTCTCAGTAATCTCTCTTCCTGGTACAGGAGCAGGATGGTTAGTTACTAATTATTCCTTGTCCCAGAATTCTGCGTCCCTGAAATCGGCTACTGAACCTCCAAAGAACCCAGCTCGGGCAGAAAAGCGAGGCACAAACTTACCCAAACCTGTGCACCATGGTCTTACTGGGAAGAGCAGCCCTGCGGGGACAGACTGGGAAGTCAAGGTGGGGGTGGCGGTCTGGGGAGGGAAGCAATGGGGGCTTCCTAAAAGGAATGTAGGGCGCGGCGCGCAGCCCCGGGGCAAGTCCGGGCCTCATAGGTGCCTACCAGAGCCTCCGTAGCCCGGGGCGCCTGAATGAATTTCGACCCCCCCCCATCCCCGGGGACCTCTGACTGGCGGAAAGGTAGATGTCACCCCCGCAGGCCGACCACACAGGCCCGGGGCGCCGAGGTGAACCCGGGTCCGAGGGCCGCCCTCTGGGTGGACCCCACCCCAGACACAAAGGGAGGAGGGCCACTCGGGCAGTCGCTCTTTCCCTTCAGCGGAGCCTGGCGTCCCTACGGACGCCGCCGCGGCTTCAAGTCCTCGAGGGTCGCTGATGGCCGAGACTCCTCACCTTCCGCTCCCTCGCCCCTTCAGGCCAGAAATACAGCATCAGCGTCCACTTGGTAACTCCCCCTCTTCGCCTCAGAACCGCGGAGCAGTCAAAGCCCGCTCCGCCCGCCCAGCCCGGACAGCGCGCGCCCGCGCACGCAAATAAATAACACTCCGAGCGCCCAGGACAGTACGCCTCCGCGCGCGCTCCAGCTGCTGCTAGTGGCCGCGCGCGCCTAAGGATGCATCCTCCGCCCCACCCCATGGCGGGGGCGTGGCTAAGCCACGGGGGCGCGCCGCCGCCCTCCCTTGACAGGGGAGGGCGGTGGCGCGCTCCACGTGGCGCGCGCTGCCCCTTCCCGCCCCCTCGCTTCGGGGCGCGCCGCGCGCGCCCGGAATCCACGATTTCTTCAGGTTTGTGGCATTAATGCTGAGGAAAGGGGAAATAAGGTCGCCAGGTGCCTTAGCTGGCGGGAGGCTGGAGGAGTCTGTGAAGCTGGAGAACGGCCGGGAAAGGAGGGGACAGGTTTCTGGGCGGCACTAAGTCCAGGAGGGGGCGCGGTCACTGCTGAGGCGTCCCGCTCACCCAGGGTGAAGCTCCCTTCTCTGGGTTTGTCGTCCTCCGGACCTCCAGACATGTTCGAGGTGAAGAGCCGGAAGAAGTCGGGACCCAAGGGAGCCCCCTCGGAGCCGGGGAAGCGGAGCGACGGTGGGAAGAACCCCGAGGCCCGGGGCGGTGGAGGCGGGGGCTGGGCGGACCCCCGGACCGGCGTGAGCCTGCTGTCGCTGGGGACGTGCCTGGGCCTGGCCTGGTAAGTGGACGTGGGCCCTGGGTCCGGCCTCCGACGGTCGCCCCGCTCTTCCCTGGGCGCCGCGCGGTTCAGCATCCCGCTGACCTCCAAACCCCAGACGTGCGGCTTCGGTTCCTCTGCCTCAAAAAAAGGACAGCCCAACTTTTTTTTTTTTTTTCCTTTTCGCTCGTTTCTTCCAACTCATTTTTACTTTGTATTAGTAATGTGCCCTGATCACTCAACTGGAGTTGAAACTAAGGCCTGGGAACCAGTCGGCCATTTTTTAAGAGATGCAGATTTGGCCAAACTTTATTAAGCGCTTGCTACGCGTCGAAAGCTTTTCCGTTCGTGTAACCCACCATTTCCTGTCCGCTGTACATTTGTTTGTCTTGGACGCAGTTGTCCCACCTTCACCCCATAACTGCCTAATGGCAGGGTTCGCAACCGTTAAAGAAGTTATTATGATCTCAGGGCAACAAGCGGTTAATGATAACCTCAGAGTTTGGAGGATTTCTCATGTGTTGATCATCGTTCATGCGTTATGAATTTAAGGTGTATTCCTAAATTCCAGATTGAATTTGACTACTGTGAAATGACAAAAGTGTAGTTCTGGTGTTCACCGAAAACTGAACATCTATAGTTTTTAAACCAAGCAAATAGCCATACATTGTTATAAGAAAAATGAATATTAGAAATAACCTTAAAACCAACTTATTAATTGTATTTTCCCCATTTTCTTGAGGAATAACCTGTTTCATCTTAATAACAGGACTGATGCTTTAAATTAAAATTTCCTCCACTTTTAATTGATTTTTAAAGTATTTAGAAGATAGTTATTCATCTTCAAGAGTAAAAGAATTCTAGAAGGGACCCTGGATGTCCTTTAGACCATTTTTGATGGTACTAAATTTTGAATTATACTCTACTGGTGACTGAGTTGAAGTTAAAAGATTTGTTACAATAAACTGAATGTTATTGAATGTGCTTTTTTAAAAAAAAGACATTATTCATCTTAGCAATATGATATTTTGTTTATGTAATATTTTGATTTTAAAGACTAAATTTATTCTTGTAAATAAACTGCTCTTATGTCTTAAAATACATGACTGTCCCGCACCTGGGTGGCTCAGTCAGTTGGGCTTCTGACCTCCACTCAGGTCGTGATCCCCCAGACGGTGGGTTCGAGCCCCAGCGTTGGACTCTGCTGGCAGCTCAGAGCCTACTTTGGATTCTGTGTCTCCCTTTCTCTGTGCTCCTCCTCTCTCTCTCTCTCTCTCTCTCTCTCTCTCAAAAATAAAAACATTAAAAAAATTTTTTAATATAAATAAAATGCATGAATTTCTTTAGATAAATAAGAATCCTTTTTTACTGAGAAAGCTATTCAGTAATAGGCTAAAAGATACAGATCTTTCTTGGCTTAGGATGGGATTACTTCCCAGTGAGCTCATGATAAATTGAAAATATCATAAGACCAAAATGCATTTAATGCACCTCACCTACCAAGTATTATAGTTTAGCCTAGCCTGCCTTAAATGTGTTCAGAATGCTTAACATCAGCAGACACTTGAGCAAAATCATCTAACAAGCCTTTTTTATAAGGAAGAATTGAATATCTTATATAACTTAATACTGAAAGTGAAAAAACACAATGGTTGTACTTGAATCAGTTGTATACTCTCTTAGTCACATGGCAGACAGGGAGCTAAAGGCTGCCACTGCCTAGCATCAGGAGAGAGGATCCTACCAAGTAGAGGATCAGGATCACATTGCTAGCCCAGGAAAAGGTCAAAATTCATGGTACAGTTTGTACTGAATGACCAAAAAGTCAAAAAAATTTAAGTCAAACCATTTTAAGTTGGGGATCATCTGTACATGTTGCTTCCTTCTCTCTGAAACCTAATACAATTGGTTTTAGTTACTGAATTTATTCTCATTAATTATCCAAAGACCCATATTCATATAAGACAAATTACATCATAAAATGTTCAACTTTTCAGTAATTTGGTTACTATTCTGGGAAAACACACTAACAAATCTATAAAGGAAAACTTGAAAGGTAGACACTTTAGTGCAGGAACTTACTGTCAGTGCTCACAATAAAAACACAAGTTACATTCAAAATTTTCACTAACCTCATTTTTCATCTTTTATCCGTTGTTTCTTGTTAGTGAAGTTTTATCTGAAAGGGTTATGCTTTAAATGCCTTGATTTTCAAAAATGGAATATGGTTACTATTTTCCTGAACATTCAGTATTGTGCCTGAAAATGAAGCTGTAGTATGAAACAGAAGGCTAAGTGGATACTAACCTTAGTGGCCCTGGAACTCCCTTTCTTGCATAAGGTCCATTATAACAACTTCCTTTGCTTATTTGCCTCTTTTTCATTACTAAGTTGAAACAAAGCCAGAGAAACCCTGTTAAGTCCTCAGTCAGCTATCTGCCACCATCTAAGATTACTAAAGGAGCTACATAGAATCAACACCCTAAGGAAATGAACACTTTTTTGTGCTACAGGGCCCTGAATCTGAGGTGTCTGTAGACAACAATAGATAGATGGAGTTGATGATGAAGTGTTATAAGGCCAACACTAAAGTAGCCAATTAACCTGGGTCCCTTTCTTCTGTATCTTTTCCTATATGATAATGAGAAGAGGCCAAAAAACAATAAGGGTGTTCTTCTCTTCCTGTAAGGGGTCTAATCCATCCATTCCATCTTTCATTTACTATAAACCCAACCCTGGTTTCAACAGTGAACAGATGTGGAACTTCCATCAACTGTAAGCAGTGGAGAAAGCTGATCCTTTATACTACTATAGGCTTGTCATAGGGATGAAAAGCAGCTGCACAAAGCAGTCTGAAAGAAAGGGCCAGCATATAAGAGAATAGCTGATGTGTAGTGTCCTAACTGCATAAATTTGTAGAGATTAAATTCTCTACAACAATCTTATGAAGTCACTTTACAGATGAGACTATAACAGAGATAAATAACTTGCCCAAGATGATTATACAGCTAGTAAATAGCAGAGCCAAAGTTGCTCAGCTCCATACCTTTTTTTTTTTTTCTGAGAGAGAGAGAGCATGTGTGATCAGGGGAGGGGCAGAGGAGAGGAAGAATCCCAAGCAGCTCTGCCAAACCTGACATGGGGCTCGAACTCATGAACTGTGAGATCGTGACCTGACCCAAAATCAAAAGCCAGACACTCAACCAACTGAGCTACTGAACCAGCTAGGTGCCCCTCAGCTCCATGCTTTTAACCAGTATGATATGCTTCCTCCCTTTGATACTAATCCTTAAGAGGCCAAGATCCTAGAAATAAAAATTCCTAGTCCAGAACTATTTATAGTCCTTTTCTAACTAGAAGCTATAGCCCTTAGTAGACCCTGTCTGTCTCATCTAAACTGAGGAAGATTGGGAATAAGGGGGCCTTGAACTTCTGTTAGAATATGCCTCTGACAAAGCCCTTTGGACACTACTCTGGATGCCAATTTCAAAAATTTAGTTTTTCAGGATTGAAGCTACTTTCTGTCAACATTGACTTCTAGAAAATCATCCTTCTCCTTAATGTTAAAATGAGTTAATATTTATAAATCATTTTAAATTTTTTAATGTTTTTGTTTTTTGTTTTTTTTTTTTTGAGAGACAGAGTACAAGTTAGGGAGGAGCAGATAGAGAGGGAGACAGAATCTGAAGCAGGTTTCAGGCTCTGAGCTGTCAACACAGAGCCCGATGCAGGGCTCAAACTCATGAACTGTGGTATCATGGCCTAAGCCAGTCAGATGCTGAACCAACTGGGCCATCCAGGCACCAATATGAATCATTTTAGAATAGTGCCTGGCACATCTAAGTGAAAAATAAAATAAATGTATTTTAACTCAGCACCATTCAAACCAGTTTTCATTTTTTTCATTACTAGCACAAAATCAGCTTAAAAAAATTTTTTTATGTTTTTATTAATTTTTGAAGGAGAGAGAGAAACAGCATGAGTGGGGGAGGAACAGAGAGAGAGGGAGACACAGAATTCGAGGCAGGCTCCAGGCTCTAAGCTGTCAGCACAGAGCCCGATGCAGGGCTCAAACTCACAAACTGTGAGATCATGACCTGAGCTGAAGTCAGACGCTTAACCGACTGAGCCACCCAGGTGCCCCATCTTTATGCTTGTTTTTACTTACATGCATTATTATTCATATGTAGCAATGTCTTTTTTTTTTTAATCTGTTGAAAAGCTAGCCATGAAAAAAAAAAACTACAAATTATCATCAGAGATATTTGCACTAATATGACATAGTTTTCTCCAAGGTTTTGCTTAATATTTTAATGTTAAAGAGAAGTCCAGAAATAGCCAGCATTAAAAGTTTTAATAAAATGAAAAGTGCTATAATGTGTTATAGTAGTGGATCAACCTTCACAAAAGTCTCTTCTAATGATTTTATTCTGAATAAACACATGGATCTACAGGATAAATCCTTGTAGTAACACTGGAGTAAAGGATGATAAAACTAATCTCTGAAATTAGACTTATTTCATTAGTGTATTCTCCATCCTTGGTCTCTGTCTAATCTCAGTAAGCCTATACTCTGAAAAGAATCTCTTAAAATCCAAGAATGAAACAGCCAATATAAAAAAGAAGTCTATACATTCATCTTTGAAAATTAGGATAATGGCATTTTCTAATAACCAGAAATTTATTTAAGTCATACTGGGGGGTGGGGGGCGCCTGGGTGGCTCAGTCAGTTAAGCGTCCGACTTCGGCTCAGGTCATGATCTTACAGTCTGTGGGTTCGAGCCCCGCATTGGGCTCTGTGCTGACAGCTCAGAGCCTGGAGCCTGCTTCCAATTCTGTGTCTCCCTCTCTCTCTGCCCCTCCCCTGCTCATGTTCTGTCTCTCTCTGTCGCAAAAATAAATAAAAACATTATAAAAAAAAGTTAAAAAAAAAATAATGTCATACTAGGGGGGTGCCTGGGTGGCTTAGTTGGTTAAGCGTCCAGCTTCAGCTCAGGTCATCTCATAGTTTGTGAGTTGGAGCCTCACAAACAGAAAGCAGGCTTTCTGCTCTCCCAGTCCATTTTGGATCCTCTGTCCCCTTCTCTCTGCCCCTCCCCCCCATAAACATTTAAATAAATAAATATCATATTAGGGACACTTGGATGGCTCAGTCGGTTGAGCAACCTGCTCTTGATTTCAGCTTAGGTCAGGATCTTACAGTTTCATGGGTTCCAGCCCCGTGTTAGGCTCTGCACTGACAGCATGGAGCCTGCTTGGGAGTCTGCCTCTCCTCTGCCCCTCCCCTGCTCGTGCTCTCTCTGGCTCTGTCAAAATAAATAAAAACTTTAAAAAAATAAAAATAAAAATCATATTAGCACATAGGAGAAAAGTCAATCTATGCTAATTATGTAACCTGGGCTTACTCAATTCACTGTTATCTCATAGGACAGAGATTAGCCATCATCAAAAGAAACTTATTTCATTCAGTATTGTAAACATTTGTTCAAAAAGCAAAAAGTTCATTTTAGTTTTGGACAGTTTTATAGCAAGTTAACCTAATAATGACATTTATGAGTCTGAAACATCACCTTAGCAATGGTACGCAAACCTCAGAAGTCTTTCATCTTTCTTTTGAGTTTTGGGATCTTTAAATGTTTGTCTTTCAATGGAAGTCAATTTCATAAAACACTATCAATTAGTAGTTCTCAGCTTGACTGAATACTCAGATAATCTGGGGAGCTTTGAAGATTTCTGATATCCAAGTCACATCCTACACCACATAAGTCAGAATTTCTGTGGGTGGGATCCAGGCATGAGACTTTTTAAAAGCAGACAAGTGACTCCAATATGTAGCAAAGCTTTTGAACCACTGGTCTATGTACTATAATTTAAGTACTTTCTTCATATGGTTCTGCTCCACTGCTTTTTGATGACTCAATAAATAACACAAAGAATTTTAACCGCTGCTTTTTCTGAGCCCAAAGAATTGAGTCAAAGTAGATGAACCAAAATGGTATTAGATCCAAAGCATTTCTTTTGTGTTTGCTTATTTCAAGTCCTATACAAACTCTATTTATTGTTTTTAAGATTTGGATAACTTTTTTATGCTTCTACCCTTTGCTACTTTATCAGATGAAGAATACAATCCAATTTTAAAATGGCATCTATCTAAAGTACACTTATGTAGAAAATAAAGTACACCTATATGACTCGTAGTGTTGAGTATAATTAATTGTAGAGCTTATACTCCCGGCATTGCATTATATCACCACTTTGACAATGACTCCTGTTTTCATAGTTTTAACTATTGTTATTTTGCGACTTCTAATCATCATCTCTCTGTCCTATTCCAATTTTATTTTCTTTTCTACATTTTAGTTTAAAAATACCTTTTTGGGGGGGTTGTCTGGGTGGCTCAGTCGGTTAAGCGTCCAACTTCAGCTCAGGTCACGATCTCACAGTTCATGAACTCGAGCCCCACGTCGGGCTCTGTGCTGATAGCTGAGAGCCTGGAGCCTGCTTCAGATTCTGTGTCTGCCTCTCTCTCTGCACCCCCCCCCCCCCGTTCATTCTCTTTCTCTCTCAAAAATAAACATTAAAAAAAAAAAATTAATACTTTTTTTATATAGGTAACTCTTCTACATTTCAGTATGAAAACACTTATTTTCTAGATCTTACCCATATATAGCCTTGAGAAAAATAGTAGGGATCCCATATCTTGTTCTAGATAATTCATCGTTTCTTCCTCCAAAATATTTCTTGTGCATACAACTATCACACCATCTCACTCCTGAACTTAGACTTGAACAGGAATAGTTTTCACTTTCTATTAATTTGTTGAAATAAACTACTAAAGGCTGTCACCACTCATACCAGAATTTATGTTGTCCTTACCAGAAGTATAAAATGTTCCTTCAGAATTCAAACTTGGGGGCCTGGGTGGCTCAGTCAGTTAAGCATACGACTCTTGATATCAGCTCAGGTCATGATCTCAGGGTTCATGGGATCAAGCCCCAAGTCAGGCTCTGACTTGTATGTGCTGACTTGTGCTGACAGTATGGAGCCTACTTGGGATTCTCTCTAACCCTCTCTCTCTCTGCCCCTCCCTCACTTGTGCACACACTCACAATAAATAAATAAACTTTTTTTAAAAATTCTAACTTAAATGGATATAAATTAGGAGGTAGTGAATTTTTTTTTTCTTTTCCAGGTTTGTATTTCAGCAGTCGGAAAAGTTTGCAAAGGTGGAAAGCCAATACCAGTTACTGAAAATAGAAACCAACAAGTTCCAAGGACTTCAAAGTAAAATCAGTTTAATTTCAGAAAAGGTAATTATTAATTGGCTTATTTGGGAAGATTTTCCCATTTTTCTTCCCTACTACCACACTTCTACCCCAGTTCATAATTTCCTTTTTCCTGCCTTTTAGACCATTACTGTCTTAACTCTCACTGGTTTTCCTACATCTTTACATTCTCCCCTTCAATCCAATTTAGACTCAGATTATTTTGAAAGGATTGGATTCTTTTTAATATAATATATGTTACTGTTTAAAAAGACCAATATTCTCATATTGATATGACTCCAAATTTCTATTTAAGTGTCTAGGGTACTGAAAATATAATTGTTCTTTAGGTAGGTACAAAATTAGAATAGGAATGGACTTTTTGGGCAAAGGTCCATCAGTTGCTTTTTTTTTTCTTCACTTTCCAGCTCGTAAATTTATATACATCTGCATATAATAATGACTAATATAAAAATAAATATTGATTCTGTAGCCAAATGAAAATTAAAATCCATGTGTATGTTGTGTTTCTTAAACCTGCAAATGTAGATGCATTATTGCTGGAATTCTTAGATATGTGAGACAGATAAAAAAATTTTAACTGCCATGCTTCTCAGGAGAAGTCAGCTGCAACCAATAAAGCATCATGGAGGTCTTGTCTGGCTAACAGAAATCAAGCTATCACTGGGAAACATGCCTTCTTTGTTCATTTATTCATTCACTAAACCTTTACTCGTGTCATAAGGTAGACAAGGACTTGTGCTTGGCACCAAGGTGAACAAGGATTTACAAAATAGACAAATGAAATGGAGGGTCTGAGTTCCTGCAGCCTCATGCACAGAATTAGTATATAATCCCCCAGAAGAGAAAAGCCATGGATGAAAATTATACACCTCTCACATATGTCAGGGGATTCCGTAGAGGGTAAGCTTAGGGGCCTTGGAAAGAAGCTGCATAGGGCTGCAAGAATGGGTATTTTGACATAGGGCTCAAGTTGGAATCTGGTTGTACTTGTTGGGGCTATAAAATTATAAAATATGTAATGGGGCTTGAAACCACGAACTGTGATATCATGACTTGAGCCAAAACCAATTAGATGCTCAACCAACTGAGCCACCCAAGCGCCCCTGAAAATTTTATTTTTAAGTAATGTCTACACCCAATGTGGGACTCGAACTTACAACCCCGGGATCGAGAGTTGCATGCTCTATATATGTATATATATATGTATACACACACACACACACACACACACACACACACACACATATATTTATAGAATTAGAAAAATTATGGAAAAAAAAATCCCAGGAGATAGGAACTCCATGTACTTAAAAGCTATTGAAAATAAATTTTGAAGAAAGACTTCCTTTTTAAGTGAAAAATTTGGTGGCAATTAAAATGCTTTTTGAGGCAGATTTTTAAAATATCATCATGGGATCCAAGAAATATTCAGTCTTCGCAAAACTCTTTCTCTCCCAGTCTTCCCTAGGAGTAGTTCAACAATAGCTGCCTTTTCGCAAAGCTGGTCCTAAAGGCCAGCATAATCAGTAGGAGAGGAAAACAACTAGATGTGGGCTCTCATCACAACTGTGTGACCTTAGAAAAATAACTTTAACTTCTCTTGGCCTCTATTTCATCATTTATTAAATGAGAATAACAGGATTTTTATGAGGATCAGATGTGATATAATGTATATGCAAACTTTTTGAAAACTTTAAATAGTAATAAATTTAAGGTATTAAGCCCTTTTTCAAAAAATATGAAAAAACTATTAGGATACATTGACAGCCCCTAAATGCAAATTATTGTAGCATGCTAAACACCATGTATTTTTAGATTAAATCTTGAGACCTTTACTATGGTGAAAAGTTGATCTTGTACTTGGTTGGGGTCTACTGGGATATAGTGCGTCCAGATTACAATGATGGTCTGATAAACAGCCTAAATAAGAAATTACCTTCGGTGAAGATAAGCTTACGTCTTCAAAATGCTGATATTAAGACAACTAACAGTATTACTGATGTACAAATATTTCTCAGAATTAATTTCTAGGGGCGCCTGGGTGGCTCAGTCGGTTAAGTGTCCGACTTTGGCTCAAGTCATGATCTCACGGTTTGTGAGTTCAAGCCGCGCATCGGGCTCTGTGCTGACAGCTCAGAGCCTGGAGCCTGCTTCGGATTCTGTGTCTCCCTCTCTCTCCGCCCCTCCCCCACTCACGCTCTATCTCTGTCTCTCAAAAAATGAATAAATGTTAAAAAAAATTAAAAAAAAATTTTCTAAAGGATCTTGTATTATAGCTACATGTGTACATTAAAAATAATTTTTTAAAGATCTTATTTTTTTTTTAAGTTTATTTATTTTGAGATAGAGCATGTGAGCAGCGGAGGGGCAGGGAGAGAGGATCCCAAGCAGGTTGTACACTGCCAGCACAAGAGTCCAACATGGGCCTCGAACCCACGAACCGTGATATCATGACTTGAGCCGAAACCAATTAGATGCTCAACCAACTGAGCCACCCAGGCACCCCTGAAGATTTTATTTTATTTTTATTTATTTATTTATTTTTTAATGTTTATTTATTTTTGAGATCGAGAGAGACAGAGCATGAACGGGGGAGGGTCAGAGAGAGAGGGAGACACAGAATCCGAAGCAGGCTCTAGGCTCCGAGCTGTCAGCACAGAGCTTGACGCGGGGCTCAAACTCACAGACCGTGATACCATAACCTGAGCTGAAGTCGGACGCTTAACCGACTGAGCCACCCAGGCGCCCCTGAAAATTTTATTTTTAAGTAATGTCTACACTCAATGTGGGACTCGAACTTACAACCCCGGGATCAAGAGTTGCATGCTCTATTGACTGAACCAGCCAGGCACCCATAAAAATAATTTTTAAACAAGGCTTCAGAGTGGTTTTATTATATTTGGTCACACATTGTTCCTAGCTTTCACCTGGGATTGCTTCAGATCTTGACTGGGTAGGCCTAGAAGGTTTATGGCCATTCTTCCTAAATATCAACAAACATGTTTTTTATACCATAAGATACAGGGGCTACAAAAAAGCATTAGACATGCTTTCTTCCCCAAGGAATTTAGAAGCTTTCATATCTTCACCTAATAACATCAGTCTGTTGAAGAGTCAGATTTCGGAGTCACTTCTAAGCCTTTCCTCATTTCAGACTGCTGATCTCCCCTCAAAGCATCCATTCTCCCCATGCTAATTCTGTCATGACACGAATCATAATCTATTGTCAGTTTTTGTTGTCATTAATTTGCCTCCTTTACTGCTCTTTAGAGCCAACACTGTGTTTTTTATCTCTATACCCCTGATGCCTAATAATGGAACAGAGGATAATCAAGAAATCTTTTATTTTTTAAGTTTATTTATTTATTTTGAGAGAAAGACAGCATGAGCAGGGGAGGAGGAGAGAGAGAGAGAGAGAGAGAGAGAGAGAGAGAGAGAGAGAGAGAGAGAAAATCCCAAGCAGGCTCCGCACTGTCAGCGCAGAGCCCAATGCAGGGCTGAAACTCACAAAACTGTGAGATCATGAGAGCCAAAACTGAGAGTCGGACGCCTAACCGACTGAGGCACCCCGATGATCAATAAATCTTAATAGATCTCCAGAATGTGATGTAAAAGATCCAAAGTGCTGTCTCCTCTGTCCTGTTATAAAGTCAGGAACCATATTATGTCTATATTTTCATACCTAGTGTGTAGCACGAGGTCTGGCACAGAGCGAACACTCAAAAATTCTTTAATTATGTGTGCTAAGTACCAAACAGGTGTCAAATTACACAACACAATAGGTGCTCCAGAAGTTTGGGCTGTCAGGGCTAGGGCTGTGGAGGAATGCTGCACTGAGGGGTGAGATCTGGTCTGAACCTTAAAGGAAAGACAACTTAGCTAAGCAACAAGGAGGGAAGAATAGCATATAGAGATAAATTTAGGACTTTATCATATTAGAAGTATTAGGAAACATTGTGGGTTTTTTAATGTTGTACCATCATGTTCATGGCAGTTTTTAAAAGCTTAATTTGGCTCTAGTGTGTAGGATGATTTAAAAAAGTAACTAGAAGCAGACATTAGATAATACTTCTGGAATATTTTCCTTGATCATTGAAGTCTGGTTTTGGTGCCCCATGTAAGTGCTTCCATAATTCTTCCCCTGTCATAACACACGTAGACTTGGCTTTCTCCTCAATTAAACGAAGCTGCCTAAGGGCAGAACCATGTCTTTTATAGTATTATGTCTTCAACACTATGCTGAAATATTTAATAAGTTAATGATCATTCTAGACCTTCCTGTAGTCTCTAAGGCTGTTATCTATACGTAAGTTTAGACTAAAAGAGGTCCACAGCTTGACCTGTCTCTATTCTAGGCACATATGAGGAGATGCCAGAAACTTTACCGAAATATACTTATTAGCACAGATTACTATTTGATGTGAGTTGCCTCACTGAACATGATTTTTATTCATTTTTGCCTTTGTTATAGCTATAAGATCTGATTCTGGTACCTTCTCTGTAAGAGGTCAGTCAAGAAATTTTCAGGCACAAACTCTTCCAGAATCATAGAACTTAAGAAATAAATCTATGATTAACTAGAATTCTATGATTAACTAGAATTCTGTGATTAACTAGAATTAACTAGGTTACAGTTTCTAAAAAAAGCCAAATAACGATAAAAATGACGACTAGGTTGCTCTCCATTGGAGTAAGAAAAGAAGGAAATGTGATATACTTCAGGCTTCTTTGACATTATTTCTTTCTTGAATATCCTTCCATGAAAATGTGCAAATATTTAGATTTATAAATTCAGGTGCATGTTTTTCTACCATAGTGCTAATCTATCGCATTTATTTAAAATGTTTTTCTGTCATTATGCTTCTGATATAATTGGATATCTCAGACATATTCAGAATTTGAACTGGGGGTGTGATTGTTAAAGTGTGTTTCCCTAATATAAAAGTTATTAAGTAGCTTTGGGAATTGTTTTGTGTTATAAATACAGCTTGAGTCTACTGAAAGTATCCTGCAGGAAGCTGCATCATCCATGTCCTTGGTGACCCAGTTTGAGCAGGAAGTATCCAGCCTGCAAAGTACCATGCATGACATTCAAAATAGTGAAGAGCTGCTCACCCAAAAGATGCAAAGCCTTAATGAGAAATTCCAGAATGTTTCAGATTTCTGGAAAAGAAGCCTAGATGAAATGAATGTTAATACCGACACTTTCAAATCAGAATCAAAACACATACATTCTCAAGTTACTGTCCAAATTAACTCAGCTGAACAAGAAATAAAATTGCTCACTGAAAGGCTAAAAGATTTGGAAGATAGCACACTAAGAAATATTAGAACAGTAAAAAGACAAGAAGAAGAGGATCTTCTGCGAGTAGAAGAGCAGCTTGGCTCTGATACAAAAGCAGTTGAAAAGTTAGAAGAGGAACAGCATGCTCTCTTTGCCAGAGATGAAGACCTGACTCATAAGCTTTCCAGCTATGAACCCAAAGTTGAAGAATGCAAGACACATTTGCCAGCAATTGAAAGTGCTATTCGCTCTGTTCTCAGGGTCTCTCAGGATCTGATAGGGACAGAAAAAAAAATAGAAGACTTGACTACTCAGATGTTTAATATGGAAGATGATATGCTGAAAGCAGTATCTGAAATAATGGAGATGCAGAAAACCCTTGAAGGAATTCAGTATGATAATAGCATATTAAAGATGCAAAATGAACTGGATGTTCTAAAAGGAAAAGTTCATGATTTTATGGTATATTCAAATACAAGAGAAAAGGGAACTTTAGAAGAATATAATCCAGAAAATAAAGGAATTGATAATGATTTTTAAATGCACTACATTTATTTTGATGACCATATTGTTATACGTAAACTTATTGTTTCCATGCTTTTATGTTATTTTGATATGCCTCACTTTATCCTACATTAGCAGCAAGTAAGTGAGATATTCACACACTTGGATTATCCAGATAATCAAAGCTTACCCTTTTAAGCAATAAAATTTATTTCATTTTGGCCATTTTAAATAGAAATATTTCCAAAATAACTTCTCTGCTTTTTTAAAGCAATATACTTAATATTTTTAAATGTTTTTCTAATAATTAATGGGCATTACTATGAATTTCACCTATTATATTGGACCCAAATATATTAACATGGCTAGAAGCTATTGAGGAGTATTTCCCTTCTCACTAAATGACCCTAGTTTGCTATATTTTCAAACCTTATGTCTATTTCTTATACCCTTATTACCACCTAAAGATGCGACCCATTGGCCCGAGGTTGGGTGGGAATGTGCCTGCCCTAATCAGTTCTGCATTTGCTTTGTAATTTACTGCAAGCCAAGATCCAGACCACCAAGTGCATAGGGAATTTGTCTAAAATGAAAAATAAGATGCCCAAGGAGGAACTTAAGGTGCTTTGCTATGAATTAATATGTACTTTTTGAAAACTATGGAGCCTGGGAAACATTTTTACTTTTTATTAAGGTTCTAAAATATGTTACAGATACTTGTAAGAATTTTTAAATAAGAGTAAATATGGGGGTGCCTGGCTGGTTCAGTCCATAGAGTATACAACTCTTGATCTCAAGGTCATGAGTTTAAGCCCCATGTTGGGCATAGGGATTACTTTAAATTTTTTTTAATTAAAAAAAAAAAAAGTAAAGATGTTTCTATTGAAGTTTTTACCCTATGAATTAAGTGTGTATCCTCTGAAGTATGGACTATTGGAATATCTTTGTATACCTGGGCTTTCTTTGTTTTTTCAAAGGTTCTATCTGTGTTACAGACTCTCGAGTTTGCTAGATACATGGTCTCTAGATAAATTATTTTATCTACAATAAAAATATACCAATACACCTGTGGCCTATTTTAAAGAGGAAAAAGCAACATAATGAGAAATTATGGTAACTATAAGGTAACTAAGCATATGTCATTGTTTTAAAGAGCTCCCAAACTACCCAAGCCAATTTGTTTTACATAGTGATTTTATTTTATTCTAACTCATATAATGGAGTCATAAGGAATAAGATGTAGACATACTGAGATGTGATTAAGGGGAGATCTAGTCAGATTTTTCAAATAATGATAATCGGAAAATGTTCAGGGTTGGGGGAACACATAAGACTCTTATTGGTGACTGATGTATCAAAGTGTCCAAGCTTGGCATTGAAAACTGAGTCAATTGCATATGGAAGGAAGTACTATTCTTACTTGTGTCTTCTTGCCAATAACCAACTATAGTCCCAGTTTTATTATGTAATATCAGTGGAATTAAACACAACTTGAGGGGCACCTGGCTGGCTCACTTGAAAGAGCATGTGACTGTTGATCTCGGGATTGCGAGTTTGAGCCCCATGTTTGGTGTAGAGATTTTTTAAATAAATTAAAATGTTAAATAAATTTTAAAAAATAAGTTTAAATGCATGATCATAGTTATAAAAAATAAACACAAAGAACTTGAAAGCAGTCAATTGCGAAAAGTAGTTGTGGTCAGGTAGTTTTATTATGTAAATTTGCACATTTTTTTAAAAATCCCAAACAAGTTCTGTTTTGGGTTTAGGAGGTCCTATGGTAGACAGCCATGGGTCATAAAGATAAGCCTGAAAGAATGCTACTATTAAAAGCATAGCATTAATTTCTGGAATCTTAACATTAAATCCCTTGACTTCTGAATGTCTTAAGTTCTTATCTGTGTGCACTGACAAAATTGTTTTTGTTTACTTTTATTTTAATGCTAATAAAATAGATTCTGAACTTCACTAGAACTTTGTTATTTCAGCTTCCAACCCAACATCTCAGATGTGATCTTCACTTTTATTTATTTATTTGGCCTATTACCATATTTGATACATCAGTATTAACTTGTATATACCATAGTACTGGTTACAGAAAATGAATGGAAACAAGATGGCCATTCTGTTCTATAGTGACAGTTACAAGGGAATCAAAAACTGCCTTTCTCTAAGTATTTCACGAGAAAACTATTGCGTACATGTATATGCATATTATGTACATGTGCATATGTATATTTTCCTTTATTCAGTTTTTCCTATAAAAACCTGTCAGATTTAGATGTACCTGATTTGTCTTCTGTTTCTTACATTCATTTATATAACACAGATCCTTGAAATTTCAAGAACTTCCTGTGTATCAAATATTAAATTATACTGTTAGTCTTTCCTTTAAGGAAGATTACCATATTCTAAAACACATTTTTGTATCTTTGTAATTGATAACAAATTTTATATCAGTTAATTTCTGATAGTACTGGGTCCATTTTTTTAATTTAGTACAAGTAAATCACTTTTACAAAACAAACACCTAATTTTTTTAACTTCTGGATGCAAAGTTTAAAAATCTATTTATGGAGTGCCTGGATGATTCAGTAGGTTAAGCGTCCAACTCTTCAGCTCAAGTTGTAATCTCATGGTTCATGAGTTCGAGTCCCCTGTCGGGCTCTGTGCTGGCAGTGCAGAACCTGCTTGGGATTCCCGCTCTCCCTCTCTCTCTCTCTGCCCTTCCCTCACTTGTGTGTGCTATTTCTGTCTCTCAAAATAAATAAACTTAAAAGAATCTATTTATGTCCGTTAAGCATCCAACTTTGGCTCAGGTCATGATCTCACAGTCCATGAGTTTGAGCCCTGCGTCGGGCTCTGTGCTGATAGCTCAGAGCCTGGAGCCTACTGCAGATTCTGTGTCTCCCTCTCTCTACCCCTCCCCCATTCATGCTCTGTCTCTGTCTCAAAAATAAATAAACGTCAAAGAAAAAATTTAAAAAAATATGTTTCCTTAAATTTTGCCTAATGATTGTAAGCTGTTGACTAAGTGTACTTTTATATTTTATAATGAAAAATAAAAATGTTGATTTATTATCCATATGGTTTAATGGAAAACTAGTAAGATACAAAGTCAGTGGCATTATTTTTCATCTTAACCTGATTACCTTTCTATGAATCTATAATCTCGATCCAAGATTAATATGTCATTAAAAATAATGATACTGCAAATTCACCAAACACATGGAAAAAACTCATTTCTCTATATACTTACTTCATATTTGCACAGGTGGCAAAAGCTCTGCAAATTTGCCCATCATCTGTTTTGTTTTAGTTCAGCTATAAAGTATTAATTTAATATGATTCAAAATGCTCCATCGCAGCTTTCACAGCAAGGGAGGAGAGAACTAGCATTTTGAGTTATTATGTGTCAAACGCTGCTAGGAAGTCTGTGTCCATCATTGTCAACAGTAACAGCTCTGTGTATTGAGTACCTACCATGACCCATATTATCACTACTTCCCACTACAACTTTGCTAGCCTTGACACCCATTATTCAAATGAGGAAATTGGGGTTTATCAAGGTTAGGAAACTTGTAGTCACACTGCTACGTCTGTCTAACTCCAGAGGCTACTGACCTCCCACTATACAATGCAACCTGCTACTGTTCAATCATGGGGAGAAAATCACAAGAAATCTATCAATAGAACCATCTTGAGAATTCAAAAAACTAATTCTGCCAAATGTGTCTCTTCCATGTCACCATTAAAGAAGACTGTAAGTCACCCAAAGGTTGTAACTATGACCTAAAATTGTTTGGGCCTTGGGCATAAGAAGGAACTGATAAATGTTTAGGCAAGAGTGGGAAAGCAAGGTGGAGAAAAAGCCTTAGGCCAGAATCTTCCAATCTAGGCTCTGCCACTAACTGTGTGTTCTTGGGCACTTTATTTGGGGGCTCAGTTTTTTAATTTGTAAAATGAGGGAATTATATCAAAAAATCTCTGGGGTGCCTGGGTGGCTCAGTCAGCTGAGCGTCAGACTTCGGCTCAGGTCATGATCTCACAGCTCGTGAGTTCGAGCCCCGTGTCGGGCTCTGTGCTGACAGCTCAGAGCCTGGAGCCTGCTTCTGCTTCTGCTTCTGTGTCTCCTTCTCTCTCTGCCCCTAAACCACTTGCATTCTGTCTCTGTCTCTCTCAAAAATAAATAAACATTAAAAAAAA
This sequence comes from Panthera leo, assembly GCF_018350215.1. Classification (NCBI taxonomy): domain Eukaryota; kingdom Metazoa; phylum Chordata; class Mammalia; order Carnivora; family Felidae; genus Panthera; species Panthera leo. Next base: position 118,829,682 of record NC_056685.1, on the reverse strand, counting down.
AATTTTTTTTTAATCTCTAAGACCCCTTCTGGCTTTACATGGTTTTAAATTTTAGAGATTAATAAAATTTCCAGGTCCTTTAGTTACAGTTCAAAGATCTTTTATCAAAGTTTTTGGAAAACTAGTTGGACCCACATCATTCCCTTGAACCATTTTGCTCCACTTGCAGATTGAGATAATACTGACCATTACAGGACAGCATCTAGCTTAGTACCTTGTATATATGATAGGAATTTGGTAAATATTTAAATTTCTGACTGAATCTTGTGAATCTTTTTGGTAGACTCTCCAACTCTTCTGTCCATTCTAGGCAAATAATTTAAACAAGCCCTAAGTAATTCTAAAAACAATTTGGTGAAACAATTTCAAGACTATTCCTACACTGTGTTCAGTTAATATGTTAGTAAAGATCAATAGAAGTTCATGATAAATTGCTTTTATAAGCTATCAAGTGAAAGAGAGCCTTACTAGCAGTTTCTTAGTGATCTGATCCTTATAAAAATAAAGTTCTGGAGCGTCTGGGTGGCTCAGTGGGTTAAGCATTCGACTCCTGATTTTAACTCAAGTCATGATCTCATGGGCTCCTGAATTTAAGCCCCATGTGGAGCCCCTAGGCAGGCTCTTCCCTCACAGGGTGGAGCCTGCTTGGAATTCTCTCTCCCCTCACTCTCTCTCAAAAATAAATAAATAATTAAAAAATAAAGTAAGCTCTTTCTGAGGACTCTGTGTAATGCTGGTAAGCTACATTTACTCTACCAGAGTAAATATGTTAATAAATAATAACCTAATAATGAAATAGAAGAAATAAGCCATCTACTTTCTTCACCCTTTGGAGGCTCTGTTTCAGCAAATACACTTGCAAAACCTTTCCCTTAAAAAAAAAACAGTGTTTTTGCAATCACTACTTGATTTCCTTCCGGTTTGTGGTTACTCTTTAATGTCACACCAATAATAACATTTTCACATTCTAACTTCACTACCAAAAAATATTTTGGGCCACCTCTCCCCACCATTAAATAACATAGCATAAACCTACTGAGGAGAAAAGTCCTAAAATATGTTTTGAAATCAAACATATGGGCAAGGAGGGGGAATCACTACTATGAGTTAACTATTCTACATTTCAGCTTGTCATAGCTGCCAGGCAGTTATGTGGCTCAAAATGTTCATCAACTAGGGGTTGGATGGGATGGGGAAAAAATGTTCAGCAACTAATGTATCCAAGTTAAACCAAAATGACAATTTATAGATATCAGTATTACAATGGATGGTGGGGAAGGAGGATGGCATGGAAATATACAAAAGTTGAGAACCACTTGTATTTGAAATCACAGGATTTTAGAACTTTGGAGATCGTTTTTTTGTTCTCTGGTTGTTTTGCTTTTTACATATCTATCCTCTGCTACACTGAGTTGAGGTCACAACCCAAGCTGTACTCATCTTTATGTCCCTCACACTTGGTATGCCTAAAATACTAGGAATTTAAGAATTAGTTAATTGAATTATTCATGGATAGATAACCCAGGAAATTATTCATAAAAGTAATAGGAGAGGGGAACCTGGCTTTTTCAGTCAGTAGAGCATGTGACTTGATCTCTGGGTTGTAAGTCCAACCCATGTTGGGTGTGGAAATTACTTAAAAATAAAATCTTTAAATGTAATAGGACAATAAAGATATGCATATGGAGTCTTGGGCATTGGTCCCTTCATTCTAGCACTTGAAATAGCTACAAACTTATGTTTCAAAAATTATGGAGGCGCATGGGTAGCTCAGTCAGTTAAGCATCTGACTTTAGCTCAGATCATGATCTCGTATTTGGTGAGTTCAAGCCCCGCATAGGGCTCTGTGCTGGGCGTGGAGCCTGCTTCAAATTCTGTGTCTCCCTCTCTGCCCATCCTCACCTTACTCTCTGTCTCTCAAAAATGAATAAACATTAAAAAACAAAATAAATAGCACCTAAAATTTAAGTTGAATTTTAAATATTAAGCTTTTAATCAAGTTAATTATTGTGGTGTTATATTTTCTTATAGTGTCAGAAGTCTGAAGCTATCGTGGAACAGTGGAAGTCTTTTCAAATAATTGCCCATCTAAAGCATCTACAGGAGGAAATTTATGAAGTGAAAACCTGGTCCAACAGGATAACTGAAAAACAAAATATACTGAACAACAATTTGACAACTCTTTCTCAAGATGTAACAAAAGTAGACCAAAGTACAACTTCCATGGCAAAAGATGTTGGTCTCAAGATTACAACTGTAAAAACAGATATACGACGTATTTCAGGTTTAGTAACTGATGCAACATCATTGACAGATTCTGTGCAAGAATTAGAAAATAAAATAGAAAAAATAGAAAAAGATACAGTAAAAAACATAGGTGATCTTCTTTCAAGTAGCATCGATCGAACAGCAATGCTCCGGAAGACAGCATCTGAAAATTCACAAAAAATTAACTCTATTAAGAAGATACTTTCAGAGCTAAAGAATGATTTCAACAAGCACACAGATAGGTTTTTAAGCTTAGAAAGTGACAGAGCTAAAGTTATGAAGACCGTGACTTTTGCAAATGATCTAAAACCAAAGGTGTATAATCTAAAGAAGGACTTTTCCCGTTTGGAACCATTGGTAAATGATTTAACACTACGCATTGGAAGATTGGTTACTGACTTACTACAACGAGAGAAAGAAATTGCTTTCTTAAATGAAAAAATATCTAATTTAACAATAGTCCGAGCTGAGATTAAGGATATGAAAGATGAAATAACACACATTTCAGATATGGATTAGTTTGAAATTATTTAGATTAAACTGAAATAACTTTTTTAATAACATGACCTTAGTCATGTCATAAAAATACTTATGACTCAGAAATAATGAAATTTTGGAGCAAATATCATTTTGTATTTGATTTGTGAAACTCAGTAAAGGAAACCTCATTTAAATGGAGTTGAGAGGCCAGAAGGGGGAGTTCTCATGCCGTACAACTCCTTGCAGCCCTTTGCCAAACAGGAAGAAGCCTATACTTGACTACCCCAGCAGGAGGAAGGAACATTTTCTCCCTGAGGCAGCAGCCCAGCCAGTGAGAGACTGTCACAACTCCATCAATGAGAAGCCACCACATTTCAAACTCCCAGGTTACTCCAATGGACTATTTGTTTATAACAATCCCTCCCAACAGCCCCCTTCCTCTATAAAAAGTAGTCCTCTCCTTTGTTCTCCAGGATTGCCTACCGTTTTGCCATAGCTTGCATGTCCCAAATTGCAATTGTTATTCCTGAATAAACCCATTTTGCTGGTGAAATAACCGGCTGTTTTATTTTTAAGGTTAACGGATTCTGTTTTGTACAGTAAAAACAAAATATTTTAAAGGGTTGAGCACTTGATTTCCAAAATTAATATGCTAATACATATACTTGCAACTTTATATAGCAAGAACCCTATGCATACCCAACACGCGTGCGCCCACACATACACACACACACACACACACACACACATTCAGACAAGTGGGGAGAAAGGATCTACCAATCTACCACTGGGAAATCTAGATGGGGCAGGATCTGAACCCCACTTGCCCTCATTGACCTTTGACTGTCAGGGAAGCATAGTATGTATGGTTTGGGCCCTAACTGGAGAACTGCCTATCAGGATCAGAACTGTAGCATTCATTATCCATTTAGAAGGGAAACTAGAAAGGTCATAGCCAGGGAGCTTCAGGAAAAGAATCATGTAAGCCTTCCTGGGTCTTTCATGGCTTTAAGAAACAAGTAAAGATTATCTAAGATAGAGTAGGGAAGTGGCAGCTAGAGCAGTTTAAGGGAGAGGCATCACAGATTGCAGGGGGTCTGCCAAGCCTCAGATGGAGAGTGCTCCAAAGGAACACAACTCATATGGTGATGATGTGACCAGAGCAGCCTAAGCAGAGAAGAAAATTCTAACATTTAAAACAGCATTATGTAACTCTACTTATATGAAATTCTAGAAAATGCAAACTATAAAGGCAGAAAATAGATCAGTGGTTGCTTAGGGACGGTGAGAGGTACAGATCACAAAGAGGCACAAAGAAATCTTAAGGAGTAAAGGGTATTTATTATGATGATGGTTTCACGGGTATATACATGTGTCAAAATTCATCAAATTGTATTCTTTAAATATGTGTTTATTCTACATTATTCCTCAATAAAGTTGTGAAATAAAGTACAATAATCTTAAAAAAAAAAAAAAAAAACCCACATACCATTAGTCCCAGTTTCAAATGCCTGTCATGAAAGGTGTGCAGATGGACAGAACTAGTCAGAGTATGTAGCTAACTTCCATGACAAAAAGCCCAAGGCACAGGGACCAGCCATTCTAGGATAAGAATTCATAAACTGAGTTGACTAGCTCATGTCTGATTTAATTTAGTAGAAACATATACAGTAGAAACATAATAGAAATATAGTAGAAACAACATGAGACTTTGAAATCAGAGAGATCTGGGGTCCAATCTTGGCTCTATCACCACAGAGCTCTGTGGCTTTAAATAAATTTAGTGTATATGAACTTTAATTTCTTCATCTGTAAGTAAAGACAACAATTTCTGCTTCACAAGACTGCTGTGAATATTACCATTAACATACCTTTTTTAAAAGATGTTATTCCTTTTTTTAAGTTTATTTTATTTTGAGAGAGAGAGAGAGAGAAAGAAACACAGGGGAGGTGGGGGAGAGGGAGGGAGAAAGAGAACCCCAAGCAGGCTTCATGCTCAGCACAGAGCCTGATGCAGGGCTTGATCCCATGACCACAAGATCATCACCTGAGCCGATTATCAAAAGTCAGATGCTTAACCAACTGACCCACCCAGGAGCCCCACCATTAACATATCTGAAGTGCCTGGCACATCTAATAAAGGGCAAAAAGCCATTAACTAATACAACAAAAGTTACATGGTATGTAACTATTTTTTTGGAAATAGCTCTACACCCCACAGGGTATCACAATAGTACATCCTAATGCAGTACAATACATATAACTTACAAAATATATGTTGACTGTTTCAATAAGGCTTCCTGTCAACAGTAGGGTACTACTAGTTAAGTTTTGGGGAAGTGAAAGCTGTGTATGGGATTTTGACAGTGTATGTATGGCGGGGGTGGGGGTGTGGTGGAAATCAGCACCCCTAATACCACCACCCTGAGTTGTTCAATGGTCAACTGTATATAATTTCTTATGCTAAAGAAACAGTATGCAATTCCTAATTTAGCAGCAAGACTGCTATGCACCATAAACATTTTGGACATTTTTTCTATCCCAAAAATGGTATCCCAGAAATGTTAAACTCATTTTTCTAAGTTTCTTTTTTTTTTAATTTTAAATTTTTGTTTAAATCCAAGTGGATTAACACACAGCGTAATAGTGATTTCAGGAGTAGAATTTAGTGATTCATCATTTACATATAACACCCAGTGCTCATCCCAACAAGTGCTCTCCTTAATGCCCGTCACCTATTTAGCCTGTCCCCCTACCCACATCCCTCCAGCAACCTTGTTTTTTCTCTGTATTTAAGAGTCTCTGGTTTGCCTCTTTTTATCTTATTTTTCCTTCCCTTTCCCTATGTTCATTTGTTTCTTAAATTCCACATGAGTGAAATCATACATGTATCTTTCTCTGACTTATTTCACTTAGCATAATACACTCCAGTTCCATCCACGTTGTTGCAATGGCAAGATTTCTTTTCGATGCCCGAGTAATATTCCATTGTATATATATGCCACATCTTCTTTATCCATTTGTCGTCAGTTGATAGACATTTTGGCTCTTTCCATAATTTGTCTATTGTTGATAGTGCTGCTATACACGTCAGGGTGCATGTGCCCCTTCGAATCAGCATTTTTGTATTTTTTGGATAAATAGCTGGCAGTACAATTGCTGGGTCATAGGGTATTCCTATTTTTAATTTTTTGAAGAACCTCCATACTGTTTTCCAGAGTGGCTGCACCAGTTTGCATTCCCACCAACAGTGCAAGAGCGTTTCCCTTTCTCTGCATCCTCGCCAACACCTGTTGTTTCTAGTGTTGTTAATTTTAGCAATTCTGACAGCTGTGAGGTGGTATCTCATTGTAGTTTTGATTTGTATTTCCCTGATGATAAATGATGTTGAGCATCTTTGTGTGTGTCTCTTAGTCACCTGGATGTCTTCTTTGGAAAAGTGTCCATGTCTTTTGCCCATTTTTTCACTGGATTGTTTTTTGGGTGTTTACTTTGATAAGTTCTTCATAAATTTTGGATAACCTTTTATCAGATGTCATTCGCAAAGTCATTTGCAAATATCTTCTCCCATTCTGTCAGTTGCATTTTAGTTTTGTTTCCTTCACTGTGCAGAAGCTTTTTATCTTGATGAGGACCCAATAGTTCATTTTTGCTTTTATTTCCCTTGCCTCCAGAGACAGTTCTACTAAGAAGTTGCTGTGGCCAAGGTTAAAGAGGTGGTTGCCTGTTTTCTCCTCTAGGATTTTGGTGGTTTCCTGTCTTACATTTAGGTCTTTCATCCATGTTGAGTTTATTTTTGCGTATGGCTTAAGAAAGTGGTCCAGTTTTCCCAACACCATTTGTTAGAGAGAATTTATTCCATTGCATACGTACTCTTTCTTGCTTTGTAAAAGATTAGTTGGCCATACATTTGTGCGTCCATTTCTGGGTTCTCTATTGTTCCATTGATCTGTGTCTGGTTTTGTGCCAGTACCATGCTATCTTGATGATTACAGCTTTGTAATACAGCTTGAAGACCGGAATTGTGATGTCTCCAGCTTTGGCTTTCTTTTCTAACATTACTTTGGCATTTGGGGTCTTTTCTGGTTCCATACAAATTTTAGAATTGTTTGTTCTAGCTCTGTGAAAAATGCTGGTGTTATTTTGGTAGGGACTAGTAAACTTGTTTTAAAACATGGTGAAATGTTTCAAGCTTTCACACAATAAAGATGACTTGATTCAGCTGTTACTTCTGTTCAATTTTGTTGTCATAAGGTATTCATAATTTAGCAAAAATCAAGTTTTCTCAGTTTTAATTGCTTTTAAAAACAATTTGAAACATATCTGACCCTCCTGGAAACTACTAGGCAATTCTATCTTGTCCTAGCATTACAACATAATTCTATTAAACTAATCACATATACTCATTCCACTGAGTTCTGCTTTATGGAGTGGACATTTTCTTAAACCAAATGTGAAAAACAATGGTCTTAAAATGTCATATTATTTCAGTATGAATAAATTTTAAAATGTAAAATGAGAATCACAAAACTTTAAGTGGGCATTTTTCTTGAATTTCTAGGCTAAATGGCTTTCTCTCAGAAATAGCTTTGAAATATATCTCTATACAGATAACAAGTGACTCTTAACAAGTTGAACACAGTACACTTGTAAATACCCTCAAATAAAATGTCTTTCTTGAAAATAAAACTCTTGTGGTGCCTGGGTGGCTGTCGGTGAAGTGTCCGACTTTGGTTCAGGTCATGATCTCAGTTCATGAGTTTGAGCCCCACATCCGGCTGTCATGGTGGTTCTCACTTTGGATCCTATCTCCCTCTCTCTCTGCTCCTCTCCTGCTCACGCTCTCTCCCTCTCAAAAATAAACATTAAAAAAATAATAATAAAATAATAAATAAGGGGCGCCTGCGTGGCTCAGTCAGTAAGCGTCTGTCTTTGGCTCAGGTCATGGTCTCACAGTTCGTAGGTTCAAGCCCTGTGTTGGGCTCTGTGCAGCTCAGAGCCTGGAGCCTGCTTCAGATTCTGTGTCTCCCTCTCTGCCCCTGCCCTGCTCATGCTCTCTCAAAATAATCAAACATTGAAAAAATGTATTTTTAGTAAATAAAAATAAAACTCTTACAGGGAGAGCTGGCTTAACTGTGTATCCTGTTTTCAAGTCCAGTCTATCTTTGGATTGGCTTAAAATATGTGTATTTCCATCCCTACAGGTTCTTCTTACATGATTGACACTCCTCACAACAGGAGAAGTTCCTTTCCCCTGAAGCTGGGATTTAGTCTTCTGAGACTTCTGATGTCATGACAGAGTATAGTGAAGTGATGCTATGACTTCCACAGTGCTAAGTACTAAAGAAGATCCAGGTTCTGCCCAGCTCCACCTCAAAGCCCTGAAATTATGTCCAAATGCCCTGGAGCCACCATGCTGTAGATCTTAAGGAAACACTGAGCCAGTAACAGAGAGATGATGGTTAGAATAGCTCTATAGCCCAGATAAGTCAAAAAAAAAATTTTGGGGGGGGGGGGGCACCTAGGTGGCTCAGTCAGTTGAGCATCCCACTTCAGCTCAGGTCATGATCTCACAGTTCAAGCTCTGCGTCGGGCTCTGTGCTGACAGCTCGGGGCCTGGAGCCTTCTTCAGATGGAAGCTCTCTGCTCCTCCCCTGTTCACACTCTCTCAAAAATAAAGATTAAAAAAATTAAAAAGGAAAAAACTTTTTTTAAAGCTCTACATCCAACGTGGGGCTTTAACTCACAACCCTGGGATCAAGAGTTGTATGCTCTACACCATTTGCAACTACATGGATGGAACTAGAGGGTATTATGCTAAGGGAAATTAGTCAAAGACAAATATGACTTTGCTCATATGAGGACTTAAGATACAAAACAGATAAACATAAGGGAAGGGAAGCAAAAATAATATAAAAACAGGGAGGGGGACAAAACATAAGAGACTCTTAAATATGGAGAACAGGCGAACTGGAGGGATTGTGGGGAGGCTGGATGGGCTAAATGGGTTTGGGGCATTAAGGAATCTACTCCTGAAATCATTGTTGCACTATATGCTGATTTGGATGTAAATTTTAAAAACATATTAAAAAAAAAAAAAAAAAAGTTGTATGCTCTACCAAGCCAGCCAGTGTTCAGCGTTAAAGCTTTTAAAAAGGACCTCAGAGGGGCTCCTGGGTGGCTCAGTCGGTTAAGCGTCCGACTTCGGCTCAGGTCACGATCTCGCGGTCCGTGAGTTCGAGCCCCGCGTCAGGCTCTGGGCTGATGGCTCAGAGCCTGGAGCCTGCTTCCGATTCTGTGTCTCCCTGTCTCTCTGCCCCTCCCCCGTTCGTGCTCTGTCTCTCTCTGTCTCAAAATAAATAAACGTTAAAAAAAAAAAATTTAAAAAAAAAAAAAAATAAAAAAAATAAAAAAATAAAAAAATAAATAAAAAGGACCTCAGAGCTACCACCTATTTAACTTTATAAGACCCAAAGCAGAGAGTCCAGCAGAGATGCTCCTGAATTCCTGACCTGAGATTTTAAGTCTCAAGCCATTAGATTTCAGCTGATTTGTTACACAGCAATACTAACACACACTGGTGATGCCAGTTATGTGGGTTCAGACTACACCTGTACCTTTCAAGTCTGGCTCACACTGCACCCACAACCCTTTCTCTCTGCAACATTGGTCAAGTAAGTCTATAATCTTAAACAAAACAAGTGATGACATAGAGAAGTTAACACACAACTCAATGTATCTGGTTCCTAAACTTAGTTCACTCACCTTACAACATGGGTTTGTAGTGAAAACATCTCTCTCCCTCAAGACTCCTTATTATGTTTTTTCCTGAGGCCCCATCTATATACTTTACACAAGGGTTGTCAACTCAATCCAGATACTGGAAGCCCCAAGGTAAATTATAATCAGACTTGAAAAATGTTAGATTGGGCTGTTACACTTCCTAACCAAATATAAGCGGAACCTGAGCAGTGGGTTACTTTCTAGGTGTTTTTACAGCTACACTTTTTGTAATTTAGAAAGTCAGGTTTGTATGAAGAGAATTGTTACCTCAAGTAGTTTTGGCTTTCACGTGCTTTGGTCCTTTTAAAAACTATCATTTTAGGAGTGCCTGGCTGGCTCAGTCAGTAGAGCATGTGACCCTTGATCTTGCAGTTGTAAATTTGAGCCCCACACTGGGTGTGGGATTAGAGACTACTTCCAAAAAATAAAATCTTGAAATAAAATTACAAAAAATAACTATCATTCTAACAATCAGTCTAATTTAGATTACTTTCTACACCCAATGTAGGGCTCAAACTCACAACCACTCCTCCAACTCCCCACCAGGGACCCCTAGATTTACAAATGAGGATTAGTTGGGGTGCCTGGGTGGCTCAACAGTTAAGCTTCCTAACTCTTGATTTTGGCTCAGATCATGATCTCAGTCATGAGACTGAGCCCTGTGACAGACTCAGGGGTTGAGCTTAGAGCCTGCTTAAAATTCTCTCTCCCTCTCCCTTTGCCCCTTGCTCACTTGCACTCTCTCTCCCAAATAAGATAAATAAATAATAAAATAAAATAAAAACAAATGATATTAGCAAACTCATTAGGAGTTTTTAAAGTATAGTACGTGTTGCAAAAATCTGATTATATGCTGAAATTTACTTCTCAAAATATAACCACAAATATTTATCCATATTTCAATTTAACTACAACTAAATCAAGTTTTTTGAAAATTCAGGTATGTTTCTTAAAAATATAGGAACTCTCTTGTTTGACAAAACTTGAAACACACAATTTATGAGTAGGGATCAGAGTACTAAACCAACAGTGGTTAATTTGCATTTTTTTCCTTGAGGTTTTAACACTTAATCCTTTCCATTTTAGCATTAAATCTTTAGAAACTAGTTTTAAAAATAACCATCAAGTCACAGACAAATCATGAATAGCTGGGTTTATTTCAACAGTAAGTTTGAAACTCTCGCCTTAGGCAAGAGTACTACAGTAATTCTATCAGGAATAGACAATTTCCTACACTGTCAAATATATAAAAGTTTCTCTTGCACTTTCCTCAACACTGATCAACAAGCAGATCCAGTCCACATTTGCTTTGATCAATCTACTGAGTTAACCCGAGCTTCTTCTTCAGAGACTCTGGCATCTCAGGTGGAGGAGGGCGAGGGAGCCTGAAGTAGACCTTCACAGAGTCATAGATGAACCACTGTAGTGCAGTTAGAGTGCCAATCATGATGATACGGGCAAAGAGTCCCTTCCATACACCTGGTTGAAACATAACACATGAATGAGAAATGAAATATACCTAAGTGTTACTCTTGGTTTAGAGGAGCAAAAAAGAATCCTACCTTTAAATCCAAGTCTCTGGAGGACTTGAGAAGCACTGCTACCTTTCTCTTTATTCAACACAGATACCACAGAATCAGCAGGGTGAGAAACAATTGCACAGAAGACTCCAGCTGAAAAAAGTCAAGATAAATAATCCAGCACGGGATCAATTTAAAAAATTCATTAAGACAACCAACAACCTTTTCCTAATTTTTAGTTATTTAAAAAAAAATGAAATTTAGAGTGAGACGGACAAAAGTTATATGGCAGTCTACCCCATGTAAAACAATCCTCCAAAAATCTTTATATTCACATTTTAATCAACACTTTCTTTGTGTTAAAAATGTATTCTTGAGGGGCACCTGGGTGGCTCAGTCAGTTGAACGTCTGACTCTAGATTTCAGCTCATGTCATGATCTCGTGGTTCCTGAGATCAAGCCACACGTAGGGCTCTGCGCTAGAAGTGTGGAGCCTGCTTGGGACTCTCCCTCTCTCTCTCTGTCCCTCCCCCGCTCACACTCTCTCTCAAAATAATTAAAAAAAAAAAAAAAAAAAAAAAAGTATTCTTGAAAAACAGACCAAAAACCCAAATGATGAGGGAGTGAAATCAATACATGCCAAAACTTAAGACATGCAAACGAGAAAACAATTCTTTCAGAAGCTAACAAGTATTTATGAATCCTAGAAGGCACATAAAATGCTATGGGAAGACTTCTTTGGAATACTTTTTTCCTCACAAAAAGAGGCCAATAATGGAAATGATTATTTGTTCTTAATTTCATAAACATGCTCTAAATAATTCATACCTATGTAACCTGCCACAAATGTTACAACCAGTTGCTCTGGCTTTGAACATTCACTTCGGGGCTTGGGAACCACAAACTTGTACAATGCTTCAACAGTACGTTCAAAGCACGCAAATTTCATCATGGTGTATGGTATCTGTCTCATCCAGAGAGGAGCAACTCCCTTGTAGAATCTAGGAAATCAGGAGACTTATTTTACTCAGCTGTCTTTATTCACCTAGCAGAGATTTTCATTATTAACAGAAGTGTCCGCACACCAGTCGAGTCCTGATAGCAAAAAAAAATGGCAGCACAATTGCATGTCATTTCTATCAGAACCTAGGACTAACATGCAGGTATATTTATCTCACATGCCAATGACTCAAGCACCTTTGACTATACAACCGAAGAAGTTGCTGGATGTTTCTCTGACTGGAACTACAAGAAACAGAAAGTTTACAAGTAGAACTCAGTTCAAGATTAGCATCCACAAAGGTGGATCTAAGGAAGCATGTTGTGGCCAGACTCTATGCCAATTCTTAGCTGGTAAACACAGATGACAATTCTAACAAGCTCTTCCCAGAAGTTAACAGTTAATGTCAAATATCGAGTTATCTGCAGACTGACCAGTTCTTTCTTAAGAAAAACCTGTAATTCAGGGCTCATGCTATGTATCAACTTGTCCTTGCCCCTGTTACGTTCTACTTAAGGGAGAAACAGACATTAAATAACATAATAGTTTAAAAAAAAAAGTTTGGTAGGTTTATTGCTAACAAAAGCACTTCCCTTCTTATACTATAACTTTAGACAAATGTTTACTTACGCTTTTAAACCTTCTTCTTTATACATTTTGGGAGCTGCATCCCTCAAAGTGTTGGCATAACCTGGTTGGGTTTGAATTCGAACCTTAGCAGCTTCCATAGGAGCCAGGGCAATGTCAGCAAAGAATTCAGCACTGGCAGAGGCAGCCAAATACAGTGATGTGCGCCAGAGATAGGCATTCTCCTAATTGAAAAGCGTAAGAAGGAACATGTACTGCTGCTGCATTGGCTGTTTTCAATTAAGGGACAATTCAAGGAAATAGTTACATTTCAGGATGAGACTGAAAGTTTATAATCTCTCATAACCTTATCAACCATAGTACAATGTGAATTATTCTTTGAACATCTAGGTGCCAACATCTAGTTGACCCTTGAACTACACAATGAATCCGAGACCTCTTTAAAAAACTCAAAATCCAACTTACTTGGGAATGAGCACAGTAGAATAAAAACAGCACTGAAATTTTAAAAAATGTATTTTTTCTCATTTGGTCTCTCCTGATTTAAAGCATGTTGCTTACCCTTTTTGAGACCATTTCTTCAGTTCTAAAATAAGGTGAGCAAGACAAAAAAAAAAACAAACAAAAAGATCCTTTTCGGTCTTAAACTTTAAGTTAAAGCTTAGGACTTCAATTTCAAAGTTAAATTACATACCTCTCCAAGCATGTTGCTATACAAGACTTTGAAAACTTCATAAAAGCCAAACTTGCAGAGCCCCTGCATAGAGTAGCCAATGAAAGTCGGAGCCCATCCTTTAGCCAAACCACGAACACCATCCTCTTTCAGTGTAACTGAGAATCCATTAAATATGCCCTTGTACTTTTGGGGGTCCACCTTTATTTAAAACAAGAAGAAAAAAAATTAATTTAACCAAAGAGCTATCGCTTCTCATAAATATTAAATTTTGCTATTATTAGTCTTTCCTTTTGGCTCTATAATAAACTTCAGTAACTACACAAAAGATAGGTAAATACAAGTTCACTGCATGATATCAACTGAATATCTAGAATTATCTTTGTAAATGTAACTTTATACATTAAGGTCTTTCAGTCAGAATTAATTTGGAGGGTTACTTAAGATGGTAAAATTCCTAGAAACATACATAAAACTGACTCAGATTTTTCACCATCCAACTCTACCACTTTAAAAAATTTAGTTTTAAAGCTACTGCCTAGGTAATAAGTAAGTCTATATCCCTAATGTATGTTAGCCTGTTAAGCAGTTTATACTACGAAGTTTTATGAAGTTAAGACAAATTTAAAAAATACAAGCTGAGAAGGTACATGGACATAATGAGAATTTATCTTTTGACTTAAGAAATTAAATTCACTTCAAGAGACATGTGTAAGTTTCAGCAAAGGTATATTTCATATCCATTCTATTAACTAATGGGAAAAGAAAAAAAAAATCTTATTTCACTATATCTGCCAGTACTAAAATGGCTGCTATACATCACCTTCCTGCCTGCTAACATTATTTCACTTTCCTTTACTTCACCTTCCTCTCTCTTTTAGGTAAGTGGACTTCTAATCCTGTTTGGGACAAATAAATTTTTGACGTTTGATTATTTTTTTTCAATAATCCTAATTTAAAATATTCTAATTGCAAAAAACTTTTATGTAAATATACAAGAAGCTATGCCTACATAATTTTAACACTAAAATAATGAGTATTTTTTTAATGTACATAATGTTCTGCCCTGATCTTATCAGTAAACAGGGACATGAAGTTACTTCAAAAATACACAAATGATTACCCACTCTGTCATGTAACTGCTTATAAAATGACAATTTGGGGGGAAAAAGAACCGGCAGGCCTTGAAGAGGAACTCTAGTCAAAACAGCCCAGCAGCAAAACAAAAAAAAAAACAAAAAAAAACAAAAAAAACCATTTATAGCCAGGGTTTGGGATCCAAAAATCTGCCTACAATTTTATTTTTCAAAGAGAGGCATTCCAGGGCATCTGGCTGGCTCAGCCTATGGAGCATGCAACTAACTCTTCATTGCAGGGTTAAGTTTGAGCCTCATGTTGGAGGTTACTTAAAAATAAAATCTTGAGGCACACCTGGGTGGCTCAGTCAGTTAAGTGTCTGACTCTTGGTTTTGGCTCAGGTCATGATCTCATAGTTTCACAGGTTCAAGCCTCACATCGGTTTCTGTGCTGGCAGTGTGGAGCCTGCTTGGGATTCTCTCTCCCTCCTCTGCCCCCCACCCCCTGACTCAAGCAGTCTCTGTCTCTCTCAAAAAATAAACAAAACAAAACAAACAAAACCAATTAAAATAAAGATCACGAGTTAAGAAAATTTGGGTTTGGTTTCCTGAAGTTTCTAGCAGTTGTAATGTCTTCAAATTTGTGAAGCTCTTTAAAAGTATTTGCAATTAAATCACACATGGAAGATACATTCAATGTTGCCGTCTCAATACAAACCTGCATACGGCATTTCACTAAATCCAGAGGAACGACAGCAGTGTGTGTCAGACCACAACTTAAGACCCCACCAAAGCCACACAGTGCATAAAACTTCATGGAGCCATATTCGCAACTGTACTCTGTAGTAAGACAAGACACACCATGCATTTCAATATAAAACTCATGTTACTGGTTATCAACTTACCTCCTGGACAGTTAGGTTTCCACGCAGCTTGTTAGATGCTTACGTTTTACAACTTAAAAGCCATGCTTCAAAAATACACTTTTAGTCCAGCATGCAAAACAAACCTGCATTCTGCATTTAACCAGATCTAGAGGAACCAATGCTGTATGTGTTGTGCCACAGCTAATAATTCCTCCAAGTCCACAAAGGATAAAGAATCTGCCAGATCCATAGTCACAGCTATACTGCTCTGTTTGGTTGAAAAAAAAAATCAGGTAAATATTTCTTCAGAGATGACTAAGGCCATGGGAATGAAAGAGAACTAAGATTCCCTGGGAGATAATGCTATCACAACTGAACAACTTTGGCCACTGTTTACAATTAAGTTGAAAGATAATTTTCCACCTAGTTTAACAAGACATTTACTACCAAAATCAAAGAATCATTTAGATTATGAAGGTACTATGAGACATTACCTATTACCTATTTTGCCATACTAAATGTTTCCTACAACATTAATAGCTCTTCCAATTAAAATTAAACTTCAAGTTATTAAGTGCTAATAAAAACACACTTCAGAGTACAAACTCAGAGCACTGGACAAGTAAAAAGCTTGCAAACTTCTAAGTATACCCCAGCCACTAACCAATACTATCTCCACCTATGGATTCATGTAAGTATAAAACGAAACAAATTCCTGCAAATACATTTACTACTACGCAACAGTACAAGGACTTTTTTATCCACACCAAAGACATAACAAAACACATAAAGGATTTAAAAAGTTTAGATTTTACAGGCACACGATATAGATAACATCTACAGGACTCCTATAATTTGGTGTTTGGATTTCTCTGCACATTACACTCCGCTGGGATTCAAAACACACAATTAAGCTAAAGTTGAGTCTAACCAAAAAGAATCCGGAGAGATAAGACTAAAGGGATCCCTACCAATTACTATGGCCTTTTAATAGCCTATCTGGGGCTGCTGTCACCTCCTCTACCAATTACATTAAAACAAGAGACCCAATTATCTCTTACACCTTGGGTCAAGGAATATTAGACTTTGGGAATACTTATGAGAGGAAGGAGTATTTTTAATAACCAAAGTCAAATCAAGTAACAGACAATACAATTAGAAAGAACTGCAGGTGGCCTGCAGCTACGAAGGAGAGTTCACCCAATACTTAGCCCGCTGACCGGGCAGGTTACTGAGGAGAAGATAAGACGCTAGTGACGGCCTCTATAGCTTTACTTTCTCGAGGACGTGGAGGTCACAGACGGAACTGTGCCTAGGCCGTTCCACGCCCTTGAGAGAGGGCCAAGGATCCGACACACGGCCTTAGAGCGGAAAGGGCTGACATCCTAGGGCAAGCAACTGGGCGCCGTCCTGTGGTGCAGAAAACCAAGTGTGTCCTTCTCCGTCCTCTAGGCCACTAAAGCCGAATGAGCCACGAGGAACATAACGACCGAATCGGGCTAGGGTCTAAACTCACCTTCCACAGCGGCTGCTGCCAGATTGCGGGAGCGGCGGGGCGGACCCGGAGGCCCCGCGGGGCTGCTGCGGGGGCCCGCGAGGCCATCGTGTACCAGCTGCAAGTGGGGCGCGTTGAAGGGGTTTGCCCGCGCCAGATGCGCCACAGACGAGAACATCTTCCTAAGGGAACAGGGAGCAGCGGTCAGAAGAAAGGCAAAGAGACCCGTCAGACCGCCAAAGTCACCGGCACCCTAGGACCCCGACACGGGCCTTCCTTCTGCCCGCCTCCGCGCCCTTGAGGAGGTCATGGCGGCCTCCACAAGGAAGGAGGTCGACCAGGCCTGCAGTCTAAGCAGCTCCCCACAGGGATTCCATTCCCCGCACCCACTGGGGGGAACACCCGGCACACTCACTTTCTAAGATGGCGAACACACAACCGCTCCTTCGGAAAGGCTGCGGCTCACAGAGGCCGAACGTCCTCCTGGCCCTTAGATCTGTGCCCTTCGCGCGACGTCAGCGTGACGCACGTTACGCGTCACTACAGCTGGGGCACCCATTGGCGGAGAAGAGCGCCGGTGCCGTGGCGTCATCACGTTCACCTAGCAACCGTATCCCCGCCCCCGCCTGCCCCGGCACTTCCGGCCCGGCTTCTGCGCCGGAGGATTCGTTCTGCGCAGGCGCACATTCCGGGGCCGGATTTTTGAGTGGTGTGCGGTAGTGCTCGGTGACCTCCTGTTTTTGTCTGCCTTCACCTTCAAGAGTCTTTCTTTGACGCAGGAATTCCAGACTTTTACATTTAGATGAGTCCCAGGGTGGTAGTCATTTAAACAAACAGAGAAAAAAAAACCCTGAATGCTTGATGATCCATTATTTCGGTGTTGCTGTTAGAATGTTACTGCAGTATTTTGTGTTAACAGCGTCTGCCATTAAGGTACTTTTTTTTTAAGTTCCATACATTGACATTACACATAGACATGTCTGCATTTTCCAATAGACTACAGGAAAGTATTTCAAAAGAAAATGTGCAACAAGAGCTCTTTAGACAAGACAGCTTGGGGGTTCATCACAATAGTTTATATGACATATTAAAACATTCAATAAATGCATTTTAACACTACTTGATAAACCAGATTGAAAGTGATTGGCAGAAGATTTGTTCAATAAGTTTAGAAAACCATCATTAGACTCAGTTAACTGGGGGAGTTTAGTAGTTTAAACTCCTGTTAGAATTCTGGCTCTGACCTTGTCCTGGCTCTTGATAAAGTAACTTTGGGAATTCACTTGATCTCTATAAACCTGTTTCTTTAAAAAAAAAAAAAATAATTTTTTTTTTCAACGTTTACTTATTTTTGAGAGACAGACAGAGACAACACATAAGGAGGGGAGGGGCAGAGAGAGGGAGACACAGAATCCAAAGCAGGCTCCAGTCTCTAAGCTGTCAGCACAGAGCCCAACGCAGGGCTTGAACCCACAAACCATGAGATCATGACCCAGGCTGAAGTCAGACATTTAACTGACTGAGCCACCCAGGCACCCCTGAACTTGCTTCTTCAAAGTAGCATGGAAGCAGGGAGCAGCCCCATCGGCTTGTACCGTTGTACAGAGCCTGTGCTTGATTTAATGCTCTGTTGTCACCATTTTGGAATTCTTAATAATTTGTGAACAAGAGGCCTTCATTTTGCACTGAAATTACAAATTACAAATTACCTGGTCCTGGGATGAGAGTAACATCCATCTTGCAGAGATTATGAGAACTCAATGAGACAATGTCTAAATATGGGGATTTTAGCCAAGAAGCAGAGCTGGTGAAGGGGTCACTGGATGGTAAGTTACTAAGAAGGTAGGGGAAATCTTGCTAAATTGACCTAACAGGATTCTTACTGAAGGCAGGCCAAGATAATCAGATATTACTTGGGGGATGATGAATTTGATAAGGTATTGAGGGTGATCAGATATCATGCCTAGGTGGGGTGCCTGGCTGGCTCAGTTGATGGAGCATGTGACTCTTGATCTCAGGGTTGTAAGTTCATTCCCCATATAGAGTGTAGAGATTACTAAAAGAATAAGTAAATTAAATAGATAACAAGGTTGGGAGATTTTTTGCTAACCTAAGTTACTAAAGTGACAATTCTTTTTTTCCCCCCATTTTATTTATTTATTTATTCTTCATCATGGTAAGTGTTCTCTTTTAAACCCCATCCCTATTTCACCCATCCCCACACACACCTCCCCTCTGGTAACCATCAGTTTGTTCTCTGATGTTAAGAGTCTATTTCTTGGTTGTCCCTCTCTCTCTCTCTCTTTTTCCTTTGCTGATTTGTTTTGTTTCTTAAATTCCACATATGAGTGAAATCCTATGGTATTTGTCTTTCTCTGACTTATTTTGCTTAGCATTATACTCTCCAGCTCCACCCATGTTGTTGCAAATGGAAAGATTTCATTCTTTTTGACAGAATTCTTGCTATAGGTGGGCTCTTGGAGGACATGTCCAAGGACAGTCCTAATTGAAAAGGAAGCTCAGAGGAGCCTAACTAAGGTCTGGTCAAGGAGAGAATCTTTGTCAACACTTTCCTATTCAGGGAGCACCTGGCTGACTCAGTTGGTAGAGCATGTGACTCTTGATGTCAGAATTATGAGTTTGAACCCCACCTTGTGCAAGGAGCCTGCTTATAAAAGAATAATAATTTAAAAAAAAAAATCTTTCCTATTCAGTGTACCAAGTCTGACATTTTAATTTCATTTAATATGAGCTACCAGTGAATTTAAATTTCAGCTAAACTGTCAAAGTCCCTCTCAGCCATTTGAGCTAAAACGATGGACTGAGACACTGTTTACTGTACCCATATCAGTAAGTTTGGCTTGGTCTGGGTGCCTGGGTGGCTCAGTCGGTTCAGCGTCTGACTTCAGCTCAGGCCATGACCTCACAGTTCATGAGTTTGAGCCCCACATTGGGCTCATTGCGGTCAGCCCGGAGCCCGCTTTATATCCTCTGACCCCCTCTCTCTGTTCCTCCCCCACTTGCGATCTCTCAAAAATAAATAAACATTTAAAAAATAAATAAAGTGGGCTTTATCTACCATTATATTCATTCTGTTCCATTTTAGTTATCACTACTTATAAAATTGTCTCCAAATTTAAGAGCATAAAACAATAAACAATTATTATCTCACATTTTCTGAGGGTCAGGAATCTGGGAGAGGCTCAACTGGATGGCCTGGCTCAGGGTGTGTCATGGGTTCGCTGTCAAGTGTTGGTTGGGACTGTGGTCTCTAGGGCTGGAAGACGTGATTCCAAGCCCCCTAACTTGGCCATTGGCAGGACACTCCAGTTCTTTGTCAAATGGACCTCTCCATAGAGCTGCTTATGTCATGGCTCCCCCAGAGTGAGTAATTCAAGGAAGACAGATAGCAACCAAGAGAGAAGCTGCAGTGACCTTTATAACCTAATCTCAGAAATGACACACCAGCACTTCTGTGTTTTATTGATCACAGACCAATCCAGATACAATGTGGTAGTGTGGTAGGCATCTTTGGGCCATCCTGGAGGGTGACTACCATGCAGCCAACCCAGCATTCTTTGTCTCCATCCCCATACATGTTGCCCAGGTTTCTGTCAATATAAATTTTGCATACTATTTATCTTCTAGGATCCCCTGCAATGGGTATAAAAGCTGTGAGAGGTGCTGATAATAAGTCTTGAGGAGGATCAGCAGACCCTACAAGGCAACTAACTACCTCAGGATGGGTCATTACAGATTTTACAGGTAAGGAGAGACTAAACTCCTCAAGCAAAGGAGGAAGGGCTGTTAATGGCAAAAGAGGTCAGCAAATTTAGAAGTTCACGATCTTAGTGTCATCAATCTGCCCATAGGTGCCCATTACCATTCCAGTATTCAGGCTCCCACTGCTGCTCAAAAACAAAAACAAAAACTAATTTTAACATGAGACCTTCAAGATTGGAAATTCAGTTGTAAATCAGGAATAGATTTTGGATTTGGTAAGATTTCTGATCCTTCACTAGAACTGAACATTTAAAGCCCTAAGCTCATCATTTCTTTTCCCACAGTTATCCAACATAATTAGGATAAACCAACCAACTCCATTGTATTTCTTATTTTTGTTTAAAAATTTATAGAAGCATCTACATGGTTATCCAAAGCCTTGCCTTATTTAGGCACTTGATTACAGTTGTCCATGACCATAGGTGATGATTTAAGAAACTGTTTTTCGTAATGAATCCCATGCACAACCAGTGTCACCTTTATCATTGACAACGGGTCATCAGAGCCTTTAAATCCAATCAGATCAGATAACCCAGAACAGACTCATAGAACCCATTTTGAAGGTTTAGTTTTTCTGGAATTACTTCCAATACCATTGTCTGTATCGGAGTTTGACCAGAGAAGCATAATCACTATGAGTCATATGAAATAAGGTTTATTTTAGGGACTAGGTCTTTAAAATTGTGGGAGCTGGAGAAGAAGTTTCCTCTGTGTCTGGGGTTTCATCTGAAATTGCAATAAATCGATAGAGCGTACAATCAGGCAGGAAAGCTGGACATGAAGTGAGGATGAGCAGGGACAAACTGGAACCCACAAAGACAAACTGGATCTCAAGAGGATAAACTAGACCATGCATCTGTTTCTTACTACCTACAATGTCAAAAATGCAGGTACCTGCAGGAGCCATGCTGCAAGTGCTCATAGGAGCCAAGGTGCTGCACATGCATCTGGGCCAGGGCTCAGAGAAACTGAGGAAGGTCCTGGAGTTGCTGAAAGAGTTCCTCACTTGGCCACTGCTCCACTCCCAGGTAAGCCAGCAGATCAACATCTGTGTGCGTGGGCTGCTGTAGCGCCTCACATCTTACGCTGACCTTCAGAGCGTAAGTGCTTCACTTCTGCCTTTGAAATCCTGCACAGATTTCCCTTGTGGCCAATTCTAACACAGAACCATATTTGAGAGATAAACAGAATTGGAGATGCTAGAGAAATAGGACATTCAAATAGAACTTTCCAACAGGCGCTTGTAAACTTACTAGAGGTTAACACTTATCGATTTGAGGATCATCCCTGCATGGGCAAATCACAGAAAATCCTTACATAATTCCTACCACAGCCATCTAATAGAGGGATATAATAAATTATGCAAGGTAGACTGAAGTTCGTTTTCCTAAAAAAGGGAAAAAACAACAAGTAATATCCTCAAGCACCTTAGATACTGTCTTTTTTATTAGAAAAAATTTTTAATTTTTTAATGTTTATTTTTGAGAGACAGAGACAGAGCACGAGCAGGGGAGGGGCAGATAGAAAGGGAGACATGGAATCTGAAGCAGGCTCCAGGCTCTGAGCTGTCAGCACAGAGCCCAACACAGGGCTCAAACTCACAAACCCCGAGATCATTACCTGAGTCAAAGTCAGACGCTTAATTGACTGAGCCACCCACGTGCTCCTGATTAGAAATCTTGTTTGTTTATTTTCATGTCTCCATAAAGAGAATAGGGAGAAATTTATCTTTTTCTATCTGAAATAAGATAAAATGGACTTCACAATGGGGCTGTAATTTCCATTCTGAAAAGTTTTAAAAGTTCCAATGATCACCATCCTTCTTTGGAAGGGTATCCTAGGTTGAGCCTAGAGTACCGTGGTGTAAGACTGGGGGCTATCCCTTTACCAAAGTACATCCCAAGAGTACAAAGTGCGCCCTGAGCTCTGGCGCCCAGGTAAAGACACTTGAAGTTACCCATCTTGGTGCAGGGGAATGAAAACTGTGGCAGTTCTATCTGCATATTCAGGGATATTGTATTTTATAGGAAATAAAGGCAGGGGAATACTCTTACCTAGTCTTTATCTCTTGATATTTTGAAATTTCCTTCTTTCTGCAATTAAAAGCATAAAATATGTTTTATCTCAGAGGAGAAGCATACCTAGATACGTCAGACCCTAAAATAGTCCTCATAGAAATTGCACATATAGATGGCAACTTTAGTCACTCAGTGGCTATAATCTACTGCCCTGACAACTTTTTAAAAACTTTTTTTTAAAGTTTATTTATTTTTGAGAGAGAGAGAGAGAGCGCGCCACAAGCAGGGGAGTGGAGGGGCAGAGAGAGAGAGAGAGAGAGAGAGAGAGAGAGAGAATCCCAAGCAGGCTCAGCATGGAGCCTAGTGCAGGGCTTGAACTCACAAACCAACTCGTGAACCATGAGATCATGACCTGAGCTGAAATCAAGAGTTGGAGGCCTAACTGACTGAGCCACCCAGGTGCCCCTACCCTCACAGCTTTTAAAGTTTATTTATTTATTTTGCAAGAGAGAGAAAGTTCAGGAGCCTGAGCAGGGGAGGGGAGAGGGAGCATGAGAAGAGGAGGGGAGGGGCAGAGGGAGAGAATCTTAAACAGTCTCCTCATGGTCACCGCAGAGCCCAGCGCAGGGCTTGAACACACAAATCCTGAGGTCATGACCTGAGCTGAAATCAAGAGTTGGACGCTAAACGGACTGAGCCACCCAGGTGCCTCCACCCTGACAACTTTTAAGTGAGGCCTTGTGGTCACAAGTTAGAAGTTACCAAATATGGTTTCTCATCAATGCACCTGGGGGGCTTTTTAGACACAGATGTTCTCAGACCTCAAAAGATTCTACTTACTAAGTCAGATGAGGAGTCCTGGAATCTGCCATTTTTTAAAGATCCCCAGGTGATTCCTATAAACAGCCAGGTTTAGGAACCAATAACCTAAGGAACTCAAAGCATGAGCCCATAGAACGAGTCTGACACAAGTTTCCTATCCCTAAAATGAGAGAACATCCTGAGTTACCTGGTTTGCCATGGATGTAAAGTGCTCAGTTACTATAAGGGAATCTCCGTTGATCTGGTTTGCTTCAAACTGTTCACATTGTTGTCACACGCACAAGAACCACGTGCACAGTTGTGGTGTATACCATCAGTGCTCCGTACAAAATGGGGCAACTGCTTAAGTATAAAAGGAGACAGGGCATATCAGTGGTTCATAGATGGACAATAGCCACAGGCTTAGTAACAATACAAGAAATTTTAGAGAGAAATATATATACTCAAAGGACAGCAAATAGAAAAGTAGTGAATAGGGGCGCCTGGGTGGCTCAGTTTGTTGGGCCTCCGGCTTTGGCTCAGGTCATGATCTGACAATCTGTGAGTTTGAGCCCCACATCTGGCTCTGTGTTGGCAGCTCAGAGCCTGGAGCCTGCTTCGGATTCTATGTCTCCCTCCCTCTCTCTCTGCCCCCCTCCCCCTCATACTCTGTCTGTGTGTCTCAGGAATGAATAAGCGTTAAAAAAAATTAATAAAAAAGTAATGAATATAAAATGAAGGAATTAAGCTTTACTGAAAGGAGTAGAAATAGTTCCATTCAGCCTTAGAGATGTAGGACAGAGTATACTTAACAGCTAAGTTTATGCAGTGGGTCATCATGAACTGAAATGTGTTGTAGTTTTGTTGTAATTCAAACCTCATGTCACTTATGAAATATTTTTGCTCTAGATAACTAAGGGGCCTATTCACAAATGAGTACAGTTGCATTGTAGCCAACCCTAAATGAAATTAACCTAATGTCAACCCCTAAATGAAATTAAAATTTGTAAACATAAAGAAAGTTCAGGGAAAATTCTGCTATTATATCTCTAAACTTGGAAGGGAGTCCATTGGGAATAGCTTTAGGGAATCAAACACATTGTTTAGAGAGCTATGACTTCAAATGTTAGTGGAATTAACTGACTGACTTTATTCTTCTGAAGGAAACTGAATGTTGCTGACTGTTAACACAATCACAGTTAACTTACATAACACTAGCAATTACTCAAATTTTCTATCCTTTGTGTTGCTTGGAAATGTGGGAAAGAAACTTTTTTCCTTCTTTTGATTTCAAGAATGTCAATTTGAAAAATATTTAAATCATCTATCACTTAAATTACAAAGTAGGAGAAAATCAAAATAGGGTTTTGTCAACTGCCTAATTTACTTACCTAGGAAATTTATATGGTGGAATAATTTGTTCCTGGGTGTTTGATCAGACTAGATGTCTGAATTAAATAATCAATATTATTCACTTCATTATTTAAGTGGTATGGCTGAAGCTTAGGAACCGACTTTTTATTTTTTAAAAAAATATGATGGGGCACCTGGGTAGTTCAGTCGGTTAAGCGTCCTACTCTTGGTTTCAGCTCAGGTCATGATCTCACAGTTTGAGAGTTCGAGCACCATGTCGGGTTCTGTGATGGTAGCACGGAGCCTGCTTGGGATCCTCTCTCTCCCCTTCTCTCTCTGTCCTACCCTGCACTCTCTCTCTCAAAATAAATAAACATTTTTTAAAAATATGAAAAACACCTGAAGTCTGTGTACATAGAAATATAATTACTCTTAAAAATTTTTAACTTACTTATTCTTTAAAAATTTACTTATTTATTTGGAGACATGGAAAGAGAAGTGGGGGAGCAGCAGACAGAGAGAGGGAGAGGGAGAGAGAGAGAATCCCAGGCAGGCTCCGAACCATCAACCCAGAGCCTGAGCCCGATTTGGGCTCAATCTTACAAACAGTGAGATTATGACCTAAGCCGAAATCAAGAGTCAGACACTTACCTGATTAAGCCACCCAGGTGCACCAAATGGCGATTTCCTAACTCTATCAGTCCTATATTTATTATTCTACAGTAAGGAAGTGCTTTACTTCCTCTTCATTTATTTAATTATTTATTTATATTTCTTTCATTTATTTAATTATTTATTTATATCAGTGTGGACTAATGGATTCCTGTCATATTCAATGAGTTATAATCTAATACAAACATTCTTTTGGTGTTTATATTAACACAGATTTGGCCTATAAAACCCCTTTAAGCTGATCCTGTATTCTTTTGATAAGTCCCCATCAGTTTTTGAGCACTTTGTTACTTTGTGGTACAGCAAGTGTACCAGATTCCTCCTATTTATTTATTTATTTATTTACATTAAAAAATATTATTTTTAAGTTTTTACTTAAATTCCAGTTAGTTAACAGTGTAATATTAGTTTCTGGTGTACAATATAGTGATTCAACACTTTTATACCACGCCTGGTGCTTATCACAACAAGTACACGTCTTAATCCCCATCACCTATTTCACCCATCCTTCCACCCCTTCCCCCAGACTCATCTACTTTTTTCTCCCCCAGCTCTGGAATCAGCCTTTTCTCCAAAGAGCTCTGGTTCTCTTTAGAGGAGAATAACATTTGATCCGAGACCAAAATGTGCTTATTGCTCTGGGATGTTATTGCTTCTAGGCTCTCTCAGCATATATACATACACACACAAACAAATTTAAATCAATCTATCATATTTTCTTTTAAAACCATGAGTTCATGCTAATATCTCCAATTCCAAACCAGAATACCACAGGATTCATTCTAGCCTTTTTTCCTTTCCACATTTATAATTCCCGTCTCTGATAGAGATGAAACTGGTTTTCATTATCTTCAATATATTGCCTCTTATTCGTTCATTCCCCCTGAATGTAACCAACTTTCCAGTCCTCCCGGCTGCCTCCTTGGCATCAACCTTACAAATCCTGTTGACCCTGGCTATATGAAGTGAAGAAAACACACACACACACACACACACACACACACACACACACACACTTTTATTTATTTTTTTTGAGAGAGAGAGAGAAAGGGCGTGTGGAGGAGAGGGTCAGAGGGAGAGAGACTGAGAATCTTAAGCAGGCGCCACACTCAGCAAAGAGCCTGACACGGGGCTCTATCCCATGATGCTGGAATCATGACCTGAGTTGAAATCAAGAGTCCAGCGCTTAACTGAGTGAGCCACCCATGTGCCCCTTGCTGCAACCACTTTAAGTTTCTTTTTAATCTATCTATCCATCTATTGATGCCTCTGCCCATCCATTCATCTATATAATCTGAGCCATTTCAGAGTAATTTGCAGACTTATGTTTTACCTCTAATACTTCAGAATACATTTCTTTTTAAAGTTTACTTATTAATTTTGAGAGGGAGTGTGTATGCACACACACACAAGCCAGGGAGGAGCAGAGAGAGGAAGAGAGAATCTCAAGCCTGTGTGGAGCCCAACTCAGGACTCAAACCCACAGACTGTTACATCATGACCTGAGATAAAACCAAAAGTTTGGACGCTTAACTGACTGAGCCACCCAGGAACCCCCAAAATGGATATTTTCTAAATCCTTGTTCCTTCACATTTTTTGTGGTTGACCATTCCATTCTAACAATGAGCTTTCCTTGTTTATTTATTTACTATTTGTTTTTTGTTGGTTTATTATCAGTGTAAACTCTGGATTCTATTACCATGGATTCTGGTTATAACACATTACTGTTATTTTGATGTTCAGATTATCCCAGTGAGGGCCCCTCCAACCTGGCTTTTGTGTTCTTTTAACATGTTCCATCACTTTCTGAGTACATCTTTACTTTCTGATGCAACATATTCCTGGCTCACTTGTTCATTTTATGCCCTAGTCCTGGAGTTAGTCATTTCTCCTTGAATCCTACTTATTTTGGGCATTCTCAACTTCAGAACTGAACTCGTTCCATTTGCTGAGGCTGAGAAAGCATTTACCTACTTTACATTGTCTATGAGCTCATACGTTCTACAAGGGTCTGTTTTGCTCATCAGTGGATTCTCCACACCTAGAGCACCAGCTGTGCATATAAAAAGTGTTCCATAAATATTTGCTGAACAGTTTACATGCTGCCAAGCCTGTCTTAGAGAAATCTTTTAGAGATATGGTTTCAATTTTAAGTTCAAGGATCACTACAGAGTAGTCACATTCTTTGCATTCATTTGTTATAACCACTTGTCATGCGACAGATTCATAGCTTAAAATAGATTATGTGTCTTGCCATTTACCTTGATGTTTTTATATTATTTTTAGAAGCCAACAGTTCAGTCTACAAAAATTTTTCATTGTCCCTTTTTCAAGACTGTCCTGTTTTCAAGATTTTCTAGATAGCTAGGAGTGATTTCAATAAATGTCATTCCTGGGGCGCCTGGGTGGCGCAGTCGGTTAGGCGTCCGACTTCAGCCAGGTCACGATCTCGCGGTCCGTGGGTTCGAGCCCCGCGTCGGGCTCTGGGCTGATGGCTCAGAGCCTGGAGCCTGTTTCCGATTCTGTGTCTCCCTCTCTCTGCCCCTCCCCCGTTCATGCTCTGTCTGTCTCTCTCTGTCCCAAAAATAAATAAATAAATAAATAAATAAATAAATAAATAAATGTCATTCCTTTTACTGAGAATGAGGCAGTATGGACATTTTATAAAGACTGAAGTGTTCATTCAAAGTGGATGGTTGAGTATTTTATGCTTGTTTTCCTTGATGAACTGAAACTACAGTCATTTTATCATTAAAAAAAAACCCACATGAGTTATTTTAACAGAATATTTAATATGGGAATTGGTTAAACAGGCACTGGAGAACTGAAAAGGCACAAAACACCGAAGTCACAGATAATAACCACAGAAAGCATTTACTACCCCTGCTGCTGGAGGAACACAGGAAAGAGGCAGGGGATATTAGAACTTAACAGCTAGGAGGAGGGGCCTTCTGGAATTGGGACCCAAACCTCTGAGAAGGCACCGCCTGACTGCTGCTGGTGTCTCTGAGAGGACTCAATAAGGCTGGTTCTGGAAATGCTAGAAAAAACTGGGAACAGGAAATAACTGTTGCTGTCAGAGTGAAGGAGTGAAGATGTGAAGGATTCTAACGGGAACAACAGCAAACTCCCAACTCCCTAGTCCTGCCTTTCATTCTGTTCTAGCACCCCCTACTGGTGGAACATAAAATAGTTTTTTGCTCCTGTCAGTACTAGGGCTGAGTGAGTGTAGAGAAGTGGATTTTTTTTTTTTTCTAATTTTTTTTTTAACGTTTATTTATTTTTGAGACAGAGAGAGACAGAGCATGAACGGGGGAGGGTCACAGAGAGAGGGAGACACAGAATCTGAAACAGGCTCCAGGCTCTGAGCTGTCGGCACAGAGCCCGACGCGGGGCTCGAACTCACGGACCGCGAGATCGTGACCTGAGCTGAAGTCGGATGCTTAACCGACCAAGCCACCCAGGAGCCCCAGTAGAGAAGTGGATTTAGAGCCAAGAGACAATCACTTGGTAGCACAACAGTTATAGAATCATATTGATACACTTCTACTCTGAAATGCTATGCTATCTATAGAACATTTGAATGTGTACTTGATGGATTTTACATATATATTTAAGTAATCTCTATACCCAAAGTGGGGCTAGGCTAGAACTCACGATCAAGAGTTGCCATGCTCAGGGCGCCTGGGTGATTCAGTCGGTTAAGCGTCCAACTTCGGCTCAGGTCATGATCTTGCAGTTTGTGAATTTGAGCCCCCATCGGGTTTTCAGCTGAGGAGCCCGCTTGGGATCCTCTGTCTCCCTCTCTCTGCCCTTCCCTTGCTCACACATGCACGCACTCTTTTTCTCTCTCAAAAATAAACATTAAAAAAACATAAAAATAAAAAAATAAGGTGAATTGATAATCACTGGCTGTTTTTTAAAAAGAAGAATCGCAGGGGCGCCTGGGTGGCTCAGTCGGTTAAGCGGCCGACTTTGGCTCAGGTCATGATCTCACGGTCCGTGAGTTCCAGCCCCGCGTCAGGCTCTGTGCTGACAGCTCAGAGCCTGGAGCCTGTTTCAGATTCTGTGTCTCCCTCTCTCTGACCCTCCCCCATTCATGCTCTGTCTCTCTCTGTCTCAAAAATAAATAAACATTTAAAAAAAAAAATAAAAAGAAGAATCGCATGCCCTTACGACCGAGGCAGCCATGCACCCCAATTTGATGTATTTTTAAACTCAACTCTTTGTGTTTAACAATTGTTAAAGTCACGTCAAGATATATATGGATAATTTAGAAAGAATATTAAGATATAGAGCTGTCTTACTGTGAAGGAACTACATGTAAAAAATCTGAATAACTCAGATTACAGATTCAAAACGAAGGTAGAATTCTGATCTCTGATTTGAGAAACAAATTATAAAGTTAGTGAATATAGTTTGATCTTGACAGAAACCTAATAAACTTGGAGACTTGCTTTTTAAGCTGCTGAAAGATTAGAAGTGAGAATAGGAGGGGGCAACAGAGAAGCTGTTATACAAGTCAGTTGACAACTACAAGGAGGGACAAATGACAAATAATAGGTAATAAAGGGAAGAACTAGAATAAAACCCGTAAACTAAAAATATACAGCTGGCTCCAGTCCCACTTAAGATTAAATGCCTTTGCATGGTACATGGTTACACATACAGTTTGACCCTTGAACAATGTTGGGGTTGGGAATGCTGACCCCACACACAGTCTAAAATGAGAGTATAACTTGTAACTCCCCCAAAACTTAACTACTAATAGCCTTCTGTTGACCAGAAGCCTTACCAATAAAATAGTCATTTAACACATACTTTGTATATGTATTATATACTATCTTCTTACAATAAAGTAAGCTAGAGAAAATATTAAGAAAATTGTAAGGAAGAGAAAGTATATTTACAATACTACCCTGTATTTATTGAAAAAAAAAATCCTCTAAGTAGACCTGAGCAGTTTAAACCCGTGTTGTTCAAGGGTCAATTGTATTTTTGTTTATCTCACAGACATACTACTAAAAGGAGGTGCAGAGAGAGAGAGGAAGAATACCTTAGCTATCAAGACATAT
The DNA here is from genome assembly GCF_018350215.1 of Panthera leo. Lineage (NCBI taxonomy): Eukaryota > Metazoa > Chordata > Mammalia > Carnivora > Felidae > Panthera > Panthera leo. The sequence continues at coordinate 118,799,230 of NC_056685.1, read as the reverse complement.
CCTGACAATGTCCATCTATTAAAAATCACAAATGCATCTACCTTTTAGTCCAGTCATCTCACTTCTAGGAACAAAACAATGTATGCAACAAGATGATTCATTGTGGTATTAGTTATAACTACAACAGATTGGAAACAATGCATAAGTCCACCAATAGGGTTAAATAAATTCAGGTACAGCCATACATGGAATACTGTGCAACTGTGGATGAATGGAGGGATAGATAGATAGATAGATAGATAGAACTGGAAACTTTTGTACTGATGTAGAAAGATCTCCAAAATACTGTTAAATGAAAAAGTAAGATATATACACAATAACACAATATAGTATCATTTGTGTTAAAGAGGGGTAATTGTGTGTGTGTGTGTGCGTATAATGTCTCTGCAAAGATATACACACAGAAACTAATAACATTGGTTGCCTATACAGTAGAAAATTGAATAGCTGGAGGTCATGAGCAAGAGGGAAGCTTTCACTATATCTTTTTTTTATATATTTAAACTTTTGAACCATTTATATGTATTAGTTTTTTAAATCTTTAATTTTTTTTTTTAGAAAAAAGAAACAAAAAAATGATTACCCTGATGTTTTGGATATTCCAGGATTTACTATATGTAAGTTAGTAATGTAAATGGCTCTGGCTACAGTACACTACTGTATTTATCGAAAAAAAATCCTGTAAGCAGACCTGTGCAGTTCAAACCTGTGTTGTTCAAGGGTCAATTGTATTTTTGTTTATCTCACACCCTAAAAGGGGGTGCAGAGAGGAAAGAGGAAGAATACTTTAGCTATCAAGACATATTGTCCTGGGCCGCTTGGGTGGCTCAGTTAGGTGACAACTTTGGCTCAGGTCATGATCTCTCAGTTTGTAAGTTTGAGCCCCGTGTTGGGCTCTGTGCTGACAGCTCGGAGCCTGGAGCCTGGAGCCTGCTTCGGATTCTGGGTCTCCTTCTTTCTCTGCCCCTCCCCCACTTGTGCTCTGTTTCTATCAAAAATAAACAAATAAATAAATAAAGACATATTGTCCTGATAATGTCCATCTGTCAAAAATCACAAACATAATAAAAGAGTTATGCTGTCATTAGTAAATTATCCTAAATTGATTTTAAAATCTTGATAATCAAGTTATATTATATTGGAAATTATAAGGCATCATTAAGGCTGCTTATTTCCTATTTACTGACTTTCTATTAGTCTACCTTTATGCTCATTTTAGTGTAATGATGATGAACATAATGTTTGGAATGTAATAGCTTTGTAAGAAAATTTTAAGTAAATTCCGTGCCACAGGTGGGGCTCAAACTCACAACCCCAAGATCAAGACTTGCATGCTCTACTGACTGAGCCAGCCAGGAACTCCCTAACACATTTTTAATCCAGCATGGAATAATAGCAACTCAACATTGTTTTTAAAATCTTATTTTTGGGGTGCCTGGGTGGCTCAGTCGGTTAAGCGTCCGACTCCAGCTCAGGTCACTATCTCACAGACCGTGAGTTCGAGCCCCGCGTCGGGCTCTGGGCTGATGGCTCAGAGTCTGGAGCCTGCTTCCGGTTCTGTGTCTCCCTCTCTGTCTGCCCCTCCCCCATTCATGCTCTGTCTCTGTCTCAAAAATAAACGTAAAAAAAAAAATTTTTTTTTTTAAATCTTATTTTTAAGTAATCTCTACACCCAATGTAAAATTCAAACTTACAAACCGGAGATCAAGAGTCACATGCTTTACCAACTGAGCCAGCCAGGAACCCCTAGCAAATCAACATTTTAAGTGTTATTTACAAGTGACAGACTCTACTTAGTGAAGTTCTCCAATAGTAAGAAATACAGGTTTCCTCCTCTACCCAAAAGTTTGCTTTAGGCCACTTTGCTTTTACAAAATACCTGCCTTTGTGCCTGGTTTTCCCTAATCAAAAGAAATCCAAAGGGGATTTCTGTTTTTACAAAATGGTAATGGCTTCTTCACTTTAAGCCATAATGGTTTATGAAAGGTTTGATAGGAAACCTTTTGGATGGGGTTGGTGGCGTGCAGGGGGCAGGGCAGGGACCTGTATTACAAACTACAGTGAGTTCCACAGCGACATCTAGTGTGTCCTTCTTGTAAAATTGCTTGGTCTTGCATATTTCTGATAGAGTAGCTTGTGGCCATATGACTAGGCACTATTTTTGAAGTCTTGAAGGAAACAGCCTAACAAAAGTCTGTTTATTAATCCTTATTATCATTTTTTAGATTATAGTACAGAATGTGGTATTGTTTGGGGTTCTCATGGTACATATTGTAGCTGGACTAGAATTTACTACAGCAGGTGACACTGCAGTGTAAAAGTTATGTTTGATTGTTTTACAAATTTACTGTAAAATTTACATAGTTTATTGGGAAAAAATTAAAGAAGTTTTAGTCCATGTGTAAATGTTTAAATTATTAAGAACTGTTCAGTTCAAAGCTGCCTCATTCAAGATACTGTAATAGGAAAATGTTATAAAAGGGACCTCTGTACATTCAACAAAAATTCTATTTGTAGGGGCTCCTGGCTGGCTTAGTCAGTGGAGCATGTGACTCTTGATCTCGGGGTTGTGAGTTTGAGCCCCCTGTTAGGTGTGGAGATTACTTAAAAAATATATGTTTATATATATTATATATATAATATATATAAATTCTATTTGTAGAATGTTGAGAAGCTTCTAAGAAATCACCTGAGTGACTAATAAAGGAGTAACAGACAGTAATAGATGTATGCCTTGGCAGTACTAACGTTCTATTTAGTATGATAAAAAGGTCCAAATAGCTCCAAAGTGATTTGTTTACAAAGACAAAATGATCCATAAATGACTATTTACTGATAATGCCATATAACTTTTTCCTGTTATAGTTATTTGGAATTGTCTTAGGAAAAGTGTCACTGTTACTATGATAACTGAAAAACGAATACCTTAGTGTTATGTGTCCAATCCAATTTAACTGAACAAACTTCCCTTGAAGCCCTTCTGCCCCCTTAACCAAAGAGAAAATTGGATTTATTCTGTTACCTGATTATGGCGGCCCTCATTCTATTAATCAAAGCTATCTACCAAATCCTCACTTAACTAAGGAATTGAGTCTGAATGTTTGGAGTTACTTGGTTGTGCCTGGTTGAACATTCCTTCGTTGTTATCACAAGTAAAAATATAAACCCTTTGGTTAGATTTGCTTTCAAAATTCAGTCTTGATTAGTACCTATGTGGCCTCTTGATAATTACTTACTCCATTTGGGCTATAGTTTTCTCAGCAGCTAAATGAGGATTTAATCAGCTTTCCTAGAGATCAACAAGTAGTGATGACAGTAAGCATTCTTATTTAGTTCCTAAAGTAACTGTTTAGAAACTATTTTTTAGTTCCTATTGTTTTACTTTTAAGTGTAGTATTTCACTGTGGGTTTTTGTAGGCTTTTGATAGTTAACCTTTATCAGTTAAGGACCCTCCCTTCTTTTGCTAGATTGAAAATTTGTTTTGTTTTTTAAAGTTTTGTTTTTTTTTAAATTTACTTCTGTGGGGGAAGGGGCAGAGACAGGTAGAGAGAGAGAATCCCAAGCAGGCTCCACACTGTGAGGGCAGAGACTGATGCAGGGCTCGACCTCACAAACCATGAGATCATGACCTGAGCTGAAATCCAGAGTTGGACGCTTAAATGATTGAGCCACCCGTCTCCCCTGGTTTTTGCTTTTTTAAATAATGAGTGGGCATTGAATTTTATTGAATGGTTTTTCTGTATCTTTTGAGATTGCATAGTTGAAATTATAAGGAGCAACATGCTTAAAAAGATACAGGATTATGAGTTCATGCTTTTTTGGACCAAATAAAAACAACTCACAAAACCGGCCAAACTTTGAAAACATGGTATACCATTTGTAGTTAGAACAAAAATTGCACAATTAGCACAGAATAACAAGAGAATATTAAAATAACATCTTCTATGCTTGCCCCACTCATTTTCCTTAGGACACAATTTCAAAATTCATTGATTCAGATGCAACTGATTTAGTTTTTTGGATTTTTAATTGTGGTAAAAAAAAACCCACATATTTGTGATCTTTTTTTATTTTAGTTTTATTTTTTAAAACCTAACAAGTAGTACTTTTATAATTTTTTTAATGTTTTATTTTTATGTTTTTGAGAGGAGGTTTGGAACAGAGGATCTGAAGCAGGCTCTACGCTGACAGCAGAGAGCCCTATGAGGGGCTCGAACTCATGAACTGTGAGATCATGACCTGAGCCAAAGTCAGATGGTTAACCGACTGAGCCACCCAGTGCCCCTTAACCATTTTTAAATGTACAGTTCTGTAGTGTTAGGTATATTCACATTGTTGTGCAATACATCTTCAAAACTGTTTTGTCTTGCAAAATTCTGTATCTGTTAAACAACTCTTCATTACCCTCTCCCCCAAGCAGCTTCTGCAACCACCATTCTACTTTCTGTTTCTATTAATTTGGCTACTTCAGATACCTCATATAAGTGGAATCATACAGTATTTGTCTTTTTGTGACTGGCTTACTTCACTTTGTACAATATCCTCAAGTTTCATCCATGTTGTAGCATGTGATGGGATTTCTGGGCTTTTCAAGGTTGAATAATATTCTACTGTATGTACATCACATTTTGTTTATCTATTCATCTATTTTTCTGGATATTTGGGTTGCCCTCTTCTCAAGGCTATTGTGAATAATGCTGTTATGAACATGGGTGTGCAAATATCTTTTCAAGATCCTGCTTTCAATTCTTTTCAATATGTATCCAAAGGTGTTTAGATCATATGGTTAATTCTATTTTTAACTTTATGAGGAATATCCATACTGTTCCATAGTGGTTGTACTATTTTACATTCCTATCAATAGTATGCAAGGGTACCAACTTCTCCAAACCCTCAGCAACACTTATTACTGTTTTGTTTTCATTTTATTAAGTTTAAAATTTTTTTAATGTTTATTTTTGAGAGAGAGAGACAGAGAATGAATAGGGGAGGAGCAGAGAGAGAGAGGGAGACACAGAATCTGAAGCGAGTTCTAGGCTCTGTGCTGTCAGCACAGAGCCCAGAGAGGGGCTTGAACAGTGAGATTATGACCTGAACAAAGTCGGACGCTTAACTAACTGCCTGAGCCACCCAGGCACCCCTAATTTTAAGTTTTTTAATTTTAATGCTAGTATAATTAACATACAGTGTCATATTTGTTTCAGGTGTACAATATAGTGATCCAACAGTTCTATACATTCATTACTCAATACTCATCATGATTAGTGTACTCTTTAATCCCATAACCCTCCCACCTCCCAAACCATCTGTTTGTTCTGTATGGTTAAGAGTCTGTTTCTTGGTTGTCTTTTTCTCCTTTGTTTGTTTGTTTCTTTTTGTTTGTTTTTAAAGTAGGCTCCACACCCAATGTGGGGATCAAACTCATGACCCTGAGATTAAGAGTGGTACGTACCGACTGAGCCAGCCAGCTGCCCCTGGTTGTTTTGTTTCTTAAATTCCACACTTAATGAAATCATATGGTATTTGTCTTCCTCTGACTATTCCATTTAGGATTATACTTTCTACATCCATCCATGTTGTTGCAAATGGCAAGATTTCAGTCTTTTTTTATGGCTGAATAATATTCCATCATACATATATACCACCTCTTTTTTATCCACTCATTAATCGAGGAACACTTGGGCTGCTGCTATATCTTGGCTATTGTAAATAATGCTGCTGTAAACATAGGGATGCATATATCCTTTCGAATTAATGTTTTCATATGTTTTGAGTAAATACCTGATAGTGTGATACCATGTCATAAGGTAGTTGTATTTTAAAACTTTTGAGGAACCTCCATACTGTCTTCCACAGTGGCCACAATAGTTTGCATTCCCATCAACAGTGCACAAGTCTTCCTTTTTTTTCCACATTCATGCCAATACTTGTTATTTTACATAGTGGGTTTTTTTTTTAATATATTTTTTTAAATATTTATTTATTTTTGAGAAAGAGAGAGACAGACGTGAGCTGGGGAAGGTGAGAGAGAGAGGAAGACACAGAATCCAGAGCAGACTCCAGGCTCCGAGCTGTCAGCATGGAGTCCAACATGGGGCTTGAACTCACAAACTATGAGGTCATCAGCTGAGCCAAAGTCAGACGCTTAACCAACTGAGCCACCCAGCCACCCCAACATAGTGGGGTTTTTTTGATAATGGTCATCCTGATGGGTGAGAGCTGATATCTCATTAGATTTGCATTTCTGTAGTGATTAGTGATATTGAGCATCTTTTCATATGCTTCTTGTCCATTTATATATCTTTTTGGAGAAATATCTATTCAAGTTCTTTTCATTTTTAAATTGGGTTACTTGGGGTTTTTTGTTGCTGTTGAGTTGTAGGAGTTTTAAAGATATATATTTTGGACCTTAACTTCTTTCTTTTTATTTTTTTTAATGCTTTATTTTATTTTTTGAAAGACAGAGACAGAGTGTGAGCAGGGGAGGGGCAGAGAGAAAGGGAGACACAGATTCCAAAGCAGGCTCCAGGCTCTGAGCTGTCAGCACAGAGCCCGACGCGGGGCTCGAACCCATGAACGTGAGATCATGACCTGGGTCGAAGTCAGATGCTCAACTGACTGAGCCACCCAGGCACCCTGGACATTAACTTCTTATTAGATGTATGATTGGCACATATTTTCTCCCATTCTGTAGGCTGCATTTTTACTCTGTTGATTATATCCTTTTGTTTTGTTTTGTTTTGTTTGGAACTGCACCTCTAAAAGACATTGAGATGCTGTTTGTTTATTTTTTTTTAACTTTATTCATTTTTGAGAGAGAGAGAAAGAATGCGAGCAGGGGAGGGCAGAGAGGGAAAGAGAATTCTAAGCAACTTACACTCTGTCAGAGCAGAGCCCAACATGGGACTCGAACTCATGAACCATGAGATCATGACCTGAGCCAAAGTCAGATGCTTAACTGCGTGAGCCACCCAGGTGCCCCTGATTATATCCTTTCATGCATAGAAGTTTGAAAGTTTGGTTTAGTCCTGTTTGTATGTTTTTGCCTGTGTTGCCTGTGGTTTTTGGTGTCATTTCCAAGAAATAATTGCCAAATCCAATGTCATGAAGGCTTTCCCATATGTTCTCTTCTAGGATTTTTACAGTTTTATATCTTACATTTAAGTATTTATTTTGAATTATTTTTTATATATGGTGTAAGGTAAGGGTCCACCTTCATTCTTCAGTCATGTGGATACCCAGTTTTCCAAACTCTATTTATTGAAAGGATTTTCACCACTGAGTCATCTTGGCAACCTTGTTGGCGATCATTTAACTATATGTGTGAGGATTCACTACTGGACTCTACTGTATTCCATTGGTCCATATGTCTGGCTTATGTGGGTACCACACTGTTTTAATTATTGTAGCTTTGTAATATATTTTGAAACCAGCAAGCATGAGACCTCCAACTTTGTTTTTTTTTTTCAAGATTTTGTTCAGGGTCTAAATTTTAAAAAACCAAGTATGTAACATTTATAATTGCTAAAATCACTTTCTCATGTTTATGATCTCCAGCACTTTTCTTTTTTAATGTTTTATTTATTTTGTTGGGGGGGGGAGGTGGGGCAGAGAGAAGAGAATCCCAAGCAGGCTCCATGCTGTTAGCACAGAGCCCAGAGCAGGGCTTGATCTCATGAACTGTGAGATCATGACCTGAGCCAAAATCAAGAGTCAGACACTAAACTGACTGAGCCACCCAGACGCCCTGATCTCTACCACTTTTTAGCTAACTTTGGAAAGCTTTTTGGACTTAAAAGAATATGAACTATACCGTAAAGAAGGTACATACAATAAATAAACAATTTCATGACCATAAAACCACCATCCTCATCAAGAAATACAATACTACCCCCAATTGCTTCCCTGCCTCTGTGTTGTTTCTGGATCACAATCCCCTCCTTCCATAGGAGGTTACCACTATTCAGCCTTTCCTGAAAATTATTTCCTTCTCCTTATAGTTTTAAGACTTAAATATACATCTTTAAACAATGTAATTTTACCTGTTTTTGAACTTTAATTTGAATCATATTATGTATTATTTTAACTTGCATTTTGTATATAAAATTTTTTCTCATTTTATTTATTTGAGAGGGAGAGAGAGACAGAGACAGTGTAAGCAGAGGAGAGAAGAAGAGGGAGAGAGAGAGAGAGAGAGAGAGAGAGAATGAGAGAATGAGAGAATGAGAGAGAATGAGAGAGAATCTTAAGCAGGTTCCAAGTTTGGTTTGGAGCCCGAAGCTGGGCTTGATCTCACGACCCTGGGACCATGACCTGAGCTGAAATCAAGAGTCAGAAGCTCAATGAACTGAGCTACCGAAGCACCCCTTAAGTTGGATTTTTGGCTCAACATCGTGAAATTCTTCTGTGCTGTCTAGCTATAGTTCATACATTATAATATTCCATTATATAAATATACCACAATGTATCCATCTATTTTACTACTGACAGACAGTTTTATTGAGTTTCCAGTTTTTGGTAATTACTCTCAGTATTATTTATACACCTTCTTTTTTAAAAAAAAAAATTTTTTTTAACGTTTATTTATTTTTGAGACAGAGACAGAGCATGAACGGGGGAGGGGCAGAGAGAGAGGGAGACACAGAATCAGAAGCAGGCTCCAGGCTCTGAGCCATCAGCCCAGAGCCCGACGCGGGGCTCGAACTCACGGACCACGAGATCGTGACCTGAGCTGAAGTCGGACGCTCAACCGACTGAGCCACCCAGGCGCCCCTATACACCTTCTTTACATGTATCTTTTTTTTTTTTTTTAAGTAATCTCTATGCCCACCATGAGTCTTGAACTCACAACCCCAAGATCAAGAGTTGCATGCATTACTGACTAAGCCAGCCAGGCACCCCTTCATGCATCTTGATGCTCAAGTGTAAGAGTCTATCCAGGGTATATATTTGAGTAGATTGCTCATTCTTAGGGTACATGTATATTCAACATATGTCAGCTTGTTTTTCAAAGTTGTACCAACTTACAGTCTCATCAGTAGCTCATGGACATTCCCATTATTTCACATGCTTTTTTGGTGTAACACTATTTAATTTTTGGCAGATTGGTGAATGTGTAATAGTATCTGTGGTTTTGCTTTACACGAACCTAATTACTTACCAATGATGCCAAACATCTTTTTATGTTTATTGCTGATGTGTGAACTCCCTGTTAAAGACTTTTGCTCATTTTTGGCAAAAGATGGTCTTTTAATTTATTTGTAGGAATTCTTTATGTTCAGGATTGCCTTTTGTCACCCATGTATGTTGTAAATATTTTCTTTCGTGTTTGGTGCTTTCTCTCTTTATGAGGTCTTCTCATGAAATGAAGGTCTTTATTTTAATGTAGTCAAAATTATGTCTTTTTGTTTATGGTTAAAGTCTATATATATATACATATATATACATATATATATGTATATATATATATTCAATATATATATTAAGTCTTAATACACACACACACACACACACATAGGAAATTTGGGCATATTGCTTTGTTAAATGCTTGTATTTTGCCCATTTTTCTATTGGTTGCTTTTTTTAATTTTAATTTTTTTAAAGTTTATTTATTTTGAGAGAGAGAAAGAGAGAGTGCAGGCAGTGTGTGCAGGGAGGGGCAGAGAGAGGGAATCCCAGGCTAACAGTGTGGAGCTCAATGCAGGGCTCAAACTCACCAACTGTGAGATCATGACTTGAGCTGAAATCAAGAGTCCAATGCTTAACCGACTGAGCTACCCAGGCACCCCTTGGCTGCTTCTTTTAAAGATAGATCTTTAGGAGCCACCTGGATGACTCAGTCAGCTGAGCGTCTGACTTCAGTTCAGGTCATGATCTTGCAGTTTGCGAGATCAAGCCCCACATCAGGCTCGCTGCTGGCAGCCTGTTAGCATAGAGCCCGCTTCAGATCCGCTGTCCCCCTCTCTGCCCCTCCCCTGCTTGTGCTCTCCCAAAAATAAATAAATATTAAAAAATGTTAAAGGTATGGGAATGCAAGCTGGTGCAGTCACTCTGGAAAACAGTATGGAAGTTCCTCAAAAAACTAAAAATAGAACTACCCTACGACCCAGCAATTGCACTACTAGGTGTTTATCCAAAGGATACAGGTGTGCTGTTTCAAAGGGACACAGGCACCCCCATGTTTATAGCAGCACTATCAACAATAGCCAAAGTATGGAAAGAGCCCAGATGTCCATTGATGGATGAATGGATAAAGAAGATGCTGTATATGTGTGTATATATATACACACTTTGACTTTAAGAGACAAAACAGATGAACATAAGGGAAGGGAAACAAAAATAATATAAAAACAGGGAGGGAGACAAAGCATAAAAGATTCATAAATATGGAGAACAAACAGAGGGTTACTGGAGGGGTGTGGGAGGGGGGATGGGCTAAATGGGTAAGGAGCACTAAGGAATCTACTCCTGAAATCATTGTTGCACTATATGTTAACTAATTTGGATGTAAATTTAAAAAATAAAATTAATTTAAAAAATATATATATTTAAAATGATATATTTAAGGTATATAAAATTTCTATGTATATATAAAATACTAAAAAAAATTTTAAGGTAGATCTTTAGAAATTCTTCATATACTCCAGATACGAACCCTTTATCAGATGCACATATAGCAAATATATCTTCCACCACTCTCTGGCTTGCCTTTGCCCTCTCTTAATAATGTCTTTTGGTGAACAGAAGTTTTTAATTTTACTAGAGTTCAATTTATCAATTATTTTATTTATGGTTGGTGCTTTTTATGTCTTATTTAAGAAAGCTTTACCTACTCAAAGTTCATAAATATATTTCCCTATACTTTCTTTTAAAATCTTTATTGCTTTATCTTTCTAATTTTAAGGATAACCCATCTAGAATTTTTATAGATTGTGAGGTAGGGATTAAGTTTAATGTTTTTTTCCATATGGATATTCAGTTGACCCATACTAAAAAGACCATCCTTTCTGCACTACACAGCAAAATATAGTCTTTGTCATCTATCAGGTGACTCTACTCAACCTGTGAACTCTGTTCTGTTCCATTGACTTATCTGTCCATTGTTGGAACAAAACCACATGTCTAAATTCCCACAGTTTTTATAATATGCTTTATATATATATATATATCTTTTATAATAGAACTGTTATTTAGCCGTGTGGTTGTTCAGCTTTGTTCTTCTTTGAAATTGCCATAGCTCTTCTTAGCTCTTTGCATTGCCGTCTAAATATTACAATCAGTGAAATCAAAATTTTGTGTCAATTTTCATATCAAAAAATCTGCTGGGATTTTGAATGGGATTATATTGAATCTATAGATGAGTTGGGGAAGAACATCTTTGTGTTAACTCTTCCAATCTATGAGCATGGTATTTACTTGGACTTCTATTTAATTTCTCTTAAACAGAGAAGTTAGTAGTTTCCAGTGAAAGGTCTTTTACATTACTTGTTAGATCAAGTTCCATGTTTTTTGATGCTTTCTGTATTATTATAAGTGGTATTTTTTCAAAATTTCATTTTCAATTTTTTTCTTGCTGATATACAGCAACACAACTGATCTCAGTGCAATAACATTATATTCAGAGGTGTTGTTAAATGAACCTATTAATTCTAATTGTTTTGGTTTTTCTACAATCATGTCATCTGAGTAATTAGTTTTCTTTCTTTCCAGCTTTCCCTTTTTATTTATTCTGCCTTCTTGTTATTTAAGAACTCCAGTGCAATGATGAATAAAAATGATGATGGTAGACATTGTCTTAATTCTTGGTTTCAAATGGAAAGCTTTCAAAATTTTACCTAATCACTGATTATACCTCACAAGTTTTCCTAGTTATATCTTTAACATCACTCAGGTCAAAAATTTTCTAATTTCTATTATACCCTTTTTTGATTCATAAGTTATTTGAAAGTACATTGTTTAATTTCCAATAACAGATCTTCTCAGTACTGTTCTTTATTGATTTCTAGCTCAAATGCACTATAGTCAGAGAATATGCTATGAAATATTTCAGTCTTTTAAAACTTTGAGGTTTTTTTGTTTTATGGCCCAACATTATGGTCAATTTTGATTAATGTTCCAGTTCCAGTTGAAAAGAACATGTACAATAGGCAGAATTTTGACTCCTCCTTCACCTCCTCGTGTTAATTTGTGGATATGTTACATTATATGACAAAGGGACTTTGAAGATATAATGATTAAAATAGGGAGATCATCCTGAATTATCCAAATAGGCCTATCATCACATGAGCCCTTGAAAGCAGAACAAGGCAGAGTCAAAATGTGAGGACTCAGCAGTCTTTGCTGGCTTGAGGATGAAGACGGGCCAGGTGCAAAGCGTAAGAAATTGAATCCTGCCACAATCTTGAAGGTATTTGGATGTGGATTCTTCCCCAGAGACTTCCCCTACTGAATCCTTGATTTTGGTGTTCTGAGACCCTAAGCAGAGAACTCAGCCTGGGCCACGCTGTGCCCATACTTCTGACTCATGGAAACTGAAATAATAAATGGCTATTTTTGTTTAAGTAATCTCTGCATCCAATGTGGGGCTCAAACTCATGACCTGAGATCAAGAGTCACATGCTCTATGGACTGAGCCAGCGGTGCTCAATAGCTATTGTTTTAAGTTGTTTAAACAATAGCTATTGTTTTAAGTTGCTAAATCTATGGTTATTTGTTATGGTAGCAATAGAAAATTAAAGCAACATGCATTCTGTCTTTGTTGTAATGAGGTGTTCTATACATATCAGTTATCAACTGTTATACAGTAAAAGAAATATAAAACTTAGTTGCTTAAAACAACATAGGGAAGCATTGAGAATACATAAACAGCTCCTACAACTCAGTAAGAAAACAACCCCCCAAATGGGCAAAAGATTTAAACAAATAGTTCATAAAAGACAATATACAAATGCCCAGTAAGAACACCTCATCACACGTGTAGATGTGTCGACTCACCACTGCAGTCAAGAAACATTGGTATTCCGTCACCACAGATATCTTCCTTGAGCCTTCAGTCACACTCACTCACTCTCCCCCAGCAGTCTCCCCAACACTAGGTGACTACTAACCTATTTTCCATCTCTACAATTTTGTCATTTATAGTGTTATATAAATTGAATCACATAGTATAAGACCTTTTGAGATTGTCTTTTCACTCAGCATGATCTCTTGAGTTCCATACAAATTGTGCAATAGTCTGTATTTTTTTATTGCCAAGGATTCCGTGGTATGAATGGTTTAACCATTCACATATTAAGGGAGTCCCAGGCTTGTTCCATTCAACATGATGTCTGGGCCATTCATCCACATTGTTACATGAAACTGTAGATTACTTATTGCTATCTGATAGTCCACTATGTGCATTCTACATTTACCTATTCTCTGTTGACAGACATGTGAACTATATCCTAGGGGAGATATTATGAATAAAAACTATTACAGGCATCTACCAATGAAGCTAGTATTTTTTGGTGGATGTTTTCATGCTTCATGGGTAAATACCTGAATGGAATTGCTACATCATTTATTAATTTTTTCTTACTTTCATTTAAAATGAAAATAGAGGTGCCTGGGTGGCTCAGTCAGTTGTGTGTCTGACTTCGGCTCAGGTCATGATCTCACGGTTCGTGAGTTCAGGCCCCACATCGGGCCCTGTGCTGACAGCTCAGAGCCTGGAGCCTGTTTCAGATTCTGTCTCCCTCTCTCACTGCCCCTCCCCCACTGGTTTTCTGTCTCTCTGTCTCTCTCTCAAAAATAAAAGAATTTTAAATGAAAAGATTGTTTTTGAAAATAGATTAATACCCGTGAAAAATGTAATAGAGTGTAACCATTTAGATTGTTCACTTTACTGATAAGAAAAAATTTCAGTACGAAACTTGGCACATTGTTTTTCACCTGCTAAAATGTTATCATCTGGGCACATCTGAAATGCTGGCAGATAGGTGGGCTATAAGGGGTCTATTGGCCAGGGATCTTCATCACTGTCATAGAGGATTTGCGAGGACAGAAGGACAGTATAGGCTGGGAAGAGAGTGTGAACAAAAAGTGCATGGAGAAACACCATGTAGTTTAGGGAGGGAGTGAAGTTGGGAAACTCAAAGAAAGGGAACCAAGAGGCTGACAGAGGCCTTATTTCCCCTAGCTGGGCCTTGGTAGTTGTCCTGAGAACAGCAAGGAGCCACTGCGGGTTATTGAGCAAGAGATTTGTCACTTTAGTAGCTAGTGTCAGGGAAGGGAAGATTGCCCTGCCCTGGTTAGCCCTTAAGTCCTAGATACCTCTGTCCCTGAGGCTCGTGGCCCCCATGTAGTATCCACTATCCTCAAGCTATCAGGTATGGGTAGGTGGGGTGTCTGAAGATCAGGGATCAAGAAGGAAAACTGGTCCCTGCTACCCTCTGTCCCCTGCCCACCAGCCCCAAGCTGAATGTAATTGTCCTCGATGAGCCATCATCCTCGTCTTCACCCACCTCCGGGCAGACCCCCTTTCCTGTCCTGGGCAGCAGGCAGTGCTGGTAGCTGGCACAGTATTTGTGGCAGAGGTGGCACTTGGCAGCAAGTGAAACGAGAGGACCACAACCCCCAGCACGCCTACCCGCATAGGCCATGCCCAGGCTCTGAGGGTCCCACGATGCCTTGGTTTGCCTCACTCATGGAGGCAGCTGAAGACATCAGTGACCTCAGCTTCTACCAGAACAGCTTTAGCTCCAAGGAGACCCCCAGATGCCAGGCAGCCCTGGAGCAGAGTCCTGTCAAAAGAATAGCTAGCGCTGGAGGTGGTCTGCACCTGAACCAGAGGAGTACCTGGGGAGGAGTGTCCAGGCTAGAAAAGCACCTGTGGGAGCTGTGCAGTCCATGGAGGAAACTTCCAGCTCTGGAACTGCTACATCATTTAGCATTCTACAGTACTACCAGATAGTATGCCAAATAGTCATTGTGCTGCAGTTCTAGTTGCTCCATTAGCGGGCTCACACTTGATGTCATCAGCCTTCAACATTTTCAAATGCTTATTTGGATATTCCTTTTTTAAGGGCTTTTCAAGTTTTGTTAGTTTTCATTTGGGTTGTCTTTTTCTTACTGATTTGTGGGACTTTTAAATACATGTATCCAGAACATCTCCTGCCATTCTTTCATTCGTTTACTTTTTAGCAAGGTCTTTTTGATTTATACTTCTTAAATTGGTCAGTGCTTTTTGGATCCTATTTTTAAAATGTTTGCCAACTCTAAGGTCAAGATGTTACCTTTTTTTTTTTTTTTTTTTTTGGAGCTTGACTTAACTTTCACATTTAGGTCAATGATCCACCTCAAATTAATTTTTTGTGCATAATAGGAGTTAGGGGTTAAGTTTTTCCTATGTAGAGATCTTATTTCTCTGACACTTTTTTTGTTTTTGTTTTTTTTTACTTGGCAATGACTAGCTTGTATTTGCTGAAATAGCGTAATGGGCGTGTAGGACCAGCCAACTGAACTTCAGAAGCATAAAACTACACTGCATGTCTGGGTCTGTATTTGTGAATACCTTCAATGACTCTAACAGAAGTGTTAAAAGGCTTTGTGATGTGCTGAACACAATACCATGTGGTTCTGTTGATGCTTGGGTGAGAGAATATTTTATTGTATCTGAAATCCCACTGGGGAACTTTCTTCTAAGGCATGTTTTTTATAGTTGACACAGCGTTACATTAGTTTTAGGTGTACAACACAAGTCCATATGTATGCTAAGTTAGCTCAAGTGTAGCTACTGTCTGTCATCATACAACACTATTACAATGTCACTGACTATTCCCTATATTTGTTATTTTTTAAAAAATGTTTATTGGGGCGCCTGCGTGGCTCAGTCGATTGAGCGTCAGACTTTGGCTCAGGTCATGATCTCACCGTTCGTGCGTTCGAGCCCTGTGTTGGGCTCTATGCTGACACCTCGGAGCCTGGAGCCTGCTTCAGATTCTGTGTCTCCCTCTTTCTCTGCCCCTCCCCTTCTCGTTCTCTTTCTCTGCCTCTCAAAAATAAACATTAAAAAAAAATTTTTTTAAGCGTTTGAGAGAGAGAGAGAGAGAGAGAGCACGTGAATGAGCAGGGGAGGGGCAGATAGGGAGAGAGCGAATCCCAAGCAGTCTCTGCACTGACAGCATGGAGCCCAACACGGGGCTCGATCCCACAAACCATGATATCATGACCTGAGCTGAAATCAAGAGTTGGATGCTTAACCGACTGAGCCACCAAGTGCCCCCTCTATATTTATTTTTAAAAACCATCCTTTCACTGACAAATGCATGAATGAATTATGAAGTGATACATATATTTCTGCTGCAATTGCCATATCCATATTATCTCAAAATTCTTGTTACCTTTTCAGTTACCTAGCTCATAATTTTATGACTGGTTAGTAATTTTTTTAGAAGTAATTTCTGTCCCCATTGTGGGGCTCAAACTCACAACCCTGAGATCAAGAGTCACAAACTCTACTGAGATAGCCAGGTGCCTCTGGTTAGTCATTCTTTAAATTATTTCTGTTCAAATAACTGATGTCATTTCTGCCTCCTGACTAGAATCCGGTATGCTGACAAAGGGCTAGTATCCAGAACATTTAAGAACTACAAATCAGGGCGCCTGGGTGGCTCAGTCGGTTAAGCGTCTGACTTCGGCTCAGGTCACGATCTCACGGTTCGTGGGTTCGAGCCCCGCGTCGGGCTCTGTGCTGACAGCTCAGAGCCTGGAGCCTGTTTCAGATTCTGTGTCTCCTTCTCTCTGTGACCCTCCCCCATTCATGCTCTGTCTCTCTCTGTCTCAAAAATAAATAAACATTAAAAAAAAAAAATTAAAGAACTACAAATCAATATGAAAGTTGTCATTGGCACATAAGCAGACTCTATAACCCAATAGACAGAAATACATATATATGTATCCACCAAAGGATACAAAGAAATGTTCATGGCAGCATTTTTTGGTAATAGCCAAAACCTTGGAACAACCCAAATACCCATTAAAAGTTAAATGGATAAATTATACTATATCCATACAATTAAATGCAACATACCAATGACAATAAACAACCTACCACTACATATAATTATATGGATTAATCTCACAATGTTAAGTGAAATCCAAAGGAGTACATATAATTAATGTATGACTTTATTTACAAAGCAACAACAAAAAAATCCATGTTGGTAGCACAGTGGTTACTCTAGGTGGGGTGTTGGGGAGGCATAGAAACTAGAAGGGAGAGGAGTCTGTGGGGGGGGGGGGGATTGGTAATACTGTTTCTTGAACTGTGTGGGGCTGTATAGTCTCATTTTAGGCACAAACCAAAGCCCTTCCTTAACATATTGCCAAGTCTCAAGCCACTGCGCACTATTCTTAGAACTATCTACACTTCTGCTCCTGCCATAACACTGAAATTTTCACCAAAGTCATCTGATGGTAAATTTAGTAGACATCATTTCTCTGCCCATATTTACTCCACATTACTATGGACCTACTCTTCTTAAAATGCTCTCTTCAGATTCTTAAATCAAACTGAACATTGCTGGAGGGGTGAACACTGGGTGTTATATGTAAGTGATGAATCACTAAATTCTCCTGAAACAATTACTACACTATATGTTAACTAACTTGGATTTAAATAAAAATTTTAAAAAATGCTCTTTTCAGTGACAACTGCATGCTCCTAGTCTTCCTTCATCATTCATTCCATTCCTTAAATATGGATAATCATCCTTAGCTCTTTCACACTTCCACATCTGTGGATATTACATTCCCATCACTTGGAATTTATCACTTTCTTTTCTTTTAAAATTTTTTTTAGCATTTATTCAATTTTGAAAGACGAAGAGAGACAGAGCATGAGCAGGGGTGACGCAGACATAGGATCTGAAGCAGGCTCCAGACTCTGAGCTGTCAGCACAAAGCCCAACCCGGGACTCGAACTCACAGACCAAGAGATCATGACCTGAGCCAAAGTCGGACGCTCAACCGACCGAGCCACCCAGGTGCCCCAGAATTTATCACTTTCTATGGACCCCCAACTATTCCTAATTTCTCTAAGCTTCAGATCCTAACTGCCAACAGATGATCTTCATCTAGATTTATTCCTATAGTATCTGAGTGCTTACTACGTGTCAAGTATTGTGTTAGATGCTAGTATTTCTCATAGGGTTATCAAATTCAGTATATTCAAACCCAAAATCTATCTTCTTCCTATATTTAGTATTCTTTTAGAATTCTTTCAGTGACTGGCACCACCTTCCACTAGGCCAACCAAGTAAAACATTTCTAGGTAATTTTAGTCCTCTTTGACCATCTTATTAATCAAGTCTATTGAATTTACCTCTGAGTGATAAATCTACTTCTCTCTCCAGCCTTATTGCTATTCATTCATTTAATTTTATAATCAATTTTTGGAATGATGAACATATGAAACTGAACAAAGAAAACGTCAATATGAATTCCAAAGCAGTATTTAACAGTCTCCAAATGACCAAGATAAATATTCATATAACTTGTCAGTTTAAGACAGTTGTGGTAGCCAAACCATACAGGATGCACCCTAATCACCCCTGCCTCTTGGTCCTCACTCTTTTGTTAATACTTTCTCTGTATTTTCACTTCTCTGTAAGACCAACAGAATATATAGAAAAAAGTGATGGTGTGTCATTTCCAAGACTAGGTTATGTTAATACTGTGGTTTCAATCATGGGTGCACCGTCTCTCTTGGATTGCTCTGGGAGAAGTCAGCGGCCACAGCATGAGGGCACTCAGGTAACCTTTGATGTCTTCACCCAACAGCTGGAGGAACTCAGTAAGGAACCTCAGGCCTACCCACTATCCTGTGAGCTTGAGTAAGATTCTGCCCTAATCAAGCTTTTAGATGATACTGCAGCTCTAACTACAAAGTCATGAAACCACACAACCAAGTCACTCCCTGATTTCTGACCCATACAAATGGCAAAAATTGTCTTAAGTTGCTAAGTCTTGAGGTTACATACTAACAGACAACTTATTTCTTCTAATTAAGCCATAACCATGATATGCTAATTTCTGTTACTAAGACAAAACAGATACATTTTACACTGCCTCACAATTTCAAATTATTCAGTCACAAGATCAATATGTTAAATCCTGGACAATAAAGTCCATAGTGATTTAGTATAAAAACATTTGATTAGAATTCTATTTTCTTAGGGGCACCTGGGTGGCTCAGTGAGTTAAGCTTCCAACTTTGGCTCAGGTCATGATCTTGCAGTCTGTGAGTTCAAGCCCCACGTCGGGCTCTGTGCCGACAGCTCAGAGCCTGGAGCCTGCTTTGGATTCTGTGTCTCCCTCTCTCTCTGCCCTACCACTCTTGCACTCTCTCTCTCTCTCAAAAAATAAACATTAAAAATAATGAAAAAAAAAAAAAAAAGAATTGTATTTTCATAATTTATTCCCAATAAGCTCTGACAAATTTTTGGTCCTTTGACTTACAAAGGTTAAACATTACTAATGTCCTTCAATTAGGTAAAGAAAATAGGCAACAATAAATATTGAAACTGCTGATAAACCTATATTGCTATTAGTTGAAACAGTCAAATGGTTTTTTTTCTTCTTTTTTAAAACTACTTTTCAGGGCTCCAGAGTGGTTCAGTTGGTTAAGCAGCTGGCTTTGGCTCAGGTCATGATCTTGTGGTTTGTGAGTTTGAGCCCCGCATCAGGCTCTGTGCTGACAGCTCAGAGGCTGGAGCCTGCTTCAGATTCTATGTCTCCCTCTCTCTCTGCCCCTCTCCCGCTCATGCTGTCTCTGTCTCTCAAAAAAAAAAAAAATAAAAAAATAAAAAAAATAAAAAATTAAAACATTAAAAAAAAAACTACTTCTCATAAGAGTGCCTAAGACAAGTTCAAAGACATTTCTAAAACTGCATCCTGCAAGCCAAAAATTATACCTGACACAGAGGCATCAAATAAATATTTGCTGAAGTAGGTGATAAAATTTTACAATCAATTTAAAAATACTGTGAATGTTGGGGCACCTGGGTGGCTCAGTTGGCTAAGCATCTGACTTCGGCTCAGGTCATGATCTCATGGTTCATGAGTTCCAGCCCTGCATCAGGCTCTGTGCTGACAGCTCAGAGCCTGGAGCCTGCTTCAGATTCTGTGTCTCCCTCTCTCTCTCAAAAATAAATAAACATTAAACAACAACAACAAAAAAAACCCACTGTACATGTAGCATAAATGCCATCAAATGTCAGTTAAACTCACGATTCTATACCAGAACAAAACAGAATTGATCTGTTGGGAGTCACCCTGCACTCAAAACTTGGGGGTCTCCTTCTCTACCTCCTTCCCAAATCTTTGTGAGAGGAAGATGGTATATAAACTTTGAAAAGCACTCTGTGACTGCTAATTCAAGGTGAAAGACTGATCAAGTTGCCACTTTCTGTTGAGACTCTATTACTGAAGGGAATTTAAAAATGTTTACAATGATGAAAACCGGGAGAAGTGAGATGTCAAAGACAATATATTTCAAAACCCAGTATGAAAATGGAAAAGATTAAGAAATAGAAAATCTTCAACAAAAAAGGCAAAAATATGCAATGGGAAAAAGTCTCAACAAATAGTGCTGGGAAAATGGGATAGTCATATGCAAAAGAATAAAACTGGACCACTTTCTTACCCTGTACATAAACTCAAAATGGATTAAGGACCTAACTGTGAAACCTGAAGCCATAAAAATCCTAGAAGAGAGCACAAGCAGTAATTTCACTGACATCAGCCACAGAAACACTTTTCTAGGTGTCTCCTGAGGCAAGGGAAACAAAAGCAAAAATAAACTATTGGGACAAAATAAAAAGCTTCTGCACAACAGAAGAAACAATCAACAAAAGACAACCTACTGATAGAAGATATTTGCAAATGACATTACCTGATAAAGGGTTAGCATCAAAAATATATAAAGAGCTTATACAACTCATTATGAAAAAAACCAAGTAATCGAATTAAAAATGGGCAGAAGACGTGAACAGACATCTCTTCAAAGACATAGACAACAGACACATGAAAAGATGTTCATCATCACTCACTCATCATCACAGAAAGGCATCCCAAACCACAATGATAGCACTTCACACCTGTCTGAATGGCTAAATCAAAAAACTCAGTGGGGTGCCTGAGCAGCTCAGTTGGTTGAGTGTCTGACTCTTTTTTTTTTTTTTTAATTTTTTAACGTTTATTTTTGAGACAGAGAGAGACAGAGCATGAATGGGGGAGGGTCAGAGAGGGAGACACAGAATCGGAAGCAGGCTCCAGGCTCTGAGCTGTCAGCACAGAGCCCGACGCGGGGCTCGAACTCACGGACCGTGAGATCATGACCTGAGCCGAAGTCGGATGCTTAACCGACCAAGCCACCCAGGCGCCCCATCTGACTCTTGATTTTACCTTAGATCATGATCTCACAGTTTGTGGGTTCATGAGTTTGAGCCCCAGGTGGGGCTGCAGTGACAGTGCAGAGTCTGCTTGGGATTCATTCTTTCCACCTCTCGCTCCTTGCCCCTTCCCTGTTAGTGCTGTCTCTCTCAAAATAAATAAACTTAAAGGGTAGAGGGAGAGAATCTTAATCGGGCTCCACGCTCAGCTCAGCACAGAGCCCAATGTGGGGCTCAATCATGACCAAGAGATCATGACCTGAGCTGAAATCAAGAGTTGGACACTTAACCAACTGAGCACCCAGGCACCCCACAACATGACTTACAATAGTCAAATTATGGAATCAGCCCAAGTGTCCACTGATACATAAATGGATAAAGATGATGTGGTGTGTATATATATGTAGTGTGTGCACACGCACACACACACACTGGAATATTATTCAACTATAGAAAAGAATGAAATCTTAACATTTGCAACAAATGGATGGATCTAGAGTATAATGCTATGTCAAAGCAAAAAATGTGAAAAAAGTGAATGTCAAAAAATGCTAAATGAAAGTCAAAGATAAATACCATAGGATTTCATTCATATGTGGAATTTAGGAAATCAACAAGGGAAAAATAAACCAAAAATTAGACTCTTAACCACAGAGAACAAGCAGATGGTTCCCAGAGTGGGTGGGTAGGGGATGGGTGAAATAGGTGAAAGGAATTAAGAGTACACTGATATTTCCCAAGCAGGCTCCACGCTGTCAGCACAGAGCCTGACATGGGGCTCAACCCTACAAAGCGCAAGATCATGACCTGAGCTAAAATCAAGTTGGATGCTTAACTGAGCCACCCAGGAACTCCATGAGTAAACTTATCTTGATGACCACTGAGAAGGCATAAAACTATCAAATCACTATATTGTACACCTCAAACTATTAACTATACCATAATTAAAATTAAAAAAAAAAAAAAAAGAAAAGAAAATGTGGGTGCCTGGGTGGTTCAGTCAGTTAAGTGTCCAACTTTTGGCTCAGGTCATGCTCTTATGGTTCGTGGGTTCGAGTCCCGTGTCAGGCTCTGTGCTGACGGCTCAGAGCCTGGAGCCTCTTCAGATTCTGTGTCTCCCTCTTTCTCTGCCCCTCCCCTGCTCTCTCTCTTTCAAAACTAAATATTGGGGCACCTAGGTGACTCAGTCAGTTAAGCATCCCACTTTGGCTGAAATCATGATCTCGCAGTTTATGGGTTTGAGCCCATCAGACTCTGCTGACAGCTCAGAGCCTGGAGCCTGCTTCAGATTCTGCATCTCCTTCTCTCTCTACTCCTCCCCCACTTGTGCACTCTCTCTCAAAAATAATAAACAATTAATTTTAAAAAATGTGGGCCCCTGGGTGGTTCAGGTGGTTAAGCATCTGACTTCCGCTCAGGTCATGATCTCAGTTCATGAGTTTGAGCCCCACACTGATGGTACAGAGCTTGCTTGGAATTCTGTCTCCCTCTCTCTGCCTCTTTCATGCTCTCCTTCTCCAAAATAAATAAATAAACTTAAAAAAAAAACAGAAGGGGTGTCTGGGTGGCTCAGTCTTGGTTAAGTGTCAGACTTTGGCTCAGGTTGTGGTCTCACAGTCGTGATTGAGCCCACACTATCAGTGTGGAGCCTGCTTGGGATTGTCTCTCTTTCCCTCCACCCCACCCATCCTCGCTTTCTCTCTCTCAAACTAAATACATAAAACCTAAAAAAAACAAAAAACAAGAAAATGAAACTTAAAAAATGGGGTGTGCAAATAAATATAAATCAGAAAATATGTAAGGAAATTAATATAATTTAATCGCAAGAGTTACTTTGAAGTCTTTTATTTAAAAAAAGTCTTTTATTTGAAGTCTTAAGTTTATTTAAGTAATCTGTACATTCAACGTGGAGCTTGAGCTCACAACCCCTGAGATCGAGTCACATGCAATTCCAACTGAGCCAGTCAGGCACCCCTGAGATCTTTGTTTTAAATTTAAGGAGAAAGTGCAATTAAAAGTTGGTATACAATTCATGATAAGATAAGGTGATACTGATCAATGTATTTTAAGGTACTATGATTATGATGCCAAACTAAAAATAATTTTCAGCAAACTTTGGACTTTGAATATTCTATTATTTATGAAGAACGCTTGGTCTTCAGTATAAACAACCATACTGCACCATAATTACATAATGTGATAAATCACTACAACAGCAAGCATATTACAATATATAAATGTATAAAAATAACACATACACATTAAATTTATACAATGTATTATGTCAAATTTATTTTTTTTAAAGTAAAAGGGAATGAAACTTAAATGGCTGCAGAGAAAGATTAAAACTAGAAGTGAAGCTTAAAGAATCCCTAATGAAGTTTGCAACTTAGAGGCACCAAAACTGTAGAAGAAGCAAGGCTGAACAAGAAAACTGGTATACAGTGTGTATGTAGAGTGTTAGTCTCTCATATCCCCTCTGCCATATTATATGTAATCAGACCAATTATCATATGTAATCACATCCCGGCTGTTCAAACTTCAGCAAATTTCTTAACCCCTCTGAGCATTAATTTCTTCATTTGTAATGAGAGAGTAAGAAAATATCTACTTCATAGGATTACCATAAGGATTAAGTCAATATCTATCAAGTGCATAAAGCAGTATCTAGCACATGGTATGCATCTAATAAGCATGGTAAGCCTTTAATGCTATGTACTAATTATAGTATGTATATGTATGTGTGTGTATTACTTTAAAAATCACTAAATAAAATCACCTTTGGGGAACACATAAATGGAGAGAGAACTTTCATCTTATGGTCATAGCTCCATGCTAACTACACCTTGGCAACATCTTTGCTTCATCTCAAAGCAAGACTAACAATGAGTGTCAGAAATTAAGTACTAACTTAGAAAAGGATGTTATATTGTTCTATATCACTATATTGTAGAGTTGGGGAGGTGCCTCTGGAAGCTTCCCTGTATCATTCTGTGAGTGTAATGGCTATACACTGCTTACCCGTGAACAAACGAGGAGCTGATTATGAAATGATTAGAAGCAAAACATTAAGGAGCAAACTGAAACAAGAACTAAAACTCGACAATCCATAAACATCACATAAGAAATGTTATCAGGCATCTTATAGTTTGTGCTATCTAAAAAGCATTTATTACAATGACAAAACTAGAGGTTAATTACTTTTTTATTATTGAATTATATTGTAAAGTCTACATCTACAATTTAATCAGGAAGAAATGCTTTGCATTTACATCAAGGACACATTTATTCTAGTGGAATAAAACAGACACAGACAAAAGACCAAGTACACATTAAAAAAAAAAAAAAAAAAAAAAAAAAAAAGACTAAATATTTTACCTGGTCCTACTTTTTACTATTTTGGACCATACCTTTCCTATTAGAAAACTGATCTTACACACATATGTTTGATTATCTTCCCATATTTTTAATCATTAAATGTAGTTTCTCACAATTTCTAATAAAAAAAAGATTGAAAACTATATGGGAAGCAAAGTTTAGAAACAAGAAAAACTAGACTGCTATTACTGTACTGTAGAAAAGATGAGTAAAATGTGCCCCCTCTGTGGCTCATTTCAAAGAAACACTTTTACTCAAAGAGGCAAGCATTTCTGATCTAGGAGTAAGTTTTCCACTCCCCTGTGGGACCAAACCTACCAAATGTTTCTGATCAACTGTAAAGTAAGTGAAAAATGTCTACAAAATATTTAGAAGCTAAATATCAGAATACAGCTAATGAAATCAAAATTGTGTGGTCTAAATATACATATTAAGCTTTTTACTTTAAAAGTATCTTTTTATTCCAGATGATATTTAAAATAACTTACAACTTTAGTGTGCTTTATGGTCAATGACTGTGAAGTTGAAATTCAAATGAATTTTTGTTTTACTTGATTCTACTAAAATTTCAATTACCTATTATTTTACTTAACCAAGTTATACATGAGGTAAGTTTTAGCTAAAAAATAAAATAAATCAACCACAAAGATAAGTTAACCATTTCAAGAGTATACAAAAATCATAATGCCCACTTCATATTCAAAGTTTACAAATTTATGTATTAACTACTTTGTATCTAAGAAAAGTTTACTATGTCATTTCAAAGTAAATACTTTCTGCACTTAAATCAAATTTTGTTGGGAAATAATTGGGCAAAAAAAACCAGGCAAATTTTGTTTTTGGTTAACAGAAGACAATGCAATAATAAACCCAAATGGAACCTAAGACCAGTGTTTAAAGTTTCTAACTTCTAAACAGACACACACTTATTTATCTAAGAAATATTTGGACAGAATGTCTCGCTGTAAATAAAAAGTACAGGTTTCCAATTACAGCCTTATAGCTAGCTAAACAGTTTCTAAAAACATGTACAGCCAGCTAACAGTTCTCTAAAACGTGTATGTTGCGCTAAAGATCCCTGCTAAAATATCAACAGCATTTAAATGGGTCTTACTGAAGTAGGACATTCATGATACTAGAAATCTTTTAAAAAGTGAGTACAATAGGGCTATAATAATTACTATTAATAAAAGTTACAGAAGAGATTATTGCTGTATGTTCCCCCATAAACACATCAAACCTATGGCAATTACAAAAAGTACAACCCAAGTTATGTTTCTTCTTACCGAATTTCATGTTTCACATATCTCTAAAGTTTTTATACAGCAGAGAATTCTTAAAATCTTTTCTGTAAGAATTCAAAGTATTTAAATGTGTAGCTTCACATTATACTATCATGTTTTGCCCTTCTTGTTTCCCAAATACACAAAAACAATATACATTTTTCTCAAAAGTGAAATAAGATGTCCACATTAAAAAAATAAAGCCTACAAAAAAGTTCCAGAGCTAAAAAAGATTATTATATGGCACGAGGTGATCTCCTACTAGTCCAAAGTCCAAAACATTTAAATGAAGTCCATTTATATATCCTGCTTTGCTTTTCAATGGAATACTACATTTATTCAGGTGAAATCACATTATTTTTAGTTCTCAAGTCAACAAGTATACACAAATTTTTTTTATACAGTTATTAGAAAAAATAAGGAGACCAAATTGAGTGTGCCAAAGAGATATCATTCAGTTGGATTTTCCAGAGCTATTAGAAAGAAAATTAATGAACGGATTTCCTTGGTTGGTTTCCATAGCTTGATAGACCAAAAACAAAAAAATGGCCACAATAACAAACAGCAAAATTTTTATCCACATGGGAATAGAGCGTCCCTTTTTTGTCTTTTCTGACTTGACATCTGCCAAGGGAACATATTTAGGAACATATTTAGATGAAAAAGATTCTTCCATCCTGAAATCACTGAGTTCTAATGGCCGGCCGGCAGCCCCTTTGATTGGTCTGCGGCAACTAGCACTGTTGGGAGTAAAAGCAGGAAGAAAAAAATAAATTTAGATAAAAGTCATGATTCTGATATGTAATATAAAATCTCATTACCACTTCCTAATTTCAAACACATTTCTTGAGATAATAGTAGAAAACAGTCACATGTAAACAGTGAGGTCAGTCAGCCTATTTAAAATTTCTGTACATTTTTCATTTAAAATGTTGGATGTTCATTCTATTAGAAAATATTCAGAACACTGATATTCACTAAACTTGTTTCCTTAAAGGCTTTTCAGAGGGGCACCTGGGTGGCTTGGTCGGTTAAGCGTCCGACTTCGGCTCAGGTCACGATCTCACGGTCCGTGAGTTCGAGCCCCGCGTCGGGCTCTGTGCTGACAGCTCAGAGCCTGGAGCCTGTTTCAGATTCTGTGTCTCCCTCTCTCTCTGCCCCTCCCCTGTTCATGCTCTGTCTCTCTCTATCTCAAAAATAAATAAACGTTAAAGGCTTTTCAGAGCCAATATATTTAGAGGATGAGAGGAAAAAAAATATAAGGTACTTTGGTGTGATTTGTTCAGTTAGGAAATAATTCAGGAGTTCTCTAAACACAGCCTTTTCAACTAGAAAAGGGAAACTTTTTTACTTCCTTCGAGGTTTCTGTTTGTATAACAAACTGAGAATTAGAAAAAGGAGAATTAGATAGTAGGCAAATTATTTATAATACTTCAGCTTATCAAAGTTAATTCTGAAACTGACTCAACTTTGAAGAATATGAACTGGTGACTTGGAATTAAACTGCTCTCAAAAGAACAGTTTACTTCTGAAAACATGGGTACAATAACCTTGTGAAGAATAAAAATCATAATTTCCCTATTATATGCTAGCCATATTTCAATTAAAAATAAAAGGTTAAAATTCCTGTAGGTGCATATGAAATAATCATGTTGCACATCCTAAATAGATATAACTTTTATGTCAATTGCACCTCAATAAAGGTGGGAATAAATAAGTAAATAAATAAAAATACCCTAGTAGAATACACTAATACTTGTTTTAATGTATCTGAATACCTAATTCCTGTTGGTGTAGATGCTTCAAAGGGAAACATTTCCTTAAGAATATCCCTTTCTATTCTTCTTTCCTCTGTTTTTTCTCCCACCTAATAAGAAACAGACAACCACAAGTTAACAGTGTAAATGTGCAATTAAAACACAATTTAAAAAAGAAGTTTCAGAGAACAGAATGCATTCAAGTCTGCCCCAGCTTTTATCACTCCCCTTTCTAAATCCATCATTGCTCAAGTATCCATACACTTCCAAAGCTCTCCTCAAATTTCGTCACTGTTGGAGATATGTTAATGTGGTAATGGGGGCAGGGGACTGCCACACATTCAAGCTAACAAAACAACAACCCCAAACCACCCTCAAACTAAAATCCAGTATAGTTAATATGGCAGCGTTAAGTTCCCCCCACTGGATTTCCCATGCTGTTCATTCATATTAAGAGTATACTGTTTCTTCTTCCGTTAAGAATTTTGTAATAAAATAACTGATGAAATACAGAAGATACCAAATTAACATGGATCCTTAAAAGTTTTAGTATATGTGAGTCGATTCAATCTTCCTAACTTAAAAAACACAAAATGATTTTTTAAATTACCTGCTTATTTTGCTGTTTACCTTTATGCCCAGATCAGAACCACCTTCAGTACAAATTCATTAAAATTATAATGCATCATGCAGTTAGTACTTCAAAGCTTAAGTATACAGGAGTTAATCAATTCAAGCATCATACAAAGTCACTTAAAAGTCCCATTATTTGACCTTTCAGTGAAAAGATAGAATAGCCTCCCCAATAGCCCAGAAACACTTTCAACCCACATCCATAACAAAGAGAACACATTAGAAGCAGCACAAAAATGAATACTCCCTTGAAAGGTAGAACTTAAGAGGCACATGGTAGCAAGCTGATAGTATTAGCATATCATACTATATTAGTTACTTTCGACTGTCACTAATAAAAGTATGTCTTTAAAATAATATATGCATATATATATGTATATATATATATATACACACACATACACACACACACACACACACACCCAATTAAGAAAGCTCTGCTCCCTCCCACTGCAAAAGACAAATATAAAAAATTTCCTCTTTAAAAGATCAATGATAGCATCGATCTAAATTTTATGCATTTACTTCAGCTCTTGTCAATGGTTTCTTTGGTGTTCTTCTGGGTATGTCTGAGAATTCAGTGATTGGCAGAATAGGAGCTGCATGCTTGAAATTTCCAGTCACCCTATTGACAACCTGCCAAGATTCAAATTATTCAGACTCAGAATTATCCAAACATAACAAAGACACGTAAAAAGAAAAAAAAAAGATACTCTATTTCTGTAATATTCAATACTTTCTCTTAATAAAAATTTAGGCAAAAGAACCTAGAAATGAACATATTCAATGCTTCACATGTGAAGCCTTAGCACTTTTTAAATATTTTAGCAAAAAAGTTTCCTTATAATACTTGGGTAGGATTCTTGTACAAATTGATATATTTAAATTGACTATATTGAAAAATTCTAAAATTCAGAATGGGGAAAATGAGTGTAAAATATAATGTTTAAAAACACAAATTTGAGATTTGCCAAATTTACCACCTCCCCAGTTCTAATTAAAGGGTAATTTACAAAGAATACCACTTGTATAGTTTATGAAACATATTTACTAAGGTTTCGTTGCTTGAAGCCATTATAGTTTCAGCTATGGGAGTACTCTCTGAAATTATTGCACCATCTATACGAAAATGCTCTGAAGTTTCCACCTGTTAGTTTGAAAACAAAACAAAAACAATAAATATAAAATAATCACTAAAGCCCTACCAATCTGAAAACCCAATTCTAAGCAATAAGCCTTGCATCACCCTTTTCCTTGGAGTTCTTCTTGACCCTCTTGTGGATTCCCTAGTTAATGCCTGCAGAGGTCCGCCTTTTGAAGATCCACTTGTCCATTCAGTCTCAGTTATTCCAGCTTGAGAATAGCTCTATTCAAGTATCGACACATTAAAAAGTCATATTCTAACATCAAACACCTTAATAATGGCCACATTACCTAGCACAGTGAGAAGTCATGAAAAATCTCCAAATGCCAGCATTTGCAAACAATGCTATGCCCTCAACATATTTCTAAACGTACTGACTAAACCAATATGTAGGCATTGGAAAATGCTAAAAAGTATGGTAAAATACATTAAAGCATCCAACTACAGGAGCTTACAAATTGTAATATGAGTGAGAGGGAGAAAAGCACATAATTTTATCACTGCTCCTTCTGTGACTTGCTGTTTGCTATTTGGTTCTTGTTTCATAACTGCACCTCTTTGGCTGTCTAAACAAAAAGCAGGCTGATCATGACTATAATAAAGTCATTTATTATAACAAGCCCATTTCCTTTCAAAACAAAATAAAATTTTATAATTGTTAGCATAAATTAAACATTGTCCTTTTCAAGTAGGATTATTTAAAGGTTCAGTTTAAATTATAATCCACACACAACTATCTGAACGTAAAAGTTCCCAGGTGTCAAACTTTTCTTAGAAACAGATACTAAAATTGAGCAAGGAGAACTGGTGTTAAGTTACCTCTTTCACAAACACACAAGCCTATAATGTCAAGTGCCAAACCTACACTTCTCACTATAGAGATAGCAGTAGTGATGGACCACTGGTACCTTCCAGTCCCAGATTCCTTTCTCCCTGAAAAGCCAATTGATTTTTCCTCATTTAAAAAATAATTTAGTAGTTCTTACATAATAGTTTGAAAACCACTAAACTAGTACTTCTCAAACTAATGTGCATATCCATCACCTGGAGCTTTTGTTAAAATACAGATTATTGATTCAGCAGCTCTGGGGCAGGACCTGAGATTCTGCATTCCAAGTAGCAACTTACTCAACTTTGAAGCCACAATTACCAGATGATTCTTTTAAATTAACCAGAGAACATCTATCAATGGTTAGTATTATACTAAAGTGTGCTTGTATTGTCACTTCTGCTTTCAAGCTAATATTTTATCTAGATAACTGAGGTTTTTATATCCAACTCAGTGCCTATTAATTTTAAAGACAGATGTATTTTACTCTCATCCTGAGACAAGAGCACTCATCCAGTAAGCATGCTTATTTAGCTGGAAACATTACTACCTAAACCCCACAAGGTACAAACATAGTCTCCTAATTTTTTATTTATCTATATTTGGGATTAGTATTAAAGAGTTTCTCTTTGACTCATAATTAGAAACTCTGGGTTCCTTTTCCTGCTATCAGAAAATATGTGCTGAATGCAAACTTAAGATTGATCAAAAGACAAATGCGTAAACAAATTACACACAAATATGATAAATGTTTATTAACAGTTAAATTCCTGATTATTTGAATAGAAGGGAACAATAGTTTTAATCTGAGGTTCTCAATCCTGGCAGCATAGTATCAAGTGGGGAGCTTCTAAGAGATATCAAATGCCCCCAACCCCACCTTAGTCTAGTTAAGTCAGAATCTCTTCTAGAAGGGGCTTGGGCATAGTTAATTTTTACAGCTCCTGAGGGGATTCTAATGTGCAGCCAGGGTTGAGGACACCCGGTTTAAGATACTATAACTGACTTATGATGCTATCTCAAAGTATTTTCTTAAAACTACTTTCAATAATGCTTCCTCTTTAATAGTCAATTGCTCAATGCCAATAAAATTAGAACCAGTATTTTAAAAATATTATGGTTTGAGAGTGTATCTGGTATTATCAGTGTATATTAACTATTTTAAAACTCCCCAAAGAATTAAAAATTACATTTCTTGAAAGGGCTAATAAAACTGATAAAATATAAAGACCAGATATTTTATCTACAGCCATGAAGGTGGCATGTGGAAAAATATCCCCTTTCCTTAAAATTGGTTGTCTCCCAAATTCCAGGATTTTCCATTTGTTATATTTTGAACTGAAATAATTTATCAAAAATGTTACCAACATCTACTGAAACTATTATGGTTAATAAAAATAAATTACATGTTTACATTTCTATTAGTTGTCCTTGAACTAAAGGTCAAGTTCCATTTAAATATTCTTTATATTCTTCTGTGGAAAGAAACACAAGAAACACCTTGGTTGCCTGTGGGAATAGCTGGAAAGGGGTGGGAATAGCTGGAAAGGGGTGGGAATAGCTGGAAAGGGGTGGGAAAGACACTTCTCACTATAAATCATATATACTTCCTTTTGTCCAGGTTTATTAAATTCTTTGGTTGAGGACTATCAACTAATTTTATTAGTTCTTTGACTATCATCATCTAATTCAGAATTAATCATCTTCACAGAAAACTAATGGAGAACTCTTCACACACCAGAAAAAATATTCTGAAGATTTTTTTCTATCAGAATCCACTATAAACAAGTGACAATTACTGACTGAAAAGAATGAAAAACATTCCTATGTAAAATTAGTAGTTAACGTGATTGCTGTATACTGTTGCCAAAATACTAACTGCAACTTTCATCTACTTTCAGCAAGATGTTCTCCAGCAACTCCTGAATTTATCAGGAGAAAAACAGGAGACAGAAACAAAAACCTTACATTGCCTTTCAATATGCTATCAGGCAAAAAGTTATTTGGAAGACAATAGGCAGTTGAGGCACAAAAGAATGCAGGAGCTGGACTATAATAAAAAAGGCTATAGATCTGTCAGTAAAAATACAAGCTCTAAGCAAAAATTTACACAAAACGAAGTTCTAAAAAGAAATAGTATTAATTAAAAGCCACCTTACTCTGAATAACTATTAATTTAGGTGAAATAGGAGTAATATGGTTACTCATATTAATTTTTAAAAAAACACAGAATCCTATTCCTCCATTAGAGAAAGGTACTCTCATACAATGCTGGTGGGAGTGTGAAATGTTTTATGCGGGAGATTTGATAACATCGAGCAAAATTACCCAGTAACTTTACTTCTAGATTTCCCCAAGATAAATTGGCTAAAATATGAAATGATATGTGTAAGGCTGTTCATCAGTTCATCTTTGTATTATCGAAACAGCATAACTGAAAATAATCCAAATATCCACCAAAAGTAAAGTGGCTGAATAAATCCCAGTACATCTATAAAATGCAGTGGTACAGAGCAATGAGGACGATGGCTATATTGTATTCTGATATGGAGTGATCCCCAGGATATGTGTTTAGATTAACAGGTAGAAATGTGCAAAATTCACTGCCTTTTATGTAAGAAGAGGAGCAAAAATAAATATACATCTATACAGTAGGCTTCATGCCTAGCATGGAGCCCTATGCAGGGCTTGAACTCACGACCCTGAAATCAAGACCTGAGCTGAGATCAAGAGTTGGAAGCTTACCCTACTTAGCCACCCAGGCGCTCCCTTAATATTTTCAAAAAGAAAATATTAACCAAAAGTTAACAGAAATAGCTACTTATAAATAAAAGGAACAAAGATAAAGTCCAGATTTCTGACTCTCTTATTTATGCCTAAATAAAACCATATACATTTAAAAATCTGTATGAAAGAAAAAAAATTCACTCGTGACTTTAAGCACAATATTTTGATGTTACGCCCTAACGACAGGAAAAACTGCCAAAAACAAACAAACAAACAAAAAAAACAAAAAAAACCCCCCAAAAACCCAAACTGCGTTTTACCTGCCTTCTTATCAAGAGTACTGTATTATTTAGAAACATCTGTATAGTGAAACTAAGTAACTCACGTTTTAAGAACCAAGATACTCAGCATAAAAGAGATAGATAGAACATCCATAAGTTAGATAGCATTCACAAACTTGATGAATTCATGATTTATCTTTTCCTAAAAAATAAGTACTCCTAGCTCTTCCTAGTAAAAAGGGCTGAAAGCAATGACAACCCAGCAGAATGCACAACCTAGCATCCACTGTAGGTAGCTTCCAAATGTTTTCAATGAAAAAGATTAGGGTTCTTTGGAAAAAATGTCTGATTTGGTAAAAGGCAGTTAAGGCTAGTTAAGAAATATTTTATTGATCACCTCTCAAAGTGACTAGGACACTTTAATTTGAAAGTTGGCAAAGTATGCTGGCTCTCTTGTGTGAATTTTATTTCAAGGTAACTATGCAGGTCATGAAAGAAGTTTTTTTTGTTTTTGTTTTTTAAGTTTATTTATTTTGAGAGACAGCTTGAGTGGGGGAGGGGCAGAGAAAGAGGGAGAGAGAGAATCCCAAGCAGGCTCTGCACTACCAGTACAGAGCCCAACACGGGGCTCGAATGTGGGGGGCCGGGCCCCGGTGCCAGGCTGAGTCAACAGGGAGCCATTGCTCGACCCGGTCTCAGCCTGGCACCGGGGCCCGGCCCCCCACACTCGAACCCACAAAGAGGCTAGATCATGACCTGAGCTGAAACCAAGAGTCAAGATGCTTAACCGACTGAGCCACCCAGGAGCCCCATAAAAGTTCTTTATAAAAGAATTCCAGTTTATAGATGTAAAGGAATAAGAGAATAAGAAAAATCACTACCTTATAACCTCAAACAACATAGTGGTTCTAGGCAATAATCATAAATGGCTATCATAACCATTAAATGAAAGGGTGATGTGGAACTTTAAAATGGATGGGTCATGCTTTCAACATCTGAACCTATTACTAATTTAGCACTGTTTTCCTTCTGAAATGACGCAGTATGACAGCCACACCATTTATGAAGTATTCTGGTCAAAGAAACTGAACCTGAATCTATCCAATCCTCTAGTTTGATGCTGTGCAATATGGTAACCACCAGCCACATGTGGCTATTTAAATTTCAGTTAAATGAAATTAAAATTTTAGTTTCTCAACTGCACAAGCCACATTCCAAGTATTCAATAGCCACATGTGGCCAATGGCGACCCCAACGGACAAGAGATATAAAAAACATTTCCATCATCACAGAAAGCCTAGTACACAGCTCTACCACAGGTCTAACTTCCAGTCTACAGGACATATAGGGTTACGGAGCAGGAAATTAAAAGACAACTGAAGAAGCAATCTGCCAAACCCAGAATATGGGAAATTCTGGAGAACTGACTTGGTTTCTTCACCAAATTAATAGAGGGGAGTGGAGATAGCTACAGGCTTGTGAGATCAAAACAAAACAAAAATCACCAAATGGTATGTGTAGCTTACTTGGATCCTGATTTGAGTAATTTAATCATAAAAGAGGTATTTCTGAAACTGGAGAAATTTGAACAGATATGAAAAAATTAATGACTTTATTAGGTGTGATAGTATCAGTGTTACATATGTATATATGAAACAGCTATCTTTTCGAGATACATACTGAAAGTACTGACATTTTATTGTATGAAATTATGTTAGAGATTCACTTTAATATATTACAGTAAAAGCAAAATATAAAACCAAAAGGAATTTAAAAAGCTAGAGGGTACACGGGAAGATGAACAAAACTGGTAAAATGCTTAAAACAAGTGACACTCTCTGAGTACAGGGTCCTTAAACACTTCCCTCCAATTTTCTTGATGTTTTGAATTTTGTAGAAGGCCACTATCATCTCCTAAATTTACTCTGTATTTATCCTGTCCCTCAGTTTAGATTCTCCAACTCAATTAAACCATACTTAATACCATCCTCCAACCTGCCTTTTACCTATTATCTGACCAGTCAAGCATTCTTGATGGCACTATACCATCCTGCCTTTACACTGAGAACCAAAATTCTCCATGCTGGTCTATTTCATTGTCCGTTACCAGATTCTTCCTAATTTCTCTTTTCGTGTTATTTCCTTATTCTTCAGCACGTCCCTGCTGCTAAATAAAAGGGCAATAATATGTTTATTGCAGTACTGGTTTTGTATTAAACAAAATCTTTCATTGAGTGCTCTATACATTCTCTGCAATCCCCAAGCTTATTTCTAACAAATAGTTCTGAAATTCAACTTATCAAGTACATCAAACCAAGACAGACCTAGCTTAAGCAATCAAGAACTTCCTCTGAGGATGTGTGACTTTAAAATGCCAAAGAGAAGATGGAAAAGTTAAATAACCAACTAGACAAATCTTCCAGCTAGACAAATTAAGGATAAGGAAAATGACTCTACGGATAGCTATCTTGTAAAGGTCAGCCAAATCAATGCAAGATTAGAGTCAATAATTTGTTCTCTGTTAGTTCAGCTATACCTGTGCTTATTAGTTCTCTCTTTAGTTTCCTACATTTTCCTTTTGAAAAACTGTACCCTGCCTCACCTACAAATGAAAAAGAATTTTCACCTCAAATAAGGAAAGAAAAGTATGGTTTTAGGAACAGATTAGCTTCAGAGTTGAGGGAAAAGCCACAGAAGACCAGCAAAAGTAGAAGCAAAATTAGAAATCTAGACAAAGATACAATATAAAATCCATCCTTTCCTTTTAAAAAAAAAAAATGCTTAGGCATTTCCAACCTTTTAAAATATTTCCCTTGAAAGTATGACTGGCTTTGAATCACACTTAGCACAGAATCAAACACAAATGAGACATTTATTAAACACTTGGCTCTTGCAGTTAAGTACAGGCTACACTACTGACAAAAAACATGAAGTTTAGATTTCTAAGGCCATTTAATGAACAATGGAATGAACACCTCATTGAGGGCTGGAATTTGGGTGTCAACTATTAACCAAAGGCGAGGACATAAGCAAATTAGTGCTGTCAGATTATTTATACCTGAACACAGCGATCAGAAAACTAAAGATACCTGATTGTGTTCAACTCTTCTTTGCTTGAGTGTTACTGGAGTCTTTGCTCTGCCCTTTAGTGGTTCTCTCTTCTCAAGCTTGAGCTCTATTTTAGAGTCTGGAAATAACATCGGAGAAACATTACTCTCGGAACTACACAATAAACTACAATGTCATCCTCACTACTCTGGAACCTTCGTTTTAGACATTCTTATGTAAAACAAGTTTACCTACTGGTTATTACCTCAATAGACTACAACTGTTCAACTGTAATTTCTGTCTTTAAAAAGTTTACTTCCCCATTCATATTTTATTCATATTTGTTTATCTCCCCCACTCCTTACGATTTATTCTCCTCTCCTTTTTCTGGATCTAGTAGCCTAAAACATAAAGTGAATTCAAACTGCCCATGGAGGCTTTTCACTCAAAACAGCTTGGATGTGGGAAAAGGACATTAAAACACAGTTGTTACCATTCTTTTGTCCATACGGTGCATAACTACTATATGAATAAAGGTTAGCTATTAAAATTTGAAATATGGAAGAACAAAAGCTATAGGGAATTTTAAGGCTGAAAATACCTGCATGGTATCAAGCCTCTAATAATAATAAATAGATGTGGTGACATTAATACTTTAGGGCAGTTTAAAAGTCCTCCCTTCTGATTTGATGTGATTATAAAAAACCTGGGTACAACTGAGGTTAGAAGAATCCCACTTACATAAAATAAAACTCACAGGTCATTTCTCCTCCTTCTCTCCATAATAAAAAACATTTCTTTGAAGAGAAGCTAGTGCATATATATTAGTTAGCATATCACCACGATGCCAACAACTCAAATATATCTTTTATAGTCTTCAATGTTCCATTCACCTAGCCTTCGTTTTTTGTCACCATTTGAAGAGCTAGATTTTTTAAGTTTTATTTATTTAAATAATGTCTACACCCAACATGGGGCTTGAACTCATGACCCCAAGAGTCGCATGCTCTTCCAACTGAGCCAGCCAGGTGCCTCAGAAGAGCTAGACTTTTAAAGACTTGTAAAAATTTTAGTTAACTTCCACATTTTGTGGCCATTTATCAAAGTATAGCAAAATCAATGTCACTGTTACTACTAAAACTTCTATTACCAAAAATTTAAGTTAGATTATTTTCCTACCAGAAACAGAAATGGGAGTCAATTCTTAAACAAAAAGCTTAGTTTTGCATGAACCCAATGCACTGGTGCTAAAAAGTAGTCAGGATAGGTATGTTTTTGCTAATTATCTAGTCTGGTACTAATCAGTCCACAGTCTACTTGCAAGTCTCCCCAAAAATAAACAGTGATTTTTACCATCTTAGCTCAAATAGTTCAATCTTTACTTAGGATTAAGGTACCAACACTACCCCCCAACCCCAAACTTCTATTAAATGGACTTATTAATATATTTATGTTTAGGATAATCCTTAGCATTATAAACCTTATATTTTATTAACTCAGAATCTAAAAATTAGAAATCACAAAGTAACGAACCCAGTAGTAGTTGAGCAGAAATGGATAAAACAATGAAGGTATCTGGTCACAGAGTAATTCTTCTCACAAATTTAAATTCTAGCAGCCAATAAAAACATAGTGTTTAACAGAAGAAAAACCACAAAACAATACTTAGAATATTTTCAACTATACCACTGGAATCTCAAGAGAGTTTCAATGAAGAAATGGAAAAGGGATGTTCATCCACAAATACCTAACTTGTTGCAACTCTGAGAATAAAACACACATACAACATGTTTCTGGAGACCACACAATACTGTTCAAATTACAACTTTATTGAATTTGCAGAAGCATTCTACAGTAATACATTAAAAAAAAATCACATTGCACTTAGTAGGTACATGTATACATGTACATTCCAGAAGACAAATAACAAACAAAATTACTCCCAAGAAGCTGCAAAGATGGACACGTATAATAAGAATATAGTAATGGCTAGGAGTACCAAAGGGACTATACTTTGCTGATACTTAATACTACTATTTTCAGTAAGAATACAAAGAAATTTGATTATCAAATGCCTCTACAGTTAGACTCATCTTACAATCATAAAAATGAAAACAGAATATACTGCTTTATACAAACAAAGTATATGATTTCTTATAAAATTTTTTAAAAACTAGTAACAAATTTGCTTTCAAAATTTAGATTAAGTCTAATCATCCATGAACCACAACATAACTTGAAAGTGTTATTTAAAAAAAAAAAGCGCCCTACTTTTCCAGTGTCTAGTTCATCTGACAAACTACAGTGATAGTGAGAATGTACTCTTTTAGAATTTTATTGTTTAGAGCAGTATTTTTAAAAAATGTTTAGTTTTGAAGGAGAGAGTAACAAAGCATGAATGGGGGAAGGGCAGAGAGAGGGAGACACAGAATCTGAGCGGGCCCCCAGGGTCTGTGCTGTTAGCACAGACCCTGATGCAGGGCTTGAACTCACAAACTGTGAAATCACGACCTGAGCCAAAGTTGGACACTTAACCAACTGAGCCACCCAGTCACCCTGTTTATAGCAGTATTTTGCAAAGCATGGTCCATGAACTGTTTACTACCAGTCCTTCATAGAAATGAGACACTTGCACTGGAATGTAAATTGGCACAGTTTCATCAATTAAATTTTGCCACAAAAATAAACCCTGTCATTGATCTAAAAAGCGTCTCTAGATCCAAATTCTGGTGCATACTTATCTTGTCTGTAGATCAGTGACTGTCTGCAGACTGGCACTTTGAATTGCACTGATCTAGAATATTATGAAGGAATACAGAAGTAAAAAAAACAAAAGTGAGAAATAAAAAAAAAATGTGGACAAGTTCCAGAAAGTGAAAAGATATTTAGTAATATTTAATAATCTGTGAAGACTCCACTTATATTCTATTTAGTGGAATTTCCTTAGTTTTGGAGAATTGTAAAATCTTAAGTAAAACAGGAGAGAGTGAACTATACGAGGCAAAGATTCTTTAAATTGTTTATATCGGGCATTTTCTATCACAGCAACTTAAAAAATAAAAAAGGCAGTATTCTGTAGGCAATTTTATACTGTAATTTGATAGGCAGAAGTTTGACTTTGAAAACAGCCCAATCTGGAGACCAAAAAGATCTTTAAAGAAAATCCTGGCAAAAAGCAATTAAAAGTACTTGAACTTCTTAGAAAAGCTGCTATGTTCCCCATATTAAAGATCAAATAAGGTGTCTTTATTCTTAACTTTATTAGTGTTTATTTCCACGCTTTTTAATTACTTTGTATACTTCTCCTCCAAATAATGTTCCACCTTTAAAAGGAGTAACAGCCAGCTTATTCTTAGAAGCTGGATTAATTTTACAGTCCTTCAGCCAGAGATATCGGCGACCTAAAGTGGCAGATCCCATGCTATGGGCAGCCATCTTTACTTCATCAAATGCAGCTTCACAAAGAAATGAGGCTGCATCATATGTTTTGCTCAGAATCCCAAGTGCCTGCTGCATATGACTAGGATCTGAACTAAGGATTTGTGCAGCCTGACTGATGTCTGCCTGCAGAGCCCGAACTACAAAGGCAGTATGGGTTGCAATCTGCAATGCTGATGCTGCAGCTTCATACGTTCTACAAAGTACTAAGTCCAACTGTTTATCACAAGACTCAGTAGAAGCTGCCTGAATACCTACGGGTGGAGCCGCTTCAGAAATAAGCCCCAGTATTTCATCATCTACTTTTGGAACTGATAATATCTGTGCTGCCTCTCTGGAGGAAATTGGATACTTGCATGCCAATGAAGGCAGTTGCCTGTCAATTTGCTGCCACTCCTCTTCAATTACTTTTAAAATAGATTCATGGAAGGGAAAAGATAGTTCTGGGGCATCTATTTTCTCATGTTGTGACTGCTTAGACATTTCTATGCCTAAAGTAGTGAGTGAGTGAGAGACAACAGTTTTGGCAAAAGAAGACATAACTTCAGATCCAGGTGTATTTTGAAATGCCACAAAGGAACCTGAATCCTTTTCCTCTACTGACTTTTCACTGAGTCTAGGGAATTTTCGTGGAGGAGACAGAGATTCGGTTTCTTGAAAATCAGATCGATCAATTCTCTTCCATCTGTTTTCTACATCCAGTGGGGGTGTAGAGTTTGAAGTCCCAGGC
Organism: Panthera leo; assembly: GCF_018350215.1. Lineage (NCBI taxonomy): Eukaryota > Metazoa > Chordata > Mammalia > Carnivora > Felidae > Panthera > Panthera leo. The sequence goes on along the minus strand of NC_056685.1, from coordinate 118,758,547 downwards.
AAACTCCCTACCCCACCCTGGGCCAACAGAGAATTGACATAATCTCTGATTGCCTGAGCAAGTGGTGGAGAAATTACTTGTGAGCTCCCAGACTCTTCTAGTGCTTTCCTTTCACTGGAGAGAACTGACTGATCTGAAACATGGGACCTCTCAGTACACAATGGTTGAATTCCACTTTTCTCTCCACGGTAAATATTTTCTACTATATCTTTATAGCAAGTAGTGGTGGTTTCTTTAATCAGTGAAGGAGAAGCTGCAGCAGAGACCAACATGGCAGCGAGTTCATGCTGAAATGATGCCGAAGAACTTTTCTCTAAACATCTATCATGGCTAGACTTGGAGGAAGTAAACAAATTCCCTCCAGAGGCTAACTTCTGCAACTGTTCCCTGCCAGGCAAGGTTGTGGCAATAAGAGGTTCCCTAGGTGGGTCTCCCTTAGAAGTATGAACTTTCTTAGCTGCCTGTAGTTCAGTCCTGCCCAAAGGAGGACGGGTGGAGATTTCAGGAAAAGAAATACCCTGAAAAAATCCACCAGAGGGAGCAGTTGGAAGTTCAGAAAAAGGAACAAAATCCCTAGTGGACTTCACTTTCTTGTGTTCTTTCTTCTTTCCTGTAGAGGCAAAAGAGGCAGGAAGTTTAAGCATTACTTGTGTTTAAGCTGATTTATTTTTTTGCCTCTTTGCTAACATAGTGCTGTTGAAGGAAAAAACTATATTTCATATTCTGAACAACCAATCTGACACTCTGTGCCCTGGCAGGCAATGCTTATGGAGATATAAGCAATTTGGGTCAAATTAAATAATCATGAAATTGACGAACAAGTCATATGAATTAAAACTTTATAAATATCAAGTTGTTCTTATTATAGAAAGGTCATTGTTTCATGTACTAGTTAAAAAAAATACTTACTATGGTCAAATTTTCTTAAAATAGTCTACTAATAACATGTCAAAATGTTTGCTTTTCATAGTTGCCCTGAGATCACATTATCTAGCAAAAACTATAAATTTAAATGCCTACCAATAGAAAACAGAGATTGTATTGTAAATACTACCACTATATATTAATTGCAAGAAATAAAATGGACATATAAGTAATAAATTAGTAAGATGAGATCTCAACAGTATAACAGAATGGAGAAAAGCAAGTAATAAGATTTAGCATTATATTTATATACATTTTTAAAAGTTCAAAATAGTATCATGTTATTAGATGCATATGAAAAAGTATTTAAAAATGGGTTGGAAAGATAAACACCAAATTAATGATAGCGGTTGCTTCTGTGTTGATAATACTTGGAAAGGGTAAGTGGGAAAACTTCACCGTTATTTTTAATACTTTATTCTTAGAAAAATGAAATAAGCAAAAAAATAATTTTATCTTCTTCATGGTTACTGTATCTTAGGAGTCTGAAAAAAATTACATATATTCGATTAATATCATTTAAAATGTTACCTTCTTCATTGTCACTGTATCTGTCAGAGTCATTACTTCCATTCTGTCTCATATTTTCTGCTGATGAAGAAATCGTTGGCAGAGGAGTTGACGATCTTGACTCTGTTCCCTGTTCCCTCAGTTTCAACAGTTTTTTCTCATATAGCTTTCTGGTTGTTCCTATATGAAGGCAGAACTTGCTTTAATATCTGTATTTTCTTATTTAAGATCCTGCTCATCGTATTTACCAACATTAAAATGTTGTATTCATGCTTAACTTTTTTTTTTTTTTTAACGTTTATTCACTTTTGAGAGACAGAGATAGAGTGAGTGGGGGAGGGGTAGAGAGGGAGGGAGACCCAAAATCCAAAGCAGGCTTCAGGCTCTGAGCTACCAGCAGAGCCTGACGTGGGGCTCAAACCCAGGGACCGTGAAATCACGACCCAAGCTGAAGTTGGACGCTCAACCGACTGAGCCACCCAGGCACCCCAACACTTTACTTTTCTAAACTTAAGTGATTAAAAATACCATATAAAGGATTATTTTCTAAAATAGGTGTTTTGCCGAGATTTTAATACATACATGATTATGTTTCTTTTAGTAGCATGGAATACACAGATTGATATAAATCTTTTTTTTTTTTAAGTTTGAGAGTAAGCACACATGTGTGGGGGCGGGGGGGGGAGAGAGAGAGAGAGGGAGGGAGAGAGGGAGGGGGGAGAGAGGGAGGGGGGAGAGAGGGAGGGAGGGAGGGGGGGAGAGAGAGGGAGGGAGGGGGGGAGAGAGAGGGAGGGAGGGGGGGAGGGGGGGGGGGGGAGGGAGGGGAGAGAGAATCCCCAACAGACTCCACACTGTCATGGTAGAGCCTGTCAAACTCACAAACAGTAAGATCATGACCTGAGCCAAAATAAAGAGTCAGACACTTAACTGACTGAGCCACCAGGCATCCCTGGTATAATCTTATTATAGATCACCTACTAAAGAGCCATGTATGACTGACTATTTTTGATTGAAAAGCTTTAGACTTTGTACATTTTTCAGTACTATGTAAATAGCACTTGCCTTATAGAAAAAAATCATTTTTATAAACAGACTGCATTCCTCTCAATACTATGATAAAAATCCCACAAATCTCAGAGATTAATATGCCTATAAAGAGCCATTCAGTTATGGGTAAAGAAAAGTCATCTACAGTTTTTTAGTCGAATATATTTTCATATAACATTGTGTAAATTTAAGGTGTTAAATCACATTTAGATATAAGTACTTTGTGATCAAATGACCTTTTATAGAAAATGTGTGCCACAAAATAGAAATTGTATACCAATTAGGCAGCAAAGTAAAATTGATTACGAACACATTTTTAACACATTTCAACATGAATGACAATTTAAAGCCAAAAACAGCTTTTATTTTCTATTTTACACTAACTGTATGTCCCTCTGGTTTCTTTTTCTTTTTTAATGTTTATTTATTTTTGAGAGAGAGAAAGAGCGTGAGTGGGGGAGGGACAGAGAGAGAAGGCAACACAGAATCCGAAGAAGGCTCTAAAATCTGAGCTGTCAGCAGAGTCCGACACAAGGCTCGAACCCACGGACTATGAGATCATGACCCGAGCCAAAGCTGGACACTTAACTGACTGAGCCACCCAGGCACCCCTCTGTGGTTTCCAGAAGATGAACAAAATGATGGGGTGCCTGAGTAGCTCAGTTGGTTGAGCCTCTGGCTCTGTTTCAGCTCAGGTCATGATCTCATGGTTCATGGGACTGAGCCCTGCATCGGGCTCCTCACTGGTATTGTGGAACCTGCTTGGAATTCCCTCTCTCCCACTCTGCCCCTCCCCCACGAATGTGCGCACACTCGTGCTCTCTCCCTCAAAACAAAGAAATAAACTTAAAAAAAAAAAAAAGATGATTACAATGATAATACACTTTTTTTTAAGAAACAACACAGATCTCAAAATGTTACATAAGTAGCTGTAAGATGAACAGCTAGGGAGGGGAAAGTGGAAAGATGTTGTCAAAGGGTACAAAATTTCTGCAAGATGACTAAGTTCTGCAAATCTAATGTACAGAATGGGCTATAGTTAAGAATACACCTGAAACTTGTGAAAAATGTAGACCTTAAGTGCTCTCACTACACATTCAGACACAAAATAAAACAGTGAGGTGATGGACGTTAATTGGCTTGATCATGTTGATTATTTCACAATATATACGTCTACAAAAACATCAAGTTAAACGCACACACCATATAATACAACTTTTGTCAAGTATACCTCAATAAAGCTGGGAAACAATGAACAGCTGGTATACCAATATATATAATACGTACATTGATACACAATACACATATTTGCAGCATCTCCCTTTTGGAATTTTAAATGAAAAAATTAAATATCAAATATCTGTTAGTAGTTATATTCACAGGCTTATTACCAGCTATGTGGAAGTACTATGTTTAAAACAAAAGAAAAACATTCTAAATTTTTGTTTGCAACTTTACCTATACAACAAAAAAAAAAACAAATCTAGAGGCACCTGGGTGGCTCAGACTCTTGATTTCAGCTCAGGTCATGATCTCATGGGTTTGTGTGATAGAGGCCTGTGTTGGGCTCTACACTATCAGCATGGAGCCTGCTTGGGATTCTTTCCTCTCTCTCCTTCTGCCCCTCCCCTGCTTATACACATGCTCTCTCTCTCGCTTGCTCCAAAAAAAATTAAATTAAAAAAAAATTCAAATTTCCAGTGTTCAAAATTTTACATAACTTAGAAGACCAAAATAGACCTTTCTCATCTTGAGGTTACTGTCAAGACCCTCCAGAATTAAAGCAAAACCAGCCTTGCAAAATCACTGACAGTAACCAAATGATGGAAATCCAGTATATTATATTAAGTTCCAAGTTTTCTTTTAGTTTGTTCTTTAAGGGATCATTCTTGAATTCCAGTCAAAACAAGACTTTAAAAATGTTATTTAAAAAAAAATTTTTTTTAAGGTTTATTCATTTTTCAGAGACAGACTGTGAGGGGGGAAGGGCAGAGAGAGAGGGGGAAGGGCAGAGAGAGCGGGAGACACAGAATTTGAAACAGGCTCCAGACTCTGAGCTATCAGCACAGAGCCCGACGTGGGGCCCAAACTCACCGACAGCGAGTTCATAACCTGAGCTGAAGTTGGACGTTTAACTGACTGAGCCACCCAGGCGCCCCTAAAAATGTTAATTTTAATGATAACTGAAAATGGATACTATGCTAAGAATTGATGGAGTTCCTTTTTTTTTTTTTTTTTTAATGTTTATTTATTTTTGAGAGAGAGAGAGACGGTGGGAACTGGGGAACTGGGGAGAGGCAAAGAGAGGGAGACACAGAATCCGAAGCAGGCTCCAGGCTCCGAGCTGTCAGCACAGAGCCCGATGTGGGGCTGGAACTCATGAACGGTGGTGAGACTGTGACCTAAGCTGAAGTCGGATGCCTAACCAAACTAAACCACCCAGGCATCCCTAACTTGAGTTCTATTAACAAATCTGTCACTAATTTATTAACTTGGATGAATGTGGCCAGCTGTGTCACTTCAAATTTTCCTCAATTGTCATGTAAGACTCCTATGTCTCACCAGGTAGCTGTGACATGAGCACAATATGAAATAATTTCAACAACAGAGGTAATCTTGGAGATTATCTAAGTTCATTTCTCCCATTTTATTTTCCTTATTTATAGTTAAAGAAATTGTGTCCTGGTCATATAAATGATTAATGACACACTGGTCCTTAGAACCCAAACTCTAACTGCTAGACAAGACAGGAAAACAATTTGGGGCACTTACAGAAAAGATAACTTGAAATCTTACCAACTTACCCACAATAGGACCAGGATTCACTCCATATTTCACAAGCTGATCCAAAAGATCTTCATTAGTGAGCTCTGTTACATCTAGATCATCTTTATCTTCTAGTCTGGGTTTATCAGTTTTCTTTGTGGCTTTCTGTAAACAAAGTCCGGTTATCATTTCCACATGAATTAAAGTGTTCACCTATTTTATAAGTCACACTGTATACAATATAAACATGCAAATTCACCCTCCAATTTATAGCTTTATTAGGCCTTAGCAATTTTATTAAGAGCAACTCATTATTTGAAGATATTTTTTAAGTTTAATTGTAACAACTCAAATTTTTAAACATTACTATTAAAAACAGTTTTGGCTTACCTATCTAAAGAGGAGGTGGCGTCATCAAAAATTCAAAAGTAAACAGCAAGGGTTTAAAGACTTTCACCCAGATAATCAGAGATACAATTTACTACTACTGACCACTTAAATAATCCTTAAAAATTTAAATTATTCTATAAGAGCTTACGACTTTACCATAAAGATATTTCTTAGTTATATTTAAAAATGATTTCCTTTAATTTAAACAAGCATATCAGAATCTATGAAACCCAGGTGAATATTCAGTACTTTAGTAGCCGGTGTCTGACCACGAAGGAAGTCAAACTTTTTGACTATCACCTCTTGGTACAGCTCTGTCAGCACATTTAGTTCTATATGACTGTTTCACTTAGAAAAGTTCAGAGAACATGGAACAAGCTTTGAGAGAAATTTCAAAGGAAGTTTTCAGCATAACTTAAGCAATGGCAGTATTTGCTGGAAAAATATAAACCTTCCAAGGTTAAACAAGAGAAGAAAGCAGAAGTGTGGGTGTCTTCTAGGGTTATGGCAAATAGCCCTACAAAATGCCTCAGTAACCCCAGAAAGCCTCAGAGAATTGAACAAGAAATAGCTGTTTGAATAATGGCTACAAGTATCAAAGTCAGTTTAGGCCCAAATTTCTATTTTGGGCAAATGAGTCAATACTGTGTCTTTCAGCTGCCTGACTCAGGCAGAGTATGTGACTCTTGTTCACGGGGTTGTGAGTTCGAGCCCCACGGTGGGTATAGAGATTAATTAAAAGAAAAAATAATGCATTCTAGGGGTGCCTTGGTGGCTTTGTCAGTTAAGTGTCTGACTTCAGCTCAGGTTGTGATCTCACGGTCCATGAGTTTGAGCCCCACACCGGGCTCTGTGCTAACAGCCCAGAGCCTGAGCCTGCTTTGGGTTCTGTGTCTCCCTCTCTTTGTCCCTCCCCTGCTTGTGCTCTGTCTCTCTCTCTCTCAAAAACAAACATTAAAAAACTAAAAATAAATACTGCATTCTAGAAATATTTTATGCAAAATGGTGAAAACCATAGTTGTATGGACTGCTTACTTTCAATGATGCTGAGGGGGAGAAAGAAAAATCAGGCATGATTTGGCCATGTATTAGAATTTCTATTTTTGGGGTGCCTGGGTGGCTCAGTTGGTTGAGTGGCAGACTTTGGCTCAGGTCTTGATCTCATGGTTTTTGAGTTTGAGCCCCACATCAGGCTCTCCGCTGTCAAGACGGAGACTGCTTTGGATCTCCTCTCCCCCTCTCTCTACCCCTCCCCGCTTGTGCTCTGGCACTCTATCTCAAAAATAAACAAACATTAAAAAATAAAAGAATTTCTGAATGAAATCTTGCCATTTGTAACAACATGGATGGAACTAGGATATTATGTTAAGTGAAATAAGTCAGTCAGAGAAAAAGTATCCCATATTTTCAATCATATGTGGAATTTGAGAAACTTAACAGAAGACCATGAGGGAAGGGAAAGGGAAAAAATAATTTCAAACAGAGAGGGAGGCAAACCATAAGAAGACTGTTAAATACAGAGAACAGGGTTGATGGAGGAGAGGCAGGGGAGACAGGAAAATGGGTGATGGGTATTGAGGAGGGCACTTGTTGGGAGGAGCACTGGGTGTTGTAGTAAGTGATGAATCATGGGAATCTACTCCCGAAGTCAAGTGCACACTGTGTGTTACCTAACTTCACAATAAATTATATTTAAAAATAAATAAAAAAATAAAGTTATAGGATTTCCAAAAAGTAATTTTTTAGCAAAATTAAAATTTGAAATATTTTATATAAAGCAAGATTATGAGAAATTATTTTTTAAAGATAACTGCTAATAAGAATAATGATATCGATTCAAGAGAAATCTTTTAACTAAAAAATTGCTGTGAAACTGATGGTACTTTCAGAAAGCTTTAATACACATATTGTGCTAGTTTAGGATCAGGCTCAAATCTTTAAGCAACTTACACATTGATATCAAAAGTTGCCAAGAATCTAAGAGTTTATACATCATAGCCTTGCATTCTTTAAACACTTTTTAAAAATCAAATAGACCAAATCTTGTGTTAGTGACCTACTTGAATTTTCCAAAAAAGTGTGGACAGGTTGGGAAGAAAAACTTCCTTGTATAACATACTTTTAAATAAAAGAAAATCACCTCCCACTCTAAGAATGTTCAAATTCTACTATCAACAAAACATTCAAAAATTTTAATTCTTACAGAAGCCTGAGGTTTTCAAGAAATCTCTTTCTTTGGCACTCACCAGTTCCACCTATTTGTTTTTTTTTTTTTTAATTTTTTTTTTTTAACGTTTATTTATTTTTGAGACAAAGAGAGACAGAGCATGAACGGGGGAGGGGCAGAGAGAGAGGGAGACACAGAATCAGAAGCAGGCTCCAGGCTCTGAGCCATCAGCCCAGAGCCCGACTCGAACTCACACCACGAGATCGTGACCTGAGGTGAAGTCGGATGCTCAACCGACTGAGGCACCCAGGCGCCCCAGTTCCACCTATTTGTAAACATACTTTATCTTCTCCAGAAAAACTCCTTGAGCAATAGTCCCTAAATCTGGCTTGTTATCAAAACCTCAAAACTTCTGGAAGTTACCCCTATTTTAAAAAGTCTTAATTAACCCCATTCTGAGATCTAATCTTGGGCCTGAGAATCTGTATTTTAATGTGTATCTCAGGTGTTCTGGATGCAGCATTTAAGAGGGTAGCAGAAAGAAGAGGCACTGTCATATTCATAATGTATCCCAAGCATCTAAAATTTAAAAAGGACTGACAAAGGAGTAGGTAGTTGATAGCTGTTTTCTTGAATGAATTAATGAGTGTCATCTGGGAAGGGAAAAATAGGTCATTCTTAAAAACCCATTTCTTATTAAGAAATAACAAAGACTTGGGGTGCTTGGGTGGCTCAGTCGGTTGGGCACCTGGGTGGCTCAGTTAAGTGTCCAACTTGGGCTCAGGTCATGATCTCACAATTTATGGGTTCGGGCCCCGTGTTGGGCTCTGCGCTGACAGCTCAGAGCCTACAGCCTGCTTTGCATTCTGTGTCTCCCTCTCTGTCTCTCCCCTGCTTGTGCTCTCTCTCAAAAATAAATAAACATTAAAAAATTTTTTAAAATAACAAGGGCTTATCAAATCAAGCAGAAAACCAACTCTTAATATTTTCTTAAAACATAATGAAAGATTACAGCTGTACAAAGAAATCTTGAGGCCAACAAACCAGCTTATGCTAAGTCAAGCAAAGCAGGAGTTCATAACAGGCTACCTGATTTTTATTTTTAATTTGTAGGGAGAAAAGTTCCAGAAATGTAATGCCATTTAGAAAAAAAAAATTTTTTTAAACATTTATTCATTTTTGAGAGACACAGTGCAAGCAGGGGAGGGCAGAGAGAGAGGGAGACACAGAATCCAAAGCAGGCTCCAGGCTCTGAGCTGTCAGCACAGAGCCAGATGCGGGGCTCGAACTCACAAACCATGAGACTATGAGAATTTTATTCCTTTAAGTAAAATCACATACTCTTAGTTTCATTCAGTTAAAAATACTAGGTACCTAGTATGTGCCAGGCACTGTTCTCCAGTTTCTTCCCAACTACCAGATGATCTCTAATGTCTTTTTCAACTTTAAAATCCAACAGTTCTTTGATATCACCTATGAGCTACTATTATTTTCATTTTTTTAAGTTTTCAGTAGGCTCTATGAGCAACGAAGGGCTTGAACACATGACCCTGAGATTAATAAGAGTTGCATGCCCTACTGACTGACCCAGCCCGGAGCCCCCAGCTACTCCTATTTTTAAATTTCTACCATTAGTAGCAAGATTAGTATAACAATAATTATTTTTATAAAATAGATTCTACTGAGCACTTAGTATGTACCAAATTGTGTTCTGAGTACCTTCCTTACATGTATTATAGAATCCTAAAGATCCTATGAAATAGATACTAACACCCCCATTTTACAAGAGAGGAAACTGAAATTCAAAGATGCACAGCTAACTCTAGCAATATAGTAACATTTGAACAAAGTATGCATACATCACTTTCACAAAGTTACCTCATCCAATTCTGAAAAAAAAATATTATGGTAACATTGTATTGCTCTGGCGCTAAGTAAACACAAAAAATTTCAGAAATCACATGTTTTAATAGGGATCAACTGCTGAGCACTAGACACCTTAACAAATTATCTCTTGTAATCCTCAATTAAGTAGCTACTAGTAGTTACTAGATTATTCCTATTTTCCAGGTGAAAATTGATCTGATAGGCAATGTTCATCGTTCAAGAAGGTCCTCTGAATAAGTGTCAGAGCTGGAAATTTAATGTACTATATAACTCTGATTCAGAAGTCCACACTTAACACCTTATTGTAGACTATGGTAGTCAATTTATGATTTAATTAACATACTTTTTACTGTTGTCCTCCATGTCTTTAAATATTTCTTAAGAATTCATGATCCACTTGATCAGACCATTCAAGAATGCTATGCTCCATTAGATTCTAAATAGCTACAACTGCTTTGCACCTTAGAACAAAAAGGCAGATTGCCAACTTTTTGAATGTTTATTTTTCTGTCTGCAATCCAGGTAATTTTAACACCTAAAAATGCTGGTGTCATCAAGATGCATAAAATAAAAAGTTTAAAAGAAAACTAAAACCAAAAACCAAATTTTGAATATGCTAATATTTTTGTCATATCACACCAAATGAATCTAAGAAACCATGGCTATGGCTGAAATGGAAAGGGGTTCTCCTTTAATTAAAAATATTCTGGGGCCCCTGGGTGGCTCAGTCAGTCAGGCATCTGACTCTTGATTTTGGCTCAGGTCATGATCTCTCAGTTCGGTGAGTTTGAGCCCTGTGTTGAGTTCTGTGCTGACACTGCAGAACCTGTTTGGGATTCTCTCTCTCTGCCTCTCGCTGTTCTTCCCCCACTTGTGTGTGCTCTCACAGTCGTGGGATGGAGAACCATGTAGGGCTCCACTCTGGGCATGGAGCCTGCCTGGAATTCTCTCTCCCTCTGCCTCTCTCCCCCACTAGCATTCTGTCTCTTAAAAGAAATGAACATTAAAAAAAAAAAAAAAAAAAAAAACCCAACTCCTCATAAACCCATGTTTAAATGGAAGGCAACTGCTACGTCTTTGGTCAAATCCACAGTAATGTTTGATTTATTTTTAAAATGTTAAAAGCTGGGCCACCTGGCTGGCTCAGCCAGTGGAGCACATGACTCAATCTCAGGGTCATGAGTTCAAGCCCCACATGGGGCGGGAGCCTACTTTAAAAAAAAAAAAAAAAAAAGTTAAAAATTTACCACTTAGGGGCACCTGGGTGGCTCAATCGGTTAAGCATCCAACTCTTGGTTTCAGCTCAGGTTCTGATCTTGCAGTTCATGGGTTCGAGCCTCGCACCAGGCTCTGCACTGACTAAGGAGTGGGCTTGGGATCCTCTTTCTGCTTCTCCCATTCTCTCTCTCAAAAACTAAATAAACTAAAAAAAAATTTAGCACTTAAAAAATCTGCCTAATCTACAACTCTCCAACATAATTTGACTTTCTCCTAAGTTATAAATACTCTTTAAAAAATGTAACTATATTGTTATTACATATAAGGCTAAAATTGCCATGATATAAAATATTGTACATATAAGAGGAATGTGCCATGGAGAATAATTTCATCTATTATTATAGATACCCTAAGATTCTTTCCCTCTCAACTCAAGATATTTTTCCTATGCCTGGTAAAGTCTATCAGATTCCTAAGTTAAATTATAAGTCACTTTTACTTAATGTGCTTTAAAGCAGAAAATGATGCTACTGACCAAATAATCACTATTAACTTTTTCAATTTGTTCATGCCATTAAGCCTGGCCAAGGCTTGGGTATTTGAGCTTCAAATACCCAAGGCAGAGAAGACTATGGCTTCTATGCCTATGAAATAGTTTTCCTCTATACAGACTAAAACATTAAATGAAATATAAAGGGCTTAGCATGCCACTGGACATTGTAGATTCTATTAAAATGTTAATTCCTTTCACCCAGAATTTATTTGCATGGTGCTGATCAACTCTGGTAACATGAGAAATTTGTTAAGATAAAATGTGTAAATAACAAACATGACATGATCAATTAACATACCAAAAAAAAAAAAACCCCAACAAATTTAAATAATTATATGGTTATGGTTGGCAGGGTCTGCAGAAATCAATCTCTGGTTGTTAGAGCACTTGGTAGGAACTCAAAAGTGTTGGATAACTGAAATTTTTACACCCCCAAGAAAACAGGGTAGATTGGGACATACTCTAAAAAAAATTTTTTTTAAGGATTATTTATTTTGGAGAGAGAAAGAGGCACAGTGCAAGCAGGGAGGGGCAGAGAGAGAGAGGGAGAGACAGAATCTGAAGCAGGCTCCAGGCTCTGAGCTGTCAGCACAGATCCCAATGTGGGGCTTGAACCCAGGAACCATGAGATCATGACTGAGCCACCCAGGCAGGACATGCTTTTTTAAAAAACTGGTGTTTTTTTAACGTGGTATTATATTAGTTGGGAAATATTCTCTAAACATCAAAACCAAGATGATGGTATTTTTTAACGTGGTATTATATTAGTTGGGAAATATTCTCTAAACATCAAAACCAAGATGATGTTTTCTGTTTAAAATGAATCCTAAAAATAAGAACAGGGGTGCCTGGGTGGCTCAGTCAGTTGGGCGTCCAACTTCGGATCGGGTCAGGATCTCAGTTTGTGGGTTCAGCCCCACATCGGGCTCTCTGTTGTCAGCACAGAGCCCGCTTGGAGCCTCTCTCTCCCTACCCCGCTCTCTTTTTCTCTCTCTAAAATAAACATTAAAAAAAAAATGAATAATCCTATCGTAAACACAACCAAGTACTTCCATGGCTCAAGAATACGTTTGCACAGAGACACTATAGAGTTCTACAGAAGACTTTTTTTTTTTTTTTTTAATACAGAAGACTTTTTTAAGTGTGCTGATTTAAATGGAAAAGATTGCACTTCCAACAAAATCTTGACTAAAGTCATTTGAATATCTTTTCCAGAGGGGTTGGAGAAAAACAAGACAATGGATATGCTTTACTTTGAAAGTAAATTTCTCTTTATTATGGAGAAGTAAGTTGGCTTTCTTCAAATCCACAAAAACAGACATCTGAAGCAGTAAGATGCAGTTGGTCTTTTATTTAATGAATAAATATTTGACACTACTACGTGCCAGGCACTGACTTAAGACATAAGATTTTCAATTTCTCTAGAGCCCAGGCTAAGATTTTCAGTTAAACCTACATCTATTACATCTTTCTCATTCCCACCTGGGCAGTCCAGAAAAACACATCAGAGTTTTAAAAACTAAAGTTACTAAAAACAACACAACTTCGAAAGAAGCAGTACTTTTAAGTTATCAAAACTCAACAACTCTCAACTCCACAATGTCTTACAAAGTTACATCCAATCACTAGTTTCAACTACACTCTCATCATGATTTGAAATGTGAGAAGTAGGCAGTTCACACAAAGCAGCATATAAAAACTCACAGAAAAGCAATTCTGAAACAAAACATGAGTCTGCCAGAACCAATCTGAGATTTACCTAGATTTAGATATTCCAAATTGCAGTTACTGACATATCAGAATGCCAAGAAATAAGTATCTCCGGGTTCTGAAATCTCTCCTTTTCTCATGCAAAATTTACCAAAAAGGGAAAAAATACAAAATCCAAGCCCTTACAAACTAGAATTTCCAAACATCTGAGTGTTTATAACTGCTTAAAGATGTTAAGTGTTCATTTCAATTTAGAGTAACACTGCCCCGCCAAAAGACGGCCTGTTGCTGGACAAACAGTAACAAACAAGAAAAACAAAAACCGTTCAAAAAGCCCTCCATATGCAAAACCATAAAAAGGCGGGAATTTCATTATTTCAAATTTTGGTTAGAAATGAATATGTCACAAATTGCCCTCCAGGGAGCGCTCTGGGCCTCGGTTACCAGTCATTTCAGTTAATAAAGCGGGAAAACGTTCGAACGTAACCTACAGCAGTTTCAGGCTGACCCTCAAGGGCTTTCGAATCCGGCACAGAAGTCGCCGTCGAAATACCACTCTTGGCGGTCAAGGAACACCGAGGTACCCACGCGCACCAATCACCCCCGTCACAGAAGAGCAAACGCCAACTTCACACCTTCCAGACACACACCCGCGAGCCCCGCGACCCCAACTTCGCGACTCTCCCCTCCAGCGACCTCCCCTTCCAGAGCCTGCAAGCCCGCGGCGAAGGAGGCAAAGGAGCCGAACCCTGCGTCCGCAGACCCAAAGGCCAGCCTCCGGGTTGGGCGCGGGGGCAGCCCCGCCGCCGAGGAGGCCCGAGGGGGCGCCAAGGAGGGAGGGCGGCGAGCGCGCGCGGGCGGCGGAGGTGGGGGGAGGAGGGCGACAACCGCCAATCGCCCGCCTTTGTGGCCCCGGCCCGGCGTCCTTACCCTGCCGACGGCGGCCCGGCTGCGGCCTGCGACCGCGGCTCCGGAGCCGAGGACTGGGGTGGGCTCGCGCTCCTCGTCGCTGGAGAAGTCCGGAGGCCCTTTGCTGTTGGCGCCCGCGGCGAGCGGCGGCCGGTTGCGCGCCGTGAGGTGCTGCAGGTAGAGCTGCACGTATACGTCTTTGCGCTGCTCCCCGACCGGGAGCGTCACATTGTTGGCGACCAACTCACTCTTCAACTTCTCTTTCGTCAGGACCGAGGGGTCCTCCAGGAACTCCGGCATCTCCGCGACGAATCCCTTTCCCCGCAGCCTTCACACCCGCCGCTCACGCCGGCGCGCTCGCTCCTTGCCCGGGGGCGGGGGGGACCGCGCTGTCGCCTCTGAGCCTCACGGCTCCCGCCCGGGAGGAGCGCCGCAGAGCAAAGCAAAAACTCCCACACACAAAGCAAAGCAAAAGCCGGACACAAAAGCCCACCGAGCCCAAGTGCGGACCAAGTGCGGCTAAGATAAGAGCCCCCACTAACCCCAGCCCACACACTACACAAGCGAGGAGAGAGCAGCTTGTTTCGCCCACGCCCCAAGAACGCGCGCCGCCATTGGCCCGCGGTGGGAGGAAGCCGAGCGGTGATTGGTGGGAGCCCTCGCGCGGGTTCCATTAGCCACGGCACGGTGCGAGAGGTGGTAGAAACGCAGTTTAAAAGCCGCTCGGGCGGGAGCCTTGGAGGCTTGGCCCGTTTCTGTTTCCCTTTTCTCCACCCTTCCCCTAAGACGCTGATAAGGGACAAGTAGTACTCTTCTGTGTGCGGTTTCCTTCCCCCGCCCTGCTTGAGAAGAACCTTTCCTCTCCAGGGTCGCTCGTCTTCGAAGGGGCCGAGTTTCACGCCAGCTGCGAGGACCAGGGGCTGGGCCTTTCTCAATCGTAGGACACTGATTTACAGAAGAATGACCGCAGCCTTTCCTTCCCCATACACTCGCCCTGAAGGGAAAGAAAAGGAGCGACGCGTGCTCTTCGGCACTCCTCTTCCTTGATCTGTTTTACCTGTGGGGATCAAAGGGGAGAGCAAGCAGTTAAATCCCTCTCTCTGCTTGCGAAGGCTTCTTTTGTTCCTGAAATCCAGGAAAAGCAAAAGCTAGACTCCTGGGCACTTTAAAATGCCCCCGAATTTGTGACAAAATTGTATCGTCAAATATTCTATTTGCTTCTTAGCCTACAGGTTGGGACGTTTATAAATTATTTAATTTTGAACAGATGGGGCACAACTGCATTTTTGTTGAGAGCATCTCTGGATTAGATCCTTATACCCATAAGTATCTTACCATAACTTAAACCTAATGTTAAATAATACAGCAAGACGAAGCGAAACATCTAGGAATACTTTAATGGGCAACTTAAGATAACGGAGATGGTGCATACCTAGATTTTAATCACAGAGGACCCTGGTGAGCTATAATCAGGACGGGAATCCTAATCAAACCCATATTACTGATCCATATAAAAAGTCTCAGAAATTTCATGAAGTTAAAATGTCTTCCTGAAAGCAAATGCCACTGATGACAAATACTTGTGTTTCTTAGGAATATAGATGTTCCAAGATGCTTTCTTCCAAGAAAGAAACTGACGTGAATCATTTCCCTAGAATTCTGACCTCCAGACTGCTTTATAAGCTGCTTAAAATTTTTTTTTAAATGTTTATCTGATTTCTGCATGGTTGTTTAAATTTGGGTAAGTTTTTAAAAAATGCCTTCACTAAAAATGTTACCTGTGAGTTAAGTCATTTTATTTTGCTCAAATTTAGGAGACATTGTTTAATGATGGATTCTTTAGCTAGGGGCAATTTTATATTTATTTTCTAAAACTCAGTTTTTACAGATATTTAAGCAATAGTAATAAGCTCAGTAATACAAATTAAAACATTTTAACTAGCAATTTATTTTGTACATTTTTAGGATGTTTTGTGAAAGTTATCTCATTTTTCTCCCCATGGCTTCCCTGGGCACATAAGCAATTGCATTTTTCTTCATAGGCGGAACTGAACGGAGAGGCAAAGGACCATGAGTTTGCACTGACTGGTAACCCCACAAATTAATTAATGCACGTGGGACAGTCCCAGTCTGCATAATCTCAGCAATGATGGGTCTATTCTACCCTAATTGAATTAGCGAATTATCCTGCTATATGTTAACTTGCTAGGGGAAAAATTTGGCTCTGGCCTGACTGTACTAATAGTTTTTAAGGGGTAGGTTTTGCTGCTGTACCTGAAAAGGGTCAGAGTTACCAGGGCTATATAGGATGTGACCAGGGTGGGACATAGAAGAGTTCTGGGCTCTGACTGCTGCCGTGTCGTCTGAGGATACCTGAGCAGCTTGGTCCCTGAAATAGATCCTTAGAGAAGGAGGCATCACTGATCCCTGAAGATAATATTCTACCTAAATTTTTATGTGAGTAGAATACAATGCTGAAGTCACAGAACCACCTGAGAATGGGGCAATGGCTTTTTTCATAGGGTCCTTGCACCACATATTTTTCCATTTTCTACGCAGTTTAATCCTTGGAAACAATAATTTTTCCTGCTTTGCAACCACAAACCAAAAAAAAAAAAAAAACCCACAAAAAAATCACCTGTTGAGTCTGCAAGGTGTTTGTGTTTTCAAGTTGTTTTAAATAGACACAATACTATGCCTTACAGGCCAACATTAAAGAATGTAATTCTCAAAGAACTGCATTCTAGGGGGCATGTGACTCTTGATCTCAGGGCTGTAAATTCAAGCCCAGCGTTGGGTATAGAGATTAAGAAACAATCTTTAAACAAACAAACAAACAAACAAAAAAAACCCACTACATTCCAGATGCTTGAAAGGAATATTCCTTGAGCAAAAACAATTTTCATTCCCTTTCATTAATTAACTCTTCTTTCTTATCTCTAGACACTATCAATTGGAGGTTACTTGCAGATTCTACAACCATGTCAGTAGACATGGTTGATATCGTAAGCTATCAGACATTGAAATTGCCTTTCTACATCACAAAGTCATGACTTGTCAAATTCAGACTTGGAATTGTCCTACACACATCAGGTATATCCCCAGAACTATTAATTTTTAGTGATGAAGGTAGCTTTTGCTTTTACTCTGCTGTAGGGCTCCTAAGTAGAAGTTATTTTTTTCTTCATACTCCATGTATCTTAAGACCAAGAGGACAGAGCCTGGGTGGCCTCTCTGTTCCCAATGACTACTTCAAAACTATTTCTCCTCTTTCCTCCTTCAAAAACATTTGAAGTTTATACACCTGACTAAATCACCCTTTACCATCTTTATCATTTATCAACCTGACCACTCTCCCTCAGATATTATAGGCTGTTTTTCCTTGCTCTAGGTTTCTCCACCATCCCTGTCTATATTCTCTGTGAATTTAACATTTTTACAGGTGGACCATGCAACCAGCACTTGGCCTTTTATTTTTATTTATTTTAAGTTTATTTATTTATTTAAGTAATCTCTGTATCCAACATAGGGCTCAAACTCATGACCCCAAGCTCAAGAGTCACATGCTCTTCCAACTGAGCCAGCCAGGCACTCCTAGCCCTTGGCCTTTCAGATCTTTGACCTCTTCATCTCCAACAATTTGTTCCTCTATTCTATTTCATCCATCCACTCCAAGTGGTAATATTCTGAACAGTGTCATCAATAACTCTTTTACCTTCTAACTGTCCATTTCAAGCATCCCAGTTGTCAATCACTAACCTTTTCCCCTCAGCTCATTTAATATACTCTCACTGACCTATTAACACCCTCAATCCATTAAGCCCAACACTTAAAAAAAAGTCTATTAATATGCTTCTGACATCATCAATACTTCCAACTCACCCAACGTAGAGTCCTTGATCAATCCTTGTAATCGCTCTTTTGCAAACATTTTCAACTCTCTTACCCCAATGTCTCTATCTTTCTCACTTGAAGGAACCTCAAAGTAGAAACCCAGTCTTGCTTGGACTAAGCCCTGCTGAAACAAACTTTTCCATTCCATTGCTTGCATCCAAGTTAGCAAAGATTGCTATAGAAAAATCATACGAAAGGACTGACTGCTTTTAATTTATGACCTCATACCTCACGGGAGCACTTCAACTGGCTGGCAAAACTATTCATTCTCTGGATGAATCATTCATACTTTGACTTCTCTACTCACATCTCTCATATCCTTTCCCCCACCTGTCCTCATTTTCAGCCAGAGAACTTGCATCATATTTGAGAGACTAGAAACCATCTACAGGGAATGTCTCAACTTCAGAAGGTCACATCTGTACCCATTTGCTCTTGCATTTTTCTTGTTTCTTTTTTTTAATTTTCTTTTTTTATTTTTTAAAATTTACATACAAATTAGCTTATAGTGAAACAATGATTTCAGGAGTAGGTTCCTTAATGCCCCTTACCCATTTAGCCCATCCCCCCTCCCACAACCCCTCCAAGCAACCCTCAGTTTGTTCTCTATATATATGAGTCTCTTCTGTTTTGTCCCCTCCCTGTTTTTATATTATTTTTGTTTCCCTTCCCTTATGTTCATCTGTTTTGTCTCTTAAAGTCCTCATATGAGTGAAGTCATATGATTTTTGTCTTTCTCTGACTGACTAATTCCACTTAGCATAAAACCCTCCAGTTCCATCCACATAGTTGCAAATGGCAAGATTTCATTCTTTTTGATTGCGAGTAATACTCCATTGTATATATATACCACATCTTTATCCATTCATCCATCGATGGACATCTGGGCTCTTTCCATACTTTGGCTATTGTTCATAGTGCTGCTATAAACATGGGGGTGCATGTGTCCCTTCGAAACAGCACACCTGCATCCCATGGATAAATGCCTAGTAGTGCAATTGCTGGGTTGTAGGGTAGTTCTATTTTTAGTTTTTTGAGGAACCTCCATACTGTTTTCCAGAGTGGCTGCACCAGCTTGTATTGCCACCAACAATGCAAAAGAGATCCTCTTTCTCCACATCCTCGCCAAAATCTGTTGTTGTCTGCGTTGTTAATGTTAGCCATTCTGACAGGTGTAAGGTGGTATCTCCTTGTGGTTTTGATTTGTATTTCCCTGATGATGAGTGATGTTGAGCATTTTTTCATGTGTCGGTTGGCCATCTGGATGTCTTCCTTGGAGAAGTGTCTATTCATGTCTTTTGCCCATTTCTTCACTGGATTATTTGTTTTTTGGGTGTTGAGTTTGAGAAGTTCTGTATAGATTTTGGATGCTAACCCTTTATCTGATATGTCATTTGCAAATATCTTCTCCCATTATGTCAGTTGCCTTCTAGTTTTGCTGATTGTTTCCTTTGCTGTGCAGAAGCTTTTTATTTTGATGAGGTCCCAGTAGTTCATTTTTGCCTTTGTTTCCCTTGCCTCCAGAGATGTGTTGAGTAAGAAGTTGCTGTGGCCAAGATCAAAGAGGTTTTTGCCTGCTTTCTCCTCAAGGATTTTGATGGCTTCCTGTCTTACATTTAGGTCTTTCATCCATTTTGAGTTTATTTTTGTGTATGGTGTAAGAAAGTGGTCCAGGTTCATTCTTCTGCATGTTGCTGTCCAGTTTTCCCAGCACCATTTGCTGAAGAGACTGTCTTCATTCCATTGGATATTCTTTCCTGCTTTGTCAAAGATTAGTTGGCCATACGTTTGTGGGTCCATTTCTGGGTTCTCTATTCTGTTCCATTGATCTGAGTGTCTGTTCTTGTGCCAGTACCATACTGTCTTGATGATTACAGCTTTGTAGTATAGCTTGAGGTCTGGGATTGTGATGCCTCCTGCTTTGGTTTTCTTTTTCAAGATTGCTTTGGCTATTCGGGGTCTTTGTGGTTCCATGCAAATGAATTTTTCTTGTTTCAATGGAAGAGAGAACTATCAGAGAGAACTCTGTCACTTGTACCCTGGATCTCATCCTTCTCTCCTGCTCAAGGACTTGATTTGTTGAGTCATTATCTGTGAAATTTCTTACTTTTTTTTTTTTTTTTAATTTTAAATAGGCTCCATGACCAACATGGGGCTTGAACTCACAACTCTGAGATCAAGAGTCACATGCTGTACTGCCCTGTGAAATTTCTTAATTGGGAAAAAAAAAAAAAAAAAAGACTTGGCATTTTATTTTGTTTTATTCATACAATATAAAAATTTTTTATATTTTCTGTTGAAATTGGTATTAGGTTTTATTTATTTATTTATTTATTTATTTATTTATTTATCTTGGTATAGATTACAAAAAATCTTTAAAATTATAGCTTTGATACCCAAAACCTACAGAAACAGGAAATATATTCCTATGTGAAGCCACAGCTTAAAAAATAAATCAATGGAATTACTTTGTCAGAAAACTGTTCTGAAACTTATGATTTTTTCATAAATCACTTGCATAACTAACTGCCTTCATTTCCCATTTTGAACTTCTTAATGTTATTAACATAGAGCTGACTTTTTTGTTCTTCATTATCTCGTTTTGCTTGGTTCTGAATTTAAAAGTGTCACCTCAAACAAAGCAGATGACAAACATTATTGACTTTTTTTTAATAATAGGAGAGGATGGGGTGCCTGGGTGGCTCAGTCAGTTGAATGTATGACTTTGGTTCAGGTCACAATCTCATGGTTTGTGAGTTTGAGCCCCGCATCGGGCTCTGTGCTGACAGCTCAGAGCCTGGAGCCTGCTTTGGATCCTGTGTCTCCCTCTCTCTCTGTGCCTCTCTGCTCATGCTCTGTCTCTCTCTCTCTCTCTCAAAAGTAAAAATAAAAACATTAAAAAAATATATAAGAAGATGTTCACAATACCACATTAAGTAGAAAATAAGTAGAAAAAAGTAGAGAACCATATCAGAGTAAGATCTCAGTTCTATAAAAACTGAAGTGTGTAGGGATATGTGTATATTTAAAAATATACACATAGAAAAAAACCTAAATGAACATAGACCAAAAAAATTTTTTTTAATATTTATTTTTGAGAGAGAGAGAGCGAGCATGGGGGAGGGACAGAGAGACGGAGAGACACAGAATCTGAAGCAGGCTCCAGGCTCTGAGCTGTCAGCACAGAACCTGATGCAGGGCTCGAACTTGCAGACTGTGAGATCATGACCTGAGCTGAAGTCAGACACTTAATCAACTGAGCCACCCAGGCACCCCTAGACCAAAATTGTTTTTAATGTTTATTTATTTTTGAGAGAGAGAGATAGAGCACATGCACAGGGGAGGGGCAGAGAGACAAAGAATCCCAAGCAGGCTCTGCGCTGTCAGTGCAGCGCCCAATGCAGGGTGTGAACTCACCAGCCACAAGATCATGACCTGAGCCAAAACCAAGAGTCAGATGTGTAACCGATTGAGCCACCTGAGCTGAAACCAAGAGTTAGATGCTTAACTGACCAAGCCACCCAGGCGCCCCTGGACCAAAATGTTTGTGGTAATTTCATCTAGGTGTTGGGGCACAAAGATTTTTATTTTCTTTCTTATTTTTTCTGTGTTTCTCAAGATTTCCACAATGAACACATGATTTTTATAAACATAACTACTTTTCTTTTTGAATTAGTTTGAGAAATTGGAAAATCCCTTGGCTTATCAGAATTCAGAGTCTTTCAGTTTTGTATTTCCAAAGGCTCCATTTTATCAGTTCATCTAGGGTACATGAGTCTTAGGAAACTGATTAAAAACAGTCTCGGGGTGCCTGGGTGGCTCAGTCGGTTGAGCATCAGACTCTTGATTTCAGCTCAGGTCATGGTCTCAGGGTCATGAGATCAAGCCTTGTGTCAGGCTCCATGCTGACGGTGGAGCCTGCTTGAGATTCTCACCCTGACCCCCTCTGCTACTTTCCCCTGCTCACATTCTCTCTAGGAAAAAAAAAAAAAAATCTCAAAAGAGAAACCTAATTTATTAAACAGGTGAAATAAATGCTCGGAGCATTCTATGCCAGTGGATAAATTTGGAAGGATAAATGACTGGAACATTTCTAGTGAAACAGAACAAAATCACAGGTCTATTAAGTGGGAATTCAAATATGGATCTGTATTTCAGAGCCTCTTTCTTGACATCATTCCTATATAATGGTTGTAGAAGTTAAAATGAAGTGTTTAACTACATGGTCAACTAATCTTTGACAAAGCAGGGAAGACTTCCAATGGAAAAAAAAGACAGTCTCTTCAACAAATGGTGTTGGAAAACTGGACACAACATGCAGAAGATTGCAACTGGACTACTTTCTTATACCATACACAAAAATAAATGTAAAATGGATTAAAGACCTAAATGTGAGAAAGGAAACCATCAAAATCCTAGAGGAGAACACAGGCAGCGACCTCTTTTACCTTGGCAGGAGCAGTTTCTTACTAGACATGTTGCTGCAGGCAAGGGAAACAAAAGCAAACATGAACTACAGGGACTTCATCAAGATAAAGAGCTTCTGCCAAAAAAAAAAAAAAAAAAAAAGAAAGAAAAAAAAAATCTGCACACTGAAGGAAATAATCAACAAAACTAAAAGGTAGCCTACAGAATGGGAGAAGATATTTGCAAATGACATATCTGATAAAGGATTAGTATCCAAAATCTACAAAGAACTTCTCAAATTCAACACTCAAAAAACAACCCAGTTAAGAAATGGGCAGAAGACACAAACACTTTTCCAAAGAAGACATCCAGATGGCTAATGGACACATAAAAGATGCTCAACATCACTCATCATCAAGGAAATACAGATCAAAATCACAATGAGATACCACCTCACACCTGTCAGAATTGCTAAAATTAACACAAGAAACAACAGGTGTTGGCGAGGATGCAGAGAAAGGGAAACCCTCTTGCACTGTTGGTGGGAATGCAAACTGGTGCAGCCACTCTGGAAAACAGTATGGAAGTTCCTCAAAAAACTAAAAATAGAACTACCTTATGATCCAGCAATTGTACTCTTCGCTCTATACCCAAAGGATATAAAAATACAGATTTGAAGGTGTATGTGTACCCTGATATTTATAGCAGCATTGTCAACAATAGCCAAACTATGGAGAGAGCCCAAATATCGGTGGTGTATATACAAAGAGGTGGTTTATATATTTACAATGGAATATTACTCGGTGATCAAAAAGAATGAAATCTTGCCATTGGCAATGATGTGCGTGGAGCTAGAATATATTATGCTAAGCAAAATAAGAGAAAGACAAATACCATATGATGTCACTCATATGTGGAATTTAAGAAACAAAACAGATGAGTATATGGGAAGGAGGGGGAAAAGAGAAGAAAGCTAAACAAACTGCAAGAGACTATTAATGATAGAGAACAAACTGAGGGTTGATGGAGGGAGGTGGGTGGGGGATGGGCTAGATGGGTGATGGGTATTAAGGAGGGTACTTCTTGTGGTGAGCACTGGGTGTCATAAGTGATGAATAACTAAATTCTACTCCTGAAACCAATATTGCACTGTATGTTAACTAACTAAAATTTAAATTAAAAAAATAAAGTGTTGGATTTTAAGTTGTTTCAAGGTTATAGCAAGTTAGCAAATGGGCTATTCTAAGAAAGTACAGACGTCCAAACTTGGAAAGTAGCTGGAACCTGTGAAGTGACTGCTTTAGAGCTGTAGCAGTATAAATAATGACGTGTATGTACTGCTTTACAACATTTTTCTGTATTTTATCTCATTTGATTATTTTTAAAATATTTTTGAGTATAGGTGACACACAGTGTTACATTAGTTTCAGGCGTACAACACAGTGACTCAACTTCTCTTATACCTTATGCTATGCTCACCACAAATGTAGCTACCATCTGTCACCATACAATGCTGTTGTAATATCGCTGACCAGATTTCCTATGCTGTGCTTGATTTGATTCTCTTAACAACTCTGTGAGGTAAGTGGGACCTCCATTCTGGCCTTGCTGTATAGGCCAGTGGTTCTTAAACTTTAGCTGGGATCAGAAGGCCTGGAAGGCCTGGTTAACACTGGTGGTTAAATGCTAGGCCCTGTCCCCGGATTTTTCTGAATCTGTAGGTATGGGGTGGGGCCAGAATATTTGCATTTCTAACTTATTCATAGGAAACTGTCTGGAAATAACAGCTCTAAGCCATCTTTTTGGTTTTTTTTTCACTCTTTGTAAAGCCAGAGCTGGTCACAGTCTTGAATAATAGCTTTGCATTGCCCTCAGAATAAAATCTAAATTAGAAGGTTCTGAGTGATCTGACTCCTGTTTACCTCTATAGCTTTCTGTCTCTTTCTCTCCAGCCATACTAGAGAACTAGCAGTTCTCCAAAGAAGCTGTATCAGTTTGCTAGGGCTGCCATAACAAAATGATTAGCAGGTAACATTACACATTCACCTTTCAAGAGTATGATTTTGTACAAATAAGATAACATGCTTGATCCAAGCTAAGATCAAGCAAGTATTGTTACAGATATATGATATGTATGCAAAGGTTGCTGGGGGAGAGGGAACATAACTTCTATTATGGACTGAATTGTATACCCTCAAAATTCATATGTTGAAGCCCTAACCCTCAGTACCTCAAAATGTGACGATATTTGGAGACAAGGACTGTTAACAGGTAATTAAGTTAAAACGAGGCCATTAGAGCAGGCCCTAATCCAAACTGACTAGTTTACTTATAAAAGAAAACTTGAACACATAGACATCATCAGAGGTGTGCACATGCAGAGGTATGATCATTGAGGACACAGTGAGAAGGTGGCCATCTATAAGCCAAGAACAGGTCTCAGAAGAAAACAGCCCTGCTGTCACTTCGATCTTGAACTCCTAAGCAGTCCTAGCAAACTCATATAAACCTCAGGTTGAAAAAACCAGATCTGAGGGACATTATGGACAGTGCTCAACTTATAGAAGGCATTCAAATATGTCTACTGGATAAATGTCTTAAAGTCACATAGGAAAATTTTATTTTTCAAGATCCTCCTTTATGAGGCTTTCTTGAGCTACTAACCAAGGCAGAGTTAATGTCCCTATTTTAGCATCTCCATACTACTCTGTTCTTATTTTCAGGGTACTTAGCCCAATATATTATAGTATTTAGGTACTTTACTCAGTGTATCCTTTTCCTCAGTGCTGAGCACAGTATTAGGCTCATCATAGTTGGTGGGCCATATCTGTTGAAATGGATGGTCTAATCTTAATCCATCCAAATAGGAGAAAGAACAAACTACACAAAGTGACAATATAATGTCCAGCTACACTGGCTACATTAGGTTAAATCATAAGAAATTAGTATTTGATGTTTTCAAAACACTGAACAGAAAAACTCCGGGTCTTTTATGGAACATAGCCAATAAAAATCTAAAAATATTTCTCATCTTGCTATTCATTTTTTTTGTACAACAAATGTTTGACATATGCCTGTAAGGCACTATTCCGTACTAAGAGTGCTGGAACTTACAAAGGTGAGTAAGTAAGCTTTGCTCCTTATTAAAAAGATTAATAGTTGAAAGTTGAATGTCTGACTTTTGTCCCCACTCACCTGAATTAGTGAAAATATAAAGGGGGCATCAATACGTCACTTAAGTCCAATGGTTTCTAGCACATTCTCTGGACATTTTTTTCCACCTTCATTATAAAACATTTAGTAAAGACAAGGATATGCAGCCAGTCTTGTCTGGAAACTTTGGTGACCCTTGGCAGGTCCCTATTCCTGCGTGTGCCACTTTGTAATAGTAGGATACTAATCACACGTCGTAAGATTGTTTATTGGCACACAGGCTAAGACATATAAACTGCCATGATATTCAAAGTTAGAAAATTTTACTCTATTGTACTTGCTTTCGAAAGGCAAAGGGTCTAATACCGTTTTGGGAAAAATGGCTTGTTCATTTCTTGTGAAGGCCGTTGGGCTGATACACCCACTAATGCACAGTAGTAATGGTCCATACATACATTTCTATGTATCATGCACATTAAATGACAGAAAACTCACTTTACGAAGCAGAACAGTACAAAGCCACTAGCCTTAAGGCTCTATAATATAAAGACAGATTTGTCTTTTCGCAGACTAAGGATTACTAGGTTAACATTTGAAGGAGGAAGATTTAATCTTAAAATTAAAGGCATTTTTAAAAAATGGCGGGAATAATCCTAGGTCTCTAGAGGTTAGTGGCTTAAAAGAGTAAAAGCCTCATGACCCCGACGTGATTCGAACACGCAGCCTTCTGATCTGGAGTCAGACGCGCTACCGTTGCGCCACGAGGTCCTGCTGGGCTGTGGCTCGCGCAGTTTCTTAGGACTCAAGTATCATGGCGCTTCTCCCGGACGCATTTTTTTTCTTCACGTCTCTCCTTGCCCCTCCATCCAGTACAGATTGGAACTGGAGACTAATCCTTTTGGCACCCAAATTTTACTGACCGCTAATCCTCTACCTAACTTGGGAAGGAACCAAACGAAGCGGGAGAACGGAGTTTCCCTTTCAGTCGAGTCCCCAGGGTCAAGGGAAACTGTTCCTTCCTCTTCTATAGCAAGCAATTTCCGTTCTTACCCGCCCCTTTAGGCGCGGAACTCCGCCTTCCCTCTCCCCTCCCCCCCGGGTTGCGCGCGCGGAGTTCGTGACCTCCAGTTGGAATTTGTCGGGCGTTTCTGCGCAAGCGCACGTCTTTGCCAGCTAGCCCCTGGTAGCTAGCGCCAGTTGTATAAAGCATTGCTCTCAGGGTATGGTTTTATTTCACCGTAAGTGTTAAGCTTAAAAGCACCATTTTTAAAAGATGCGCTTACAGAGGATATTATGTATTGTATATGTCAGCAGGTTTGCACCTCATAGTTGAGCAGTTGGATTAATAAAATTTGCCGGTCTCCCCGTCGGGGAATTGAACCCCGGTCTCCCGCGTGACAGGCGGGGATACTAACCACTATACTAACGAGGAGCTGTCGCTTTTGTTCTTCCCAAATATCCCTTCAAAAGTGGAAAAGAAAAACAAAACAAAACAAAACAAAAAAAAAAAGTGGAAAAGATTCCCTCCCTAGGCTAATTTCCTTTCCGCTTGCCACCCGGAAGTGTGACAATCCGGACACCTGGACCTCTGCCTGCTCTCTATCCCCTTTGGGCACCTTGGACTCTTCGTCCGTGGAAAGAGTAAATTATTTAGAATAAGTGAAACAAAATGCGCTTCCAGTTTTAGTGGTGGTGAATTGTTGAAAATAATTTTCCGGAGCTCTTTATACTTTCCAGATGACTTAGGTTTCTTGTTAGAGTTTTTTATTTAATAGTGACCAAGAGGATGTGAGTTGAAGCAGAACTTTACCTTCACTTACTTGTATTTTCATTCTGAAGTCGAAGTCCAAGGATATCATATGGTTGCCAGATGTCCAGGGCTGCCAGGGTTGTCCCACAGTACAGTGCCTCCTCAAACAATTTGTAAGCTTTTGTTACACCAGAGGGCTCATGCATTGGACCAGCTGAGGCCAGATGAAATCCTGTTAGCTGATTTTTTTTTCTGTATTTCGGTCTCTTTCCCGAGGCGTCTACAGTTTACTCGAAAATGACAAACACGTAAGTGGTAAAATAATAATACATTTAAGTAATTCAAAACAAGGATGTGCCATTAATTAAACATAGGGTTAGGAAGGTGTGCTAATTTGTACCGTCTTTAGCTTTTTCATAAACAGGATCAAACCTGTTCTGAGGAGGACCTTACACATAAACTTTTGACATTATCTTTAATGCAAATTCACAGAGTCGCAGACATGACTGAAAGTTTTCATTGCAGAACTTAAGCTTACATGTCTTAAGGAATCCATTCCTTGTAGTGTACTATGAATTACTACTATTTTTTTTCTTTCTTTCTTTTTTTTTTTTTTTTTTTTTGGTCATAGGTTACAGGGTGCTTTCCATCTGATGAAAGGGATTATTTAATCCAGACTTTTGAAAAATAGCAATTTCTGAGGCCTGTTTTGGCATATTTTTTCCACTTTTAAATACACCAAAGGCCTCAAAAAACTTCCACGGTCTGTGGCCTCCTCCTACTTCTGATTTTCAAATAACTTTTGTGAAGTCCAAAGGGCACTGTGATAACTATGCTGACGTCTTTTTCCTTGTAAGATTGAAAGGATTTGTCCCAGGTCTCTCAGTTGGCAAAACCGCCTGTCTTCACCCCTCCCCCACCTGGTAGGAGAAGAGGCTTAATTCTGTCCCTTCAGAAGAGACATCATCCTCTCCACCTAAGCTGTGATAAACCTATGCCAGTGTTCACACATTGTGTTCTTACTTTTTTTTTTCCTCCCTAGGGAAATGAAGAAGCAGCCTGAGTCAGCAGAGATCATGGAGCAGGAAACTCAGCACCTGCTGTCCATTTCCCTAAAATGGAAAGGAAGAGAGGATAATTAACCTGAACAGGGTAAGGGAGCTTAGAGACTCCTCACTGTCAGCACTGGTGAAAGTAAAGGTTAAAATCTGACTGGCAGTAGAGAGCATAGAACTCTCAGGAGGTGAATAGTATGATGACAATCGATGTTATTGAATGTTTCAAATCTTGATCCACCTAAATAACTGGTTGTCTAGCTTATCACAACTTGTAGAACCATTCGTATTCATCTCTTCAACAGTTCTGTGAGGTCAATAAGGCAGGTGTTTTATCCCTATTTTACAGGTGGATAAAGAGAATTTTGTAGAGTCACACAGATAGGAAGTGGTAATAGGCTAGGAATCACCCAAGCCTTGACAGCAAATCTTGTGCAAAACTCATCCTGCTGTATAGTTCCACATAGTTGTATGTTAATAAATAAGTGTTATGGAGAGAAAATCTTACCACTAGTGTCAACATATGTGTCATGCTTGTTCCTGTATTAATATTCACTAATCTCTAACTGCTTAGGCACTGTGGTTACTCATTTACTATTGAACCTAAAATGTGCCAGACATTGTTTTAGACATATGGGCAGGTTTTAATGGATAAATGTTGTTCTTGGGGAGCTTATATCCTAATAGAAGGAAGACAATAAACAATGAATGTAATAAATGAATATGCTAGATGGTGACAAGAGTGTAAATAGAAAAAAAATAGCATTATAAGGGGGTCTAGAGAGGGGCAAATTAAATACAATGGTCAAACAGGCCTCCTTTTAATAAGGTAGCATTCAAACAGACTTGAAGTAAGGGGTGTAGTCATATAGCTAGCTACAATGATTGTAGGACCTGAAAGGTTGTTGTAAAGACTTTGGCTTTTATTCTGGGGAGAAATGAGCTGCTGTCGGGTTTTGAACAGAGAAGTGACCTGTTCTGATTTATGTTTTAAAGAGTTTTTGCCTACTGGGTTGAGAATAGACTGTAGGGGGCTAAGAGCAGAAGCAGGGAGACCAATGAGGTCTATTGCAATAACCAATGTGGGAGGTGAGGTAGTTGAAGCCAGTGTGGGAGTCGTGGAGAATGGGACAGGTGCTGATAGATTTTGAAAGTGGAGCCTGTAGAACTTCCTGACACCATGAATTTGAGGTGTAAGAGTAAAAGATGAATCAAAGACGCTTCTAAACTTTTTGGCTTGAGCAATTGGAAGAACAGAGTTGCCATCAACTGAAGTGGAGAATAGTGCACAATTTCAGAGGGCACCATATTCATAGTCCACGTGAAGGAAGCAAGAATTCCTGGCCCTTTTAGGGCTCTTCTAGGTAGACCAAGAATCAACTTGACATGAGACATATTAATAGGAAAAAATAAAATTTAATAGCACACACAGGGAGTCCATACAGACGTGGAAATTCCAGAGACAAAATGAGGTATATGTGTCATTATGAACTGAGGTGAAGGGGGTAAGGGTCTTGGACTTCAAAGAGAAGGGATGCATTCTTCAGGAAGCATGAAAAACAGTAAATATTTGGAAAAAGAGAAAACATTTGGTAAACAAATGTTCGCTGGGCCACTCAGAAACAATGGGACAAAGAGAAGACTTAAACAGGCCTTCCTGGTTTCCTCCCTGTCTACCATATTGTAATGTAGTTACATATATCTCAATTCTTTTAGGCAGTTATAGGGTAGCTAAAGAGTCTTTTCTGAAACAGCTATGTTTGTATTGCTTTTTTTTTTAAATTTTTTAAAAAATATTTATTTATTTTTGAGCTTCCAGCACAGAGCCCGAGAGGGGACTCAAACCCACAAACCATGAGATCATGACCTGAGCTGAAATCGGATGCTTAACTGACTGAGTCACCCAGGTGCCCCTGGATTGCTTTTTTTTAACTCAAAATAATCTTAATGCCAAAGTGGCCCATTTCGGGACAGCCTGCTCTTGGCCCCTAACAAGGGCACCCTGAGGAGGAGGCAGGGCACCATTCACACAGATGTTCTGTGGATGGTACTCCTTGGAAGTGTGTAATATGTCAGCTCTGCACATGGAGCAGTATTTTTAGGGATAATAAGTATTTCAGTTTTGGCTGTGTTAAGGGTGAGACATTGAGTAGGTAGTTGAACATAATGGTTGAATACTCATTGTAGAGGTCATTGTGCTGGGTGCTGGAGGTGCTATGATGAACAAAGACCCTGAACTCAAGGAACTTTTATTTGAGGGGAGGAGACATATCTTTAATCAAAGAATAATTAAACAACAACAAAAAAGTGAAATTACAATTGTGACAGTTACTAAGAAGAAGATGCAGAAGGAAGAGATTTCTTGGTAGATGGTACTGCAAAGGTTATAGGAACTGAAGAAATGTGGTGAGTAGAGGGGTTGAAAGAAGTTGGAAGTGGCTAGAGATCGTGAGGAGGTTCATAGGAGAGATGAGGTTGAAAGGCCAATGGGAGTAGGGTGGGTGATACAGGATCTCTCAAGCTGTGTTAACTTTTCCTTGGCCTCTTAATAATTTTTAAAATAAATGTGTTTGGAGGTGCCTGGGTGGCTCAGCTCGTTGAGCACCTGACTCTTGATTTTGACTCAGGTCCTGGTCTCAGGGTCATGTGATCAAGCCCCACATGGAGCCCCAGTTCTCTCTCTCTCCCTCTGCCCCTCTCCCCCCGCTCATGCTCTCTCTCTAAAAAAATAATAAAAAAATAAATGTTTATTTATTATTTTTAGGGTTTATTGAGTTATAGTTTACATACAGTAAAATTCATTCTTTTTTAGGTGTACTGTTTTATGAATTTTGACCATAATCAAATTATAGACTATTTCTTTTTTTTTTTTTTTTTTTAAGTTATAGACTGTTTCTATTACTCCTATCACTTTCATCACAAACTTCCCTTATGCCCCTTTGCAGTCAATCCCTTCCCTCCAACCCCAGGCACCACTGATATGATTTCCGGTTTCCTGAATTGAATGCCATATTAATGGAAATGTATAGATTTTAACCTTTCAAATATGGCATCTTTGAGTTAGCATGATGCTTTTCAGAGTCATCCACATTGTTTCTTCTATCAGTGGGATTTTTTTTCCATTGTTGATTAGTGTACCATTGTATGGATGTTTATCCAATCACTAGTTGATAGACATTTGAGTTGTTTTCAGTTTTTGACTATTATAAATACAGCTATTATAAACATTCCTGTTGTTAAAAAGAAACAATAGGCCAAAATGGAGTCACTTTTGTTATACTCCACAAAGACTTAACCTAGTTGCAGTTTTCGTGTCTCCCAGGAGTGAAATTTTAAACCAATCAGTCTGGAATTGCCTAATCAGCCCTTGTGAGGTAATCTGCATGTTAAGATCGCCTGCTCTTCCCCTTAAGGGAAGGGTGAACTTGCCTGAAACAATCCTTTCCTTTGCTAACAACCTTCCTGTTTCTGTCTATAAAATTTATTTGGTACAGTTCTTTGCAGCTCTTTTCTACTCGCTGGATGGGATGCGTACCAATTTATAAATTGTTGAAAAAAGCCAATTAGATCTTCAAATTTACCCAGGTGATTTTTGTTTTTAACAGTATACAGGTTTTTGCATCTTCATTTCTCTTAGGTCAAAACTAGGAGTGGGGCGCCTGGGTGGCTCAGTCGGTTGAGCGTCCGACTTCGGCTCAGGTCATGATCTCACAGTTCGTGAGTTCGAGCCCTGCGTCGGGCTCTGTGCTGACAGCCCAGAGCCTGGAGCCTGCTTCTGCTTCTGCTTCTGTGTCTCCCTCTCTCTCTGCCCCTAACCCACTCACATTCTGTCTCTGTCTCTCTCAAAAATAAATAAACATTAAAAAAAAAAAAACAACTAGGAGTGAATAACTAACTGGGTCTTAGGGTGAATGTGTTTGCCTTTATGAGAAACTGCCAAACTGTTTCCCTAACTGGAATATTTTACATTCTCACAACAACAAAGGAACATTCTTATTGTTCCACATCTTTATTAGCACTCACTTGATATTATAAGTATTTTTTTATTTGAGCCATTCTATAAGCAATGTAGTAGGATCTCTCTGTGGTTAATAAAACTTTCCCTAATGATTAATGATGTTGAGCATATTTTCATGGGTTTATTTTAAGCATCTTAATGTTTTGCCTATTTTTCAGTTGGGTGGTTTTCTTATTGAATTTTGAAAGTTTTTTAAATGTATTCTGATTCCTTTTTTTTTTTTTTTTTTGATTTCTTGTTTTTTAAAATCTGTTATATATCTTGGGATAGATCAACACATATATAATATATCTTGGGAGATGCATTTTCTCCTAAGCTGTGTCTTGTTTTATTTCATTCTCTTAAAGAATTTTTGATTTTATCAGAGCATACATGACTTGGTTTCTTGTGTTTCTTCCCTTTTTTCTCTATTATTTTCACTTCCTCAACTCAACCTTTGAACATAATGTAAACAAGAACTTGGGCCAGCACACTACCCAACATTCTCTTTTTCCTTTCCTCTTCCTCCATAATTAAAGAAAAGCCTAAATTCCTCCTGGGTAGTTTTTGGATTCTATAATCATTCATTCACAGAAACATGATTTCCATTTATTAAAATGCAAAAGTTCCTATGCAAATATTGAACTAACCCTCCATAAATATTAAAATTCAAATTCAAAGGTGAATGTTTATGATTTGGGCCTGGAAGACAGATGTAACTGGGAGCAAGTTGAGAATATTAAGGGAAAAAAAATTCTATTGAGGATGCTCATACTTCACTGTGTCACAGCCTAACTTATTTAAATAATCCAGAGTTGAAGCTGAGAGGCAAGCATCTTTCTCCCTCCAGTATAATCAAGTTTAGTCTTTTCCTTCTCATTAAAAAGACCAAATAAAAAAAAAACAACCAACAAACAAAAGATAACCGTATTGATCTATTCTTTGTGCCAGGCATGGAGTTAGGCATAGGGGACAAAGATATGAGTAATATCACTTCCTGCCCTTGAAGAACTCAGATTTCATGGGGTGGGGTAACTGCTGGACTCTTTCACTAATAGTTTGTTAAGTGCTATAATGGAGGCATAGTCCATGCTTACAAATAGGCTCTCTTTTAAGTGTTTTACATAAGATAACTAATGTTTGTTTCAATCCTGTAAGTTTGGTGCAGTAATTCTTCCACTTTTACAGATGAGACTGAGTCACAAAACAGTTAAGGTCACACAGAAAGAGATGGAAATATGTGCAAAATACTATGGGATTACAGAGAAGGAAGGACTGGCTCTGCCTGGGTTTTTCAAAGAAAACCTACTTTCAGCTCAGCCTTCCAAAGATGATGATGAGGTTTGAAAGCGAAGGGAAGGGGCGCCTGGGTGGCTCAGTTGGTTGAGTGTCTGACTCTTGGTTTCATCTCAGGTCATGATCTCATTGTTCATGAGTTTGACCCCTCCATTGGGCTGTGCGTTGTCAGTGTGGAGCCTGCTTGGAATTCTCTCTCTCCTCTCTCTGCCCTTCCCCCAGTTATTCTCTCTCTTGCTCTCTCTCTCTCTCTTTAAAAATAAATGAATTTTAAAAAAAGAAAGGAAGAGTATGTGGGGGTTTCATAAAGTAGAGGGGCTGCTGCTGGTGGGATAGGATTGCAGGAGGCAGGAAATGTTTTCAGCATTCATTATAATGCACAGTGGGGATAGGTAAAAATCAGACTTTGAGGAGCTGGCAGGAACCTTACAGATCTTTTCAATCCTTTCATTTATACAGGTAAGGAAACTGAGGCCCAGAGATCTCCAGTGATTTCCCTAATTCTTAGGGCCAAGAATGTCACCACTTTCCCCTTTATTTGTTGCAGTGATGCAAAGGAATCCAGGGCACCAGATCTTGGCATCATCTTCCCTGTGGCTATCGTTTCCTGGGCTGGACTCAGCTTCTTTTCCTTTGAGGAAAGCACCTGCTGGCATTTGTCTCAAGCCTCGAGGTCATTGACCTTTCTGTTCTGACGTTTTCCTGCCTTGCTGACCACCTACTGGCTTGCTGGTGTTAGTAATTGTGCTCATTGATCTGTCCGACCTTAAGGCAAGCGCTGACCCCACTGGGAAGACCCCTGGGTCCCACTGACCCACACTTTTCCCTAGCCCTTTGGGGTCAGTTTTCAGGCAGCTGGAAGGACAAATCCATTCTGCTTATTTGGGGTGGGGTGAAATAGTGTCTACTTCTTTACTTTAGTCTTTACCTGTTACCTCTTCTAAAAGCAAAGCAACAGAAAAATTCCTACTTTAAATGCACTACTCAGGTCTGGCATTGAAGTACCATCTTAGGAAACAGCTGCCTGTAGCACTTTTGAAATTTCTAACTTTTATTTGTGAATGACTCATGTGATTAGGAAGGTTATTAGAATTTATTGTTAAAAACGAAGTTGATAGTACAATAAATGAGGGGAAAACTAGCACAAAATAGTATGTAGAGTACTATTATTATGTGCATTTATAAATATTAAATTTTTTTTAAGTTTATTTATTTAAGTAATCTCTACACCCAACGTGGGGCTTAAACTCACAAACCTGAGATCAAGAGCAGCATGCTTCACAGACTGAGCCAGCCAGGCGCCCTGCATTTATATATATTGAAAGAAGTCTGGAAAGAAATACGTGAAAATATTAAAAGTAGTTATATCTGGGTTAGAACGTATTGATGATCCCTGTTCTTTTGGCTTTTCTATATTTTCCAAGTTTTCTACTATGTGCATATATTATTCTTGAACATAGAGAAACAGTAGCTTTTTTAAGTTACTAATACCAAGGGAAGCAAATAGCTTACATGCACACCTGTGATGGTCTTCCCTAGAACTATAGTGACTATTCTACTCTGATTTTCCTTGTTAGTTGATTTCATTTTGCATTTTACACTGTTTTACTTTCTTAAGGCAGGGAGGTGAAGGGACGAGGAAGCAAACTTAAACGTCAGTAAAACAGGGCGTGCAGCCTTTTCCTCTTGTCCCTTTGTCTTCCGGCCCCTGTGTTCCCAGTCTTTTGTTGTTCGCTGCAAGGATTTTGATTCAGGATTTAAAGAAAAACAAGTGCCGGCCTTCCGTGCGCCCTCTGGTGCCCCAGTGAGGTATAACCAGACAGAACCCACAAAGATCACAGCCATTTTCACACAACACTCTCCTCACATGGTGATGCCTGGAGACGAGAATGTCTGGTATTTTAGAGGAAGGAATCACACACCAACAAGCTTTGTAGGTTTAGTCTTTGAAACTATAGGTGTGGCTATTGATTTTTAAAAAACACTTAAAATCAGCATCGGCATATTTAAAAGAAATCTAAATAATAAGTCAATTCTGAAAGGATTCAGACAGGTTTCTGAATTTCAGACAGGATTTCTGGTTTCTAAAACTAAGAAAGT
Organism: Panthera leo; assembly: GCF_018350215.1. Taxonomy (NCBI): domain Eukaryota; kingdom Metazoa; phylum Chordata; class Mammalia; order Carnivora; family Felidae; genus Panthera; species Panthera leo. The sequence goes on along the minus strand of NC_056685.1, from coordinate 118,722,814 downwards.
CAAACTTTGTCCTATAATCATAGCAAGTCAATACTTTGGATTCATTGTCAATACATTAGGTGAAAGAGGTCAGGATGGGATACTTAGATTTTAGATTGACTCCTGATAATGATTTCTGACAATTTGAGCTTTATCAGTATGAGAGTTGATATTGAAAGTCCTTTTATTTTCTTTTAAAGTTTGTTTATGAATGTATGTATGTATGTGAGTAATCTCTACACCCAACATGTGGCTCCAACTCATGACGCTGAGATCAAGAGTCGCATGCCCTTCTGAGCCAGTCAGACATCCCTAAAAGTCCTTTTTGTCTGTAATTTACTTATTTGCATTGCATTTTTAAACATTACATTTCCACTGAAAAAAATAAAACAACAACGAAAACAACAACAACGACAAAAAGCCCCAGAAAGCAATCCAATGCAGGCAAATAATATTTTTGGTTTAAATATTTATGAATTGATAAGATCCCAGTATTTTTTTTTTTTTTTTTAACGTTTATTTATTTTTGAGAGAGAGAGAGAGAGATAGAGCATGAACGGAGTGGGCCAGAGAGAGAGGGAGACACAGAATCTGAAACAGGCTCCAGGCTCTGAGCTATCAGCACAGAGCCCAACGCTGGGCTCGAACCCACAAACTGGGAGATCATGACCTGAGCCGAAGTCGGACGCTTAGCTGACTGAGCCACCCAGGCGCCCCAAGATCCCACTCTTTAAATTTTATTTGAATAGGTGTTGGGAAGGCAAAACTTTACCACTGTTCTCTTAAGATCTCCACTGGGCCCGAGAATTAAACTTACATAAAACAGATTAACAGGAGAAAAGCATACAGCTTTTACTTGTGCATGGGGGCCTGCCATAGGGAAATGAAGGCTCAAAAAGTGGCAAAACCTAAATGCTTATATACCAGGCCAAACAAAGAGAGGTGATTGTGGACAAGGAACCAAAATATATAGGGAGGCTAAAGAAAGATAAGAGTTATTTTAACAAAATCTGTACAGAATTCTGTCAGCCTTGACACTTCATCTCTGGTGACAAACATATTTCTTTCCTTTTGGTGTAGGAAGGATATCTTTCACGGGGGAGTTTTATCTCCTGCTTTTAGGAAGGAAAAAGGAGGTCAGAGCTCCCTTCTCAAACCTGCTGTTTTCCAAATTATTTTTCCAAAATAATTCTTATGCCAAAGTGGCATGTTTTGGGTAGCATATTCTGGTAACTTTCATAGGCAATTCATGCACAAAATATGGAATTAAATAAGTACCAAAGGATATACAGAGGAAAAGTCTCTCTTTCATCCCAAGTGATGTGAAGATTGGTTCAGTGGCTCACCAAGGTCATCAAGAACTCTGGATTCTTCTTTTTGCTCTGGTCTTCCTTCTTGGCAAGCCTATGCAAATTAAAAAACTTTTTTTTTTTTTTAATGTTTATTTATTTTGAGAGACAGAGACAGAGTGTGAGTGGGGAAGGGGCAGAAAGAGAGGGAGACACAGAATTTGAAGCAGTCTCCAGGCTCTGAGCTGTCACCACAGAGCCTGACGTGGGGCTTGAACCCATGAACTGTGAGGTCATGACCTGAGTCGAAGTTGGACGCTTACCTGCTTACCTGACTGAGCCACCCAGGCACCCCAACCCTATGCCAGTTGACTTGTCTTTTCATGATTGTCACTTCATGGTTACAAGATAGCTGTTGCAGCTCCAGGTGTCATAGCCACTTTCAAGGTTGGGGCATGAGGGAGGAGGCAGTTCCAACAAATGCTCCTTTTGAATTTGTCCCTTTTAACAGGAAGAAAGCCATCCTAGAAGCACTCTGGAGGTTGTTTTCCTATGTTTCTTTAGCCACTAGGATATCACAGGGAGGCCGGGAAAGTGACTGTCTGGCAAAAGGAAATGAGTAGTGATTACAATATCAGTTTTCAGTATACTAGTCTTCTGTGCTGTTTTTAAGAACTGAAATTTTTTAGCATAATACTTTTTTTCCTTAACTTACCAATAATGCTTTAGTCAGTTTTATGCCTGGAGATATGCCCAGAAAATTATAGATTGTATTAACATTTAAATCAAAGGCACATGTTTTGAAAGCCTTCTGACCACATCCTTACTCTTTTTGAGCCTCGAGCCTTGGAAGGCCAAGGCTTCTTACTGTTGATTTAATTTCAATTTTCTCATTATTAAAGAGGTTGAGTATCTTTTCATATTTATCTGTCATTTGTATGTCTCTAAAGCTGGTTTGGGTCCTAATTTTCTTCCAGAGTGGACTGGAGGACTCCTGGGACAGTCATGTTAGAATGGACGGGCATTGTTTAGATCAGCAAATGAGACAGTGGTGGTATCATCCTTTTCTCAGGATTGCTAGAATGACCGTATTTCTCAGTTTTCCTGGAACAATCCTAGTTCACACTTGCTATCCCCGTGTGTTTTTTATTACTAGCACTCTATTCACTCTCAGAATGGCCTCAATTTAGATGAAAATCACACAGCCAGTCACCTCTTATTTGAAATATACATCGAAATATTGCATTTGCCATTTGGCTCTGGCATCTCCATTAGTTGGTGCAGGATTACCACGAAGACTAGGATTTGGTCTCCTTGCTTCACTGTTGTATCCCCAGAGCCTAGAACAGTGCCTAGTACACAGTAAGTGCTTAAGTATGAATGAATCAATAAATGAACTCATTACTTGGAGCTTGGCACATTGCCACCTGAGCAACTGGATTCTGTCAACGAGGAACATGGAGGAGTGATTTTGGGGTCTACAACTAACGGTGCCTGCCAAAATATGCATTTTAGATTTTGATAGATATTGTCAAATTGTTCTCCATTGGGGTTGAGCCCGTTTACACTCCCACTGGCAGTATGTGAGAGCATCTGTTTTTCTAACCTTCGTCTACATGGTCTTATCAAAATTTTAATCTGACAATCTGGTGGTTTTAATTTGCATTTCTCTTACTATGGAGAAGATTGAGCACAGTTTTCTATGTTTAAAAGCCATTTGGAATACCTTTCCTGGGAACTTTTTGTTCATTTCCTTTGCCCATTTTCAATTAAGTTATGAGTCTTATTCATTTGTAGGAATATAAATTGTTGTTCCTAGTTTTTTATGTCTTTTGAGTTTGTTTATGGGTTTTTTTCTTTTTTTTAATGTTTGTTTATTTATTTTGAGAGGGGGGAGGGGCAGAGAGAGAGGGAGACAGAGAATCCCGAGCAGGCTCCATGCTGTCAGCACAGAGCCCAATGTGGGAAACAAACTCACAAATTGTGAGATCATGACCTGAGCCAAAACTGAGAGCCAAATGCTTAACCCACTGAGCCACCCTCATGTGGCTCTATTTTAATCATATTCTCCATTCTCTTCCTCAAGAGGTAACCACTATCCTGATTTTTTGGGAATTATTCCTTGCTTTGATTTATGCTTTTACCACTTATATATATCCTTGGATAATACCATTGTTTGGATCCTTGTCAACTGAGTAGCAAGCACAAGCGTAGGCACAGGCTCTTGAAAGAGAACCCAAGTTGATCTCTGAGTCAAGTTTAGCCCCAGTGTTCTTCAGGGAATCAATGAGCTCCTTCTGGGAGGTCAGGGGTCAGGATCAAGAGTGAGTCCTGGGAAGCACAGGCTATGCCACGGCTGGGACACCTGGTAGAAGTATGGTTTGCATCAGGTAACGGACATCCGCAGAAATATAGTCGGGATAGGCAGCTCTCTGGCTGATGCTTTCTTGCTCTCTGTGGCCTCTCCGCTGTTCTTGAGAGGAAATCTAAGCTGACCCCTTGTGTGGGGTGAAGTGAAGTTCTTCATCTCACTCAGACAGCAGGCCCTGGTGGGTATGTTTTCTACTGTCCTGTGACAAATGTAGGAGCTTAAAACAACACCTACTTATGCCACAGTTTCTGCAGATCAGGGGTTCAGCACATTTTAACTGGCTCCTCTGCCCAGGATGTTGCAAGGCAGAAATCAAGGTGTCGATTGGTTGTATCTCATCTGGAGGTTTGACTGGGGAAAGCTCTGTTTCCATACTACTTCAGGTTGTTGGCAGAATTCATTTCCTTGCAGCAATAGGATGGAAGTGCCTATTTTCTTGCTGGCTGTCAGTGGGGACCGCTCTCAGCTCTTAAAGGTGGCCCTCAGATCCTTGCGCAGCAGCTGGGACCAAAGGCAGTGGCTCCCCTTACAGTGCTGAGGTGTTCTGTGGCTTGCAGGTGAAGTTCTATGAATCACTTGCTTCGACTGGCTTCTTGCTGACCTTCATACCCTCAACCCTTAGCTGTATAAGCCTCTCATTCCTTCTGTTAAAACCCTTCCAATTTATGTACTAAGAGTGGCTTCTGTTTTCTTGGGCAAACCCTGACTTTTACAGTTGTTCTGGTTTCAGCATTGCTGGTTGGAAATCTGAAGCCATTTTGATTCTTCATATTTTATATGTGATCCCTTTTTCCTATGGGGGGTGGGTGCTAGAATCATCTCTCTGACCCTCAGTGTTTTGAAAGTCTACAGTGACTTTTTCATGAGTGGTTTTGTTTTTGTCCACGGTATATGGCTTCTAGAGAGTCCTTTCAATCTGGTGATTGGTGCCTTGTAGTTCTAGGACATTTTTCTGAATTGATTATTTTCTTCTGTTTCTTTTCTCTGTTTTAGCCTTCTGTAACTCCCGTTATCTGGATGTTGGACTTCTTGGGCTAGTTCTCTAATTTAAATTTTCTCAGGGCACCTGGCTGGCTCAGTCAGTTAAGCATCTGATTTTGGCTCAGGTCACAATCTCATGGTTTGTGAGTTCGGGCCTTGTGTCGAGCTCTGTGGTGACAGCTCAGAGCCTGGATCCTGCCTCAGATTCTGTGTCTCCCTCTCTCTCTGCCCCTCCCCTGCTCATGCTCTGTCTCTCTCTCTTTCTCTCTCTGTCAAAAATAAACATTAAAATTTTTCTCATAGGGGCTCCTGGGTGGCTCAGTCAGTTAAGCATCTGACTTTGGCTCAGGTCATGATCTCGTGATTTGTGGGTTCAAGCCCTGCATTGGGCTCACTGCTGGCAGCTCAGAGCCTGGAGCCTGCTTCAGATTCTGTGTCTCCCTCTCTCTGCCCCTTCCCCACTTGCATTCTGTGGCTCTCTCACTCCCTCAAAAATAAATGAAAAAAAAACAATAAAAAAAATTTCTCATAGCTTTGTCTTTTTGTTCTAATTTTGGGAGATTTCTACAAATTTATCTTCCAACCTTTATTTTGAGTTTTTAATTCTGTTAGCATATTTAAAAATTTTTAATTGCTCATTCCTACATTCAGATTATAGTTTTAGTTAGCTTATTTATTTATTAAAAATGTTTAAATGTTTATTTATTTTTGAGAGAGAGAGAGGGGCAGAGCATGAGCAGGGGAGGGGCAGAGAGAGGGAGACAAAGAATCTGAAGCAGGCTCCAGGCTCCGAGCTGTCAGCACGCTTAACCAGCGGAGCCACCTAGGTGCTCCAGTTTGTGTGTGTGTGTGTTTGTTTGTTTATTTATTTATTTATTTAAGTAAGTTCTATGCGTAATGAGGAGCTCGGACTCAGGACCAGAGATTGAGAGTCAGATGCTCTACTGACTGAACCAGTCAGGCACCTCTCAGATTATACTTTTTAAGTATTGTTTATTTTTTATTTCTTTTTCAAATTTTTATTTAAATTCTAGTTAGCTAACATACAGCGTAATGTTGGTTTTCAGGAATAGAATTTAAGATTCATCACTTACATATAACACCCAATGCTCATCACAAGTGCCCTCCTTAATACCCATCACCCATTCAGCCCATCCCCCACCTACCTCCCCTCCATCAACCCTCAGTTTGTTCTCTATCATTAAGAGCCGTTATGGTTTGCTTCCCTCTCTCGTTTTTTTTCCCCCTTCCCATATGTTCATCTGTTTTGTTTCCTAAATTCCACCGTGAGTGGAATCATATGGTATTTGTCTTTCCCTGACTTATTTCACTTAGCATAATATAGTCAAGCTCCTTCCACATCATTGCAAATGATTTCATTCTTTTTGATGGCTGAGTAACATTCCATTATATATATATATATATATATATATATATATATATATATATATATATTCTATTGTACATATATATACATACATACACCACATATTCTTCCTACATTCATCAGTCAATGGACATTTGGGCTCTTTCCATAGTCTGGCTATTGTTGATAATGCTGCTATAACCATCAGGGTGTATGTATCCCTTTGAATCTATATTTTTGTATCCTTTGGGTAAATACCCAGTACTGCAATTGCTGGATCATAGGGTAATTCTATCTTTAACTTTTTGAGGAACCTTCAAATAAAGTAGCATTTAGTTCCTGTTTTGTGGAAACAAAATATTTTCTTTTGTTTTTTAAATTTTTTAAAGTTTATTTATTTTTTGAGAGAGATAAAGAGAGAGAACAGGGGAAGAGCAGAGAGACAGGGAGACAGAAAATCCCAAGCAGGCTCCATGCTGTCAGCACAGAGCCCGATGTGGAGCTCAACCCCATGAACCAGGAGATCATGACCTGAGCTGAAATCAAGAGTTGGACACTTAACCAATTGACCCACCCAGGTACCCCCAAAACATTTTATTTTCTAAGAATTTTACTTTATTTTTTTAAAAGATTTTTTATTTTTTAAGTAATCTCGACATCCAGTGTGGGGCTTGAATTCACAACTCTGAGATCAAGAGTCGTATGTTCTACGATGGAGGTAGCCAGACACCCCTGTCTCAGAATTTTAGAGTCTTTTTGAACTTTTCCTCTCTGTTCTCTTTCTTTAAAGTTGCTTCCTTTCTGTTTGTTTGGTTTTCAGTGTATATGCTACAGGTTTTTCTCAGATGATTGGAAAACCTGGGTTGTCTTCTGATTAAGAGCGAGAACACCGGGCACCTGGGTGGCTCAGTCAGTTAAGTGTCTGACTTCACCTCAAGTCATGATCTCACAGTTCGTGGGCTCAAGCCCTGAGTAAGGCTCTGTGCTGACAGAGCCTGGAGCCTGTTTGGATTCTGTGTTTCTCTCTCTCTGCCCCTCCCCTGTTCATGCTCTGTCTTTCTCTGTCTCTCAAAAATAAACTAATGTTAAAAAAAAAAAAAAAAGACGGAGAACCCAAAAGACAATTTGCACTTTTGAGAGTATGGGTAAATCTTGTTCACTTTGGAAGCCTCACTGTGTATGTGTCCTGAGTGACCATTCTCTACTCTTGTGACTATCTTTAGTTCTTTCCCCTTGAGCTGCTTAGATTACTCAGATCTGGTTGCCAGTGTTTTGGAAGCCAAATAAGGAAAGAGAGCTGAGGGTCTCAACATTCAGTCTTCAGTGAACACAGTTATTTAACACATCTGATTTCAGTATAGTATCCATGATGTCAACTGTCTTCAACTCTAGAGAACACCATTTTATCTTTTCCAGTGAATAAAGCATCAGTATTCTGCTGGTGTGGAAAATGGACATTGGCCTAGCTATATGAAATGAGTAAAGGTTTTGGGGATTACCTGCTGCCTCCTTATGTTATCATCTTCTCCTACCACTAGTTCTAGAGATCCCTGGTATTACTGAAACTACTTAAAAGCATACAGTTGAACAAAAATCAAAATGGCTGTACTAATGCTTCAGCAAAACTCGATTTTAAAGTAAGTATCTGTTTTGCTCTCTTCCACAAACGTCACCCTCTCCCTTCTCAGCCTTTCAGGTACCACCCTGAAAATGACTAATGGGATTGGCAGCACTTACACTATTCCTGTCCAAACCTGTATTTCCCTAAAACCCCCCCGGCCCCTTCCTCTGGACAGGCTTGCAAGTTTTGAAGGCCATAGCCTGCTGCTGCCTCCTTTGCAAAGCAATAAGGTTACTGTTCCTTCTTATCCCAAACTCTGTCTTCGTGTTATATTTGGGCTTCAAAGCACAGAGGTCAGTTTTCGACAACCCTACCAGTTCCTAAGACCTTTGAGGATTCTGAAGTGTTAATCAGGTTAGTTCTCAGCTTTCCTCGATGCCAGCTTAGAATTCAGCTCCCCTGAGTCTGCTGTTACTCCTCCTCCATCAGTTTTCTAGTTTCCAACATTCTTGTGATTGTCTTCTCTTTTGTTTTTCAAGACCTTATGGATTTATGTGTTTTTTTTTTTTAAGTCACAAAATGGCTGCTGCAAATCCTGACATCACGTCCACACGTTACTACATCCAAAACAGGAAGGAAGGAGGTTTTTTAAATTTTTTTATTATTTATTTATTTATTTATTTATTTATTTATAAAATGTTTATTTATTTTTGAGACAGAGAGAGACAGAGCATGAACGGGGGAGGAGCAGAGAGAGAGAGGGAGACACAGAATCCGAAGCAGGCTCCAGGCTCTGAGCTGTCAGCACAGAGCCCGACTCGGGGCTCGAACTCACAGACCATGAGGTTGTGACCTGAGCCGAAGTCGGACGCTTAACCGACTGAGCCATCCAAGTGCCCTGGAGTTTTTTTTAATTAAAAAAAAAATTTTTTTTAAGTTTATTTATTTCAAGAGAGAGAGTGAGAGTGAGAGTGCAGGTGGGGGAGGGGCAGAGAGAGAGAGAGAGAGAGAGAGAGAGAGAGGGAGAGACAGAGAATCCCTAGCAGGTTGCACTGTTAGTGCAGAGCTTGACTCAGGGCTTGATCTATGAATTTTGAGATCATGACCTGAGCCAAAATCAAGAGTCAGTTGCCTGACTGAGCCACCTAGGCTCCCCGGGAAGGAGATTTTATCAGGAAATAAGTTGTTCCAAAGTTAGACCTCCTCTCAGTCTGATGGGTCAGATTTATATGCCTACCACATGCCCACCCCTAAATCAATTACAGCAAAGGGAAAGGGAAACTATTGGGGTTCATAGCTGGGGTTGGGGGAAGAACCCACCACTTTGGGGGCATATGTATTCCTTTTGCCTTCACAAGCTGGGGGCTCTGTGAGTAAGAAATAAGGGGAAATTGGCTGTCAGTAGGCAACCAATATTGTTTGCCAGGTTCCTGATAGAAGCACACGACATGTAAACCCTGAAGACTGTTTATTAGGTGACAACCAGTAGGCAAAATCAGATTAAAAGTATTTTATTTATTTTTTTTTTTTCAACGTTTTTTATCCATTTTTGGGACAGAGAGAGACAGAGCATGAACGGGGGAGGGGCAGAGAGAGAGGGAGACACAGAATCGGAAAGAGGCTCCAGGCTCCGAGCCATCAGCCCAGAGCCTGACGCGGGGCTCGAACTCACGGACCGCGAGATCGTGACCTGGCTGAAGTCGGAGGCTTAACCGACTGCGCCACCCAGGCGCCCCCAGATTAAAAGTATTTTGATTACAATTTATATATAATGTCATTTAAGGTGCAGTGATGAATCCATCAGTAGAACAGAGGTGGAGGATCAGGATAATATTTTATAAGAATGAAATATCTGGCCAGAATGAGCAAAAGTTTTAGAGCTTGGCTTTAGGAATAAAACTAAGACAGTGGAATAAGAAGTTGATCAAACTCACAGCTAGAACCAGATACATCACATTCATATTAATAGGAAAAAAGCCAAGAGAGAAAATACTTTCAAATGGAAAGAAACCATGTTTGAAGTTTTTTGGGATTTCTACTCAAGAAAGAAATGGCTCTCAGCTGGTGAAAGAGTCAGTGGACTGCTTTGCATAGCTGAGGAGGTTTAGTCCTGCTGCTTTCAATGAATTATTAGAGAACCCATCCACTTAGAAAAAGCTGTATGCATTAAAAATAAATGGTTAATAATAAAATCGAATGCAGCTTGCGAAAAACAAAACAGACTGTAGAATAGTTCCTTGTGAAATATTTGTTGAATTCTGAAGGGTTTGTGCCAGTTGGATTCTTAGTCCTATGTAGCCGAACTTACTAGCTAGTTTAAGCAGAAACGTTCTTTGTTAAGGTCTGATAGCTCAGAGAAACTCTGAGAGGGTGTGTCAGGCGTGGTGGCCTCACGACAGGAAACAAATGACGTGGTGGCTACACTGAAGACTCCAGGACAGTGTCAGCCACTGAAGACCCTGTTAGAGTGCTCTCTCCTGCTCTCTACAGTAGACACCTCCATTGGAACATGTCACTGCTGCCTCCAGATATTGGCTACTCCACCTGCACCTTTCCCAGAAGCATGGACTCAGTACACAGCCTGTTTCTTCCTATTGTTGTGCAAGTTGACTTTTCCTATGGATGTGTCTGATTAGTAGAGCCTGTGTCACACATCAGCACCCTAGCTGCAAGAGAGACTGAGAAAGCGTGTCTCTGATTTCTGTCTTTGAGAGTAGGACTCATCATGTGGGAAATTCTCCAACAGGAAGAATGTACAATAGATGCAGGGTCACCATGAAGAGGGCATATGCCAAACGGAAAGAGGACAAAAGTGGCTAACAGCATGGATTTTAGAGTCAGATGGGCCTTAGTTCAAGACCAGCTCCACAGCTTCCCTGAGTCACTTGGGTCAGCTACTCAGCCTGTTTCCTCCTCTGTAAATTACAGATTCTAAGAGTGGAGATACTGTAGAGGTGCTATTAATATGGAACATGGTAAAGCATAAGCATTTAACCTAGTGCGTGGTATATGGTGAACATTCTCTAATTAGAAGTTCGTATTATTATCTTTGATGTTGTTGGTATTATTATAGCTAACGTAAGGACAATCAAAGCTGAGGATATAAAATTGAACCTTTATAGAAACCATTTGATAGTTTATGTCCCAGGAGTTATTTTGGTGATAAATGCAGATACCTCTTTGTGGGTAAAAAACAAAAAATAGAAGAGGGGTTAGTACCAATATCCTGATAAATGATAAATTTCTGAAGATGGTCATGCCCACCATCTTCCTATATATTCTCCCCACTTTATTTGTCCATCATTACATCACAGAATGGCAGCAATAAGTCAACATATGCCCTTATAAAAATCAAAGCAGAAAAAGAACAACTCCAGTGCATGTTGGCATTGATAATGTTATTTTTGGGGTTCAATGGCAAGAAATTATAAATGAAAATAATTTCCTTTCAGTTTTTTAATATTTTTCTTATATCAAATTCTTATATCACACTTCTAAACTTTATACTATAATTTATAAGATTAACATTTTTGATCCATGTAATCCACATGTAGAAAATCAAGATTTAAAATATGTCAAATAATGCCAGGATAAAATTTCAATTACTACAATATAATAGCACTCAATTAAATACTAGTATGTGTTACCAATGGGATATTTAGGGAGTTTATTTATTTATTTATTTATTTATTTATTTATTATTTTTTAATAGACTATTTTAAAGAAAAAATTTTTAAAGAAAAAAATTTATTTAAAAAATTTTTAAAAATGTTTATTGATTTATTTTGAGAGGTGGGGAGGGGCAGAAAGAAAATCCCAAGTAGGCTCTAGGTATTCAGCACAGAGCCCAACATGGGGCTCGATCTCACGAACCATGAGATCATGACCTGAGCTGAAATCAAGAGTCATATGCTCAACCAGCTGAGCTACTCAGGCACCCTAGACTTTTTAATTAATTAATTAATTTACATCCAAGTTAGTTAGCAATAATGACTTCAGGAGTAGATTCCAATGATTCATCCCCTAGGTATAACACCCAGTGCTTATCCCAACAAGTGTCTTCTTTAATGCCCCTTACCCATTTGGCTCATTCCCATCCCACAACCCTTCCAGTAACCCTCAATTTGTTCTCTGTATTTAAGAGTCTCTTATTAGACTTTACTTTTTAAAGCAGTTTTTGGTTCATAGCATAATTGAGTGGAAAGTACAGATAATGCATAAATCTCTTGCCTTCTGCTGTCCTCCCTCCTTCCTCATATGCAGTCTCCCGCATTATCAACATCCAACACCAGAGTGGTACATTTTTTTACAACTGATTAACCCACATGGACACGTCATTATCATCCAAAGTCCATAGTTTACATTAGGGTTCACTCTTGGTGTTGTTGGTGTGTATCCACCATTATAGCACCATATAAAATACTTTTGCTGTAGGGAGTATATTTAGAAGAGTGGAGTTACAACCCACCTGAGTCTCTAATTTTATCATAGGCTAATTAAGTCATTGGTGGAAGAGTAGATGCTGCTTTAATTCAGAGGCAGCCCCTGGTTTAGGTTAATTTAGGTTGGTGGATGGTAACTTGCCAAATCCTGAGCCATTGCAGGTCAGAAGACTCCTTGGTGCCTGGCCTGGAGCAATTGGTTTGCTCTGGGCTAAAAGTTTGGATCTTGGTCTAGATAACAAATCTGGTTCAGGCTCACTTAGTCCCTGAGGGAAGGGAGATGGGGGTGCTGTTGTTCTTGGCAGTCTTATGGCAGTTGTTCAGCCAGAACATGTTCTTGCTGCCAGGCTGACGTGCCTGTCCAACATCACCTATGAGGGAGTGCTTGGCATTCCTGGACAACCAAACATAGGGAGAAAAATGAAAAGATTCCCTTGGAGGTGCCAATATCCTTGAAAATAAATCAGAGTGCCAATCTCCTAGAAAATAAATTTCCAGAGAGCTCTGGAAAGGAGAGAGAGAGAGTGTGTGTGTGTGTGTGTGTGTGTGTGTGTGTGTGTGTGTGTGTGTATTTGTGGTTTTGATTTTGGTGTTTTAAACCAACTGTAACACTTGGAAAGCTTAAATAAAGGGAGAGTCAGAGGAAGCCTACAGACTGCTGAAATCAGTACAATATTAGAATTTAAGCCAAAGAAGTCATCTAGATGTGAAACCTTTTAGAGGGGAAAAACAGGTGATGTATTTTTCTTAAATAGACCTGTTGATTCAGTATTTTTTTGTTTTTCTAAGAACTTAAGACCTGTCTGCCAACACAAAATTTAAATAGCATTTTGATTTCCAAAGGCTTATGTTCATTGATTGTTTTTTTAAGTTTCAATAATGAGGGTAGAAACATTTTCATTCTATAAAAATCAATTGCAAGAAACTCTATTAAAATAATTTCCTTGCAGTTTTTAATATTTTTCTTATATCAAATTCCTGAAAATGTGAAAACACAATCCAATTTTTATTGTCTCAATAATAAAGGAATAGTATTCTGAATAAGTCTACTGAATTTATACAGAGTTCTAAAGTTTTGATATTATAAGATGAAATGGTATAGCATTAAAACAATTCAATATTTTTTAATACTCATGCACTTCTTAAGCATGCAGTATTATGGAAACATAAAGTTGAATGAGACAACTGTCTTATGTCAGTGTTTACACTGTAGGCCCCAAGGGGAAATTTCATTGAGATTCCTTGTACTTTGTTAACTGCAAAAGAGCCCCTCTGTTTTCCAGAAGGACAGGGAGTGTCTCCTTTCCTCTGTGGGATAGCTTTAACCCTATTTTTTGAGGTTTATAAAACATGACTCTGAGAGATAAGGGTAACATGGCTTGTGTCAAGTTTGAAAATGGAAATTATTTTCTTTTGGCAGACTACTTTCAACTCCTCCAGATGTCCACTAACTCCAGTGTCTCATCATGAGAACAGAATAAACAAATACAACATTTTTTTTTTCTCTACAAGGTCATTGTGGCCTATTCTTACAATGGATTATTGGCAGAAAGTCTTGTGTGAAGAATTATGAATAATGTAACCTACGTGAACGCAGTGATCAGACTTTAAGAGGGAGGTAAAGAACTTCATTAGGTTTAACATTACTGGAATTAAAAAGAGGTTGTAAATCAAGTGCATTATTTCAAAGAATTTAGAACTGCTTATTGGAATTCAGTGCATTGAACAATGCTTAGATGTCAGCTCTCAGCTGGCTAGGTGAATCATTTATCTTTCATCAGTAGGTCTGGAAGGGAAGGTACCTGAACATAATGAGTAAGGAATATGTCTCTAAACCAAGACCATCAAAACACAGCACACAGCCACTATTACACAAAAAGAGAATTCTATACCGGTCATCTGTATATCACTGTGTTCAAACTCTAAACTCTGAAAAGAGAAAGAGAAAAACAGCTTGGTAATTGTGACTCTTGGACTGTCTACTATTTCCTAACTGAATGAAGTTCATGCCATCTTTAAGGATTTTAGCAACATGTTGCTGACTTAAGTGGATTTATTTTGGCAATCAGATCTTGAAGCTCTGATTAGCTTCCTGATTGGTAAGCCTGGCCAGGAAAAAATGCTTCAGGGTATCGAGTGTTTGGGGCTCCCCGTTAACTTTACTTTATGACTTGATTTTCTCACTGGTAAAATCGAGATAATAAAGAGGCCGTAGAAAAATTAAGTGAGATAATGTAGGAAAAGCACTGTGAAAGAGATTGCTATGTGCTGCCTGAATTATTTCCTCTTCTTTCTGGGCACATACCTGGACCATATTTTCCAGTCTCTTCTGTAGTGAAATGTGGTCATATGTTGAGTTTTGCCCAATGGAATAAGGGCAGAGGTGATGACCATCACTTGCAGGCCTATTCCGTAAAAATCTCCCAGAGACCATTTTCAATACTAGTTTTGTCTTCTGCATGGCTTGTATGGAGACATCCTCCCAGATTGACTTTGGGTACTATATGTTGAAGATGGTGAAGTCACAAGAAGGAACCCAGTCCCTAGATCACTGGTAGGGGGTAACTGCCCCACCAGTTACACTTGCGTTGATCTGTGATGTGCGTGAGAAATAACCTTTATTATAATACGACTCTGAGATCTTAGGATTTATCTGTTATTGCAGCTACTGTTTAGGTTAAATGATTGCAGTGTCTACCTGCTTGCCTGATAGTAAGCAATAAAAATCCAGGTGAAAAAATGAAAAGAGAGCCTTACTTTTTGTGCTTTGCATCATATCATACTCTTAACCTGTGTAAGGTTGACTCTAGGCTTTAATCTTAGCTGCTACATTTTGATCATGAAGCTCATTCTAGCTCTGGTAAATTCATTGAATGTGTATTCCTGGTACATAAGTAGGTTAGATTTATGGACCTGAATTTAGAAATATCGATATGAGAGTCATCATCCTTTGATGATATATGAAGGCCTAATTGTGGGTAGTATCATCCAGGGAGACTGAGCAAGAACAGAAGGAACCCCGAGGAATCCTGAGGAGCTACAATATTTATGGGAACAAAAGTAAAAAGGGAAGAAAAAAACCAGGTGAGTGTGACATCATGAAAGCCCCGAGAAGAGAGGTGGATTTTTCTTGGGAGGTAGGGGAGGTGAGCCCAGGTATAAAGGGCTGAACTAACTGTACTCTCCAGTTCATGGCACACTGTGAACAGTTCATTGGTCTGAGTAAGACCTTGCTCTATTTATTCCTTTTGTCCCCATCACCACAGGGGAACCATTCTAATTTTTTTGAAAAAATGTATATTGATACTTTGTGTATATATTTTTAGTTTATGTAAATAATGTGTTAGAGATCTCTTTTCATTTCTTACTTTTCTCAGTGAACATTAGGTTTCATAATCCACCCATGTCTGCTGTGATATATATATATATATACATATACATATATATATATATATATACATATACATATATACATATATATATGTATATGTATATATATATATAGCCAATAGTTCTTAATTGCTGTAAACACTCCATGATGTGTATTGTTAGAGGGAGAGCTTTTTTTTTTTAAAGTTTATTTATTTATGAGAGAGAGAGAGAGAGAGAGAGAATGCTTGTGCATGTGCACAAGTGGGAGAGGGGCAGAGAGACTGAGGATCTGAAGCAGGCTCTGTGCTGAAAGCAGAGAGCCCCATGTGGGGCTTGAACTCACAAACTGTGAGATCATGACCTGAGAGGAAGTTGGATGCACAACAGACTGAGCCACCCAGGTCCCCAGGAGGGAGAGCTTTTTTTTTTTTTAATACGAAATTTATTGTCAAATTGGTTTCCATATAACACCAAGTGCTCCTCCCAACAGGTTCCCTCCTCAGTGCCCATCACCCACCCTCCCCTCCCTCCCACTCCCATCAACCCTCAGTTTATTCTCCGTTTTTAAGAGTCTCTTATGGTTTGGTTCTCTCCCTCTCTAACTTTTTTTTCCCTTCCCCTCCCCCATGGTCTTCTGTTAAGTTTCTCAGGATCCACAAAAGTGTGAAAATATATGGTATCTGTCTTTCTCTGTATGACTTATTTCACTTAGCATAATACTCTCCAGTTCCATCCACATTGCTACAAAAGGCCATATTTCATTCTTTCTCATTGCTAAGTAGCATTCCATTGTGTATATAAACCACACTTTCTTTATCCATTCATCAGTTGATGGACATTTAGGCACTTTCCATAATTTGGCTATTGTTGAGAGTGCTGCTATAAACATTGGGGTACAAGTGCCCCTATGCATCAAGCACTCCTGTATCCCTTGGGTAAATTCCTAGCAGTGCTATTGCTGGGTCATAGGGTAGATCTATTTTTAATTTTTTGAGGAACCTCCAGACTGTTTTCCAGAGTGGCTGCACCAGTTTGCATTCCCACCAACAGTGCAAGAGGGTTCCCATTTCTCCACATCCTCTCCAATATCTATGGTCTCCTGATTTGTTCATTTTAGCCACTCTGACTGGTGTGAGGTGGTATCTCAGTGTGGTTTTGATTTGTATTTGAGGGAGAGCTTTTTAAGAAGGCAAGAATATTTGACAGATGTGTCAGAGATAGCCAATAAGAAAGTTAAAAATTGGGGGATTTAGCAGCATGGAGACTTTGTTGGGGGCAGTTTCACTGGGCTGGTGGGGGCAGAAGCCAGAGCAGTGGGTAGATTGAGAAGTGTTTGAGAGGAGAGCAAATAGAGACAGTGAGATAGACAACCTTGAGGGAAGGGAAGGAGCAAGGGGGTGCAGGATCAATTTTTAAGCTTTTGTTGTCCAAATAATCCATGTTGATTGTAGAAAAATTAGAAAATTCAGATGAGCAAGAAGAAAAATAAGCAAATGGGAAGTGTATTGGTTTCTTAGGGCTACCATAACAAATTACCACAAACTAGGTGTCTTCAAACAACAGAGATTTATTCATGTAGTTCTGGAGGCTAGAAGCCTGAAATCAAGGTGTTGGTGGGGCCACACTTTCTCTGAAGGCTCTAGAGGAGGATCCTTTCTTGCTTCTTCCTAGCTTCCAGTGGTTGCTGGCAATCTTTGACATTCCTTGAGCATCCCTCCAATTTTTGCCTGTGTCTCACATGATATTCTCCCTGTGTGTATCCTCTGGGCCTCTGTTTTCTCTTATAAGTATACTAGTTATTGGGGCGCCTGGGTGGCGCAGTCGGTTAAGCGTCCGACTTCAGCCAGGTCACGATCTCGCGGTCCGTGAGTTGGAGCCCCGCGTCAGGCTCTGGGCTGATGGCTCGGAGCCTGGAGCCTGTTTCCGATTCTGTGTCTCCCTCTCTCTCTGCCCCTCCCCCGTTCATGCTCTGTCTCTCTCTCTGTCCCAAAAAAATAAATAAAAAACGTTGAAAAAAAAAATTTAAAAGTATACTAGTTATTAGATTAGGGCTCCCTCTGATCCAGTATGACCTCGTCTTAATTTAACTAATTACATCTGCAAAGACCCTGTTTCCAAATAAGGTCACATTCTGAGGTTCGAGGTAGAGGTTCTAGGTAGACATGAATTTGCGGGGGCGGGGGGGGGCACTATTCAATCTGTATGGGAGGGTCTTTTCTTTTTAAATATATATTAAAGTTTATTTATTTATTTTGGAGGTGGGGGGAAGGCACGAGGAGAGGAGGGAGAGAGAGAGTCCCAAGCAGGCTCCATGATGTCAGCACTGAGCCTGACTCAGGGCTCAGACTCATGAACCATGAGATCATGGCCTGAGCCAAAATCAAGAGTCAGATGCTTAACCCATTGAGCCACCCAAGCACCCCTAGGAGGATTATCTTTTCTATTTTTCTCCCTCCCTTTTCCCCCTCCTCTCTTTTCTTTCCTTTGGAGGGGAGCAATTTGAGCATGTTTATAGATTAAATGGAAGAGTCAGGAGAAAAGAAGAAGTTGGAAATAAGGGGGAAATCACAGATACTATTTGGATCAAGGTCCCAGCAGAAAATGGAAAGATGAGCTGGAGGGCACTGGTGAAGGGAATGGAACCAGGGCTGGATGGATAAAAGGCCTGCCTGGGTTCTGAGAGCCTTACCCAGTCTCTGCACAGCCTGATGCAGCATCACTCTCCTCAAGTGGTCACTAGGTACAACCTTTCATGAGGCCAACTTTATCAAAGGCTGTGATGCAGGGAAAGTGGAACACACCCAGAGAGGGATCAAATGCAGGTCTGTGGGAGAGAGTTCACTAGAAGGACACACGCATTCTACCTTGCTTCCAGCTTGCTGGGATTTCAGGAAAACAAATGACTTTGTTTATTTTCCTATAGTGCTGAAATTCTTTTTTTTTTTTTTTTTTTTTACTCTTCAAACTCCCTTCCCAAAACTGGACAAACCCAAGATACTCCTAAATTCTCTATAGTTCAGTAGAAGGTAGTAGCCTCTGTTAGTTCCCAGCAATTAAATTTGGAAGTAAATTCAGCTAGTAAATTTTTATTTGCTTTAAATAAAGCATACTAGATGTGGCAACTTTAAATATAGCCCAAATTACAAGGCATTTTTTTGCTGTTAAGCTTTAGAGTTATTATACGCATTTCAGCTATTCTATGAGTTTCTGTCAACTCTGGGGTTCTAAGTCCACCCTTTTAAACCAGTGGGTTTTTACCTACTGAGGAGCAGGGCTGAGAGACTGTGAAAAAGTTCTTTCTTTAGTAGAAGACCATCTTTATGGTTCTGCCCAGAACTTAGCATGTGGTGATTGCTAGTTAGCCCTCATGTTCATACTTTTTAGAGTTTAAGTATCAGAAAACTGAACTCAAACTGTAACCTCTTAGAGTTTATTGGCTTACGAAACTCAAAGTCCAGAGGTAGAATGGGCTTCCAGATTAATCTGAGCTAGGAGCTCAAAGATGTCACCCAGGACAGCTTGTTTTCTTTTTTTTTTTCTTTAGTTTTCTTTTCTTTTCTTTTTTTTTTAAGTAAACTATACCCCCAGCGTGGAGCCCCTACTTCAGGACCCTGAGATCAAGAATTGAATGCTCAACTGACTGAGCCAGCCAGCCACCTCTTCTCCAGTTCATTTTCATTTTCAACTCCACCTTTCATGGTGCCAGCTTTACCCAAAGGTTGCCTGCCCTCATGGGTGCAGGATGGCTGCCAACAGCTTCTGGGTGTACATATTTCTCCCATGTCAGAGAAAGATAGATTTTCTCCTCCAAATACCAAAGAAAATGCTGGGCTTCATTCTGATTATAGCAGTTTAGGTTATGTGCTCATCAGTTGCTGTGACAGAGAAATGCCACATGATGATAGATCACTGAGGTAAGAGGTGATTGGCTCAGGCTTTTTGGATCTGGAGCTAAAGAGGTATCAATTCCATCCTTAGCTAAGCATAGAGGAGCAGCAGCTCCCAAGAGGAAACTCTGGGTTCTTTTAGAAACAGGGGAAAATGAGAATGAATTTTAGGTAGTCAATTCAACAATTGACTTTGCTTCTTTTTCCTCTGTTAGCCACAACTTCTTAGGTTCTCTTCTTGTAATTGGAAGTTCCTGAACTTGATTTATAATCCCCATATTCTTTTCCATTCCCGACCAACTCTTCTTTTTCTATTCATATACAAGATCTGTTCTCAGAGAGATGGTTCTATTAAAGGTGGAAATTTCCCTGAAACTCATTGCTTCCCATCCAAAGCAATGAGGTGATGCTAACAAGCAAAGACCAGAGGAATAATAAGACCTAAGAATCAGAGCTTGCTGGAACCATGACATTGTCAGGATAAAACCAGCTTTGGCCATGGAAACCATCTGGTCAGAATGGTTCTAGCTTAGCATAGATGCGATGGACAGTAAAAACAGGATGATAGGACTGGTGGCCCTGGGCATGAAGTAAAGGTAAAGCTTCTTGGATTATGGGAGGTCTGGGATCTCTAGTATCTAAAATGCATCCTTGATCAGGGATGTGAGGTACTGCCTACAAACTACTCATTGGCCCCTATAGCTGACAGCACAGGGAGAACCAAGGCCAGGACAGAGGAGTTCAGGGCCTTGAAGACAGGAGAGTAAAAACAATTAATATTTACCCATCTAGGTGGGAAGAAGAACATCTCCCACTGAGTTCAGTGAGCTTTAGTCATTCATGAAATACAGTATTTAGTGAGTTCTGACTGTGTAGTAGGGCTGTGCTGGCTTTGGAGATACAATGGTGAACAAGTGGTGCCTGCTCACATGGAGACTACAGTAGGTGAGGGCATGTATTCATGAAGTTTCTTTTGACTTTAGGAAGCAAAATGACTTTGTAAGCTTGTTGGAAGAATACTGGAGGTTCTTAGAGAATTCACAGAAGAGATGGGGACTAAGGCTGCTCGGGGCACTTTACCTGCTGGTTAACCACCTTCTCTGAGAGTACTCTTGCTACTGTGAAGGGGTTTCTATGTCCAGTCTCTGTGGGTATCAGTTCCAAATTCCTAGAGGGAGAATCTGATAGGTCCACCCTGAGTGAATCAACTCTGGTTCAGGGCCCAAGATTATGAGATACAGACGTGATTGTCAGATTCCTACCCTGTCTTTTGAGTGCAGTTTCCAGAGAAGGGCAGAATGCTGTGAACTTGAACATCACTCTCTGTGGACAGGAAGGTAGATAAGCAATAGCAATTACAGCCCAGTGTTACCAGTGCTGTGTTAATAAAGCATGAAGTTATGTGGGAATATCAGTCAAGATTCTTGGAAAGATTCTGGAAAAAAAAAAGATTCTTTTGGAGGCATAGTTTAGAAAATCAACTTAAATCAACTTAGGCAAAAAGGGAATTTATTGGAAGGCTCACAATGAGAAGGGTGAGGGGCAGGTAATATCAGTGGTCACTGGAACTAGGGACCAAAGTGCTTCTGGGTAATTTTTTCTCAATCTCTCAACCCCACTTCACTCTGTGTTGCCAAATTCTTTCTCTTAGAAAAGCTGTCTCTACACAGCATGAAATATGGCCACTGGCAGCTCCTGAGTCTCATATCTCTTGGCCTTACTACCAGAGAATAAATCTCTTTGTTCAGCTTCAGTTACAGAAATCCTAAGGAATGACTCTGATTGGCTTGGCTTTAGGTATGAGTCCATCCTTAAGCAATTAACTATGTCTAGAGAGGTAGAATAATGTACAAACATATTCCACACTACAGCTTCATGCTGATTAAATGACAAACCAAAATGATTGATACCAAATGCTTCACGTTAATACTGCCTGTACTAGTTATCTATTGCTGCATAACAAGTTATCCCCAAACTTAGTGGCTTAAAGAGCAAAAATTATTTATGATATCTTATAGTCTCTGTGGTTTGAAATTCAGGACTGGCTTGGCTGGGTGCTTCTGGGTCAGGGTCCCTCCTGTGGTTGCAGTCAAGTTGTCAGTTGGGGCTGGAGTCATCTGAGGTCTTGACTGGGACTGCAGGGTTCACTTCCAAGATGGCTTGTTCACATGGTGCTCAGTTCCTCCACATGTGGGCCTCTCCACAGGCAGCTTGTGTGTCCTCATGACATGATGGCTGGTTTTTCCCAGAGTGAGCAATCCAAGTGAATGCAAGGTGAAGGCTGCAATGTCTTTAATGGCCCAGCCTCAAAAGTTATGCTCTATCATTTCTGCAATATCATTTTCATTATACAAGTTGACTCTATTAAATGTGGGAGGAGACTACACAAAGATGGGAGTGCCAGAAGGTGAGAATCACTGGGGACCACCTTGCAGCTGTCTTAGCTACTGTATTCCCAAAACGCATCCTGTAGAATTGGGATGTTGAAGGTTGCTACATGGAGAAGGGGATTTGCAATCAAGTCAGTTTGAGAAAGGATATGTTAAACCAAGTTAAATAGGTTCCTTTCCTGCAGTGTATCCATACAACTTTTAGTACATTGATACCTGCTTTGAATCCCTGAAAGGGAAGTAGAGTAAATAACACCACAATTTCTTTCTCATTCTCTTGTTTGTGATTAATTGATTTATATATTTGGGCGCTTCCACATTTGGCGCATAAATGCTTACAATTGTTAGGTCTTCTTCCCATTCCCAATTTTTCCTCCAGTGGGCTCCTCTCCCTACCCCCACTCCCACCCCCCACGTCTTTCCCTCGAAAAGCTTATCAGAATGCTGCCTGTCTCCTGTTAAAAATGTACACGTCTTGGCTGGCTCAGTTGGAAGAGCATGTGATTCGATCTCGCGGTTGTGAGTTTGAGCCTCTCATAGGGTGTAGAGATTACTAAAAAAAATAACTAAACTTTAAAAAAATGTACATTTCTAGCAAAGCAATATTTTCATTTGGAGATGTTTGTCCTTGACTCTCCAAAGCCTTCCTAATCATTTAGGCAATTCACCTCATGAAAGCCTGGGAGTGATTAAAAAGTACAGTAACTCATGTTCTTCTGGGGTGAGTGGTCAGTCCCTAAGGAAATTCTGCAAAGGAAGTTTCACAAAGCTCTTGGTGTCGGCGATAGTGCTGGCTGAGGCTGAGTCATATAGTGACAAATACTGTTTGAAGGCCAGCAACCATTTATACGTGACAATTTATGTTGTTTCTTTAAGATATATTTGTTGGTGGAAACAGAAGGTATAGGTTAGTAACATCTTGGAATTTGAGTTTTTGCCAACAAATACTGAACCTTTCAGTTTGGGGACCTTCTCCACCTTCTCTTGTCTCAGTGGGTTTTATTGGTGTTGTTTCTTTTGCTTAGGTTATTTGTCATGGCAAGAATCCAATTTATTGGAAGTGTTTTTATCACATTTCTGTAAGCTGGTTACACCATCTTGAATTATTTAACTTGGTACAAACACTGAGGTATGTGTAGGAGAGCTCCTACACCATATGTGTTTATGGAAATGTGCTTATTTAGGTGTTTCAGGGACAGCATCTGCCCTTATGCATCTTTTATAATATTTTGCATGGAGCCCATATAATAATTGATTTTCACCATCTGATAATTGTTCATTAAAGACAGTTTACCCTCTTATGTTTTTGATAAATGTAATGTTTATTATTTTGGAGAAAAAAAGGATCTAAATTAAAAATAAGTGTGATTAATAAAAAAGGCTTTCCTGATACCTTTAATTTCTATTGTCCAATGCATACTTTTTATAGAAAGTGCATTTAGAAGAGTAAGGTCTTCTCAAATGGAAAAACCCAAGTTTATTCAGTCTGTGATTCACGTGGAAGTCTAGGTCCCATA
This sequence comes from Panthera leo, assembly GCF_018350215.1. NCBI lineage: Eukaryota > Metazoa > Chordata > Mammalia > Carnivora > Felidae > Panthera > Panthera leo. Next base: position 118,699,659 of record NC_056685.1, on the reverse strand, counting down.
AAGACCACTGAGAATAAATTTTCCTTTCCATCCTTCTCTGACCTGAAAATTTGGGTTTACTCTAGATTCCTAGAGTGCAAAAGGGTTCCTCTTTCTCCACATCCTCACCAACATCTATTGTTGCCTGAGTTGTTAATTGTAGCCATTCTGTCGGGTGTGAGGTGGTGTCTCATTGTGCTTTTGATATGCATTTCCCTGACGATGAGTGATGTTGAGCATTTTTTTCATGTGTCTGTTAGCCATCTGGATGTCTTCTTTGGAGAAGTGTCTGTTCATGTCTTTTGTCCATTTCTTCACTGGATTATTTGTTTTTTGGGTGTTGAGTTTGATAAGTTCTTTATAGATTTTGGATACTAGCCTTTTATGTGACATGTCATTTGCAAATATCTTCTCCCATTCTGTCAGTTGCCTTTAGTTTTGCTGATTGTTTCCTTTGCTGTTCAGAAACTTTTTATCTTGATGAAGTCCCAATAGTTCATTTTTGCTTGTTTCCCTTGCCTCTGGAGACATGCCAAGTAAGAAATTGCTGTGGCCGAGGGCAAAGAGGTTGTTGCCTGTTTTCTCCTCTAGGATTTTGATGGCTTCCTGTCTTATGTTTAGGTCTTTCATCCATTTTGAGTTTATTTTTGTGTATGGTATAAGAAAGTGGTCCAGGTTCATTCTGCACATTGTTGTCCAGTTTTCCCAACACCATTTGCTGAAGCAGTTGGGTTATTTTTTAAAAATTGTTTTTAATGTTTATTTTTTAAGAGAGACAGAGACAGAGTGTAAGTGGAAGAGAGACAGAGAGAGAAAGGGAGACACAGAATCTGAAGCAGGCTCCAGGCTCTGAGCTGTCAGCACAGATCCCAAGGTGGGGTTTGAACTCATGAACCATGACCCTGAGCCAAAGTTGGTCACTAACCACCTGAGCCACCCACATGCCCTGCAGTTGGGTTATTTTTAACTGGATGGAAGATTTCTACTGTTTTTCCTTTTTCTACAGTGTAAACCGTTTTTCAAAATTATGTGTAACATTAGACAAAATTATCTAAAATCAATACATTTTTTGTTTAAGGAATTTTACATGTTGTGATTCCTTCCACTGCCCATGAAGTTCTTGGTAGTTCCTCTAAAGCTTGAGTCAGGGTTTATCTTCCAGATAGGTCTTTTGAAAAGAAACTATGGTTGGGCCATCTGGGTGGTTAAGCTCCACCCAGTTGGTTAAGCTCTGACCCTTGATTTTGGCTCAGATCGTGATCTCACGGTTCATGAGATCCAGCCCCACATTGGGCTCTGTGCTGATAGCATGGAATCTGCTTGGGATTCTCTCTCTCTCTTTCTCTCTCTGTCTCTGATCCTCCCCGATTCATAGTGTTCTCTGTCTCTCTGTCAAAATAAATAAATAAACATTAAAAAAAAAAGAACCTATGCTTAATTCATGGTTGTCCTGCATTCAGTCCACAATTCTTTATCTCCACTTGAATACGGACATTACTGATGACATACTTCAAACATTTTCCCACCTAGCATCTTTGAGAGCTAATTTCTTCAAGTGATTTTCTTTAGGGCCATGTTTAGAGTACATGGATCTGCCTAGTTCTCTATTTCAGACACCTGGCAAATATAAATGAGTTCAAATCATATTCCTTCCCCAGCTATCACACCCAAGAATAGACTGTGGGATATGCCAATAGCTAAGGTCAAAGTATTTAATCATTTGGTCTTTCATACATTTAGCAACTCTGTCTTGTAGTTCTTTCCCACAGATGTAACAAATGGGTCTGTGAGTAAAGCAAAACCACATAGTTACTCTATGAGGCATTTTCAACAATGTGAGTCTATAGGTCTAACCCATGGGGATCGACCTCAACTATCAACTGGGTTGTTTCTTATTGACTGATAGGTTCTTTATATAAATATATGTTTGTATAAAATATTAATCTATGTTTAGATAATTAAGATAAAATGAGATGTATATGTATGCATCGTAAAAAATGAGGTATAAAATTTTGTCATATCAGTTGCAAATATTGTCTGACATAATTTACTTCCTTTCTGACATTTTATTTAAATTCCAGCATGGTTAACATATAGTGTTACATTAGTTTTAGGTGTAGAATATAGTGACTCAATAATTCCATACATCACCCAGGGCTCATCATGATAAGTATGCTCTTAATCTCCATCACTCATTCACCCATCCCTCCACCACCTCCCCTCTGGTAACCATCAGTTTCTTCTCAATAGTTAAGTGACCTTCTTTATATGTCCTCTGTCATACCATAATGTATCTGGGTTTTATGTTTTATCAAGATAGCTTTCTTCCCCCAAGATTATAATATATTTACCCATTTTTTATCCTTTCAAAAAATTTACATTTTAAAAACAACTGGAATTTATTTTAAAGCATACTATGAGGAAAGCATTTAATTTTAATTTTTTACAAATAGATAACTCCTCCTAACACTATTTATTAAACAGTCATTTCCTGACTGGTTTTAAATGCCTCATTTATCATATACTAAGATCATATATATGTATGACTTCTTCTGGGCTTTTAATTCTGTTCTATTGATCTATTTGCCTATTTTGCACAGTACCACATTATTTCGAATATTGTGACTTTATGGTACATTTTGATATCTGGTAACATAAGTCCTTTTTCTTGTTCTTTTTCTAAAGAATCTTGATTTTTTTTGGCACATCTCATAGATGAACTTCAGAATTAGCTTGCCAATTCTACAAAATACCCTGTTGGAATTTTGATTAACATCGTATCACATGTATTATTTAACTTAGGGAGCTTTAATATCTGTATAATATTGAATCTTTTTATCTAGGAATATCTTTTATGGCTTTCATTAAAATTATATGGTTGTCTTCAATAAATTTCACACTTTTAAGGTTTTTTTTAGGTAATTCAAGGTTTCATTGGAAATGAATTATAACTCTCTTCTCTATTACATTTTTAAATTAGTTGTTGCTAATTATAGAAAGGCTATAGATTTTTATAGGTTAATCTTATTTCTACCTTTCTGAAAATTTAATTAGTCTAGAAATATGTGATTGCCTTGGATTTTCTGGGTATATATCTGTTTATTAATTATATATAAATAATTCATATTTATTTATTTTTCCTGATCTTTTTGTATTGACCAGTAACTTTAGGGCAAAAGTATTGACTGTAAAAGTAGGTTTCATTATATCTTGTTCCTGACTTTTATGGACACGTGGTATTTTACTCTACAGAATAGTTTACAGTTATTTTACTTTTCAGAATGATACTTGGAAATTGGCAAAATGTTGGTAATTGTTGAAGATGAGTGATAGACACACTGAGCTCATTAATCTATTCTTTCTGTCTGTATATGTTTGAATTTCCATAATAAAGGGTTAAATGAAAAAATAGAGGTGAAAAAAAAAGAATAAGAATTGTTTTAGGTTTTTGGTGGAAACCCCTTTTCAAATTAAGGAAGTATGTTTTTTTTCCTAGCTTATTATAAATTTTCTGTTTGGGGTGGGTATAGAATATGTGTCTTCAAAAAACTATCTTTGAAAGAAAAACTGTGACAGGGCCTATCCATCTCAAAAGACCAAGGAAAAGTATGAGAATCTCAACATAAAGAATTGAGAACTCATTCACCAAATATTTAGATTGGCTTCTCTTTCTTTTCGTCAACTGACAGTTTTCAATAAAAGGAGAAGTGCCTCCAGGGCCCTAGCACACTACTGCCAACAGAGAAGGGACTAAATAAATAATGTATCATTGTTAGAGGGTTTTGGGGAGGAGAAGTCATGTTAGCTGTATTGTACCATCCAGGTCCGCTCTCAGGACTGAAGGATTTATTCCCCCAGATGCTGGGATGATGGTGGGCTGACACTCTTCAGCTTCCGACCCTTTCAGGAATTGCTCGTGGCTGAAAAGCACCACCTTGCTCAAGCTTCTGCTTCCTTCCCAGGAGCGGCTGCATCCAATGACTGGCCTGTGTGGGGCTGTAAAATCCCAGCTTCCTTGTCCGACTCAGATCACGGTGAAAGGGCTTTCTCAGCTTCCGAGCTGCCTGCCTGCTGGGTGGCTGAGGCTTTAGAGTTGCCAGATAAAATAAATACAGATGCCCAGTTAACTTTGAATTTTAGATAAACAACACTTTTTTTAGAATCAGTATGTCCTAAATACTGCATGGGACACATTGCTACTAAAATTCTTTTTGCTGTTTACCTGAAATTCTAACTAGGCATCCTGTGTGTTTATTTACTAAATTTGGCAGCCCTATAAAGCATTGCAATCTAACTTGTCCTGGAAGCCTGTTTCTTTCCCTTACTCTACAGGTGTTGATTCTGAGAGCACTCCCCAACCAACTTCCTGCATGCTAACTTTTGTCTCAGAGTCTGCTTCCTGGGTAACGAGTCTGCAACAGGGTGAAAATTAAAGTAAAATATTTCCTTGCCCTGTCCAAATTTCAGAACCAATAGAGAGATTGGCACCTGGGTCCAAAAGACAGAGATCTCATTGGGGTGATTACTGAAGAATGGTGACTAGAGAACGTGGCTACTTCTGAGAGCCCAACGGGTTTGCTAATATGTCATTCCCAATCGAATTTACTAAGGGTGCCTCACTAAGTCTACTTTATAGCTGTGCCTGTTACCTGTTCATCAATTTAGGTAAGTCATTCCTCCTCTCTTGGGAAGGTGTAAGGGGGTGAGCAAGAAGCCAGGACTGCTAACTCTTGCTATAGTGCATCTACATGAAAACATAAAGCCAAGGGAAAGAGGTCTCTCACTAAACATGGCTTTAAAACCAGGATAAAAGCAGCCCTGTTCAAATGGTCAATGCAGATGATCATATTTTGCCTGATGCAAAACAGGCGGAGACCTCTGAAAGTATGGATTCTGTCTCTTTTGCCTCCTCTGACTTTTCTCGTCTAAGTGAGGGATTTCCTCAGGACTTTTCTTGTCTCTCTTCTTTATGTGATCTGCTTTGTCAAGCTATCTAGTCTTAATGTAATGCTTTCAGAGGCATCACCTTCAAATCCACATTTGCTTTGCCCTCTGTCCTGAGCTTCATTCAGTTCTGTATTTCAGTTTTATCCCCTACCCCTCAATTTTCTTGAAAGACCCTAAATCCAGTATATTTCTGCTTCAGCCACACTCCTGTCATGGTGTGAACAAATTTCCATTCAAGTTGCCAAGCAATGAGGGGTATGTTGTGAGGAGAATGCACGTGAGAACCTGGTGAAAACAAATATCAAGGCTTCAAGAAGAGCAGGGACAGGAGGATGGAACAAGACTTGAATGGCTTTTGTTTTAAATTTTCAAAGCACCTGTTTCTTGAGTGCTTACTATGTGCTGAACAAGAAAGGAATCCCAAACACCCTGTGAAGGGCCTCAGCTGTAGCTGTTGGGAGATTTCTACTCTAGTGATTCAGTCTTCACAGGACTCACTTTCTGTGTGTTTTGCTTCCTTCTGTTGTAACTGCTGGCATAAGTTTTCTCTCCGTCTCACGGCTTTCGCTTCTTCATTTTACTTATGCTTTGTGGTTCTTCTCAAGTTGATGACCGTTCTTGGCATCCTTTCAGGGTCACCTACATTTAACAGCCTTATTTCCTTGTGTGTGTATTTCTCTCCAGATTCCCAAGATAAGTATTTGATTGGCTGTGCTCAGGTTTTAGAGGCAGGGCTGCTCATAGGTCCCTGATGACACTATAGGTTGGCTGCGTCTGGATCAGATATTAACACAAGTTTAACCAGTTATGATTGGAGGGGTTATGTGGTCCCCAAGGGCTGCCTTTTACCCCTTTTGCAAGCCCCTCATCAGGGCAAGCACAATGACCAGCACAGGCCCATCGCTTCCCCAAAGGGAAGCTCAATCTTTCCCTTTGGTTAAAGGAACAACCGTCTTGCTTTCCAGTTAGTTGGGAAACCTAGTCTCATATTTGAATCCATTTTTCTCTTGATTTCCAATTTGTACCTGCCAAGTCACATTGATTCTTTGTAGACTGTCAGTCAGCTCAGGCTTCCATACCAAAATACCATAGATTGGATGGCTTAAACAACAGAAATTCATTTCTAATGGTTCTGGAGGCTGGAAAGTCAAAAATCAAGATGCCAGCATGGATGGTCAGGTCCTGATGAAGGCTCTGTTCCTGGCTTGCAGATGGCCACCTTCTCCCTATATCCTTACATGGCAGAAAGAAAGAGAGAGCAAGCTTTCTGGTGTCTCTCTCTCTCTTTTTTTTTATGTTTGTTTATTTTTGAGAGAAAGAGAGAGACAGCGCAAGTGGGGGAGAGGTAGAGAGAGAGGTAGACACAGAATCTGAAGCAGTCTCCAGGCTCCAAGTGGTCAGCACAGAGCCCGACAAGGGGCTTGAACTCATGAACCACCACGAGATCATGATCTGAGCCCAAGTCCAATGCTTAACCTCTTAACTGACTGAGCCACCCAGGCGCCCCCTGGTGTCTCTTCTTATAGAGGCACTAATCCCATCACGAGGGCCCTATCCTCATAATCTCATCTAACCCTTATTACTTCCTCTCCCAATACCATCAGGGGGTAGGCTTCAATGTCTGAATTTGCGGGCAGACACATTCAGTCCATAACTTGGACTATTATCTGTTCCCTTGTCTTAATTCTCACTGTAATTGTTCACATCCAGAAACTCCTTATGCCTTTCTTAGACCCTTACAAGAAATAACCTTTTAACATATTTTTCCCATTTCTGCTGATTTCACATCCTGCTTTCATACGTTCTCTTTTTTTTTCTTTTTTTTACATTTATTTATTTTTGAGAGAGCACAAATGGGGGAGGGGCAGAGAGAGAGGTAGACACAGAATCTGAAGCAGGATCCAGGCTCTGAGCTGTCTGCACAGAGCCCAACACAGGGCTTGAACTCACAAACTGTGAGATCATGACCTGAGCCGAAGTCGAATGCTTAACTGACTGAGCCACCCAGGCGCCCCTTCCATACTAACTTTCTTAAAGTTCATCTTTTATCATGTCCCTCTGCTGCTCAAATAACTTCAATAGCTGCCTGAAATTAATTGAATAAAGTTCAAATGTCTTCATTTGTCATTGAAGGGCGATGGATGCTTTTAATATGTTTTCCAATCATTTTCCATCTTGAGTCTGTGTTTCTTAAAGTGTAGTCCTCAGGACACCTGACCCAGATGTACTTGGATGTTGTTGAAAGTAGTTTCTTAAGAGCCTCCCTAGAAACAGGGAATGATATCTCTGTGAGTGGGGCCCAGGAATCTGTATTGAAGACAGGAATCCTAGTCGATTTTTTTATATACTAAACTTCAGGAGAGTGTACCCAGTATGGTCAGTGAGGATAAGGAGAGTCCTCATTTTTGTGGATACTTTGAAAGGAGAGATCAGAATGTTTTTTATGGAGTAATGTAGAGATTACACTCCTCTGGTGGTCACAGCATAATTAAAAATGGCCAGTTCATCCTCTGTATCAAGTGGCTGGTGATTCTAATTTTTTAAGGCAGTGATTTTCTTTTCTCGTCTTTTCTTTTCTTTTCTTCTCTTTTTTCTTTTCTTTTCATCTTGTCTTTTCTTTCTTTTTTTAAGGCAGAGGTTTTCAAGCTGTGCTCTGAGGAGCACTCAGAGGCCCCACAGAAAGTGAGGGGCACCTGAGTAGATGGGCTTCATAGCTTCATTTTCTCCTCTTTCACTAAAATAATTCCACTTTTATCTGTTTTAAATTTTCAGATTGTAAGGTTATATATACATATATTATGGGGTGTTGCCATTTATTTATGACAAATATTCCACGTCCGTGATCTTCTCCAGGAAACCATGCCATCGACCTTGGCCAGTCAGAGGATAGAGTCATCGGACTCACCCATCCTACTAATGGCCCCACATGTAGTGTAGGTTTTAAACTGATGGTTGAACCTGCCTGTAACCCTGTGACTACATTCATCTGGATGGACATGTGGTGCTTGGCAGTGATGATGGTGGTTGCTGGTGGAGCATTTCCGTGGCCGGTACAGGTCCATGAGCTTGTGTGCATAGGTCTGCATGTCAAGAGCGCACCTGCTGCCACTGCCACGAGAGCGGGTGCAGAAAGAAAAGTAAGACATATTTGAAAGAAGTGTTCTGGTTTAAGGTTTTCTAAGTATCTGTTCTGGTTTTAATCACATCTTTTACTCTTCCAACTTTCAAGCCATTTGAGAACTAAGTGCACTAGTTTGATGGAGATTAAAAAAAAAATCAGCTTTATCATTGGTAAAGCTCAACTGGGAATTGCAGCCTGGATCCATGGCAACAATCAGGTTTTCCAATATCATTCCTCCAAGACTCAACTTTAGGACAACTCACCCCAGGGAGTAATACCTTTCCTTGATAGTCCTCAGCTTTTTGACCTTTTATTAATTCTTAGGGTTTTCCACGGGCAGTGTGGCAAATTTCCTTGGTAGAGGAGATGGTCAGTTTCTCCAGATGGTCTTGCTTCTTCCTTCTTAAGAGCAGACTTCTAATTCCAGCCACAACTTCCCTGAGAATCATGTGGATTTTCTTTTGCTGTGAGAAGGCTCTGAAATGGGACAGAAGAGGAGCACAAATTAAAAGATCAGCACAGCTGCTCTGCATTCTTGCCTGAAAATGAGTCCCCATTCTATTTCTTATTTCAATTTATGCCCAGCTATGTTAGAGAATATCAGAAATGAGCACAGATGACAACATAAAATTTCCAAATAATATAATATCAGCAATATAAAAACAGCCCCCAGATCAAAAGTCTAATAACTAAATTTTCTTTCCTTTATATAAATTTAAGCACAAAGAAATTAGAGCTCTTACTAACTTGTCATTCCGTTCAGTTTCAGAGAGGTCTCACTCAGACTCTGGGTAGAATCAAGTTCTTTACCATTGGCAGCTTTGGCATTTCCCACTGGAATGGATATTGTTCACTGTGAGAGTTATCAGCACTGCAAACTAAGTATTTGCTCTTTAATGGCCTGTGATTGGATTTTACTTCACTACTGCCTTTGAAATTAGGCCTTGTCATATGACTCACACTGACCAGTGAAACGTGAGTTGAAATGATGTGTTACCTCCTGGTGGAAAATTTATGAGCCAGTGTGCACTTTGCTTAGCTCTATACTTCTTCCCTGGCACGTGTGGAAGTATTGGGTTGAGAAGGAACATGCAACAGATGAGGTCTCTTGTTTATTATAAGCAGAATCCCCTTGCTGACTTATAATAGACATGTAGTGTGGACTGAAAAATGAATTGTCATTGTTATCAAAATTGTGTTTTGGAATTGTTTGTTTCTGTGTAATAACCTAGTTCATAATGACTGATGTACTCTCTCAGGATACTAAAACTGAATTAATTCAACCTAAAGTCTTTCAAAAGTCCCACTTTTTAAGAAGTCTAAAATATGAGTGGGTCGCATAAATGTAATTGTCAAAAATTTAAAACATTGTCAAATCTCTTACCTCTTAAGTAGTTATTACAAGCAAAATGATCTTGCCTTAACCCCAAGCTTGATGGGTTCCTGACCAGCCATTCAGTAGTATTTGAAGGAAGGATGGAGATAGTGGAAACACACATGTGTAAAGAGACCAACCTAGTCTTAGCCTCACCAGGATATAGTCAGTCTGTGCCAGTTGCTTGGAGACCATGACCGATAAATAGAAACTCAGGAAAATGTTTCTCAAGAGATTAATTATGGATTAACTATGGCACCATGCCCTGTGTTTACTGCATCTTGGGGAAAATTTATCTATGCATAATGCATCCTGTCTCAGAGAATAGCTTTTGTAAAATTTAGAAATTTACAAAGGTGACATGCCCAGACAATTATTTGATGTATCCTTCAGCATATTCAAAACCTGCTTAGACCCATCTGCCTTTTGAGGCCTGCATCTCTGTTTCACTAGGGTAGAACTGAATGTGGGTTCTGTAGGACATTACCTCCACTTTTTTCAATGAGAGGCACTTCTAGTCCTTTACTACAATGGCTGTTGCCTTGGGCTCTTGCTTTGGAATTGCCTTGGCTAGGGGTCTGCAAACTATGGCACCTGGGCAGAATCCAAACCGGCTGCCTGTTTTTTATATGGTAAAATATAAATTTACATTTATATTTAAACATAATAAATTTATTCCATTCATTAATAAGTATAATTTTTTTTTACATTTTAGGTGGTTGAAAAAAGCAAAAGGATAACATTTTGTGACACATGAAAATTACATGAAATCCAATTTTGATGTCCACATATAAAATTTTATTGCGGTACAGCCATGTTCATTCATTTCTGTTTGCTTATGGCTTCTTGGACATGCTAAGGCAGAGTTGAGTAGTGGCAACTAAGACTGCATGACCTACAAAGACTAAAATATTTGCTAGCTGGCCCCTTACAGGAAAAGTTTGCTGACTACTAGCCTAGGGATATGTTTTGCCTCCTTCAGCCGATCCTTGACTTGAAACTCTTGCTAATGTCTCTGATGTGTTCCTAGGGGCCCACTGAAAATGAATACTTCTAGACTAGGTTCTATCTTGGACCTTGCTTTGTCTGTTTTTGACTTTTTTTCTGGGTTTGACTAACTTCTGATACTCCAGAGGAAAAAACCACTTCCTTCTTTGCCTGTCTTTTTACCTTTTAACCCCTCCTGCCGAGCCAGTCATCTCTTCCTAACACATTCTCCTAGATTTTTCACTGTGGCTTTTCTTCATAATGAGAGAGATGAAATCCAGGAGTTCTGCTTTGCCTGAAACATTCATTGGTGACATGCATCTGCCTTCAACTTGTTAAAGTATAGAATTCTGTCTGTGAAATATTCTTCCATGAGACTAGCATCTGTCCAGGCCTGGACCTAATATATGATTGTCTTGCCTGGCTCACCCTTAGCATGTCTCATTTTTTTCCTGCCTCTTAAAGTCCTAACTATAAAACTCCTCGGCTTGTTTCCTCCGGATATAAGCAATACTTGTGTCTCTTCTTAAAATAGACATGTCATTCTTTTTCTTTTTTTTTTTTAATTAGAAAACATTATTATTATTATTATTTTTTATTTATTTATTTATTTATTTTTATTTATTTTTTTTTTATTTTTGGGACAGAGAGAGACAGAGCATGAACGGGGGAGGGGCAGAGAGAGAGGGAGACACAGAATCGGAAACAGGCTCCAGGCTCCGAGCCATCAGCCCAGAGCCTGACGCGGGGCTCGAACTCACGGACCGTGAGATCGTGACCTGGCTGAAGTCGGACGCTCAACCGACTGCGCCACCCAGGCGCCCCTATTATTATTATTTTTTAATTAAAGCTGTCAGCACAGAGCCTGATGCAGGGCTCAAACTCACAAACGGTAAGATCATGACCTGAGCCAAAGTTGGATGCTTAACCTACTGAACCACCCAGGCATGCCTAAAATAGCTGTGTCATCTTGAAACTTAATGGGTTTCAAGAATTCTGCCCTGCCAGTCTCAATCTTCCCTCTCCAATCTGCCTACATATTCTATAATGAACTGCTGTGGCTTAAACAACAGAAATGTATTCTCTCACACTTCTGGAGGCTAGGAGTTCACTGAAGTCAGAGTGTTGTCAGGGCTGGTTCCTTCTGAGGCTGTGAGGGAAGGAGCCGTTCCAGCTCTCTGTCTCTGGCTTGTAGATGGAGGTCTTCTCCCTGTGTCTCTTCACATTGTCTTCTTTCTGTGTCTTTGTGTTTTGTGTCCAAATATGACACTGGCCATATTGGATTAGGGTTCCACCCTAATCTAATGTGACCTAATGTTACTTTCACAAATTGCATCTGCAAGGACCCTATTTCCAAATAAAGTCATCCTGAGATATTGGGGGTTAGGACCTCAACATATGTAATTTTGGACACAATTCATTTCAAGCTTCTCTCCCATACCTTGGTCCTTCCTCTATAAGGTTTCTTTGTATCCTCTCTCTTCTAGTGTCAACTCATCTTCTCATTTTATAGTATAATTTTAATGGGCAGTTAGATTAGAATACATATCTTTTTTTTTTAGGTGTTCTAGCTTGGCTTTGAAGATTTCTTATTTTCCTTTTATATCCATTAAGGTTTTTCTCTAGGGCCTTTCCCTTTCTCCTAAGGAATTCTCTTTCTTCCTCTAGAGTGTAACCTGACCAACCGCTGGTCTTTTATTTTTTGTGTTTTCCCCTCTGTTCACACTCTGCTAGGAAAACTGATGCCTGTCCTTTAAAATCAATGCATTTCTTCTCTTATTTCCTGGGCAAAACTGATTCCCAGAGACAGTGTGCCAGGAAGAGGCCTTTTAAATTATTATTTTCTTCATTTTAAAATTTAATCAGAAAAATGAAAAACAAGTGTGGTAAAGTACACATAAAATTAACTATCTTAACCATTTTTAAGTGTATAGTTCCATATATAAAGTATATTAACATTGTTGTGTTTAAATTATTTTTAACCTTTGATTTACTATTTCATTGAATTGTTTCTCTTCCTTAAGCCAAGAAGATGACATATCCCCTATAGTATGAATACTTACGCTCTATATTTTTATTTATTTATTTATTTATTTATTTATTTATTTAATTCTATTAAAAAAAATTTTTTTAACATTTATTTATTTTTGAGACAGAGACAGAGCATGAATGGGGGAGGGTCAGAGAGAGAGGGAGACACAGAATCAGAAGCAGGCTCCAGGTTCTGAGCCGGTGCTCAGCTGAGCAGGTGCTGTGCTGACAAGCACAGAGCCCGACGCGGGGCTCGAACGCACGGACCGCGAGATCACAACCTGAGCCGAAGTTGGACGCTTAACCGACTGAGCCACCCAGGCGCCCCATACATTCTCTATATTTTTAATATGAAAATTTTTAGATCTAAAGAAAAGTTGAAAGAGAGGTATAATGTTCACTCATATACCTACATTCAACAATATTATATAATTGTATTTATTTTATCTGTATGTATGTATGTGCATAAATATATTTACATATTTTTGTGTTTACAAATGTATGAATATATCTATATCTATATCTATATATATAGATAGATAGATAAACATGAAAAAATATGTAATTTTATGTACTGCCTAAAAACAAATTATGGAAATCAGGACACTTTGTCCCTAATTTTTCATCATATATCACATAAAAATAAGGATAGTCTCTTAACAGAACCACAATAGCATTATCACACCAAAGAAAAGGAGTGAATTTCCTAATATCACCTAATATTCAGTCCATATTCAAATTTTACCCAAAATGTCTCTTATAGGTTATTAAAACAGATTTTGAAAAAGTTCATGCACTGCATAAAAGTTCATGCACTGCATTCTAGTTCTTTTTATTTATCTACTAAAATACTTCTCACTTGTTTGTATTTGAAGCCAAAATTTGAGTCTTTAAAATAAAAAAAAAAAAAAAGCCATAATGGACTTATGTACATTAACAAATTATAGTGGGCAAGCCAAATGACTTCAAGAGATTTATACTCAGTTCCTTCCTTGGTCCTACACCTGTAAAAGATCAACACAAGATGGATAGGAATAGAACCTGGGTCTACTGATCTGTTGTCACCTATTAATGCCCAGATGCTACAATTAAAAGGCCAGCTGTCTATGGCCTATGTACACTTAACTGTCTTTTGTAATTTTGAGCCCTAGTCTACTATCCTTTCTAAGAAACAGATCATAGGGAGCAAAAATTATTCCACCAATACATAATAATCTTGTACAACAAAGTTTTGTATGTCTTACATGGTATGAAAATACTTTTTTCTGCAACGCTGATGTTTGATTCAGTCAACCTGCTTGGATCTAAGTCTGCCAGAAAAAACTTCTTACTAAGGCCAGTGAAAATTGCCTTGTGTCTGTAAATGCCAGCCAAAATATAATGTGTTGTAGCCTACAATGGTCAACACTCATAAAAGTACTGAAGTTAAAGGCCTCCTATCTTCCTCCATCTTCCATGTTTTATTTCAGTTGTCCTAATCTAGTGTAGTATTGATCTTACAAGATTTCCTAATGAATATGGCCATCAGGGTGCAGCTGGCATGATGATTAATTTAACCTCCTCACTTATTCCTTTTAGAACTATTTAAGAAGTGATTCAGAGGTCATTCAGGAGATGGACCTACAGCATTGTTATTGTAAAGTGGATTGGAAAATGCAGGTGGATCCACCATTGGGCTTCCTTTCCCCAAGTTCTAGAACTTGGGTTAATTCACCTGAGAGACAGTTTGAGTGTTTAGAGCAACTCACATACCTAGAATTGCTGCTTCACACTCTGTGAACACCAATAGTGTGAGCAGAAAAAGGAAAAACCCTTTAAGTTGGGTACTTTTTTAAAAAATTGAAAGTAAATATAAATACAGCAAAATTAATGATTTTCAATGTATAGTTGGATGAATTTGGGTAAATATATAGAATCATATAACCACCATCAAAATCAAGATGTAGACTATTTCCTATACCGCAAGAGGTTCCCTCCTATGCCTTTGTAGTTAATCTCCTTTCATTTTCAGCCTTATCTGGGGACCCTAGCAATCCTGATCAGATTTCTGTCCCTGTTGTTTTGCTTTGAGAATGTTATATAAATGGAATTGTACAGTATATAGCATCCATGTTGTTGCACGTATTAGTTTGTTTCTTCTTATTGCTGAATCATATTATATTGCATGGATCACATTTTGTTTATCCGTTCACCGGTTGCCGGACATTTGGGTTTCCAGTCTTTGGCTATTATGAATAATGCTGCTGTAAACATTTTTCTATAGGTATTTGTGTGGACTTACATTTTTATTTTCTTGAGTACATTTCCAGGAGTGTGATTGTTGGATCACATAGTAAGTATATGTTTGACTTTGTAAGAAATGGTATGCTGCTTTTTAAAACAGTAATTCCAACCAACAGAGGGACATGAAGCAATGTATGTTATACTCTAAACACTCCCAAGGCAGGTAAATTTCCCACTTGGGGATGAGTCAGCAAGGTAAGAGGAGAAAGGATAGAAATATCACTTTATTACAGTGACTCACACCTCTGGATGATCATTAGAATTTCATAGGAAGCTTTTATAAAGTTTGATGCTAGTTCCCAACCCCTCCCTCAGAATTAATAGGTTTTTGGTGAAACCTTATATATTTTTTAAAGGGCCCCAGCTGATTCTAATATATAGCAAAGATTGAGAACCACTGTTCTAGTCCAAATTCCCTTATGGAAACATGGTGCTTGTGAAATGGACCTGGGCTCTTACTGACCAAGAGGCCATTTTGTTGATGAGAAAGAATCAGTAATATGATAAAATTAGTGGTAACTCTCATGATATTATACGAACTAGTATGAAACTAATAACACTTTGAGATGTAAATAGATTTTTAAAATGTAATGTCTTGCATGAATTTCTCAAAACGTATGCAAGTAAGAGGACTGTAATTCTGTCTTAGGCTTCTTGAAACTCTAATTCAAGACATTTAGTGTTCTCCTATAAAAACCTCAGCTCTACTATTTCTTTTCAATATTAAGTGTATAGAGGTGCTTGCAAAGATATTTTTGGTTAAGTCTGTTGAATCTCCCAAGGATGCTACCTCTCTTTATTGGTTGAATAAATTCTGTTAGGATTAAGATGATTTGGTTTTAGATGGCACAACTTTCTTGAGAAATTCTGAGCTACTTTTAGACCGTGATTCACAAAACAAACCGTGGTTTAGTACTTTCAATTTCATTTGAAAGGAATGCCTTTTAAAGCAGCTTTATATATTATGGGACCTATTAACCTACTGTGTGTCATGTTCTTTGGACTTAGTTCAGAATGTCCCCTTCAGTCTAAAAAGTAATGAATTGTGTAAGTAAAGTGTTGATGATTCCAGGAAAATATCTCTACTTTTCACAGATGTCTTTCTCATTGTGTTTAGAAGTAAAATACAGACAGGCTACTTCAGGGTGATAGTTTCCCAAAGCAAAATGAAATAAATTGACAGATAATAATAAAACAAAACAAAACAAAACAAAAAAAACAAAGCCTCAGAGGAAGCTCCAAATAGGCTGGTCTGGAGAGTGGAAATCTGAGGACAAATTACTTGATAGCATTGCATGGAGCATTTACAGTGTAAACTGAGGATTCCTTATGATTGTTATGAATTGCCAGTGTTACAGAAAAAGGAAAAAGGAAAGAAAAAAAATGAAGGTTCTTTATTATGAGTACTAGCTCACTGATTAAGAAAGAATTTAACCGGGGTGCCTGGGTGGCTCAGTTGGTCAAGTGTCCGACTCCTGATTTCCAGCTCAAATCATGATCTCACAGTTCATGCATTCCAACCCTGCGCTGGGCTCTGCACTGACAACGTGGAACCTGTTTGGGATTCTCTCTCTCTCCTCCTCTCTGCCCATCCCCCACTCATGCTCGGTCTTTCTCTCTGACTCTCTCTCAAAATAAATAAATAAAACTTAAAAACAAGAAAGAATTTATACAAACATTGTTATAACAACATCAACAGAACTTAAAATGAAAGTAAAAACCCAATACTCTCACATTCCTATTCACTGAAAATCCATCTGTTCTCATTTTTCATTTCTTTGTAGGATTCTTAAAAAAATTTTTTTTAACGTTTATTTATTTTTGAGAAGAGAGAGACAGAGCATGAGCGGGGGAGGAGAGAGAAAGAGGGAGACACAGAATCTGAAGCAAGCTCCAGACTCTGAGCTGTCAGCACAGAGCCCTGACGCGGGGGTCGAACTCAGGCACCGTGAGATCATGACCTGAGCCTAAGTTGGATGCTCAACCGACTGAGCCACCCAGGTGCCCCTCTTTTTAGGATTCTTTTGTTCCATTAATTAGGCAGAATACTGTTTATTCACCATTTCTAAACTGTAAGGCACACAGACCCAGGTTTGTTTTGCTTTGTTTTGTTTTGATATTATAATATTGCTATGGAAATCTATATGCAAGTTTAGAAAATACTTTTGGATTATTTCCTCAGAATAAATCCATGGAAATAGGCTTTCTGAATCAAGGTACATAACATTTTAATAGCTCTTTACTATGTTAACTCTTCTTTGAAAAAGCATTATCATACCCATTTATTCTATGCAGGTATAAGTACACCACCTCACCATTCCTGAGTATTTGATTTTGAAATCAAATTGGTATAAAATGGTGTCTTGTTATCATTTTAATAAGTATTTCTTTGACTATTAGAGTGATTGAACATTTCCTCATATTTGTGATTACTAATTATAATTTCTATTTTTTATGCAGATTGTCTGGTTATTTCATATATTCTCATGTGTCCAGAGAGCCTGAATAATATTCTTAACAATTTTTACAAGCTCATTTTAATGTAGATTTTAACCCTTTCCTTGTTTAACTACTATAAATATTATTTAGTCCACTGTATGTCTTTCCAGTATAGTTTTTGTTTAGCACAAGTTTTGAATTTTTTAGTGATGTAATTATTGATCATTTCATTTGTAGTTTCTTTTATTGCTTCAAAACTTAGAAAGTTATTACTCCAGACATTTGAGCTGAGCTCAGTGTTAAACCCCCTGAGGTCCTAGCGTCTGGCATGCTGAGAAGTTAGTGGGAGTGGAAGTTGAGTAAGGAAATCAGGACAGATAGAGGTAAGGTTATATGATAGTTGTATTGTTAAATGGTGTGTGTGTGTGTGTATGTGTGTGTGTGAAACATTTTCCCACAGACGAATTATACTGTACTTTCTAAGAAGTATTAATACCTTCAGTTTGGCTGGCACCCAGGAAACCTGACTGTGGAGTGTGGTACTTTTCGGGAAATTTAGCTTCAGGGAGGTAGCCAACAAATTGATTCATGTTCAGAGTAACTTTTTTTTTTTTTTTTTGTTTTGTGTTGGTTGTTCGAGATGAATTCGTTGTAAATAGAAGTCTAACTAAAACGTAGCTCTGGGAAAGAATGAAATCTCATAATGGTGCAACTGTTGCTAAATAATTTCCTGCTTGCCCCCAAATTGACCAATTTCAGGAGGATCGGGGAGATCTTGTCTTACAACATGTTCCAACAAACAAGGAAGGGTTAAAAAATCATACCACCTCATTGCCACATGCCTGGCAATGGCAATAACTAAAGACTTTCTGGAACATCCTTAATTCAGGTATTCTATTTTGTTGATCTATGTTCACTCCTAACTTGTCAGATCACAGGTTGTAACTTCTGTTCAAAAAGTAGAGCCACCATAGGAATTTCGCAGTGGATTTCTAGCTGGGGTTCTCAACCTCATTCTTCTCTTCTCCATTTTGCTTATCTTTATTTAAAATAAAAAGAGCACATTTATGTGCCAATGCTTAGTTTCAGAAACTCTAATGGTTCTCTGTTATACATTGCAGCAAGCCCAAACTTCTTTTTCCAACTAAAAAAAAAAAAGTTTATTTATTTTTGAGAGACAGCATGCAAGTGGGGGAAGGGCAAAGAGGGGAAGTGACAGAGGATCTGAAGTGGGCTTTGTGCTGACAGCAGATAGCCCAGCGTGGGGCTCGAACTCAGCTTGATAAGGGGCTGGAACTCAAGAACTGCGAGATCATGACCTGAGCCAAAGTGGGATGCTTAACAGACTGAGCCACCCAGGTGCCCCTCTTTTTCCAACTTTAATGACTCTGCCCTACTTAGGTAACACTCTTTCTCCTGCTGCTGCAATGTTCACCTTTTGCTCTAGCCAAGTCCTTCTGGTTTCTTTGCAACTGCCCTATTCCCACCTATTAAGCCTTTGCTTCCCTTCTTTATCCATTTGGTCTGCCAAAACAGAATGTGATAGACTGTGTGGCTTATCAACAACAAATTCTTTTCTCAGAGTTCTGGAGGTTAGGCAGACTAAGATTAAAGAACCTACAGATTCAGTTCTGAAGATTAAGATTCTGCTGAAGTCCTGCTTCCCAATTCATAGATGTGTCCTCACATGTTGGAAGGTGCAAGGGAGCTTTCTAGAGTCTCTTTATAAGGGCACTAATCATTCAGGAGGGCTCCACCCTCATGACCTAATCACCTCTAGATACCATCACATTGAGGATTAGGTTTCAACATATAAATTCTGGGGTGACACGAACATTCGGTGTATAGCCCCTTCTAGCCTAATGCTTCCCTCCTGGGATGATTTCCCTCCTTTCCTCACATAAAACCGGACTCACTTGTCAAATCCCAGCTCATGCCTGACATTGAACAAAACAAAGCACAGATAGAGCTCACTGTCCCAGGGAGTCTTGGTGCCACTGCATAGGTTAAGTCTCTGGGTAGAATCTTATCATTCAAAGTCTGCTCCAGCCTTTCAGAGATTGTTTTCCCTGGGTGGTTCTCTTTATGTGTTCGTTGAGCAGGTAAATCTGTTGGGCAGCATTCTGGTTCTTAAGGAACTCTAGATGGTGCCCCACAAATGTGACCTGTATATTGAATGTAGTGGTGTGCTGTGCAAAGAGGAAACCACTTTATTCTTTCTCACCATTACCTTTAAATAAAACCTTAACTAACCTCCATGCCAAGCTCCGGGATGGTGTCTAAGGCTTTTGTTTTTCTAGACACTGGAGATTCGAACAATTTGAGCCATTAACAATTCCAGCCCAGTTTAAATCAAGACTTGTCACATACCTGATTTTTTAATTTTTAAATTGTTTTTAGAAGAGCACTTGTTAGCATTTTAAAAATTTATTTTGTTTTTTAAAAATATTTTTTTAATGTTTATTTATTTTTGAGAGAGAGACAGAGCGTGAGCAGGGGAGGGGCCACAAGAGAAGGAGACACAGAATCCCAAGCAGGCTTCAATATCCAGGCTCTGAACTGACAGCACAGAGCCTGACATGGGGCTCGAACCCACAAACCATGAGATCATGACCTGAGCTGAAGTTGGATGCTTAACCAGCTGAGCCACCCAGGTACCCCAGAGCACTTGTTAGCATTTAATGAACCTCCCTCCACGTGACTTCAAGCTACCAGGACGCAGGCTCCCCCAATGCCCTTAATCTTCTCTTTAGCTCTTCTACTGAAGAATTTGGCCTTCATGATAGCAGGCTGTTTTGGGAGCTTTCCCTTCCCCCAAACTTTGTAGTAGCCCCATTGCATCACATCAATGATAGGAACAATTCCAGTTTTTTTGGGGGGGGGGGTGGGTAGCATTTACCTGTGTCTGCTCATTGACCAAGGTCCACACTTTATCAGGGTTGACAGTTGGGCAGAAACTCTGGTTCCTCTTTAAGTTATAATGCTTCATACCAACTTTTCCAGAGTAAACTGGGTGATATTTGTCAAAGTTGATCCTGTGGTGATGCATGTCACCAGCATTCCCCTGGCCTTCTGGGTGCTTCTGGTGTTTGCCAAGGCACCGTGGCCCTGGCTTACCAGGCTCCAGCTCACATGGCCCCAAAGTTTCCAGCTCTTCCTCACTCTGGATGGCATGTGCATAGCCCAGAAGAAAGAGCAGTCACATATCTAATTGAAAGCTTCTCCTTGCATGTTCCCCAAGATACTTGAAATGTTTTCCCAAGGAGGGTGGGGTGGGGAGGCAATGTCTGTTTTTTCTTCTTACTCTTTCCACCTCTTGCTTTTATTTGCTAGATGCTCCGGGGTTAGGCAGGGGAAAGAGGGGTATTTTTTTGAAACCTAGTGGTGCTAGTTTGTGAAAACCCTCTGCATAGCAAACACCCCGAAACGGACCATTTTCAAATAGGGAGCTTTTGTGGGTTCTTTGGGGACTCTCTGTTGGAGACCTCTGGCATTGCACCATTTGCTGAGTCACTCCCTTGCTGCCATTTTTTGATACGCCCCTCAATCCTACTCCAGCAGTTCATACCTTGTAGCCTCTTTCTGCTGGGATGGCCTGGACCTTGGCAGGCAGTGTTCTTGGGTGGGGTCCTTTCAAGAGATCTCTGACCTGGTTATCCTTTATAGCATCCATTTGGCCCACAGAGACATGGTGACTCTCTAAACTTTGGAAATGCAGTATTCCCACTTTGCTGTCAATAACACACTGCTCCAGCCAGCCTCTTCTCTTTGGACTTTTCTAGGTGAGAATCAGGCACCATTCTCTGTGCTTCCCAAACTCCAGAGAACACAGGTCAAACTCTGTGATAGTCAGAAAATGCCCCCCCTTGTCCCCGTAGATGTGCACGCCTTAATCCCTGGAACCTGTGAATCTGTTACTTTATTATGTATGTATGTATGTATGTATGTATGTATTTTTCCATAGCAGCGTTATTTTTATTTTTTTACTTAAAAAAAAAATTTATTTTTAAGTAATCTCTACACCCAATGTGGAGCTCGAACTTACAACCCCCGAGATCAAGAGTTGCATGCTGCACTGACTGAGCCAATCAGGCACCCATTTTTTTAATTTGTTTTAATTGAAGTATAGTTGACATACAATACTACATTGGTTTCAAATGTATAACATAGCAATTCAACAATTATGTACATTACAAAATGCTCACTATAATAATTATGGTTACCATCTATTACCATATAAAGTTATTATAATATAATTTTTTAGTCAAACATTTTATTGTGTCTATTTTTAATTTTAATTAAAATTATAGTTAACATGCAGTGTTTTAATGTAGTGAATCAACAATTCTTTTTTTTTTTTTTTTGCCAATGATGAAATATGATTTATTCAACAGAGGCTAGTGATATGGATTTTTATGTGAAATGATTTAATTATTTAAAAATTTTTTTCAGGGGCGCCTGGGTGGCGCAGTCGGTTAAGCGTCCGACTTCAGCCAGGTCACAATCTCGCGGTCCGTGAGTTCGAGCCCCGCGTTGGGCTCTGGGCTGATGGCTCGGAGCCTGGAGCCTGTTTCCGATTCTGTGTCTCCCTCTCTCTCTGCCCCTCCCCCGTTCATGCTCTGTCTCTCTCTGTCCCAAAAATAAATAAAAAACGTTGAAAAAAAAATTAAAAAAAAATTTTTTTTTCAATGTTTGTTTATTTATTTAATATAATTTATTGTCAAGTTGCCTAACATACAGTGTATAAGTGATTCAACAATTCTATACATTACTCAGTGCCCATCATGACAAGTGTATCCTTTAATCCCCATCACCTATTTCACCCATCCCCCACTCACCTCCCCTTTGGTAACCATCAGTTTGTTCTCTATAGTTAAGAGTTAAGAGTCTGTTTTTTGGGTTGTTTCTTTTTTTCCTTTGTTCGTTTGTTTTGGTTCTTAAATTCCACATAGGAGAGAAATCATATAGTATTTGTCTTTTTCTGACTGCTTTATTTTGCTTAACATGATACTCTCTAGATCCATCCATATTGTTATAGATGGAAAGATTTTAGTCTTTCCTATTCATGAGTAATATTTCATTGTATATATATACCACATCATTTTTATTCATTCATTTATTGATGGACACTCACGCTGCTTCCATATCTTGGCTATTCAAAAAATTTTTTAAATGTTTTTATTTACTTTTGAGAGAGAGAGAGCAAGAGTGAGCACGGGGGAGGGGCAGAGAGAGAAAGGGAGACACAGCATCTGAAGCAGGATCCAGGTTCTGAGCTGTCAGCACAGAGCCCAACGTGGGGCTCAAACTCACAAACTGTGAGATCATGACCTGAGCAAAGTCGGACACTTAACTGACTGAGCCACCCAGGCACCCCTGCTTCCATATCTTGGCTATTGTAAATAATGCTGCAATAAACATAGGGGTGCATGTGTCTTTTCAAACTAGTGTTTTCATATTCTTTGGGTAAATACTCAGTAGTGTGATTACTGGATCATAGGGTAGTTCTATTTTTAATTTTTTGAGGAACATCCATGCTGTTTTCCACAGTGGCTGCACCAATTTATATTCCCACCAGCAGTGCATGAAGGTTCCTTTTTTCCATATCCTTGCCAGCACTTGTTGTTTCTTGAGTTTTTGATTTTAAGCATTCTGACAGGTGTGAGGTGATATCTCATTGTGGTTTTTAAATTTGTATGTATGTATGTATGTATGTATTTTGAGAGAGAGAGAGAGAGAGAGAGCTTGCCAGGGAGAGGGATAGAGGGAGAGAGGGAGAGAATCTTAAGCAGGCTCCATGCTTAGTGAGGAGCCCTATGCTGGGCTCCATCCCACAACCCTGGAATCATGACTTGAGCTGAAATCAAGAGTTGGATGCTTAACCAACTAAACCACCCAGGCACCCCTTCGTTGTGGTTTTGATTTGCATTTCTATGAGGAGGAGTGATGTTGAGTATCTATTCATGTGTCTGTTGCCCAACTGTATGTTTTCTTTGGAGAGATGTCTTTTCATGTCTTCTGCCCATTTTTAATTGGATTATTTGTTTTTTTTTCATATTGAGTTGTATAAATTCTTTATTTATTTTTTATACTAACCCTTTATCAGAGATGTCATTTGCAAATATCTTCTCCTATTCAGTAGGTTATATTTTAGTTTTGTTGATTATTTCCTTTGATGTGCAGAAGCTTTTTTTAAAGTTTATTTGTTTATTTTGAAAGATAGATAGCACAAGTGGTGAAGGGGCAGATAGAGCAAGAAAGAGAAAGAGAGAGAATCCCAAGCAGGCTCTGCACTGAAGTGCAGGGCTCGAACTCATGAACCTGTAAGATCATGACCTGAGCTGAAATCAAGAGTCAAATACTTAACCAACTTAGCCACCCAGGTGCCCCTGTGCAGAAGCTTTTTATTTTAATATAGTCCCAATAGTTTATTTTTGCTTTTGTTTCTCTTGCCTCAGGAGACCTATGTAGAAAAATGTTGCTATGGCTGGTGTCAGAGAAATTACTACTTGTGCTGTCTTCTAGATTTTTATGCTTATAGGTCTCACATTTAGGTCCTTAATCCCTTTTGAGTTTATTTTTGTGTGTGTAAGAAACACTGTTTCAGTGTTTTGCATGTAGCTGTCCAGTTTTCCCAGGACCATTTGTTGAAGAGACTGTCTTTTTCCTATTGCATATTCTTGCCTCATTTGTTGAAGATTAATTGACCATATAATTATGGTTTTTCTTCTGGGCTCTGTAATCTGTTCTGCTGGTCTGTGTGTCAACTTTTTGTGCCAGTACCATATTGTTTTGATTTCTACAGCTTTGTAGTATGTCTTGAAATCTGGGATTGTGATACATCCAGTTTTGTCCTTCTTTTTCAAAACTGCTTTGGCTATTTGGGGTCTTTTGTGGTTTCATACAAATTTTAGGATTGTTCTAGTTCTGTGAAAAATGCCATTGGTATTTTGATAGGGATTGCATTAAATCTGTAGATTGCTTTGGGTAGGATGGACAGTTTAACAATATTTGTTCTCCCATCCATGAGCATAGAATATCTTTTTATTTGTTTGTGTTGCTCAACTTCTTTCATCAATGTTTATAGTTTTCAGAGTACAGGTCTTTTACTTCCTTGGTTAAGTCTATTCCTAGGTATTTTCTTATTTTTGGTGTAATTGTAAATGGGATTGTTTTCTTAATTTCTCTTTCAGCTACTTTGTTTTTAGTGTATACAAATGCAATGGATTTCTACATATTGATTTTGTATCCTGTGACCTTACTGAATTCATTTATTAGTTTTAGTGTTATTTTGGTGGAGTCTTCAGGGTATTCTATGTATAGTATCATTTCATTTGCAAACAGTGAAAGTTTTACTTCTTCCTTGCCAATTTAGAAGCTTTTTATTTCTTTTTGTTGTCTGATTGCTCTGACTAGGGCTTCCAGTGGAATGTGTTACTTTACATGGCAAAAAGGACTTCGCAGATGTGATTGAGGTCATGGACCTTGAGATGGGGGGATTATCCCGTGTAATCCAGGTAGGCCCAATCTAATCACCCAACTACATGAGTCCTTGTAAGTGGAGAACCTATCCCAGCTGTAGTCAGGGAGAGAGATGTGACTATAGAAGAAGGGCAGAGACTTGTGACACGAGAAGGACACTTTTCATCATTGCTAGCTTGAAGATGGAGGAAAAGAGCCATAAGCCAAGGAATGTGGTGACTTCTGGAAGCTGGGAATGACTCTCAGGTATAGCCAGCAAGAAAATGAAGACCCAAATTCTACAACTACAGGGAACTAAATTTTGCCAGTAGCCTAAGTGAGCAGGAAATGGATTATTCCCTAGATCCTCCAAAATATGAGCTTGCTGCTAACTTTGTTTTAGTCACTGAGACTCCTAATAGACTTCTGCCCTATAGACTATAAGATAATAAGTTTGTGTTGTAAGCCACTAATTTTGAGTAATTTGTTATGGTAACAATAGAAAACTAATATACTCTCCCCCAGATTTTCTCCCTGAGTCTGCCTCTTGGTAAACATTGGGTAAGTAGGAGGTGAGACTGTGTCCTTCCCTTAGCAGGGAATCTCTACCTTCATTCTCTCCCACTGCATTTCTTAAAGCTTCTCCCACATGGTTTGGGAAGACAATGGTATACTTTTCTAAAACCACTGGACTGACAACTTTGCTGGTACTCTTTCCTAAGCATAGGCTGGAGGTGGATGTCTTGGTGTAGTCAGCATTTTATTTAAGCACGCTTGCCCTAGTCACAGTGTAGAGGCAGGAAAAGTCCCATTTAACCTTGTTGGACAATAACAATCATAAATCTTTGTTCCTTGGTTCTGCATTTCAGTGAAAGTGCATATAGACCATTTCTAAATATTTCCATTACTCTCTAGCTGCCTGAATTCCTCTGCCAGACTAAATCTCCTTGATGGAAATCCTAATACTGATTGTCCTCTGTGTTTTGAGGAACACATCTTTCACATTGGACTCTGTACGCTTTTGGTCCTATTATGTGTCTGAAATTAATTTCTGCAACCAAGTCAGTTTCCTCACTCATTCTATTTTATGCAAATTGCCAGCAGGACATCATGTCTGTTCTGTGCCTTACCACGCATAGATAGAGCTTCGGGTTTGGAAGGGTTGAAGGGACTGGAAGGCTCAGCTGTTCCACTGTTTCTTTCCTTCCCCTCCTCAATCTTGAATCACCCCTCTTCAGTGTCATCCAAGATATGCATTTGAGGGGCGCCTGGGCGGCTCAGTTGGTTAGGCATCTGACTTCGGCTCAGGTCATCTTCTCACGGTTCATGGGTTCAAGTCCCATGTCAGGCTCAGAGCCTGGAGCCTGCTTCCAATTCTGTGTTTCCCTCTCTGTGGCCCTCCCCTGCTCATGCTCTGTCTCACTCTTTCTCTCAAAAATAAACATTAGAAAAAAAAGATATGCATGTGAGTGATCCATTGGGAATCTCCCTACTTCTTTTGGCAGCTTGCTCAAACATGGAGAATTTTTTTTTTTTTTTTTAGCTTCTTGAGGGCGAGGACCAAATCTTATGCATTGTGACAAAACCAACCCCAACTCAGAGCCTGGAGCATAGCAGAAACTCAGCGAATGAACAAGGGAATGAATTAGCGAATGAATGAATATTATTGGGCCCCAACTGGCTTCCTTATGGTTTCCATAAAATGTCCTTGGAATGATTTAGAATGATTTAATCCCTTCTCTACAGAATGGTAGAGAAGCCATCTTGTCCTAATTACATCTTTCCTTCTCATCTGATATATTTTCAGCCCCCAAAGGATAGTCCTACATATCAAATTACAACCCTTTCTACTACAGTTGTATAATAGCCGCCTAAGGAACGTTCAGTTTTCTGGAATGCATTTAGCATGAGGGTGGGCCGGAAGTGATTGTGTAACTATTGCAAAAGTCTGTGGTTTGAATCTTTATAAAAGTTTTATCTCAGTAGCCCAGACGCAGGACTCTGCCAAAAATCACAGCTTCTCTGTTTCCAACTGTGCATGCTGCAGATAGCCCCGAAAAAGGACTGAGGGTTTATAGGGAAGGCGTCGTGATGTGTTTATGTGCAGCAGGATATTGAATGGGACTTTTCATGGTGTCTTGAAATTTCATCTGAAGTCCCAAAGCTGAGAATGAAAGGTGATAAGTATTCCCACGTTTATGAATGGGATGCTAGCACTAGACATATCCAGGCAGAAAGTATGAAAAAACAGCAAAATTGGTATCAACCTTCATCATACACCTCCAGCTGCTGCAGGAGAATGGGAATTAAAAGGAGTTTCTGGAGGTAGTGGACAGTGTTGTGGAATTTCCCTTTCTCTTCTTATGAGGGGAGCCCTCAAGAAAATTGGAGGCTCTATCAGTGCCCCATGATTGGAATAGAGCAGGGTGAGAGAATTCATGGAGAAGTGGGTATGTGTCTTCTGGACATTTTAGGGACATAAGTTAATGGCAACTGATGCTTGCTTCCTGCCTGATGACTGTGGAATGTGGGAGGCTTGTTGGACCAATGATAGTACTCTAAGCAAGTGAGGAGGGTGACAGTGAGAGCTGTCTGCGCTACCAGAGTTTGTAATGCTGAGCATATGTGTCTCCCAAGGGCCATGATGGAAGATAGCTGGACTTCGACCAGGAGGGTTACCTGTGGGGCAAAGGGACCCCAGGAATAAGCTGCTGCATGGTGTATTTCTGGGCAGGAGCTGAGAAGCATGTGAGAAACTTCTGTGAGAAGTGGGAGAGTACACTTGCTTTTAGGGGGTTTTTCAACCAAGTGGTTTCTACAGTGAGCCTTTGAAAGCCAACAAATGCATTCCATTGGAGAGAGCAAGCATATGGGCCTTTCTTACATCAAGGCCATGGTCTACCATATTTTAACAGCACCTACCATGAGAGATATATTTGCTTCTTTTCCTCTAATTCTCCTGCTCTCTGCCTTGACCCTGGCAAAATCAGAATCGGTGGCTGAGGGGAGAATGAAGGAGATGGAAGAAAAACAGACAATAGGGCCACTGTAGTGCTGTGGTCTCCCTGCCATAGGTTGGGGTAGAGCTTGGGGCGGGGTGGGGGTGGGGGTGGTGTGGTGCTGAGGGACTCTGAATAGGGTATGGGATTGAAGTTTTAAGTAGGACTTTTTAATGAGTTTTAATTCTTGAAAGTAACTTAAAAATCTCTGAGTACAAGATGTGCCGGAGATGTTGTCCAGGGCTGGGGAGAAAGGTGATTTGATAGAGCATTTTGGGAGGGAGTGATTAGAGAAAAATAACACCGTTTTTGGTTTGTACACAATTGAATTAGCTTGCTTGATGGATTCCAGGGAGCCAGCCCCAAGGGATAGGTGAGCGACAGACTATACCCTAGAACTTTGGTATTATGGACACTTTCTCCCTTGGAAGCTTTTGATATTTTTGTTTAATTAAAAAAATGTTTATTTAGTTTTGAGAGAGAGAGAGAGAGCGAGCAGGAGAGAGCAAGAGCATTGGAGAGGCTCAGAGAGAGAAGGGGACAGAAGATCCAAAGTGGGCTCTGTGCTGACAGCAGACAGCCTGATGCAGAGCTTGAAACCACGAACCACGAGATCATGACCTGAGCCAAAGTTGGAGGCACCCCAATATTGCTGTTTAATTTTTTAAAAGGTTTTACTTTGAAATAATGTTACAACTACAGAGAAGTTGCAAAAATAGTGCTGAAAGCTCCCATATACCTTTCCCCAGCTTCCCCTCATGTTAATGTCTTATATAACTGTAGTGTAATGATCAAAATCAGGAAATTAACATTGATACAGTACTATTAACTATTCTACAAGCCTTACTGTAATTTGCCAGCTTTCTCATGAATGTTCTTTTTCTGGCCAGGATCCAACCCAAGATCTCATAGTACATTCATTCATCACGTCTTCATAGTTTTCTCCATCATCTTTCCCTG
Source organism: Panthera leo (assembly GCF_018350215.1). NCBI lineage: Eukaryota > Metazoa > Chordata > Mammalia > Carnivora > Felidae > Panthera > Panthera leo. The sequence goes on along the minus strand of NC_056685.1, from coordinate 118,671,077 downwards.
TATCATTACATTTTAGGATTGGAAAGGACAGTAAACATCTTCTAGATGAATGGCCCTGTGGATTCTTGAATCTCCTCTATTAAAATTCCCATGAATAATTTTTTCTGCATGAAGTCATCTCTGGTGACAGTCTGTTCTAAATTGGGCCCAGCACTATAAAGAAGTCCACAACCATGATTTGCTTTCTTAAAGTTTTCATCTATTGATTCTGGTTCTTTCTTTATTTTTGCCTTTTAGAACAAGGCCATTTTCCCTTCTACATGTCAGCCTTCAAATATTGGAAGACCATTATATTTCTATTCTCCCTGAAGCCTGCCACCACATCCTTTCTTCTTTAGGATGAACATCTTTAGTTCTATTCATTGTTCCTTGTATGACATGATTTTAAGTCATATTACACATGGGTCACTGTACCCTGAACAAGCACCAGTTATATATATAAATGTATATGTGGGTCTATCTATGATGCCTGAACAGAGAAAAAAAATAGGTATCGTTCTCCACATTCTCTATCCTATCTCTGACGGTCAAGATTACATTAACAATTGGTTCATTTTTATAAAGGTGGTCAAGTCCTAGTTAAACATGCTAATTAAATAGCCATTTTCAGTGAACATAAGTGAGTAATCTAGGCTCCTGTGTGAGTTGCTAAGAGAAATTTGGCATTTTTCTTTGAGATAACTTCTGGGGTGGAAGGCTAGACAAGTAAGTATGCTTTCAATTAAGCTTGGGTTGGCTTATATCGAAATTGGAAATGGTACCTGGCAAGAAGCTGCTGGTATATCTTTTCAAAAAAAAAAGGCAATACATTTTTGAAAAACTAGAATAAACTCTCAGTGTATTGGCAGATCTGGGAGAATTTCCATTTACTGAACAGCTAATGGGAATGCATTGAGAAATACAGTGTGGCCTGAAACAGAGCAAGTATTTTTTACCTAAAAATAATTCTCAGGGCACCTGGGTGGCTCCATCGATTAAGCATCTGTCTCTTGATTTCGGCTCAGGACATGATCTCATGGTTTGTGAGTTTGAGCCCTGCATTGGGGTCTACACTGACAGCATGGATTCTCTCTCTCTCCCCCTCTCTTCCCTTCCTCTGCTCATGTGTGCTCTCTCTCTCTCTTTCAAAAATAACTAAGTAAACATTAAAAAAAAAATAATTCTCAAAACATGTTTTATCAGTCTTCAACTGTCTGTTCCCTGGTTCAAAATGCAGGGTATGACCTTACTTGTACTGTGTAGGTATGGCTGGAGGATGCTATTACAATATTATTGCGTATACTCTCTATGCTGAACTTTTCATTTACATTACTTATAGTTGGTTAAATTTCTTAACATTAGTTTTTTTCTTGTTGTTCTGTCTGGCTTTTAGTTTGCAGGCCCTTCTTGAATGGAAGATTTTGTTTCTTTATTATTCTTTCTGTTTTCTCTCTGATTCCCCACCATTCTTACAGTTTTGAGGTTTGTTTCCACCTGGTCTGTGGAGTCCCCAGGTCTTATATGAGCTCTTTGGTGCCCTTGCCCCACAGTGATGTCGGGGAATCACAGATACAGTCACTGAGCCCATCAATGACTTGCCTGGAAGCCAAGTGGAGAGGCTGAGGCTTGCCTTCCTAAACTTGCAAACTGCCATGTTCACAGGCAGCTATCTTAGTAGCTGTTTCCAGACTCCTTTCTTGAGCTGGGGAGCCTCACCTTTACCCCTGGGTCTCAAGCCATGAGGGCTCAGCCTCCTGTAGGGTATTATTATTCTTGTTTCTAAGGTAGTGAGCAGTAAGTAAGCTCTGGAGTGGCCCTATTGTTTATTTCCAGCCATAGTTTGTTCTAGTTGGTTGTCGCATCCATTTTCTCTGGTTGCTGCCTGTGCTGTGCTACTTATTAATATTATCAATATCATCTGGACTCTTACCCCATGGAAGCTGAATTTCTGGCCACCTCTGATTGCTTCTGACCTGGGGCCCAGGCGGCCCATTTACTGCTTTGGATTTCTGTTCCAGTTCTGGACATACATACATTCATTTGTTTTTGAACATGGCCGTGACTTTTTTTTTTAATTAAAAAAGTTTTTTTATGGAGATATAATTGACATATAACATTATATTACCTTCAGGTGTATGCCATGACTCAATATTTGTATGTATTGTGAAATGATCACCATGTTAAATCTAGTTCACAAAACTATGACTTTTATTTTCTTCTATATTTCATCTATTATGGAAACGAGCAGAGGAGAAGACCTCAAAATGTATACTTACTGTGGTGTTTTGATGAGAAGTGTCTTAAAGATGTAGTCCAAATGACCGGATGACCAGGACATGTGTTAGAATGAAAGTTATTACAGAGTTGGTGAAGAGTGCCAAAATTTATTAAAGCCTAACTAATTAACTAATTGTAGATACTTACAAAGCTGAATGTGTTAAAATTCTTTAAAATGAATATATATACATATATATTAAATTCAAAAATAAGAAATTTTCTGGGAATGTAGTGTTATTACAATAAGTGGTATAGCAGTAAACACTAAAACGTGGAGGTGGGTGAGGGGAAACAAATGTTACAAAATTAATGTATGCATTTTAAATAATAAACTCACCTACACTTAGAAATGGGAAAAAAAGAAGAAACTACTTAAATAACTCATGATTTAAGATAGACCTTAAAAACCACAATTACAGACTATTTAGATAGAATGTGTGGAAAATGATAACACCATGAAGGATGAGGCCAAAGTTGTATTCAAAAGCAAACTGATATTCTCAAGGGACCTCATTATCCAACAAAGCAAGCATTCAATGTAAGAAAGACAAATTGAACCAATGTAAGGAAAGGAGTAGGAAGAATGAAACTATTAAATAAATAGTTAAATAAACTATTCATAGACATCTTTGAATTAGAAAACAGAAACACTGTAAAACTGATGCATTAATCTGAGAGCCAATTCACTGGAACACCAATATCTTTAAGAAAACCTTGGGAAAATAGAGAAGAAAAGAGAAAAATATATAAAAATGAGAAATGACATAAAATGGTAGACATAGAAGAGGTTAAACTTTTATATAAAAAAATTCCTTTCGGGGCATCTGGGTGGCTCAGTCGGTTATGCGTCCGACGTTAGCTCAGGGCATGATCTCACGGGTCATGAGTTTGGGCCCTGCATCAGGCTCTGTGCTAACAGCTCAGAGCCTGGAGCCTGCTTCAGATTCTGTGTCTCCCTACTCTCTGCCCCTCCCCTGCTCTCACTCTGTCTCTCTCTGAAAAATAAATAAACATTAACAAAATTAAAAAAAATAAAATAAAAAAGTTCCTTTCTGTAAGAAGAATCACACAAGTTTATATAGCTGGGATGATGGGAAATCTGGGATTTGCTTTAAAATACAGTGCTGCATTTAAAACAGTGGTAGGGGAATAGGTGAAAGAATATTGGCAAAATGTTGATTATGGTTTAAACTGGGTAATGGGTATATGGGGGTTCATTATAACCGGTTTTCCTCCCTTTATGTATGCTTAACATTTTCCATAATTAAGAGTTAAAAGGAGAATGTTATACCTGACTCTATGCTAATATGTTTGGAAATCTCCCTAATGAAGTAGATGGTTTTTTGAGAAAACACATTTCTAAAACTGATTCAAGAAGTGGAAAATCTGATTAGAACAATCCTGGAAGAAATTATAAAAGAATACCTCCAAAAGAGATTCTCAAATCTGACCATTTTATTCATGAATTCCTTCAGGAAACACATAATTTATTTTGAGAGAGAGGGAGCATGAACAGGGGAGGGGCAGACAGAGAAGGAGAGAGATAGAATTCCAAGTAGGCTCCGTTTTGTCAGCACAGAGCCTGATGCAGGGCTCAATCCTATGCTTGTGAGATCATGACCTGAGCCAAGATCAAGAGTCAGACACCCAACCAACTGAGCCACATAGGTATCTGAAGACACATATAATTCTTATGTTCTATAAATTATATAGATCTAAATGATATCATCAAATTTATTCTATAAAGCTAGCACATTACCACTACGACCTGATATGTAAACAATGAAAATATCAAAGCACAGAGCAGTTTTATATGCAAATATATGGAAAACTTTGAAATGAAATAGTAAAGAAATTGAACTCAGTTGCATCCAGTTGATCTAGTTCCACTTAATCAATTCATCAGAGTAAGAAAAATTTATCATTTCCTCTGTAAAATGCACTGACTGATGTCCACAGAGAATGAATGCTTATGACCAGTTTGCTCTGGTGTGTTCTTGCAATTTTGCTCTGATAGTCATAGGCTTTCAATCCAGTTTATGTCAACTGTACTTATGTAATCTAATTAAATATTTATGTACACTGATGAAATATGAGTATGGACAAAGAATTGTTCCTGTGAAAGCTAAATTGAATGTATTGGAAGAACCCAGTACAAGTGAGTCACTGAAAAATTAAGTTAGGTGAGGATGAGACAATTATAAAATTTGGGAAAAAGATACAAAAGTCTAGAAGAAATCTTCACACATATTGCTTTATGCACAACTTAAAATTCTCTTCTTTAAAGAAACTGAATGGGAAAATAGCAATGCATTAAGGATTTAATTTACATAAAAAAGATAGTACAGAATTCTTTTTAAAAATTTTTATTTATTTTTATTTTAGAGAGAGAGAAAGCACAAGTAGGGGAGAGGGGCAGAGGGAGAGAGAGAGAATCGTAAGCAGGCTCCACACTCAGCACAGAGCCTGATGTGGGGTTTGATCTCACAACCTTGGGATCATGCCCTGAGAGCCAAAATCAAGAGTGGAATGCTCAACTGACTGAGCTACCCAGGTGCTCCAGTACAGAATTCTAATTAGCAAACTGATATTCAAAGAAAGACCTTTCCCTATATACTGGTTAAGGCAGCACTAGCTGCTATACTAGACAAACCCTAGCTAACACATTAAACAAAATCAAATCTTACTCAAACCAATTTAATAATAAAAGACAATTATTGGCACATATAGGGATGATATTAAAAATATTTAACAACCAGTGCAGCATGGGTACTGACCAGTTATAAAGGATAACCAACTAATAGGAATGGATGGCCAGTCACATACAACAGAATGGCTATTCCAGTGTGTACAAGTGAATATATATGCCTTGGTTCATGGAATTAAAAAACCCTAAGGCAGGCTTCCTTCAGGTGAGGCTTGATGTGGTGGTTGAACAATATACCAAATACACTCAGTTGATCTCTTTTCTGGTCTGCTTTCTTTGGCTGTGAGCTTCATCCTAAACAGACTCCCCAAGATGGTTGACAGCAGCTCCTGAGGTTGTGTGTTTCAGTGTTCTTGTTTGGCAAGAAATAAGGGATACTTTGTGTTAGCATTTAGAGCGAGGCCTTTGAGATTCATCTTGATTAGACTGACTTAGGTCACATCCCAGGCCTGTACCAGTCATAGGGCATGGCTTGTGCTGGTTGGCTTGGTCAAGTTCTCTGCCTCACCTGGAGTGGGGAGTAGAGTCAGCTTTTCTGGAACAACTTGGATCCTCTGACAAGTATTAGGAGGCTACAGGAAAGGGGTGTAGGTGGATATTGGAGAAATAACCAACAAATATTTTTTATATTAATGCAAAATATGTCATCAACATATCCAATTAATAGAAAACACATAATAAACTTAATGGAGTAAAAGGCATTCTATACAAAAATATTTGACAAAGAGTATATACTAAAGAGTAAAGAAAAAAATGAGCAAAGTGCAGAAATAGATCATAGAAGGAATGTAACTGATCAATAAGTATGTGAAAAGGCATGTAATTTCACTAGTAATCAAAGAAATGGGAATTAAAACCATTTTGTCAGACCATATTTTGCTTAATCAGTTGACTCAGTATTATACAAGGAGCAGGATCATCCCAAATAACCCTGTGTGCTTACTTGGCATTATGGACTAAATTGTATCCCCCATCAAGGGTCACAGGTTGAAGCCCTAACTCCTAATGTGACAGTATTGGGAGATAAGGCCAGAAGGAGATAATTAAGGTTAAATGAACTCATAAGGTGGGGCCCTAATCCAATAGGACTGATGTCCTTATAAAAAGAGGAAGACACAGTGGAAGTGTAGGTGCACAGAGAAACGACCACATTGAGGACCTAATGACCTAGTGAGAAGGCCACCACCTGCAAGCTAAGGAGACAGGCCTAGGAGAAACAAAACCTGCCAACACCTTGATCTTGGACTTCCAGCCTGAAAAACTGTGAGACATACATTCCTCTTGTTAGCGCCACACAGACTGTAGTATTTTGTTTGGGCAACTCTGGCAGATTAATAAACCTGGGCTTTCTGGGCCAGAGGCTACCTAGGGTCCGGGGCCTTGCTCTTCTCCCAGTTGGAGGGGCAGTGCCAAGCTCACCTTCTCATAGAACTTGAGCTTCCTCTTCCTGCCCTGGGAAAGACTGAACTGAAATATCCTTGAGGCACCAGAGTCTACAGGGGCTGGGAAGCTGACATTGTAAGATAACTCCTATAAATAGCTGGCACTCCAGACCAGATGGCTTGGCAAGCTGATAATGGCTGCTCTCTCATGCTCGTCATAGAATAAGGAATAGGAGCTGACTCCAGCAGCCCTGGCAGGCCTCTCATGGGGCGAGGGGGGCAACGACGGGCCCTTGTCATGCTGACCCTGGCCTTGGAATTTTTTCTTTATCCTATTAGGCTTATTCCTCGGCCCATGCCACATGGTGTGAAATTTTACCCAAACCCTGGTGTACGACATGGGGAGACCTAGAAGGGAACATCTTCCACAAAAGAAATATTAAAAAAAATGATATACTTGATAGAAGGTAGTTATGACCTTTTGCAGAAGCAATTTATGATGTGTTTAGTCTTTAGTATATAAATTTTTAAAAAATATGGTAATATACTTATTAAATAGTGGATCCATCATTATGCATCGAGATACCAGGGAAATTCAACACAGGTATATAATGCTGAACAGAAAAGATTTTGGCTTTTCTGCAGAGTTAAAAATGCACAATATTCTCTTTTCTTCCCCTCCAGACTCTACACCTACATTGGGATTTGTTAGCTAGATGAGAAATCTAGACAACAACAGAAAAGCTGTCACTTCCAAAATGATTTAGATGGCAATCTTTAAAATACACCTCTGTGGGCACCTGTTGGGATTAACACTGGGTGTCATATGTAAGTGGTGAATCACTGGGTTCTACTCCTTAAGCCAAGACTATACTGTATGTTAACTAACTTGAGAATAATAATAATTAAAAAAGAAGGAACAAAAAAATTACACCTCGGTGCCTGCCATCTGCTCTGAGGACTAAAACGGCAACCTAAACATATAATGGGGGCGGGGGGGGGGGTTCTGAACAGCGAGGCCATCTTGTGGCCAATTAGGAAAGTTTCCAGTTTCTGACACCCAGCATTGGAAGCTTGCCTACACTGCACCCCCTTCACGCTGAGGCATAGCCTTGAAAGTGAAGCAATAGTGGGGAGGACCTTTGGTATTTCCTGAACTTAATCTTCTGGAATGAGTCCAAGATTCAACCGCCAAATCCAAATTCCATTGTCTGTGGGCTGGTTGGTGTTGTAGGAGGATTTCATGCAATGTGGTTGGTATGTATGCACATGTCCTGCCTGTCACCTGTTCCCAGATAGGCTCAACTTATCAATCATCTTGTTGAAATGGCAAGACTTGAAACATAAGGATTCTTCTGGAAACATATAACAGGGGGCTACTGTGAACAGAAGCAGGGCCAGGTTGGAAGGACAACACACACACACACAGAAAGATATTTCTGGACTTTCTGAGTCTCAGTCCTTTGTGGATTGCTTGTAAACAGTATAGGCTGTTCCTAGAAAACATATTGACCCCTATGTGGGTGAAGGAGAAATGTTATTATTATTATTTTATTTTTTTTAAATTTACATCCAAGTTAGCATATAGTACAACAATGATTTCAGGGGTAGATTCCTTAATGCCCCTTACTCATTTAGTCCATCCGCCTCCCATAACCCCTCCAGTAACCCTGAAAGAGAAATATTATTAAGATGTAAAGAACAGGTGAGTCGTATTTTCTGACTCTTTTCCTAGGAAAAGGTAAGAATCTACTAGAATTTTGACTTGAGTTTTGATAAGCAAATTCATCTCTGCTTAGCAAAGATTTGCAAAGACGTGGAACTCTGATGATTTTATTTCTCTATGGCTGTGTATTCACAACTCCTACTTTACATTACCAATTAACTTTATAAATGTAATCTCTTTTCAGGCATCCTTAAGTGTGTGAGATGTAATTTTCCTTTCCAGTGCTCAAGTTCTCTTATTTTCCTGTTTTTTTTTTCTCCTCTGAATCAAAATATAAAATTTCCTAATAGATTAGAGGAATGAAAACCAAAAAGTATATTTTGAGTGAAAAGTGTTTTCCCCTCCTTTCAGTCACTTAAGCTTTCTGGGACTTTTTGGGTTGGAATACCACATATTGGCTTGAATCACTGTGTGCATTTTGAAACAAATGCAGACCTGTTCTTTGGCTACTTTGAGCTTGTGTAGGGAGATCAAAGGAACTGGAAGGAAAAACAAAGACTAAAGAGAATTGGAATGCATAGTGAACCTCTGTCTGGAAAATGCATTGCACACTTTAGACAGCTGCACTGTAATATTAACAGCCTATGCTTGTCTAGTGATTTCCAGTTTCTAAAGTGCTTTTATGTCTGTTAGCTCAGGACCACCCTAAAGAGAAAAGCCGGGCAGGCATTATTGTTTTCTTGTTACAAAGAAGAGCACAAACTTGGAGAGACTGAGTGTGGAGCATGGGAACTGATATTTGAACCTGGGTCAGCTGACCCCAAACCTTAGCCTCTTTCTGCCTCACCACAAGTCCCACTGGCTTTGAATACCCTGAAAAGGTATCCTGTGTTCACACACCTTCAGCTAGTAGGACTCAAGGCTCTTAATCTTGCGTTCCTGGGTCCCCTCCCAGGCCCACACCCTCCATCTGCATACTGCAAATGCTTTTTTCCACGGAAGAACTCCAGACTTATCTGAGTTAAATACCAAACCCTATTTTGTACTTTCTGCTTATGCTGTGGCACTTAAAGGATTCCAAAGTGCAACAATTGTGAGTCCATTTCGCATTTCTTCTTGGGGCAATAAGGAAGGGAATGGCAAGTCAAAGGGAATTGGAATTATCCAGCCCCAGCTGAGCCCAGCTGCCAAGCTGAAGCTGAATTGATAGTCAGAGGAAGACTCAGCAGAAAGCTCTGAATCAGATTTCAATGGTTCCACTTCAAATGGACTTGTCTCATGGGTCTGGCAGGAGCCATGCTGGATTTAAAGTGAAATTAAGCTGTGGGCTCAGGGGACAGCACAGGAAATTACAGATGACAGCTGCTTACCTCAATAGCCACATCTGGTCCAAAGGCCCTATCCAGGGTCTCTGCTTTGCGAGGAATGGGGATGCTTTGGTGTCCAGTTTTTGAACCCCTGGGGAAAGTTGTTTTAGGGCACAAGGGAGACTCAGAAGGCTGGTTCTATTTCTTTACTAACCATGTAATCTTGAATCAGGCATATGGCTTTTGCAAGCCTCAGTTTGCTAATCTGTGAACAAAAGAGTAATAATACTTGCCTCCCAGATTTTTTTGTGTGTGGTTTTTGTTTGTTTTCATGAAATGCATTTTGTAAACTATAAAGTGTTCCAGAAACTCAGAGTTTGTTATTATTTTCATTACTTACAGGTCTAAGTTTCCTGCAGGAAAAGGGAATTGAGAAGCATAAGAAACAGGTGGAGGTACTGTAGAGAAGAAAAAGGAACAGTGATAATACTATTAAAATAATTTTTTAAGTGTTTATAGGCACCTGGAACCATGCTAAGAGCTATGCAAATAAGGTTATCAAGATATAATTGTTAATCCAAGGCCATTGCATGAAATGGCACACTGCTGATGTGCCAATGGGGTAAGGGTGGAGGCGGAAAGAGGAAAAACATCAGTGGCAGCCTATGATGTGCAAGGCATTGGTGAAGATGTCGTTATCTCAAGCCTACCGATCTCATTTTAGAGCAGTGGAAACAGATTCAGAGACATTGAATAATTTGTTTAAGGCCATGTGGATAGTAGATGATACAGCTGTGACTTTGTCTCCAAAGCATCTCCTCATATGTAGACAAATGAGTCAATCAAAAAGTATAAATTAGGTAATTCACAGGTTATGTTATCAAAAGGGATGAAGGCCAGAGAAACAAAACGTCAGCCCTGATAGCTAGGATGACCAACGTGTCCCTGTTTGCTGGTGTCTGTCTCCATTTTAGTACTGAAAGCCCTGTGTCCCAGTCACTCAATCTGGGGCTTCCTCAGACCCAGGCAAAGTTGATCACCCACAGCTGATAGCTAGTAGCTGGCTTACTTGCCACCAGTTAGGTCATACCATTCCCTTGGTGAACATAAGTAGTTTCAGAGACTATCAACATCAGATGAAGTCTCTTAGATATGCTGGAATAAGATAAAAACAAGACAAGTCCATAATTATGCTTGAACCAGGATAAAAACAGATACCATGCAACTGCAAAAATGACCAAACAACCCCCTCTCCTGGCTAACAGGAGTGACAACTCTTTCTTCTTCAATGACTACTCAAGCCTTGCTGCTTTCCTCTTGTCCATTAGATAAAAATAATCATTAAATCTCCCTACTTTCTGAAAGGTCCCAATTCACCTTCTTGAGCCCTCCCCCAAATCAATGAACACAGGCCCAACTTCTAGAGCAGGCCCTTCCTGATACCCTCTTTCTGAGACACTTTTCATGATTCCTCATGATGTGAGGTCCCCATAGCAGGGAGCAGCCCCAACTCTATTTGACCTCAGGCATGTTCCTGGATGGTCTTGGACTGGAGGACATTGGCATGACTTATACAAGGACAGTGTGTGAAAAGGGGCCACTCTTCACTTGTGGTATTGTAATTCTTTCTCTCTGGGCCATTTCTATAACTAGACCAGGTGCTTTTTCAAAGCAGAATTGCTTACTAAAGATAATAACTAGCATGTACTGAAGACTTCCACTTGCCCGGCACTATGCTAGGCTTTCTTTGTGGACTGACTCATTTAAGGCCCACCCATACTTTCTGAAGCAGGTTCTGTAATTCCCATTTCGCAGATACTAAAGAGGGCACTAAACGCAAGTATGGAAATTGCTTAGAGTTAGTCAGTGGCAGAGTCAGGATTCAGAACCATTGAGTCTAATTCTAGAGCCTGGCCAGCACCCACAGAATAGTCAATGTTTGGGGAATAAATAAAAAACCATCTTGCCTTCAAATGAATAAGAAGTCTTGGAATTATAATAATACTAAGGTCTCCTTCCCTGAGCCATACATTGTTTTGAACGCTTTATATGTACTAATGTACTTGGCCCTTACAATTCCATATGGTTGGTACCATTATTATTTCCATTTTACAGATAAGAAAACTGAGGCTCAAAGAGGTATATTTTAAAACACTTTAGAGAGAATGAAGTGTTTTCACACTTGTATTTGCTAAACCCTATGAAGTACTGTGTTTCATTAAGATGCCATTGACCATAAGATGCATCATTATTTTATGTGCCACTGAGAAAAAAAGCTTCCAGTTAAAATTTGTAAGAGCCCCTAATTGTATCTAGTTTTCAGAGGTGCCAAAATGCAAGGAAAAAGTACATTTTAGAATTGATAAAATCAGGTAGGTATTATTTATCCCCATTATACAGAAGCAGAACCCGGGGCTCAGAAATGTGTGTATTTCTCCAGATCACAAAAGTGGCAAAAGGGGGCCTTGAATCCAGGTCCACAAAATATGCTCTCTCTTCAGTGCTATTCTAAGCGTTAAGGGAATCTTTGACCCCTGAATTTAATGGAGGGCTGATTGAGTGTATGTGACTCTAGGGCGTCCACGAGACAGAAGATGTTTTGGGCAAAGGGAACATTTTTTGTGAAGTTCAAATCATGTCTTCTGTGTGGCCAATACTTCATCTAAATGCAGGGTGAGCTTTTCTTCTTCACTTTTTAACTTGGGTAAGACTTTAGGTTCCTGTGTGTCCTTTGGCCAAAGAGATTGTGTGAATGAGCTCACCCTGTGTATGTGACATTTCTGTTTTCCAAGCCCCAGAAATTCTATGAAGAACTCTCTTTCTCTCTCTCTCTGGCTTTCTCCAGTTGTGGTTTAGGTCTCAGACTGTCAGCCTACTTTTAGTTGTCTTGGTCAAAGATCTTTCAAGGAGTCTGGCGCCATTTTCTGATGCTCAACTGTTGACGGCTTTTAAGCTTCATTTCTTCCTCTCCTTCTCTGCCCCATATCTGGCCAACCTGATAAGAAAGCCAGGAAGCTCTCTCCCTTGGCACTGGTGGGATATTGAAAGCATGCCAGCCCCAGCCAGCACGTGGGAACCCTCACTCTGGCCCTCTCCACAACATCTAACCCAACCAAACCTACTTTCCTTGTGTTCTCAAGCTATTTTGGACCTAGTTGCGGGGGGGGGGGGGGGCTGCCCCATCCTCCCCAGAAAAGCCTCAATTACATAAGTAATAAACCTTTCCATAGTCTTTTGGCATAAGTGTGGCATCATCAGTCTTGACATCCAAAAAAAATTTTGAGTGGAAGTTCCTCCTGCTTCTGCAGAATAGCTACAACAGACACCTCAGAGCAGCTTAGATGAGCTACATCAACTAGAAGCTATTTAAAAATTTTTTTAACAGAAAAATATTCATCATTTCTGTCTAGCTACTTTTAAAATGAAGAGAGGTCATGCTCATCAGCTTCCATGTTTAAATGAAAGTCTACAGCCATCTCTCTACAGCAGTTTTCTGGGAGAGCTGGCTGCACAGGACAGCTGTGGGCAGTTCAGCCACTCTGCATGGGCCAGGACATGCGAAGATTAAGGCAGGTGAGGGAAAACATACCATACTCTCTGTCAAAATTGGCAAGGCTAAGAGAATCTAGATGGTTTTTAAAAGGTTCTTCTAAAGTGAATGAGAGATGGAATGGATAAGTCAGCCAGAAAAAGAAATAGGAGGTATGAAAAAGACCAGTGAATTAAAGAGATTATGAAATTGGAGGATAAATAGAGAAATTAGAAATAAAAAGAATGAAGAATGAAAAACTACAACTAACCAATTGCTAGAGAGCCCTGGTATATGAGGAAAAGGAAGGAAAAATAAAAAAGGAATAATTGGACAAGGGGAAGACAATAAACAAGATAAATAATAATATGAGGAAATAGTATCTCCATCCTGCATGGGTTTGTAATCAAGAACCACAGGGTTTTACCACATGAGGGTGAAAATGCACCCACTTCTTGGGGTGGCAGACAGGGTAAGCTAGTTGCCGTTTGGACACGATTCACAAAGTAATTACAAGGTCTAACAATGCTGTTCCCAGGACTGAATCATTAATCACCATTTCTGATGATGTTGAAACCATAATGAGAAAACCCATACCGATGCTTTCCAGGTCAATTTCAAGCTCTGTTGTAAGAGGTATGGAGAGAAATCGATGGCATATTATTTTCCCGATTCTGAGTCGACATTTCAAATAGCACAGTGTGAAAATATAAAGACAGTGCCCTTTTAAAGGTCAATAGTGATTTCCATTACAATCCCTGATTTATCATTCAGCCCAGAAGATTTATTCCAGGTTGGGATGTAACATAAGAGTTTGCTCTACACAGGGGAAAAGCAGAGCAGAAAAAAAAAATTACTTAGTAGTTTTAAGGGCCTCCCCCCTCCAACCCTTTACTTTTTCCTCTTTGAGCTCAAAAGGCAGGCACCTGAAAAGACCAAATCTTCAAACATTTATATTTGGGTTTTTCTCTCTGTTTTGGCCAAGTGATAAATTCTCTTTAACCCCTCCACAGATCTGCTCCCAGTAGCCTGAGAGATCTGGGGAAAATGCCTTTCAGAGTTTCTCCTTTTTGGCATCCTGGAGAAGTATTTTTGATGAAGTTAAGGGTCTCTTCCTTGCTCTTCACCTGCCTTACACTGTCTAGCTTTGCCATCCAGAGACCACTGCTTCTGGAGACTTCCTTAGGCCCACTGACCATCCAGGAAAAGAATGATTTCAATAGAAAGGATCTTGAATATTTAAGAATATCCTATGTGGCTTCAACTGACAAAGGCAAGGATCTTACTCTCCCTGGCAGCTCAGTGGGCGGGAGTGCTTTGGGCCAAATCAGGGCACAGAGTGGCTGGGAGGTTGTAAATTAAGTCATGTGATCAAAGCTGGACCCATGAAAGGTGTTAGAAAGTATTATTATTATTTTTTCTAAGTTATATGACTGGCCAGTAGTATTGTGGATCTCCAAACTGATAGAAAATGACTAAATTAACTAGGTTGCCTGGGCCTCTGGTTATTTCGTTGATGACAGTGATGTTATCTGCTCTCTCTTCTAATCATTAACGTTGACCAAGTGGACTTTGTGCATGTGGCCATATTCAGAACCTTGACAGAGAGAGTCTGAAAATAGGTGTATTTGCAGTGTAGGCTAGTTGGGGACGGGTGAGGGGAATCGTCTCCTTCACTCCTGTTATTTTCCTCCACAGGAGGAACTGGGAACCATTTTTGTTTACTGACCTCTTCCTCCTTCCCTCTGCCTGAGGGAGATGGAGTGTTGTCTCTTATCAGTGAGTGTGGACAAAGAAGCTGTGCATTTGGGACCCAAACCCTTCCACACTTGCTCTTAGGATTGAGTTGTCTGTGGGGAAACTGTTTTCCTCTGCTCTTCTCTGCCATAATATAATTTTTTATCTCCGCCACCCATTTAAGAAAGTGTGGTAAAATACATATAACATAAAATTTACCATCTTAGCCATTTTTAAGAGTACAGTTCAGTGATATTAAATGCATTCATAATGGTATACAGTCATTATCACCATCCATTTGTAGAGCTCTTTTCACCTTGTACAACTAAAATTCCATCCTTTCTAATAACTCCCCATTCACTTTTCTCCCTAGTCCCTGGCAACCTCAATTCTACATTCTGTCTCTATGTTTTTGACTATTTTAGGTACATAATATAAGTGGAATCATATACTATTTATAATTTTTTTTTTCAACGTTTTTTATTTATTTTTGGGACAGAGAGAGACAGAGCATGAACGGGGGAGGGGCAGAGAGAGAGGGAGACACAGAATCGGAAACAGGCTCCAGGCTCCGAGCCATCAGCCCAGAGCCCGACGCGGGGCTTGAACTCACCGACCGCGAAATCGTGACCTGGCTGAAGTCGGACGCTTAACCCACTGCGCCACCCAGGCGCCCCACTATTTATAATTTTAACTAGCTTGTTTCCTTAGTAATGTACTCAAGGTTCATCCATGTTGTAGCATGTGGCATATTTTTTTTAAGGGAAGCTGCTCCACTCCCAAGCAGAGACTGCCCAGAGATTAGGGTTTGGCTTTATAGGGTTCTGAGGTTTAGTACCATGGACTCATTTGCCAAACGCTTTGATTTTAGCTTGATTGTTAATAAAAGTAAAATTTTGATTTTCTAACTACCAACTTTTTTGTTTCAATTCTCAACTGGTTCAGAAAGGGGAAAAAGGGGCACCTGGATGGCTCAGTAAGTTAAGCATCTGACTCCTGATCTTGGCTCAGGTCATGATCTCACTATCATGAGATGGAGCCCAGCAGTGGGCTCCGTGCTGCCATCTCCCAATCCTTGCTTGGGATTCTCTCTCTCTCTTTCTCTCTGCCCTGCCCTGTCTTGTGCTATCTCTCAAAATAAATAAATAAACTTAAAAAAAAAAAAAAAGAAAGGGGAAAAGAGTGCTATTTAGTGGGCCCCCCTTTAGGCTCCAACAAGGCTGGAATCATGACTTCCCTTAATCATGTTGAAAATGTAATACAAGTAGCTGACAAAATGCAGAGATTCTATAAAAGTTTACTCCATACTTGCTGGTTTCACTCATTTCCTGAAGAAACTTTTTTGAGTACCTACTGTGTGTTATGAGTTGTGCTTCAGCAATGAGCAAGACAGAGAAAACCCCTGCCATTGAGAACTTCCAGTGGGGAAAAACTAGCAACAACTAGAGGTGATTGTTATAAATTGTGATTATTTTGGGGATGGAAATAAACAAAGGGCAAGAAAGAATAAGAGGCAGAGGGTAACTTTAGACCAAGTGGATTTGGTTAAAGGCAGATTTCACTCTAGGAGTTTCTGCCATCAAGTAGAATTGCTGATGTTTGAACAGAGATAAACCAGTAATTAGTAAACTTGATATATGGTATTATAATTCTTAGTTTTTCTGTAACTTACATGTTTCAGCTAGACTTACTACATATCGTTGTGCATTCATTTATTCAGTGAATGAATATTTTATGCCAGGAAATCTGATGGGGGCTAAGGATATAGAGATGAATAACACATTCTTGTTGCCCTAAGGAACAAACTGCCTAGTTGAGAGAGCCAGTGACATAAATAAATAATTATAATATGGTGAGATAAGCCGTGGAAAGATCATGAAAACACAGACTAGGGAGTGATCAACCCGGGATATGGAAGTTGGGGAATTTCAGATGGAGGGGTGCAGAAGCACCAAAGCAATGAAAAGCATGGCTCATTTTTCAGTGCAATGGGAATCAAGTGTGCTAGAGACTAATGTACCAAGGTTCTGGAAAATTCAGAGCATTCCCAGTGTTGCTCAGAAACACAGGTCTGATAGCCTCACTTTTTGCTTTAAAACTGTCCTTAAACCTTAGCTTGATTTTTATCCTATTTGAAAGGTAAGCAAATGAAACCTCAGATGGGTTAAGTGATTTGCCAAGGTCATGTGGTTGGGAAGGAACAGAGCCAGGTTAGAGTGACCATGAACATAAAATGGATTTTATTGGTTTTAATTTCAAGTTTACATAAAGTCAAGGTTAAGATAACTTTAAAAAGTGGCACCTGGGTGGCTCAGTTGGTTAAGCATATGACTTCAGCTCAGGTCATGATCTCACGGTCCATGAGTTTGAGCCCCACATTGGGCTCTGTGCTGACAGCTTGGAGCCTGGAGCCTGCTTCAGATTCTGTGTCTCCCTCTCTCTCTGCCCCTCCCCTGTTCATGCTCTGTCTCTCTCTGTCTCAAAAATAAATAAACATTAAGATAACGTAAAAAAAATCTATCCCACAAAGTGCATTTTTCCTGTTTTATGTAATATTTCTACTTAATCCCCAGAAATATTTAAAAATCCCATAAGAATTTAATGGTGGTTGTTGACTTAATCCACACCCTCTAATGAAATTATAATTTGGAGGGAAGCAATTTATTTCTTAGCTAAAACCCCAAATTTAAGAGTGAAAGGGAGAGAGATTTAAAAACAAGGAAAAAAGTCAGTTTAAATATTATTTTGTTTGGCCTCAGTGCAGTTTCTTGCTTATGCTCTTGTTGGATAAAGTGAAAGATATTTTCTAAAAAATATCCAAAGCAGTGTTTAGTGATTTGGTCTTGGTGTGTATTTAAGAGGATCATTAGTGAAAATGATGGGTTTAAAAGTGACTTATGCACTATCTCTGCTAATTATTTTTAATAAGGAGTGATTTGCTATGCACAGTGCTATTTTTTCATGTCCAAAGCAGAAGCAATGCTGTGTGTGTGCTGAGGCATATCAAAGCTTGGCTGAACCTTCCTTAGCAGGTCTGCTGGTTTGATGTTAGTTCAAAGGAAACCTCCAATCCCAAAGACTTTTAAATTTCTTTCTGCAAAATAAATTAAGTGCAAAAAGCCAATATAAATCTCTCCGTGCTTCTGTATGTTAGTGATATAACCAAGTTGTTTCTCTCCAAAGTGCTCTTTGGAAAGGCATGTTTGTGTGTGTGTGTGTGTGTGTGTGTGCGCGCATAGCATATATTTGTATGGTGTTCAAAATATTATTCAATCTCAGAAAGATGGAACAAGAGTATGGAGCTACTGTTGAAGGCGGCTCTTTTCACCTTCCCTTGCCTGCACAGAGTGGGGCACCATGGGATGTCGAATACATGAATGTATGTGATCATACATACTGAGGTTTTCTGCAGCACACATGTAAGCATGTCAGTCACTCCCTTTCTCCCGAGTAAATAAAGAAAAACATCCTTAATTTGCCCAGAAAGTCCTGCAGGGTCTAACTCCTTTGTCCCTTTCCAGCCCCATCTAGAACCATCTGGTGTTCCTTCAGCTTCTCCTACCACAAGGCCTTTGCACGACTCTTCTCATTCTCATGGAATATACTACCCTACCCTCTTTGCATCATGTAGCCCCTGCTATGGTTCAGGTCTCAGCTATCATCCCTGCTTTAGGCAAACCTTCCTTGATATCCTTGTGTAGTCCAAGCCTTCTATTATGTGCTCCCATATCACTCTGCACTTCTGATATTATGATCTAGTAAGAAATATATATTTGGTCTTTGTCCTCAGTTTGTGCTACAAGGCTCCTAAAACCCTTGGAATTTCTGAATGATAGAATGAAAAGGGCATTTTTTATTTATTATAAGCTGCTTTCAATTATCCTTGAGTTTATGTTAATGAGGTGACTCTTGGAGGTTGGGGCCTGTTGCCAGAGGAATCAACCGTGTGATGAGAGGGTTGGAGTTTTCACTCCCCCCTTCCTTCAAGAGAGGCTGGAGGATAAATTCAATCACCAATGGCCAGTGATTTAATCAATCATGCCTAAAAATTGGGACTTCTGTAAATCCCTAAACAGTGGGGTTTAGAGAGCTTCTGGGGTGGTGAATGCAGGTGCTGGGAGGGGGGTGTACTAGGGAAGGCATGGACACTCTGTGCCCCTTCCCACATACTTTACCCTATGCATCTCTTCCGTTTGGCTGTTCCTGAATTGTATCTCTTATAATACATTGGCAATAGTAAGTAAACTGCTCCTCTGGATTCTGTGAACCACCCCAAAAAGTAATTGAACCCGAGGAAGGGGTTTTAGGAACCCCCAATTTATTGCCAGTTGGTCAGAAGCACAGTTCACAACCTCGGACTTAGGACTGGCATCTGAAGTGAGGGCAGTCTTGTGGAACTGAATCTTTAACCTGTGGAGTCTGTGCTAATTCTGAGCAGTTAGTGTAAGAATTGAGTTAAATTGTAGGACACACAGTTGGTGCCAGCTGAGGATTGGAGAATTGCTTGGTGTGGAAAAACCCACACATCTAGTGTCAGATGTGTTGTAAGTAGAGGACAAAGTGTTTTTCTTTTAAACTCCTTTGTGGTACCATTAGCATTACTATAGTTTTGCATTTCTTTGTGTGACCAATTGATTAATATTAGTCTTCTCTGCTAGACTGTAATCTCCATGAGAGCTGAAACTCAGTCTCTTTTTGCTTATATTGCATCTCCTGTGCCAGACACAGATGCATTGCAGTGGCTTAAATATTATTGCATGAGTGAGTAAATTAATAACAAAGCCAATGGGTTTCAGGCAAAGTTGGCTAGAAGTAGTGTGGCATGGTGGAAAGAGCACTGGACTGGAGTCAAAAGCCCAGAGCTTTTCACTTATTAAGTCAATGAACCAATTATTGATTTTGCCTCCTATGAATGAAGCACAGTGAATAAACACAGTGGTAAGCATATTAGACTCCATCCCTGACTTTGAGAATTTCATTCTATTTAGGGAAACAGACATGTAAACTGATCCTAAAAATATATCATAGGGAAGACTGGGTGGCTCAGTCCGTTAAGCATCTGGCTTCGGCTCAGGTCATGATCTCACAGTTTGTGAGTTTGAGCCCCACGTTGGGCTGTGCTGACATCTCAGAGCCTGGAGCCTGCTTCGATTCTGTGTCTCCCTCTCTCTGTGTCCTGCTCACACTCTGTCTCTCTCTCAAAAATAAGTAAACATTAAAACTTTTAAAACATTAAAAACATAAAATATATATATATACACACACACACACATATATATTATAGTAGGCAACATGATGAAAATCTCGACATTTGTGTGTGTGTGTGTACATATGCGGTAACATTGGCCTTGTCTTTGGGAGTAAGGTCAAGTGTCATAGAGAAGTCCCCTTCATTGGGGTATTAAAGGACAATATAAATTTGCTTTTTGACTCTTGAAAAATAATTTATTCTCACTCATTTCACAAAAAATTTTGAGAACTAATAAACAGGGACTATCACTTAACTTCACCAAGACTCAGGCTTTCCATCTTTAAAAAGTGGAGATGATGCAAATTTCCCTGATTACCTCCAAGGCCTGTGGTGTTTTGGTAGATTGGAACTCCTCACCATCCAGGGTGAGGATGTCTGAGGAGATAGGGTGCTCTCCTGAACTAGAGGAGCTGGAAAGGTAAACAATGTATTTCCGAGACTCCTTTGCAGCCAGGGCTGCCCAAGTAGATCTCCAAGTAGATCCAACAGCTCATGATTTGGAAGATGGAAGTTAGGTGGAAGCCATTTGCCTAATGTTTTGGCTGTTTGCTCATAAGCCCAATTATGGAGACATTTTCCCCTCCTGCAGCGATGTTTTAGGGCCTACTCCCTAATTTTAAGGCTGCTGAGAGACAGCTGTGGCAGTAATGACTTACCTATCTTAGTACTGTAGCCTCAGTGATGTGTCTTTGAACTAAACATTTCCAGGGGTATCCTCCTGACTGCCCATTGCAACCAGCTGTGGCAAAGCGGGGGTCAGTAAAACAGTGTTGTTTTGGTGGTCATTCTTGGAGTCCCATTCTAGAGCTCACACCTCCAGCACTTCAACAATTTCATAAACATCAAATTCCCTCATTAAATCCTTCTTATTAAAATAACTAGAGTGGTGGTTTGTGTTTCCTTCTACCGAAGCTTAACTCATAAAGGGCTAGTTGCTGTACTGATAAGGCAATGAATGAAGTAGCACTTTTCATCCATCCATTCAGCCATCCATCCAGTGAATTCTTATTGAGCATCTGCTACAACCAGATGCTAAGCTTGATGCTAGAGATATAGGGACAATAAGGCAATATGGTCTTATAATCATGGAGTTTATAACCTGGAGGAGGAGGCAAACAAAAAGCAAGAAGGAGCGCTTGGGTGGCTCAGTTGTTTAAGCACCCAACTCTTGATTTTGGCTCAGGTCGTGATCTCATGGTTTGTGGGATAGAGCCCCAAGTTGGGCTTTGCACTGACAGCATGGAGCCTGCTTGGGATTCTCTCTCCTTCTCTCTCTGCTCCTTCCTACCTTGCCTGCGTGTACCGCCCCCCCCCCCCCCCGCCCCTCTCTCTCTCAAAATAAATAAACATTTTAAAAAATCAAGTAAAAAGACACCTTAGGATAATTACAGATGGTGACACATATTAAGTAAATAAGTAGGATGTTGAGAAAGAAGTTAACTGAGGGAGTTGGGAGGGTGGAGAATTTAGAGCAGTTGGAAAAGACCTTGGTTTGAATAGGTGACAATTAAGGAAACAGTCATGTGAAATGTGTGTGAGTGGGACTGCAGGGGTAGGATGGGGTGGGGTGGTGGTAAGAGCATTCGAGGAAGAGGGAACAGCATATGCAAAGGCTCAAGGCTATCGTACCAACATCGAGAATGCTGGCTTGAGGGTGAAAACTCTCTAAACTGGCCCATCAGGCTCAAGGTGACATTGTGAAGCAGGTGATTTGTTGTTAGCATCCCCTGTTGGCTCTTTGGTTGGTAACAATTTTTTCTCCTCAGCACTTCTGCAAACCTCTGCTGCCCATTCAATCAACTTCTTTATTTGCTAAATACTTATTGGGTACCTACCATGTGTCAGGGTGGTGACATGCACTGAAGATAGATAGGTACATAAATAAGACATGGTTTCTGCCTTTAAAGAACTCACAGGCTCCAGGCTTTCCAATCTCCAGCCATCAGAAACCTTGCTTTATTTTTGTCTTTGTTAAAATGAATAATACAACCTTCAGAATTTAGCTAATCTGTTAACCAGATTCTTGAGAACATGCTAGTGACTTAATTGTGCTCCAAAACCCTTTTGGTGTGTGGCAGTTGTCAAATGAACATGGCATGCAGAAGGGTATGCTACTGCAAGCCCAGGAAGAGGCCTAACAGAGGACTCTTGGTGAATTCACCGCAGTCTGGAGATCTAGTCCTCATCCCTGTAGACTCTTGACTGGCCCAGAGTACCCTGACTGTAGATTCAGCTTTCTGTGATGGGCACACATGAACCAGTGCTGCAGAAAGGAATCAATGAAATCAGAAAGATATCCTCATAATGTCTACTGAGAACTACACATGTCAAGGGAACTGGCTGCTTGCTTCTAGGTGTGTCCTGACCCAGAGCACCCTTTCCCTAAAGGCATGCTACATGAGATGGCAAAGAAGAGTTTGCTTGGGAGGCCTGGGATCAGTTCTAGAGTGGTGAGCACTTGATGACTTGACATCTACTTTGTACCCTTCCACATTAGAGGATTACTTGATTTAGGCTTCTTTGGGCAGTGGCCACATCCACCTTAGTGGCTCTCCTTTTGTATACTTCTGTGGTTGATCAATCCCATTTCTGGTTAAAGTTTTGGATGTGTCAACAAAGTATGACAAATATATGCTATCCTGTCATTATCCCTCTTCCTGTGTGCATGGCAGACATTGCTAACTGGTTATGGCTATCTTTCCCCCTGGGCTCAGATGAAGCCTCAAAAATTCTCCTGTACAGAGCACTCCAGGGGACCACAATTGGCTGGAATTGGCATGTAGGATGGCATTGATTTCTTTCCTTGGGTCCTAAGTCAAGTCTGGCTAGAGTCCATTCTCTCTTACTATGATTTGCATACCTAGGTTCTCCTGCATTGCAGAGGGCAATTCCAAATTCTTGGTGGGGAGAGTACGATGTGCCACTTACTTGACATTTTTGTGTTTTTACTAGGACTTTCAGAGTCCTCATTCATTCATTTGTTCCATGAATATCTACTAGGAGCTATTTAGTACCAGGTTCTGGGTCTCTCTGATCAACTCTACTGTCATGAGGCTTAGAGTTGAGTGGTTTAAACTTGGTATGATTATGAAGAGGGGAACCTGAAGCATATCCACTGCAGAGTCAATGCTGGAGTCTAATCTTTCCTCACAGGCCGGGTACCCTGTTTCCCCACAGGCTCTGGCTTGTCCTTTGGGACACTGGCACTGAAACTAATGATGGCTCAATTTTTTTGAGATTCTACATTTTATTTTACCCTTTGGTTTGTGTTCCAGTGGGCCCAAGCTTATTTATGAAATCATGCATTGGTGCCTGAAAATGGTTCCTGGAATACAAAGTTTTTAACAAAGGGACAATCTTGGGTCCCTTGCCTTCCAAAGGCAACAGTGGAAACAGAGGAGTTTCTTCCCAAACCCCAAGAAAAGCCTGTTGTACTGTAATAAGAAAGGCGGGAAATGATTCCACTCCAGAAGTAAAAAGGTGGTAGGACAAACAAAAAGAAGTCCGTAAGGAGGAAGCAAATAACCTATGAGGAGGAAGAGAACCTGTTAGAAGGGAGGACTGGCTGAGTGGGTTAAAAAAAAGCAGGGCCAGCCCGCTGCTGCTGAGCCTCTCCCACCGCCTACCTCCTCCCTGCGGATGAGACACATATGCTAAGGCTAATGGGTCTGGAAAGTTCTGCACAGGCAGTTTCACCTGCTGTTTGCTGGAAATTCTCACTGCGTGGCTTCTGCTTTGAGTGCCAGCTCTAATTCTGGGAGAAGCTCCTTCTGCGTCCCTATGGTGAATGCCTGGCAACAGGCACATAGGGCTCTGACGCTGGCAGCTGGGGGCCTGTCTACCAGTTTCCCTCCCTTCATTTCCTCCTAGAAAAGTTTCTCCTTGAAAACGATGGGTATTTAGGAGTGGCCTACTTTATTGTCAAGGAAGGAAGTGACGGAGAAGAAAGGAGGAAAAGTAAAAGAAGAGGCTCTACACCATAAGTGAAGGGCCACAGTCACGTGGTCAAACCTGGGTCCCAATTCTGACGTTGCCCTTTACTAACTTGGAGTTGCTGAACAAGCAATTTAACCTCTCCAAGCTCTATCAAATGGAGATAACTATCGTTCTGATCTCATGGGGGGTGTCATAAATGAGGTGGGATATATAAAATCCTTGGCACAGAGCCCACTATGTGGTAAGGATTAAAAAATGGTAGCTATGACAATTATGATGCTCCCACTGAAACTTTTGCTGTTAGTAATGGTGATGCTGGCAACCATCTCTCTGGGTTGCAGTTGTGTTATTTATGAGTAACTTGAACAGGTTGGGCTATGAGGTTCCTTTTGAGAGTCTATGCATTTGTGATTAGAGGAAAGAGAAACAGTAGGCTTAATAATGAAAGATAAGCACAACTGACATTTGTATAGTTCATCAGATTTGCAAGTCATTTTTATATACATTTTGATTAGAACCTCATAGGAATTCTGTGAATAGGGATAATTATCCCAATTTGGAGATTAAGAACCTGAGGTTCAGGAAAGTCAAGTGATCTACTCAAGGTCATGCGGTTAGCAAATGGCAGAAAAGACACTCATCTTTCCAACACAGCACTGGACTATGTTTAGGGCTCCCAGGTGCACCCCCTTTTCTATCCTGAGAATGTTCTCCCACCAAAATGTCTCCTTCCAGATTCTTTTGGTCCTTCTAGAGTGCGTGCTATGAACATGCCACTGTTACAGCATTTATCGCCATATAACTGTCTCCTCCCTGCACTGGAAAGCCCTTTAAGACAGAAGCTAGTTTTTATTTGTCTTTGTATTCCTAGTTGCTATCACATCATCAAACACAGTAGATTCTCAATAAAATTTCAACCAATCAATGAGTATAAGTGATACACATTGCTTATCAGCCTGGTGGGGAAAGAGACATATTTGATGCAGTATAAAAAAAAATGGAAAATTGATT